>NC_136065.1:1329521503-1330721503 GCF_964261635.1 Lissotriton helveticus
CATTTTGGGCCCTTGCCTGTCGCGGGTACTTTACCCACTCACACGAGTGAGGTACCATTTTTTTCAGGAGACTTTATGGAATGCGGGGTGGGTGGAATTTTGGGGATCCATGCAGATTCCAGAACTTTCCACCACAGAAATGTGAGGAAAATTTATTTTTGTTGACCGAGTTTGAAGTTTGCAAGTGAAGTAACAGAACCTGGTAAGAGCCAGACAAATTTCCCTGTCCTGAATTCCCCTGGGTGGCTAGTTTTAAAAAATGTACAGGTTTACTAGGTTTCCCTAGGTGCCGGCAGAGCTAGGGTTCAAAATCAACAGCTAGGCTCTTTTCAAAAAAAGGGTCAGTTTTCACTGTGAAAATGTGGTGTGTCCATGTTGTGTTTTGGGCCGTTTCCTGTTGCGGGCACTAGGTCTACCCACACAAGTGAAGTAACATTTTTCTTACAAGACTTTGGGAAATGCAGGGTGGGTGGAATTTTGTGGATCCACGCAGATTCCAGAATTTCCACCACAGAAATGTGAGGAAAATGTGTTTTTTGACAAAGGTTGAGGTTTGCAAGGGATTCTGGGCAACAGAACCTGGTGACAGCCAGATAAGTCACCCCATCCTGGATTTCCCTGGGTGTCTAGTTTTCGAAAATGTATAGGTTTGCTAGGTTTCCCTAGGTGTTGGCAGAGCTAGGGTTAAAAATCTACGGCTCTGCACTTTGCTAAAAAAGGGTCAGTTTCCACTGTGAAAATGTAGTGTGTCCACATTGCGTTTTGGGCCATGTCCTGTTGCGGGAACTAGGCCTACCCACACAAGTTAGGTACCATTTTTCTCCGAAGACTTTCTAGAATGCGGGGTGGGTGGAATTTTGTGTATCCATGCAGATTTCAGAACTTTCCACCACAGAAATATGAGGAAATTGTGTTTTTTTTAACAAAGGTTGAGGTTTGAAAGGGATTCTGGGTAACAGGACTTGGTAAGAACCAGACAAGTCACCCTATCCTTGATTTCCCTCGGTGTCTAGTTTTAAAAAATGTATGGGTTTGCTAGGTCTCCTGTTGGGTTCCTCCATTCTCTGGACGTCTGGAATCTCCGTACTTTGGGCGAATGGAAGGAACCTTGTGGTGCTGGAGTTCAAGGGGGCAGTTGGAAAAGGAGTTTGCCTGAACGGGTCATTTTTCTTTAGTGTTGTTGACAACAATAAATATGACGTCAAATCATCATGCCTGCGTCTGCACTTCTCTACACTGGCGACAAGCTGTCAACAAGACCTCCATGCTCACGGTGTTTGCTGCCGATGATTCATCTGTCCATGCTGTTTCCTAGTAGCGATGGAGACTACCGCCTTTGTTCCTGCTGCTTAAGGACAACTTCCTTAAATTTCATTAAGGCTCATAGGCGGACTCAAACGGAAAGTCACTCTGAACTTTGTGCCATTCCGCCTGCATTAATCTACCCTCCAAACCGCCATCGCTGCTGTGCGCGAGCTCCCCTCATTGAATGTGAGCATTCCATCTCCATTCTTCCAAGTGCGGTTCACGGTGATCCGCACACCACGTCCATACGTCATACGCATGACGTCATCATGCATATTCTCAGCGGCCATCTTCAAATCAGGAATTACTCCATAGCCTGCAACATTTTGTTCAGTCAGGCATTCAGTTTGTCTGTGCTGATCTCAGTGATCTGCACACATTTTCCTATTTAAATAATTACGGGCATTATTTCATTACCTGCAACAAGTTTAAAGCATTTTTGGTCACACACACAGTGCCGATCTAGGTGATCTGCACACAATTTTTTTATTTAAATATTTACAAGTGCTGATTTCGGTGATCCGCACACCACTCATTTTAATTTAATTGTAACTTAATTCATTTTCTTCAATTGAATTCCATTTCTGACACATATATTCTATAATTTAAAAAAAGAGGTGCATGCAATTTTACAGTTTCGCAGAGCATCATTTTAGTTCATCATCAATGTTCCAATCTATTTCTCCACCAGCACCTTTTCTAACCCAATCCTGCGTCTCCAGAAATTGACTGGAAAAATGGAAAGAAGGATTTGAAACATATCTCGAAGATCTTTTACTTGTAAAAAGAAATATGCTGTTTTCAGACATTGTTTAGGTACTGTAGGCCGCAATATATTAAAACATATTCCTAAAGAAATTGTCTTTGTTGGTAATGGTGAAGGTGACACTGTGGTAGATGAATATGCTACTACCATCAGAACTTTAGACAATCGTTTCAATGCTTGCTAAAATGTAACTTTGGAAAGACATAAGTTCTATAAGAGAGTTCAATTGCAAGGAGAATCTGCTTCAACATACGTTGGCGCTTTGCATATTGTTGCTTCTTCGTGCAATTAGAAAGCTTTCGAAAAGGAAATGTTCAAAGATCAGTTAGTCGAAAAGACCAACAACAAAAAGGTTCAAGAGACACTTCTTTCCAAACCTGACCTTACTTTGCAAAAGGCTTTAGACAGCGTTAAAAGGATTGAAAGCTCTTGTTCGTACATGGAGCAAATGTCTTTAACCGACAGCAATAACCAAAAAGGGTGTGCAGTTAAATCAAAATATAAGAGTTCTAATGACCTAAAAGTTAAACCAGATAAAAAAAGAAGTAACACCACACCAGGGAAAGAACAGATGTATTACAGATGTGGCAGTACTAGTCACCTTGCTAATGGTATATCATGTCCAGCCATTGATAAAATATGTGTCAAGTGCTCAAATAAAGGACACTTTGCTGCTATTTGCAACTCTAAGAGAAACACACCATTCAAGAAAGTACACAATGTCGAACCTTTAACGGAAGAACATTTTTCATCCACCGAAGATGAAATCCTCACTATTGTGGACATGGATTGTGCAAATGGTATTTGGGGTATTAATCCTCAAGGTCTGAAGAAACCTCTGTGTACCGTTACGGTGAATGGTGTAAATGTACAAATGTTGGCAGATTCTGTGTCTCCATTCACTTTAATAAGCAAATCACTCTGGAAACAATATTTTCCAAAGCAAGCTCTCAATTTATCCTGTGTACATCCCTTTGGTTATGGTGGAAAAATGATTGATGTTGTTGGTGAATTTAATGCTGATTTCGTATATAGGGATAGTAAATCCAAAGGCATTGTATATGTAGCAAGGGATGAATCATGTCTTCTCGGGTGGGGAGACCAAGGTGATCTTGGTATGATTCTTGATCCCAATAACATACAACAGGTAATGTTGAAGAAAGATTTATTCCAAGTTCAAACTGTCCAACCAAGCTCTTGACATGTGTCATATCCAGAAGTGTTTAAAAAAGTGTTGGGTCTTTTCAAGGGATTCAAACACATGATTACATGATCAAGTAATGCTCAACCTGTGATACACAAGGTAAGGAAGGTACCCCTAGCTCTTCAATCTGACTTAAAGAAAGAATTGGATAGATTGTGTTCAAGTGATGTCATCAACCCTATTAAATCTTCTGATTGGGTGTCTCCTGTAGTTCTGGCTAAAAAGGCTAATGGCAATCTGTGCATGTGTGTAGATTTACGTGATTTAAATAAGAATATATGGATTGATCAGCATCCTCTGCCTAACATCACGCAGATGACATCCACTCTCAAAGGTGCCAAGTTCTTCAGTTTATTAGATATGTCATCTGCATATCATCAAATCGAGTTACACACTGGATCAAGGCACCTAACTGCTTTCATCACTCCTGAGGGTTTTTCCAATTCAAGCACATGCCCTTTGGTCTGGCCTCTGCATTTGCCGTCTTTCAGAGAGTGGTTGAGAGTATGTTCAAAGGTATGTCTGGGGTCATGGCCTTTCAAGAAGATGTTTTTGTGTATGGCAAGGATCAAAGTCAGCACAATACCAGAGTGTGCCAGGTGTTATCTTTGTTAAAATCAAATGGTGTCACCCTTGGAATTGACAAATGTAAACTTATTTGCACTACTGTGGGTACATGTTATCTGCTTATGGTGTGCAACCCAAATACATCCTGGTTATGGCCAATGAAGATTTTGGAATCCCAAGTGACAAGGATCAATTAATCCCAAGTGACAAGGATCAATTAAGGTCTTTTATTGGCCCCATTGAATTTTATTCCTGTTTTATTCCCAATTGTGCATCTAAAACTTACAACATAAGATCTCTTTTCAAGAAAAACATCAGTTTTTCTTGGAATGATGCACGCACTAAAGAATTTAATTTAATCAAACATAAAGTAGCTCACGCTATTCCCCTTAAAGCATTTGATCCTTGTGAAAAAAACATAATTATGACTGATGTCAGCCAACAAGGTTTAGGAGCTGTCCTTTTGCATAATTGAGACAGGGAAGATGATTTGCCTCAAGGAGTTGGCATGGAGCTGATCCTTTTTACTCTGTGATTGAGCGCGAAGCTCTTGCATGTTGGTGGGGCATCACTCATTTCAGGCATTACTTGTATGGTTCAAACTTTGTGGTACGGGTTGGTTCGACAATAAACCACTTATCGACCTGTTCACTGCTAAAGGGGGAGGGAAAGCTACTCCTGGAATTGCGAAATGGCAATTCAGACTTATGGAACACAACTTTAGCATTGAGTATGTACCAGGAAAAAGGAATCTACTTGCTGATTGTTTATCTAGGTTACCTTTTGACAACAACAAGTTTGTTGAAGCAAAGGATGCTCATGATGATTTCGAATTGGTGTGTTGTGTTATTGATCAATCTGAGGATGTCATTTCAGAGAGGGAGTGGAGAGAAGCTTCTGAATGTGATCAGGAATTTAAGGACATTTTGGAATTTTTATGTCAAGGACGGTCTCATAACATTGATGAACATAATTGTGCCTACAAGTACAAGCAGATGAGTTATCCATGGTGAACGGTCTAATGTATAGATCATCACTATTAGTTGTTCCTGAAGCCATGAGGAACAAGGTTCTTACGTTCGCTCATGAAGGCCATGTAGGTATGCGTGCCATGAAAAGAAGGGTAAGAGAAAATGTTTGGTGGCCAGCCTTAGACAGAGAGGCGGAACATTTTGTTAGGGATTGTATGGAATGTGCCATCAGTGACAAATCACAAGTAACCTGTCCTTCTCCTATTGAACTCAATATGGACAGCACCGGCACTGGATGTGTGGATGTCTCCTAAGGGCACAGATGGGGGTGCTGTGTAATCCAGCTGAGAGTATTCAATAACGTTTGTTGAAACGCTTGTGGTTTATTTCCAAAGTATTTTATTCATACTTATAGTACGCCAATTCTTTTGTTTTGCTTGAATTAACATATTTATACTTAATTCAAATTTCCATATTGAATCACATCAATCCTTCCAATGCATTTCGGCATAGAGCCTTCGTCAGGGAAGTCTGAAAAATAAATGATGTGTATGTAACTAATGAGGTGATCTCTATTTCACACAAACAACGTCTATTGACTAATCAAAGAAACTATGCCTGGCTTACTGCACCATAGTAAGGCACGACTGTGAAGTCTCCGGTGTAATCTGATATAGAATTACGCGCTGTACTTGTGGCTCTTAATGCCAGAAACATGCGATTAGGGCACTCAATGGTTAAATCCAATATCTGTTGCGCGTTAGGGTGATGCTCGCTATAGGAACTACCAGGATTTTAAATGTACCGGGAATCTCCGTGCGGAGTTAAATCGCTATTAGGTAAGTTTTAGAAATTAATAGACATCTCATGCGCGATGCGTCTAAAATAGCGCGGCAGAAGCTGCTGCTTGAGAAGTTAACTCTCCTATAACTTATAAAAATATCCTTACCGTGATTCACTAAACGCGCTCCTTCCTTCCATTGCAAAGCTACCCTGTGAGCTGGCTCTGGACCCAGCCTTGCCCTCCCACCTCCTGAAGGACTTTGGGCTGTGCTAGTCCCTGGACTTGGGGAAACTAGCACCTGGAAGCACTGTATTTTGCCCCTAGTGCTTGAGAGCGCTTTATTTTGCCTAGCGCTTGAGAGCGCTTTATTTTGCCTAGCGCTTAAGAGCGCTTTATTTTGCCTAGTGCTTGGGAGTGCTGTTTGTTCTCAGCCGGTGCCCACCCGGCATTTGCCCCGCTCAATTGCCGAATTTTAGGTCCCCTGGCAGGTGCCCACCCCGCCAGGGACCTTGCCGCTATTTTTGTGGCCCCCAAGCGAGTGCCTACCTCGCTTTATTATTGAATTCGAGAGAGCCCCCCGTGTTTTCTGCGCCCGAGGAAATCTCCGCCGTGAGGTGAGCCCTGGCCGGCCTCCAGGAAGTCAGGCAGGCCGGGGGCGGGACAAGCGGGACGACCGGAAGTGCAGGCCAGCCGAAGGGACAGGAAGCGGACAGGAGCCCACCCGCGCTCCTGTCCCCAGAAGAAGATTGTGCCGCCTAAACTGCTGTGAGCCTCGGAGGCTCCAAAGAGGAGCTGCCGCCCCCCGCCGTCGCCGCCTGCGTCAGCAGAAGCAGAGAAGCTGGTGAGTGACGGGGCGGGAGGGAGCACAGAAATAGTTAGAGCCCACGAGGGCTCCGGGCACCATTTGCCAGCAGAGGGGGCGTCGGGGCACATTGCCGGTGCCCGCCCCCTCCTGCAGCTGCTCAGAGGCTTGTGGGGCGCCATTGTGTGTAACAGCTGTTTTAAGTCCCGTGGGGCTCCCAGGGCATTCCGGTGCGAGCCCCAAGTTCATTGCCAGTGAAAAGAGCCTCCCCCAGCAGCTGAGTAGCCGGAGGAGGCCCCCCCACCACAGGAAGCCAGTGAGTGGGGCCCGGGGGTGCATTTTCAGAAGAGGAGGGCGTCGGGGCACATTGCCGGTGCCCGCCCCTCCTGCCTCTGCTATCTTGGTGGTGAGCCACAGTTGGGGGCATTTTGTTTATTTTGAGCCGCAGAGGCTCTGGGGCACAAGTGTATTTCGAGTCCCCCACGAGGGACTCCAACGTCCTGGGCCCACCTTTGCTGCAGAGCCCACAAGAGGCTCTTGGGTGCCACATTTGCTCGAGCCCAGAGAGGCTCAGGGGGACATTCTATTTGTTTAGGGCCACGAGGCTCCAACGTTGGCCTCAGTGTCTCCACAGCTGCCCAGCACTTAGTGGGCAGCTGCTCCGTTTAGGCCCCTGACCTTTGGGACAGTCACTGATGTTGGCCTAATGTAATTTCTGCGAATTGTTCTTTGCTGCACCTCTGAATGTGTTTTGATGCATTGTGTGCCTTGTTCTTACACCTCTGAATGTGTTGTTTATGCATCATGTGTTCTCCTGTGCTGCACCTCTGAATGTGTTTTGATGCATCATGTGCTTTGTTCTTACACCTCTGAATGTGTTGTTAATGCATTATGTGTTCTCCTGTGCTGCACCTCTGAATGTGTTTTGATGCATCATGTGCCTCGTTCTTACACCACTGAATGTATGTTTATGTGTCATGTGTTTTGTTCCCATGCCTAAATGTATGGTGGTACTTAGTTGGTTGTTTTCTCCTAGTACAGGTGTTCCCTGTGAAGTCCTGGTTCCCAGCGTAATATTCTCCTGAGGTGGTTAGGGTTGCGTAGGTGGTACTTACCTGGTACTAGTAGTTACTGGTTGTGTGCTAAAGTGATTATTATTCTATGATCTACAACGTGCTATTTCTAACAGTATTTCTAGTTCTAAAAGTGCTGATTCCTGACAGTGGTCCATGTGGCCCTGTCTTGTACATATCCCCTGTAAATTCTTCCTGTGTCTGTTTGCACATTGTAAAGTGTGTGTTTCTATCTAATGTGTTTTGCAATACAAAGGCTATTTTTACATATACCTTGTGTGGAGTTCCTTTTGTGGGGGGCCTTGGATGTTGTTGCTGGTGGGTGCGTGCTCAAATGCTTTACACATCGCCTCTGAGATAAGCCTGACTGCTCGTGCCAAGCTACCAAGAGGGTTAGCAGGGGTTGTCTTGGCGGGTGACTTCCTTACCCTGACTTAGGAATGGTGGTTTCTGCCTGGCTTTGGCGCAAGCCTTAGCCAACCAGAAATCCCATTTCTAATAGGCTTCATATGTAAACTACTAAGAGAGGGGATTTTACTAGATAGGCCAGATCTCAATCTCGAAAATGAAATCCAAAGAGTGCACAGAGATCCATTTAAATTAATCCCCAATAGAAAGTCTCCTAGAAAAATTCTGATCAACTTTCTTACATATGCAGTCAAAAAGCTGATCCTGGTCTGCACATTGAAGGAGAAAACCTTGAAGTTTGAGGACTTTAATTATCAAGTGAGGTCTGATATAGGAAAGAGACGTCACAGAGACAATAGGAGTTAGGTTCTAGGATGAATGATTTACGTGGTGAAGGTGTTCAGCTCCAGATTAAATTCCCGGCAATGTTAAAAATCAAATATAGGAACAAGATGCATAACATCAGTGATCCTGAGGAGGTGGATACTTTCTTAGCTCAGATGGAGGGAACCACGGCCGCCACATTTAGATCTTAGAAGCCCACTTTCGGATTCTGCAGATAAGTAACACTGAATGGAGTCATTCTGTTTGAGGCCAGCTTGATTTAAGTTTATGTTTGTTAGTTTGTATATATTAGTTTGTATATTTCTCCGCTGGGTTGCGAATGGTGGACATTATCGCCTAAGGATAGGAGGGGGTTCCCCAGAGGGTGTGGGTGAGGGGTACACACGGTGGTGGGAGCATAGGGAAAAAAAGATAAAAGGTGTCCTATTTTTGCAAAATTACAGTAAAAATTGGACTGTCCTAAGGATGTTTCTTGACAGGATTACCTGCAGAGAGAGTTTAAGTGGGTACAAGATAAGGATAATGAATAAAGTTGGAAAGATTCAATTCATAACCTGGAATGTAAGTGGTTTGAGATCCAGGTGGAAGTTTGCATTGGTAGCAGAATATCTCAAGAACAGTGGGACGCATAACATAATGCTCCAGGAGACTCATTTAGAGCGTAGGTCCTGTTTTAGTAAATTCCACTGGGTGCAGGATGTAGTGTTAGCAGATCAGAGAGGTAGTACCAGAGAAGTAGCCTTAGTAATAAGAAATAATTCAGGAATAAAGTTATTGAAGTATGATTCAGATATTTCTGGCAGATGGTTGGTGGCTAATATAGGGATTCAGGATAGGCTGGTACAGTGTGCAACTTATTATGGTCCAAAGATGCGCTAGAGAAGTTGCAATCGTGTCTCTTGGAGGTTATGGCGCCTATTATACTTGGAGGGGATTTTAATAAGTCCTAAATACTGATCTCGATAGAACATCAAAGGTAAAATATGTAAGTACCCCTAAAACATTTTCCAGATTAAATAATAGGATGATTGAAATAAATGTATTAGATAATGGGTGAAGGAGGATGGGGGCAGTTAGAGGTTTTACATTTTATAGTAAAAACATGCCCATCACTCATGCATAGATTACTTCTTGGTGGACCAGGCTCTGAACGACAAGGTTGAGTCTGTGATCCATCCCCCTTCAGTGCTTTCCGATCATTTTCCTGTGGTCCTATATTTCGAAAATCATAAACAATTGAGGCAGAGAAGGTGGACCCTGGATAGAACTATGCTGCTGGTTGAAGGGGTGGTAGTAGGCCTGGCGGATAAGACAGCTGATTTCTTCCATCCTAATAGAGATTCTGCAAAGCTACAAATATAAATGTAAATGTAATTTTCACTTGTATAGGGCCTATCACCCAGGGGTCTCTAAGTGCTGTACGAATACCGCTGTGGAACCCTTCCTGGCCTGTTCCTGTGAGGTGTCCACTCCTGGGGACCCCCAAGGTGTAGCCAGGCATCCTAGCGTTGTTAGGGCTGGTGTGGAGATTAAGCAAGCTATTGCCCAGAGTTGCAAAGTGGAACCCCATGATTAGAGTAGGCACCGAGGCGAGAATTATCGGGTCCGAGGACATTGAGCCCAAGACCCTGCTGCGACGGGGATTGAACCCTGGTCCCGGGCCAGACCTCTGCCTCAGGGTCTGCCGCTCTAATTGGTGAGCCACACTTCTCCAAATAGTGTGGGATTCATTCAAAGCATACTTCAGGGCAATAATATGTGGCATCATGATTGGTAAGAGACAAGCTGCACTGTTGAGCGATGAGGTGGTATGAGAATCTGGGCTGGTATGCACACATATGTAAGTGGACACCTCGCACCAGTCTAGACGACCCTTATGGTGATTTAAGAAGTCATAGACAACCTTAGAAAGCTCTCTAAGTGCTAGCTGTGGAGAGCAGCCTTAAGGCTTAGTTCAGGAGTGTTAAGCAACTTATTTTACCAGAATGGAATCTTATAGTATAGATTAAGTGAAAAAGAACCACACCAAGTATTTATAAAAATATGTATTTATTATATAATACTCTAGAGAATGTTCAAGTATCTCCAACATGGAGATAAATACAATGTACACAATACTTTAGTAAGAAATGTAGTAAATAGCACAATATACACAGTGGACCCCAGGGGTGGGAACAAACCATATTTTAAGAAAGTGGTATAAGAACCATGACTTGAGTCAGGACGACGTCGAGAGGATGTAGAATCACTGGGGACCCACAGGACCACTCAAGGTAAGTAGATAGGGACCCTACGGAGAGCGTGTGCAGTGTGAGTATACGACTGTGCGCTCCATACAATTCTATGTGCAAGTCGAGATTGGATTTTTAAAGATTTCGGACCCTTCCCAAAAGACCCTGAAGAAATCCCTTGGGAGTTACAAGGTTGGAGAGCCACCCCACCCGTGGATACCCTGCTACCCATGTTACCTACAACAGGGACGCTCGGTGCATAGGGGTGAAGTTGTGTCAGAAACCGCCATTAAACCCAATAAAGGACTTAAAGAAAGTGCCGCTGTTGGAAGAGACGAAAGTGTCTGTGGGAATCCAAACATCCATTCTTGAAGAGGAGTACTGAACAGCAGAGGGGACAGAGTCTATGTCACTTAGGAGTGACCAGGAGACCTGGAAGATGAATGCCCTCCAATGTCGGGTGCTTCAGGAAGGATGATGATGACCTTAACTCTGCAGCTATGAGGACCAGGCGACCCTGAGGATGACCAGGAACCAGATACAAGCTGTCCCATGAAGGATGTCAAGTGCTGAGGGGTCAGTGTCTGGCAGGAGCACCAGCAAGCCTTGGCAAATGCAGCCAATGCAGAAAGTCATAACGGTGCCAAATTGGGACCAGCAATGTCCAGGGGACTCACCACAAAGCAGGGGAATCAGGACATGTCCCAAGCAATCAGGGGAGCCCAAAGGAAAGAAAGGTGACCCTCAAATGGACCCACAGGCTGGAGGCACTGGAGTCACTAGAGGACCTTGAGCAGCTCACCAAAGGAGCAGGCCATGGTGCCCACGAGGTGTTGTGGCTGAAGATCTTGGTGGAAGAAGTTGACGGACGTTGGGACTCCTTGGAGCCCAATACACGTGGCAAAGTTGCCAAAAAGCATTTGCACTTGAAAAAGAACACGGTGCACAGGGCTTTGGTTAATGCAGACCCCAAGAGGGATACTGGCCTCAAACTCGGTGAGAGAACAGCTCGGGCCTCGAGGGTCTTAGGAAACCACCACCTGTGTTGTTGAACCCTTCAGAGTCCGCAGGAGCTCGGGAACAGCAGACCAGTCAATGATGTTGAGGTGCCTGGGATTGCAGGGCAGTGACTCCTTCACTTCAAGGGAGATTCCTTCAGTGTTTTGGATGCTCCATAGGTCCTGCACGGAACCTGTATGGAGCACAGGCACAGACGATGCAACAGACTACAAGGGAGACAAAGTCAGGCCCAAATTAAGTCCAACAAAGTCCAGAGTGCCCAGACAGTAGCAGCGCAGTGGTGTCAGTTCTGAATCTTATTCCATGATGAATCTAGGGACCTACATCAAGGTAAGCCCTTTCGTACCCTAGGGAAAGGGTTGGGAAGATTCAGGGGACCCTGCCAGGGGAGGTCTGGACAGGGGGAGGTTACTCCCCATGCCTTGTGTCCAGTTTTGCACCAGAGCGGGAGCCAACTGGTTTGAACTGGACTATGCACAGGGACAACAAATGTGCCCCTCATGCAGACTTTCAGGCACTTTCAAGCGCACCCACCCGGTCCCAATACACTAAATCCTGTCGGGGAGGTGGTCACACCTCCCTGTGACAGGATGCCTATTGTTCCACCTTCCTCTGTTCAAGCTTGGCTCAGTAGCAAGAGGGCAGAAATGTGTCTGTGGTCGGCAGCAACCATTTTGTGCTGTCCGGGACTATAAGATTGGCACCAGGAACACTGAGAGCCTTATGGAGGGCTCTGCCAGTGCTTGGAATCATACTACCACAATGTTTACAGTGACAACATGATACCAAACATGATGAGGGTTGTTGCAGCCCGTTTCGAGATGGTCATCGCGTAATTACGTGGTGCCCCTATATATAGTACATGGCTGCTTCACTGACAACCCGGGAGAATTGACTTCGTAGGCTGCAGGGGTGTCTTGCTCATTCAGGGGCACCCTCCCACTTAGTACAAAGCACTCTGCTTTCAGGATTGCAAAGGCCTTATATAGGGGTAACTTTTAGGTTTTAAGTGCAGTGACCCAATATATAGTAAACCTATATCTTTAGTAAGTGGTGCATGCACCAACTTACACAGGCTGTAATGGCAGCCCTGTAGTTCCATTTTGAATGGCCTCTCATGGGTGGCATTATACATGCTTCAGCCCATGGGAGACCTCTGAGGTACCTATGCCCTGGGTACATGGGTACCATATACTGGGGACTGACAAGGTTACCCCAGTCTCCAATCTGGGATGTACCTAAGTACTGAACACAGCAATTTAGGGAGAATGCAGATAGACGGGGGTCCTGATTAGCAGGATCCCAGTAAGACTAGTCAAAAACAGCATCGCATTAATCAAAACGATACAAAATCTGACGAATCTGGAGACTGGGGTGCACTTAAAAACAAATGTAGACATCAGAGCGGAAGCATGGAGGTATATGAGTAGTTTATATAGAGAAGATCTACGTCCAGGAAAGGACAGTATAGTGGCCTGGTTAAGGGAGTTAGATCTTCCAATATTAACAAGAGAGCAAGGGGATATACTAGAGTTGGAAATCACTGAGGAGGAGATCAGGGCACAATGTAGGAAAATGAGTTGCAAAAAGGCGTGTGGCCCAGATGGCCTTCCAGTAGAGCTCTATATAGGAATTATCGAGAAGCTAATCCCCTTTCTAAAAGGAGTTTTTAATGCAATATATACAGAGGGTGGGGAAGCCCAATTATCTTGGTCAGAGGCAACTGTGGTCCTCGTTTTGAAACCCGATAAAGATCCTGTAATAGCAGAATCATAAAGACCAATATCACTTTTGAATACCGATTATAAGATTTTTTCTGGGATATTACCTTCAATGGTTATTATTATTATTATTATTAATCGGGTTTTATAAAGCGCAAACAACCCGGAGGCCTCGTAGCGCTATGTACCGTCATACTAATGAGAAGGGAGGGAAGATTAGATGAACAGGTAAGTTTTCAGATCCTTCCGAAATTTTAAAAGGCTAGGTTCGCTGCGAAGGAGAGTGGGCAAAGAATTCCATTCCTTTGCGGCATTCCAGGAAAAGGAACGTCCACCCCATCTAGTGCGTCTGATCTTATTGACAGTAGCTAGGAAAGCAGTGCTGGAACGCAGAGATCTGTGAGGAAGGTAGGGTTCCGCTAGGGAGCAGATCATAGTGGGGGCAGTCTTCCACATGGCTTTGTGCATGATACACAGGGATTTAAACAACACTCTGGCCTTAATGGGAAGCCAGTGCAGTTTCCTCAGGGCCATGGTACCTGATTGCCGTTTGTTAAGGCCTAGTAAGAGGCGGGCTGCAGCGTTTTGTGTCACCTGCAACTTCCTTATTGTGGAGGTGGGAGCCCCTAAGTATAGGGAGTTCCCGTAGTCCAAACGGGACAGAATAATGGCTTGCACCATTATTCTGCGAGCTTCGAAAGGGAGAAGTGGTAACACCTTTCTCAGCATACGCATGAGCCCAAAGCATATGGCGAACAGAGTAGTAGCTTGCTGCAGGAAGCTGAGGTTAGTGTCCAGCCAAATGCCTAGGCTCTTTATATGGGACTTAGGTTGGGGCGGGGGGCCCATACACGAGGGCCAGTCCGGTAGAGGGCTGGGAATGGCTGAGTTGCCTAGCATCAAAAGCTCCGTTTTCTCGCCATTTAATTTTAAATGCGAGATAGCCATCCACTGAGCGACCGCTACCAAACAGTTGCTTAAATTAGAAGAGGAGGAGTCCGCCTGATTCATAGATACGACTAATTGCGTATCATCGGCGTACGTCACTATGTCAAGGCCGAACGAGTGCACTATATCAGCTAAAGGCTGCATATAAATATTAAAAAGTGTCGGGCTCAAAGCAGAGCCCTGGGGCACACCTTGATCCAAGGGCCAGCATTTTGAATGGGTAGTGCCCTCGACAACCTTAAAGGAGCGATTCTCCAGGAAAGACTGGAGCCAGTGCATGGCCTTCCCAGAAATTCCCATTTTATAGAGGCGGTGAAGGAGAATGCTGGTGTTAACAGTGTCGAAGGCGGCACTAAGATCGAGCAGCATGATTGCTATAGTGCCGCCTTGATCCATTTGTTTCCTGGCCAATTCAGTTACCGCCAAGAGAGCCGCCTCAGTTCCCAGTTTGGGACGGAAGCCGGCTTGGGAATCGTGGAGAAGATGATGATTTTCTAAAAATTGAGTGATGGACGTGTTAATATGTTTTTCTAAAAGTTTACTGACCCATGGAAGGAGAGAAATAGGTCGGTAGTTAGCCATGTTCTCCGAATCCAGGGTGGGCTTTTTCAATAGGGCCTTAACTTGGGCACATTTCCACGCTGTGGGCACTGAGCCTGTGGTAATAGATGCATTCAAGATATTAAGGATAACCGGTTTGATGGTGTTCTCAATTGTTATTAGCTGGCAGGGGGGGGGGCAGGATCCGCAGGAGATCCGGATTTAATTTTCAACATGATAACCCCAAGTGAGTTTGCATCTAACAATGGAAACTCTTCTAATTTTGGAGTGCTGGTGTTTAGTGAGGTGGTTCCTGTATCCTGACATAAGTTAGGTGGTTTAAAAGCAGAGGCAATTTTCTGTATTTTGCTATGAAAGTATTCAGCTTGACTGTCACAGCGAGCCTGAGCTTTACTAGGATCAGGAGGAGTCAAAGGGGTATCAATCAGGAATTTAGCTATCCGAAAAATTTCTCTAGAAGAGTTGGAGGCGGTTATAATTTTTTCCTCGAAGTATGATGTTTTAGTACATCTAATTTCTGTTTTGTATTTTTTGATGGCTTCAAGATGAATAATTTTGTCTGTATTACTACGGGAAATCCTCCAGTTTCTTTCAAGTTTCCTACACACCCTTTTTAGTTCTTTAAGTTGGGGAGTATACCAAGGCGAATCCTTAGATTTAGTCTTTTCTTTGAGGGCTTTGATAGGTGCAATAGAGTCCAGGGCTGAGCACAGCCAGTTGATGTAGTTCTCATACTGCAATGCCGGGTCTGTCTCATTTTGTGGGGGAGCCAAGGAGAGCAAATTGGCCCATTGATCAGGGGAAATTTTGGACCAGTCTCTCCCTTGTAGGATAGTACGGGGGGAGGGCTGTAGTGACATAGCTGGTGTCCACTGTATAGGTATTAAATAGTGGTCTGTCCATGTAAGGGGCAGTGGAGTCCCTACTTCCAGTCTATGGTCATTGCTAAGTATCCCATCAAGGAGATGGCCCTTTTCATGGGTGGGTTCAAAGCCTTTCTGTATGATCTGGAGAGCTGCCAGACTGTCCAGAAATGCCCTAGCCGTTGAATTATTAGGGTCGTCTAAATGGATATTTATGTCTCCTAATATCGAGAAGTAGGGTCTACTAACCACTAAGTCAGCTATCTTAGATTGAAGTGAGTCAATAAATTCTCCTATTTGGTTGGGGGGACGGTAAATAAGAGCGCCAGAAAATGAGACTGTAGGTGAAAAGTCCAAAGTAAAGAGCATACTTTCACAGTTAGAGATAGCGGCCGATGAGGTCCTACAGAGGTAGAGGTTTTTAAGAAGAATGGCTAGGCCACCTCCTCTACCTTCTGGTCTATCTTGCCTTTGCAAAGTGTATCCCATTTGTAAGATAGAAGTAATATCAGTGTCAGATGCATCTTTTAACCACGTCTCTGTCAAAAATATTACATCGGGATCATTCTCCTCTAGCAGGAGGGACATTTGCACAGCGTGTTTGGTTAATGATCGGCAATTTAAAAGAAACATTTTGTAAGTTTTAACAGGGTGCAGTTGACCCTCCTGACTAGAAAGTGTAAATTTACAGTGGGAACAGATTCCCGTAGTAGAGTTAGGATGAATAGAGTGCCGGCAGGTATCACTAATAGGCCACATAAGGTTTTTTAGTGTAGTGGAATCATACCGTATCGGTTGGCTGCCTTCTGTTCCGCACTGCACAGGGGGGGTGGCCCCTGGTCCCGTCCGGTCGCGGACGGGCGCAGACGGGCTTGCCTTTGGCACGCCTTCGGCGCGCCGCCGGCGCGACCGCTGCGCGGACGGGCGTATCTGGTGTTTATATCCACTGTAGGGTGCGGGAGGAGGGTGGGATCGTCGATCATCTAGACCGCGATCCTTCCCCTACCCAAGATGGCGCCTAAAGTTAGTTCAGTGCCCAGCGCCCGGTAATAGCGGCGCTCTATCAGCTGAGGAGGGGGGAGGAGGCCGCCCTGGGCGACGTAAATCTCACACCAAGGTCGGGCCAACTGGATAGTTAAAATCTATCCTATTAAAGTATATACAGGTTTTAAAAGCCGGTTATTCTCAATCATTAACCGCCAGTTAGCAAAATAGCAAGATTTCGAAAAGGAGCAAGAGCGCTGAAGGGCCCCCGGCTTCCGCCTCAGGGGAGAAAGGAAGTATGACAAATACCTCGAATAAGCGGGGCTGCACTCCTTTAGTAACCTGGGAGGGCGGGATCGTCGATCATCTAGACCGCGATCCTTCCCCTACCCAAGATGGCGCCCAAAGTTAGTTCAGCGCCCAGCGCCCGGTAATAGCGGCGCTCTATCAGCTGAGGAGGGGGGAGGAGGCCGCCCTGGGCGACGTAAATCTCACACCAAGGTCGGGCCAACTGGATAGTTAAAATCTATCCTATTAAAATATATACAGGTTTTAAAAGCAGGTTATTCTCAATCATTAACCGCCAGTTGGCAAAATAGCAAGATTTCGAAAAGGAGCAAGAGCGCTGAAGGGCCCCCGGCTTCCGCCTCAGGGGAGAAAGGAAGTATGACAAATACCTCGAATAAGCGGGGCTGCACTCCTTTAGTAACCTGGGAGGGCGGGATCGTCGATCATCTTGACCGCGATCCTTCCCCTACCCAAGATGGCGCCCAAAGTTAGTTCAGCGCCCAGCGCCCGGTAATAGCGGCGCTCTATCAGCTGAGGAGGGGGGAGGAGGCCGCCCTGGGCGACGTAAATCTCACACCAAGGTCGGGCCAACTGGATAGTTAAAATCTATCCTATTAAAATATATACAGGTTTTAAAAGCAGGTTATTCTCAATCATTAACCGCCAGTTAGCAAAATAGCAAGATTTCGAAAAGGAGCAAGAGCGCTGAAGGGCCCCCGGCTTCCGCCTCAGGGGAGAAAGGAAGTATGACACATGTTATCAAGGGAATTATCCACCCTGATCAGAGAGGTTTTATCCCGGAGAGGCTGCTAAATGGGCTCATATATTTGATGATGGGGCTCATTGATATAGCAGAAGTTCAGAAATCTCCTCTAACGGTAGTGGTGGTAGATGCAGCTTAAGCCTTTGATCGAGTACTCTGGAATTTTCTCTGGGAAAGTGTTAAATTCTTTGGATTCCCTCCGAATGTAGTAACCGCTGTGCAAAACCAATAAAAGATGGCCATAGCAAGAGTGTTGGTTATTGGGGAGTTCCCAGACTGGTTCCACATTACTAGAGGCACGAGACAGAGTTGTCCCCTGTCTCCTCTACTTTTTAACCTGTATATCGAGACTCTAGCACATCAGATTAGAGCAGATTCCACCACAACCCCCTTTAAATCAGCTGGGTTGGAGGTTAAATTAGCTTTGTATGCAGACGATATGGTGGTATATACAACCAATCCACAGACATCAATACCCAGTCTGATGGCGAGGGCGGAGAGCTTTGGCAAGATATCAGGATATAACGTAAATGTAGATAAAACTGAAGTTTTGGATTGGAACCAGGGAAAGAGCAGCCAGGGGCAAAGTCCCAAATGAGGTATCTGGGCATCTTAATAACTCAGAGGCTAGATGATATTCCACGGGTCAACTGGAAAAAAGTGAGCCAAGAGGTGGGGATACTTCTGGTAAGATGGGCTAATTTACCATTAAACATCTATGGTAGAGTTAACCTAATTAAGATAATCATTCTTCCCAAAATCACTTTTCTCTTTAACTCTATACCATTTACCGTCCTGAGAGAGGATATAGCTGTGTTGCAGGGCAAAATTGGTAGTTTTATTTGGGGGCCGAAGGGACCCAGGATTGCCTGGAAAAAATTGAGGAGAAAGCTTGGGGTAGGTGAACTAGCTCTCCCGGATCTGCTGATATATTGTTATGCTTTCCACTTTAAGAAATTTTGTATGTTAGCAAATAGGCCAGATAGCTCGTCAATTGGCAGATTATATGAGGCAATGCTCAGGGATTTTGGACAGAGTCACTTTTTGTTTAAATATGAGGACCTGAAATATTTTTAAAAGGTCAGGCTGAAGGTTTTGAAAATGGCCCTAAGAACATGGATATACTTGTGAAGGAGGTTTGGTATACCCTACTAAAGGTCTTCAGCACCAATTTGGGATTCCCCAAGGTCATTGGACATCAGATTGAGGTAAGCCCTCAACTTCTATTTTTTAGGGTGCATCCTGAAGCAAGTTTACGGGTAAGCTCCCTCAGAATGAAATTAGGGCCCGATGTAGGTAATTTAATGTTACCACTTCTTAAATACCGAATCATACCGATTCGGTATTTAAGAAGTGGTAAAATGGAGGGTCGGGATGTAGGTATTTCAGAATCGGTAAATACCGAATCGTTGAGATTCGGTATTTACCGATTCTGTAAATACCGATTCGGTAATGCCCATTGATTCCTATGGGCATTGAAGCCCATAGGAATCAATGGGCATTACCGAATCGGTATTTACCGATTCGGTAAATACCGATTGCAGCAAGGGTGCAGAAGGTGTCACTTTGACACCCTCTAGCACCCCAAATACAGGCATGTGTGCCATGTGGCACACAGACATGCCCTAAGTGCATGTCTGTCTGTCACATGGCATAGGTGTGCATGCACACATGTGCATGCACACCTGGATTCGGTATTTCACCACCCAATTGGATTGGGTGCTAAAATACCGAATTCTGAAGGCCTTTAGCACTGTAAACAGTGCGACCTACATCTGGAGTTTACCGAATCGGTAAAATTACCGATTCGGTATTTTACAGAATCGGTAAATTTACCGATTCGGTAAATTTACCGATTGTGCAAAAAATTGGCCCCTACATCTCAATCACCAAATACCGGTCGGTAACGGCCGAATTCGGCCGTTACCGACCGGTATTTGGTGACCTACATCGGGCCCTTAGTCTTTTATGTGATTCTGTTGGCGAGACAGGAGATATGCAGACTTTGGAAAACTGAAAATCCCCCACTTATATCAGATTGCCTTTAAAGCATTAAGTACATGAGCCAGGTCGATATTGCTAGTGATTCAAAAAGTCTGGAGAAGGTCTGGGCGCTTTAAGTAAATTGACAACAAACAAGTGGGTCCAATGATTAAGCCATACATGCTGGAGGTCCCGGCTTTTCTCCTCCTCTTCTCTATATGAGAGAGATAAATGTAGAAACAGCATTATCCTTGCGCGGACAGGCTTATCCTCTCCCACAACGGAGATGAGAGCTATACCAGCAAGAAAGATGGCGGGATGAGGACAAAAAAACCAAGAAAAAAAGAGGTTGGGTAAATGCCCGCTACTTTTGCAACCCAGTCCACATGTGATTTTACCATCTCAATTTTCTGACCACTAAAATCAGACTTAGTGATCCTGCACCTGGAATCTGGATACGAGAAAACTGGGCCTGCTGTAATTAGGTGCAGCAGTATCTCACCGAGGGATACTGCTCCATCTGAGGCTTAATAGAGCCCTTTATGGAAAATATTTTATTTTTGCTCACCTCTATTAAAAATCATGATAATTGGGAATTTAATCAATTATAATTAAGGCTCCCAGTTTTCCATTTTTACTGGTTTTTACAGATAAATATAGACAGAAAACAATATGTTTACTGTCTTTATTTTTAAAAGCAGAAAAATTACAGAAAATTTAGCCTCTTGTGAATGACTTTCGATACTGTTCTTCATGACTTCCAACCCACTATCTGAGCAAATAGACAGCATGGGGAGTTAATAAACAGGATATTTCCTTAAATACAGGCATTTGTTAACATATATTTGTATATAATGCTAATATTTGGTGTGGTATTTTGGTCTATAGGCTGCCTATTTTGCTAAATTGCAACAGGCATCAAAGTATGAGTGCATATTTATCAGTTAAATAGATGTGGCGATATACCATATTACCACTCCATGTATTCTTAAAACACAAAATATATATGGATAAATACTAATAATATGGCCCAAAAATACATTTGGATTAATAGAGATGAAAATGTAAAAAAAAAGAAATACCATAAAACTGATAGCCTTAATTATAATCCAGCTTTCATTAATATTGACTTCATTAATGCCGACCTGGACTTTCTTTTTTCAAGTAAAACGTTTAAGGAGTTAAGCGTTTGCAGAGAATATCCATAGACAGTGTCTCAAGAGAGCTCTGTGACTTCAACACCTGTGTCTGCTCCTTGGATTAGCTTGGGAGCTCTCTTACAGACCTAACAAATACATATTCTAGCACTATTCAGCAGCTCCAGAGGTATCCATGGTGCTGAAATCCAATAGGATCACAGTGTTTCCTACAAGATGTTTCAGCAAACCAACCATGGAAGCAGCCCAAACTGATCTACGGAATACGGATTCTTCGGGAAAGCCTGTTTGACAATAACTTTTGAACCATTAAGGCTTGTGGCTTAAGATTACCACCGTTTTTATTTAACGTTCAGTTTTGTATGTTCATTAAAGCCTTCCGTTTAGGTGTATAAAAGCGTTATCAGAGTAAATCTAAGTGGGGATTCTCAAATTATGAATTTATAAATGTCAAAGGATGTTCTCACATCTAATCATGTGAGTAAAACTGTTTCCAGGAGATGTTTCCTCGAGTACTTGCCCTGGGAAGTTGGTAAACGCACACCCACACAAATGCGTGTTTGAAGGTGTTCATACTATTTTCTTGGCCAGTTGCAATCCTGGAATCAGTTACATATTTAATTTTTCAGAGGGCAGTAAACTCATATTCAGGATGGTAGTGAGGAGGAACCAACCAGAAAACAGGGGCTGAAGAGAAGGGGCCTCTCTATATCCCCCACTGGAAAAAAATAAGAACAAAGTTAGCGAGTGTAATTAAATTGTATGCCGTTCTTGAAGGCTCACTCACAACCAGAGATGCGAATGCGATTTGTGTGGTTCAGATATGATTAACATGTCGTTGCGTTTGCCAGCTCACACAGTACGACGGTATGTCACGTATGTGAAGAGCCGTAATCACAGGGTGACAGGGAAGGCGAGGTGCACCCTCGGCAATGAGGGGGGTTTCCAGCTCCCTGTGCAATTATTTCTGAACTGCCAGTGCCTATTAACGGGTGTGAAAACACCCCGCGACATTGGCGCAGCTTCAGAAATTATTATTTTTGGGGGGGTTGGGGGGGGAGTGGAAGAGGTGCGGAGAGGAAGGGGCAGAATTGCATCTGGCAAGAGTCCCTCCTCCTACAAGACTCTGCCCCATCCTCACATTGAAATGTATTTTTTTCAGTTGGCAGATCTGTATCTTATATTTGTGCAAATAATCGTGTCATTTTTTTAACCCTTAAGCAACTGCTGCTTGCATTCACGATCATGTCGCGCCTATTTATCTCTGTGAAAGGGAGAAGTACCACAGGCCACGTGTGTAATTCTTCCGCCCCTCAGGCCTGAGCTCTGAACACTGGGATCACCCGTGACGTCACAGAATTAACTCTTCCATCCCCTCTTACTTCTGCTCCGCCTTCTCTGCGCACTGCCGCGCAGTCAGGTGGGTAATGAGAGCATTTAATTAGAAAAGCAGGAAAGTAATTGCTTCATATAAGTGAATTACTGCGCATTGACTTTATTCCTATTTTTCCCCCATGGTGCCAGCGGAATTTTGCAATTTGCCTAACTCCAGGGAGGCTCAGGCCTTAAAGCGAGCGCTGTCAGAAATAGTTCTGGAGAGCCGAGAGTTCGGCGGTGCCCTGGGGCCTCCAGATCTCATTTAAAACGATAGCGCCTCATAATGTTCTTTCGACGAGGTGGCAACAGTAAAATAAACATTTTGCAATTATACTGGAAAAAATAATCAGACGTGCGTTTTCAATTTCATTTCCTCACGCCCTCGTATTCTTTTCATCCAGAATGGCGTCAACAGTTTTGCTTCGCACAGCTTCGCTCTCTTCTGCTCCTGTCACTCACAGGGCCATGTTAAACTAGATCGCGTAAATTACACTGTGACTGCGGACAACCTCGAAAAGACGGTGGGTAATATTCTAGTGGCGGCGTGCTTTTTTTGCAGTAATCTTAATCGCGATTTATTTCCACAGCTAAATAGTTCAGTATCGCTAAAAATGTAAAAACCTATTCCGTCCAAAACTGCAGCGCATCTTTTCTTAACTTATAATTTCCATCACGCAGACGCTGTGTTTCTTTCCCCGCTTTCTTGCCCTCGCTCCCGACTCCCTTTCCGCACTTTAGCTGCCTCTCCTTCTCGGTGACAGGGATGCATAGTGCCCACACCGTCATCCGCTCCCGCCTGTTCACACACCACACAATCCCAACCCAAATGATACTCTGGACACGTGGTTATGGGAAAGAACTGTTGCAGGTTTATTTTCATACAACAACGTATGACGTTTAGGTGGGTCATCTTACAGGCGATCCAAGGCAGGCAGCCCCTCGCTGACCCGCATGCCTAAAGAGCCGTCTTGCACGGTGAGTTGATGCTCTGACGGTGCAGCACATTGCCATCTTCGTTATACTCCCTGGCACACCCCCGGTCTGTTCAGGCCCCCCGACCGCCCGAAGGACTAACGGGGTGCCGTCGCGGTTTCCAGGAGCCTCCTGCGGCTCCTGGTCCTTGGCTCTGACACCCTTACTGTGCCATGCAGAGGTACCCTTACTGTACCATTCTGCCGCAGAGGTACCCTTACTGTACCCGTCTGCCTCCAGATCGCCCTGTAACTCCGCCTGCAACACAAAAAAGAAAATTACAACATTCTATCCACCGCCCGCTGCATGAGCAGCTGGGTCAGGGAGGGAACAGCGCTTGGGCCGCGGGCGGACAGCTTGCAAAGAGGCCGGGCCGAGGGCGAGCTGGGTTAAATAGGGGAGGGGTACGCCCCTCCCAACAGGTGAGCCCACCCCCTTTGGCCGGCATGGGGAGGGTCCGGGAGCCCGCTTCTTCCTTTCTCCGCCCCCCACTACCTTGCATAGGCTGGCGCTGCGACTAATGGCACTATCGCGCTGCCTTGCCCATGTTCCCCTGCGGGTCACACAGTCAGCGGCATTTCCAGCTTTAGTTTACTCCCTCTCTTCCTTCCTTCATTTCTCCCACTCCTCTGTCTGCCTTCTGCTCACCTTTCAACATCACACAGACTTCATTGTTTCTAACCAGCCTCACTCTCCTCAGCCAGCCTTTCTCTCCTGTGGCAGGAGGCTGACTCCCTCAGACGGCTAGCCAGCTCTCCAGTGTGTGCACTCCCTCCCGCCTTGGCACAGGAAAACAAATACAACCTGCTCGAGAAGAGGCTGCCTCCTAGCAGACCCTGGCAAGCAGGGCAGAGTAGAAACACAAAGCTTGGGCGTTTCAGAATACATGGGGTGTAGACTAAAAGAATGGAAAAAGAGCCAAAAAGCACAAATCCCGGAACATTTAATCCTAAACACTGTAAACAATGTTGAAGCACAACAAAGCTATCAATCAGAGCATCAGAGGAATTCCCTGGCTCTTGGCAAACTTGCAGGCAAGGCTTTTGCGCCTTTTCATGACATGTTAAAAAGGCTAGTCTGAGACATTGTGAGTCATAGAAGACCAGAAGTCCGCAGCTTTTTTAAAGTCCACAATATTTTGTTGAGATAACAGTTCTCCTAATGAAATCAGGAATGATTAATGTCTGTGTGGCACTGAATCAAGTATAACAAAGCAGAACAGCCTAAGATTGCATTTTGATCCCAGCAGTAAGGGCTTGCAGACTAGGATCCCTGTCGATAAGAGGAAACTCTGATTTTGTTACAAGACAGGAGGCTACCATTATGCATTATTCCTTTAATGTCACTTCACGCACCACTTGGAAGAACATTACATCCTAAAATAAAACAATCTAGAATAGAACATGCACACAGTATAAATAATCAGCGCACTGAACAATCTTCCACTTTTAAATGCTGCTCCTCGCTCAGACCATCAGGCCAATAGTGAAAAGTCTCTGGGTATACAAGCCTACCATTAGGCCAATAGTAAGGAGACCCTGGGTATACATGCCCACAGTCAGTCACACTTGCTCGTTCCCGTTTTTATGCTAAAGGGGTCTTGTGGGGCAGCACCCCAACATCTTCAAAAGATACTCCCAGAGAGTAGAGTGCATATCCATCTCTCTTAGTTGGAGGGTAAGACAAGCTGGCAGAATGTCGTGATGAAATGAGACTTTCAGCCTTTGACAAATTAGGAAGTGTTACCATTGTTGGAGGAGGAAGGCCATTCATGGTGTCCTATGTTGTCAATTATAGGCCTTCGCAAGGAGATATTTCTCCAGAAGCGTGCAGTGGGTTTGATCTGCACCAAGAACCATTCCAGCCTCTGCTGTGGACAGTTTTCGGGCACAGCAGACAATTTTCAACTGAATGTGTTTTCTTATTATGATTCTAAAGAGAGGCTTAGGCAGTGTTGAGATGCTCAGCTTGGCAGAGGCGCTAGCCAACAAAACATAGAGGTTCCAAAGTGTTGGCATTTTTTATGTACTTTGTTGATCGTGTTAAATGGGCGATACTCGAGATAGGAAGAGGTGATACACTATTAGTACAGACGAGTCTGATAAAGTGTAGCAAGGATACCAAGTGCCCGAATTCAAGCCTGTAAAATTATCCTACCACCACATGTCTGGGTAGTAAAAGATTGCCAGCAGCACTAGGACCATCAAACCACATTGTCTCCCAGTTTAGTGGTAAAAGTGTATAATTTGTGATCTTGCGTAGAATGAGGGCCAACGCTTCCCCAGATGCCTTTGCATCACAGGATGTTCTAGCCACATTTGAATCATTTCCTATATTTAGGCACTACTTTACTGAGTCCTGACCTCAATGACCATGAAGATGTCAGCTCTTCCTCAAATCAGTAATCAACATATTAAGACAAAGAAATATGGTTATTTACTTGAGAGAATATGCGGCTGGAGAAGGGTTACAATTGACATTTCTCTTGTAATTGTTTCCTCCGCTCCTTTCCTTGATCGACTGACAGCACTTCCTTTGAGCTTTGAGCATGTTGATGGATGGACGTGCAATACAATTGTGCAGTGTCTGTTCAGAATTCCAGTTGAATGTTGGATCAGCTTCCTCTATGTATCTAGTTTACATGCTAATCCTTGCTTTTATACGGAAGATGTCACATACTGCATATCACTTGCATGTAATCTATTAGGAGATCTCACAAGAAATTAACTTTATGTTAACTAAATTTATCACAAAAACTGTGTGAAGCCTTTATATTTATAAGCAGTTGTGCGCAATAGGGGCTGTAGTATTGAAAGTGCCCCGGAGGCATAACAAGTGTGTGCTCCAGCTTTTTGCACTTCATCACAGAAGGGGCTGCAAATGCATGTGTGGACCTTCCTTTAATTCAGATTGCGCCGGCGGAAGGTAAATCTAGCAGGATCGGAAAGGAGTGTGCCATCATTCTCCTGGGGTTGTGATCCCATGCAAATGAGGAAACACTTTGACTCTGAGTCAATGTCATATTCAGAGTCAGAGAGGTCACCAGTAGGTGTACAGACTGTGTGTCACATAGAGGTGGCACACAGACAGTGTGTCCCATGAAGGGCACCCTTAAAAAGGAGAGAAAAAAGATTCAATTGACCCCACATGAGAGCTCTCTGTAGGCTGATGCAGTTACCCATTGCATCTGACTGCAACGTGATCTCACTTCCCTTTGTAATGCAGGCCTGTACAGTGAAAGTTGTACCAATGGCTTCAAACTGTGTTGTAACTGGCACATTGTGATTGGCTGAGACAATGCCCTAGCCAGGCAGAACCTACCATTCCTGTCAGGGGTGGGTGATATACTCCCTGTATAACCTGCGCTCATCCTTGGGTAGCTTGGCACTAAGCAGTCAGGCTTATCACAGAGGCACTGTGTAAAGCATTGGCACATCACTCTCACACAATAAATACAATGATCATCACAAAAGAGACTTCACACATGGTGTATGTAAATCAAGTTTTTATTCAACACACACATTAACTAACACAACATGAACATCATGTATTTCTGGGCATAAATCAAATTTGGAAATATCACTAGCAGTACTAGGCCCAACTGTGTTAAGATGACATCGGTAATATGCACACTTGGGTAAGATCCTACTTTTACCCCGGCACCCTTTTGCAGTGCATAACGTTGTCAGCAAATGGCCCACCATGACAATTATTATAATTCAATACCACACAGTTATAGGGTGCACCCCAGATCAAAGCGATATCAGAAATCTGAACACACAGATAATTACAAACTTTTAAATAGTGCCATGGGCCAAGGCTGAATGGGTAAAAACCAATGTCAAACATAGCATTCTGTTTGTAAAGAATCAACGTCTAAAGCAACACCGCAGTCTGTGTAATTAATGAAAGGGAGTCACTCCCACACACACACTCAGCACTGATACGCAGTACCACGGATATCAGACAGGTCCGCATGGAGCGCATTCACGCACACATATGCACACAGCATGTTAATGCAGAGCAACTGATATCCGCAGGTCAGTTGATAATGCATATGCAGGCCCTGTTGCCCAAGCCCTCCTATGCCATTCAGCTAACCCCTTCTACCCTACACCCAGGGGCTGGAATAAAGAAAACCTTCCCTTCTGATTTTAGGCCGATTGGGGCGGGAGTTACAATTAATCAGTGTCCCAGGGAAGAACGTGGGAGGTAGGTAGCAGGGCTAATTAGGTGGCAGCTGACTAATGGAGGTTTGGCCACTACTCGGGAAGTTCACCCATGGTACGCAGAGCAGAACCGGGCTGAAGGTAATAGCTGTCCAATCAAAGGATTCCAAACTGTGCCTTCCGGCACCAGCCCAGTACTGGGAAGCATGGGGGAGGGAGGGTCACGCAGTCTCTTGACCCACTTCTGATTATTCACTGAAGCATTCCTTAGCTCAATCAATTATTCTCATAACCCTTGCCCGGGCAATACTACCAGGTAACACAAAGTCATCGGGCCGGGTAAGGAGAGGGCAGTTGGTCTGCCACATTAAGGACACAAAAGGAACAATTGAGGAATGGGGAGTGGAGCCTCTCTGAAGAAGGAGGCACCCCGTCAGACACATGTCAATCAAAGTAGCACCCGGCAATCCAGTCACCATGGAATATAAATCCGCCCCTGCGCACCTCCCTGGAAAAGAGGCACAATGTCTGGTGTGCGTTGATTCTGGTCGCAACAGACAATTCCGGTCACACACAACTAAGAGTTCCAAATTCCGTACTACCCTGTAAATGAGGCACAACACCTGGTGCGTGTTGATATGGGTCACACCAGACAATTCCAGTCACACACACAGGTGCAAGTTCAACAGTGCCGCATGAGCTACAAAGAAGTCCTACTACATGGTACACCCTCACTTTCGAGGCTCGCTACCTGTGAATCGGACATCGCACACAATGAGCATGCAGTCGGCGTGTTTCACAAAACAGATCAGGCACGACCTGCGAAGTGGGCTACTTGAGGGCTTGCAACTGGTGAATCTGCTCACCACCAACAAGCTGCTTTCTACACATTAAGGCCCCACAATGCAGGGGCCACACTCCTTAGATGTGGGCAGTACTTTTGAGGAACAATTCTTAGTTCCACACTCACGCCTTCTGCCAGTTGGGATTCAGCAAACAATGTGGGACTTAAGAGTGTACTGCTTTCCTGGTGTCACAAGTAGATGTGTGGGTCCTTCGTAGAAGGTCTTTGATGTCCCTGAGACCTCCACAAGTCAACAGGGGGCAAGCCAACAAGGCCTTGAAGAGCACACTTTAGGGTGCCACACAGCAGCAGGTGGTCAGCCCTGGCTTGCCACTGCTCACTTCCCTTCAATGGCAGTAATCCTCCTTGTGCACAACAGATTCCTTTGGCAGTGTGCACCACATAGTTCCAAAAGTATATCTCTACCCTGCCGAAGTATGGCAGCAGTAGTTATACTGTAGTGTGCCTTTGAAGTTGGGAGTGGTTCAGAGGATTTCCCTTTGAACCACTGATGTTGCCCCTATATTTCAGTCATCTCTATCAAAGGGCTGAGGAAGTCAGATCCTAGTCTTTAGTCCATGATCTGGTTTTAGGCCATGATCTGGCTCCCAGAGACCAAGTGTCAAAACCTCTCACTCCAATCTATCCAGTCAGGCCCTTAAATGGCAGAGGTCTGTTGTTTCAGTTGCATGCCCAATGTTTTTAGCTCTAGGGAATGCACTGATGCTCTCTCCCAGCCGCCACAGTGTGAACTGGAGTCAAACTAAAAGGTACACACAAGAGTTTGAGAGCAGAGAAATGCCCACTTTCTAGAACAAGAGACAAGGGGGACCCTACTCACAAAGAACCAGGGTAATCAAATTAGTAACAGAAACAATGGTTCCTGTGGAATAATATATCACTCTATACTGGTATGAGTGTGCACAATTGCAATGGAATTTTAGGGTTAAGATGATGCCAAAAGGAGAAGAGACCACATACAACTTTGTTTCTGTTTGTCACAGTCATTTTATATGCTTTGAAAAAATTAATCAATTATATACAAAGAGTAATAAAGCAATGGTGCGTAGTGTCACCAGTGAAACTAGAACTTATAACATTGGTTTCATATTTGCGACATATGTGCCTCGTTTCCTAAATTTCATAAAGTCGACCATTTCAAATTGTGCACACTATGGACCGTGTCTATATAAGCACTGGTAGACTAGCGTGTGTCTGTCTGCCAGGGCCAGATGTCCGGCCCTGGCACACAGACACTCGCTGGTCCAGACAGACACACGCTGGTCTACCGTTGCGCGTAGAATCTGCATGTGCTCCTGATCTCTATCCACATACAATAATAGGAAATCGCTACCCCAAAACTGATTAATTGAGTCCTTGGCAACACTTAAAGGCCACAGGTTGGAGCATCTGCACCTCCTGTGTTCATATTCTTCCGTTCCAAGATCACTCAGGATCGCACATATTGCTGTGCACCCAGTAGATATTCCCACTAAGTAATTTCTGTCTCATCACGCAGTGCTACTCTTTGGTTTGCTAGCGCTCTCCTACCCTCGCATTGGGCACCACGCTGGGTCTCATGTGAGTATTCTTCCTTTTTCCTTCTCACTTACCTGTGGCACACCTCGATCACGCAGCATGCGCAATCACCTACTCAGATGTCCCTACATTATTAGGTCATGAAGAGACCCTACATCGCACAAAGGGTCCAAACGTCACAGACAAAAAACAAAATCAAACCATTAACCAGCGCTTATCATTGTTTATAGACGCGGTCCATAGTGTGTACAATTTGAAATGGTCGACTTTATGACATTTTGGAAACGAAGCACATATGTTACAAATTTGTCAAAAATATGTCTCCAATGTTTTAAGTTCCAGTTTCACAAAGGTTTATGTGGTCTCTTCTCCTTTTGACATCATCTTAACCCTAAAATTCCATTGCGATTGTGCACACTCATACCAGTATAGAGTGATATACTTTTCCGCAGGAACCATTGTTTCAGTTACCACTTTCTAGAGGTGGCATTTCTAAGCTATTAATAACAAATCCCTCTTTAGCACAGGAAGGGGTTGTCATTGTGAATCCAATGATAGAAAAATGTTGAGGCTGCTCCACTACCTGGGCATGGAACACCCGTATATCTACCCTGCCTTTCACCTACCACTTGCTTCACCCCTTAAGACTTATCCCAAGGGAGCACTAGTAGCAGTGAAAGGTCCCCTCAGGATTGGCCAGTGGTTTAAAAAGGCCAACCTGAGCATAAGTGCAATTGCGCACACACAGGCCTGGAATGGCAGGCTTGACACATGTTTAAAAACCTCAAAGGTGCAAGTGCACATCCAAAAGGCTTTGAATGGCACTATTGAGGAATATTTAAAAACATCAGGTAAGAACCACTTCCTAAATTGTGTAGGAAGATTGCGCGCACGTTCACACTACATTTACAGTGGGTAAGTACCCAGAGCCCTTTGGCCACTAAAAGAGAAACAGCAAAACCCTAAAGAAAAAAGAAAAACGTTTAAGGCAACAATACAAAATGTGTTTCAGGTCTAACAAACAGCCAGTCCGACTTTAATTAGTGTACTGCACCTGCAAGTTTTTGACTATACTAGTCGCTGTGCATTCATTGTTATAGGGTGCATTGACAAGACCTGCGCTTCGCACATCAAGGTAGAGGTGGGCCGTGATGCAGACCAGGGCATTTGCAAAATAAATTAATTAGTTGCCTTTCCAGAGAGTTAGTTCAAATAGTTAGTTCAAACTAAAAGTAGCAGCATAAAATCCTGACCAGATTCTGTGATCCAGAGTAAGCACCAAGCATAATGTGAAGATCAATGTGTTCAATATATAGTCTTAGTGACAGATAAGGCAAGCAACCTCCCCATCCACTGGCCATGCCATTGTTCAAAATATGGTACCTCTCAGGCAGGGCACCCGTCACATGTTCACTGTGGCAATCACGAGCCATGACTAGGAGATCACCAGGAGGGCATGGGTGTGATCAGTGAGGAGGATTTAGATTTCATTGGCATGTTTTACCGCAGTCCTTTTGTGCACTAGTTCACCCCACAATTTAGAGTCATTCCAGCAAGGGTGTTGAGAAATATGGAAAGTCTCTATGTAAGGAAGACACAGCAATAGGTTAAAATGCCATCCTTTATTGCAGCCCAACCTTTTTCAGTTTACATCCATATGTCTTCTCAATCAAACAGACAGACACCTTCTACAAGTAACAGAGAAGAAGAACACAGAATATAGAACTGTGTTCTATGCAGCAGTACCCCCCTTAGACAAACATTAGATAGTTTTACATGAAACTATACATGCAAAGGAAATATATATGCAGTCATATACATGAACATTTTAAATATCTGTGCAACAGAAATTACACACTATACACACAATCTTGAAACATCTTGAAAAGCATAAATCCCATTCCCATTTTTACTACATTGTACTTAAACACAGATGAAGATTTTGAAATGTCGATCACATCAGACCTATTTAGCCAGGAAGACTCTTACATTTCATGCTCGCCACCAATACCGTTATGCTCACTGCACAACAGCGCTGTTGTCTCACTTGAAGAGAAACTGTCATGCCTAACACCTTCAACAATGAACACCTTTTGCAATGAAGCAGCTGACTGTCTCTGTCTGCGACACTACTTCCTTCATGTAAAAGAGGATTCTTCAACCACCTTAAGTCTTTTCTGTTGGAGGTTGCTTTGGGAAATTCACTCCTTTTACCAGTGTGTAACATTTCCCTGAGGTCAAGGTATCCCACTTTTCCAACACTCTGTCTGGAAGTATTAGGCAAAACCTTTTTTTACTAATAGGGGTTTAGAAAACGCACTGTTATTACTGCCCACTTTTGTGTCTTCCCTAACATGCCCTCTTGATTCACGATCACCCTTTTCACTCCATGTCCTTTTCAAATTACTTCTTGTACTCAAAGTGCACCTTTTCAAGATTTTTTCTGGCTTTCTCGTGAGACACCACTCCAATTGCCTAGACTTTAACATCCAACTTAAACTTTCCTTTGTATATGAAACTTCTTCTCTCATTACCCCAAATGGGCGGAACCGCATGGGGAGCCATGTGGTAGGCCCAAATCACCCTTTTCATCTCTCTCTACCCCATTCACCTTTATCATTGTTCACCAATTTGGGCTCACCCTTCAGAACTCTCTTAAAACTCTCTATGGCTCCATTACCACTTGGATCATACAAAATATTTCATGGTATGTACTAATCCATGTCATTATAAAAATATTCCACACAACAGAACATCAGAGCCTTCTCCTCACTTCTTGAGTTCCGCAAGAAGCTAAAGAGCTAGCTCTTCATATAAGCACATTGGGACCACACACCTACAAAACGTACCCATGTGCCTGGATACTCTCTCGTGATTAGTGTGCTGTACAAATCAACATAACATAAAATAACCAGATTGTACTCCTTTGTCACTGATCAAACTTTTCGGTGGTCATTCATCAAAAACACTAGGTAAAAAGTTCTTTACTGTTTCCTAAAAATTCCCTTACTGTTTCTTCATCCAGTACCTTCATATGGTTTCCACATTCATTTACCTGGAAAAGTACTCTATTAATTCAAGACAAAACTTCAACTCTTTATCCAACCGTTATGTGGCATCTATTCCTATAAGTTCTCAGGGAATGCTAGGACATTCAACTGGACGTAAAGTTGGTTTCCACAAAACGTGAGACTTAGCTGGCTTTTCAAACTCTAAGAAATTCCTTGCATAAAAAGTTCAGTCTCCACATCTATCTCTGGCCAATGATATGACTCCTTCATCTCTACTTGTTGTTCTCTTAATTCCAATATGTCTCTTTGTAGCATAATTCCAACATTATTTTTCATTTCCTTTGACACTATTCTACCATTCCTCACCAAAAAGTAGTCTTCCATTAGTTCATTCCTCAGTTCCCAGTACACTCTTGGTTCCTTTGAGTGTATCGTTTTTCACATGCTATCTCTTTTAAAAAAAATGTTTTGAATCTATTGAAACACTCATTCATTCTCCATTCTGCCATGCCAGATGCCTTCACTTCTATACAATCTACCCAAGCAACTTGTGGTCATTCCATCAAGGGTAAGGCAATTCCACGTAAAAAATAAGCAACTTTAAATTTCACCACGGGAACATTTTGTACCTCATGGTTGTAGTCCTGCACTCTCGTTGAAAGGCTGGCAATGCATGCAGAAGCATTAGCCGACCCACTTATAGTAAGAATCTTTGGCAAAGGTTTGTGGTGCTCGAGGGCCCATGCACATGCCAATGTTTTTCTCAACTACTGAATACTGTTTTTCCGATGTAGACAAAGAACAAGATGCAAATACTATGATGTCTTCCCCATTATTACCATTAGCCTGCATTAGTACAGCACTCAACCTCTTACCATCGCACCAGTATCTTCATGTTTATACTGTCAAACACACTCTGACAATCAACAGTCCAGGTGAACTTCACTTTGTTTCTCATCATTTGCCACAAAACATGTCTTCTTTGAAAAATCTCTAATCTACTTTGAGCAGAATTTACCCCATCCAAGGAAGGACCTTCAATCATCCTTGTTTTTAGGAGAAGCTGCATTCTTTACTGCCTCCACCAATTTCTTTTTCAGTCTTATACCTTCTCTACCCATTTTGTGCACTAGTTAAGTTACACTTCGCACAGCAAACCTGAACTTGCTGTGCTCAGCAATCCACCTCTTCTCCTCTAAAATTCCTAACACTTTCAAGCACAAGTCATGTTACTTTTTCTTATTTCCCATTACTTATTTGTCGTCTTTAAAGAAAGACAATTCCATCCCTACTTTAAACAACTCATACATAATCCTTTGAAAAACCATTGCACCTAATGCTGAGCCGTAAATGTTGGATTTAGAAGGACCCTGTTGAACAAAAGGTTGAATGGGATCATTTTTAGGGTGCACAGATGCTGTGTGGAAAGATCTATTGTGGAGCACCACTTTACTCCTTTGGACTTCGCTAATAATTCAATGAATTTATGAAGTGGAAATCTGTCAACAAGAATGCTTTTGTTTAGATCTCTGATGTCTACACAAAGTCTAATTTTGCTGTTTGGAAGCATTTTCACTACTAATTTGGTCATTCGTTAGGAAGACTCTAGTGGCTCAATAATTCAATGAATTTATGAAGTGGAAATCTGTCAACAAGAATGCTTTTGTTTAGATCTCTGATGTCTACACAAAGTCTAATTTTGCTGTTTGGAAGCATTTTCACTACTAATTTGGTCATTCGTTAGGAAGACTCTAGTGGCTCAATAATTCAATGAATTTATGAAGTGGAAATCTGTCAACAAGAATGCTTTTGTTTAGATCTCTGATGTCTACACACAGTCTAATTTTGCTGTTTGGAAGCATTTTCACTACTAATTTGGTCATTCGTTAGGAAGACTCTAGTGGCTCAATAATTCCAACATCCTTGAATTTATTAAATTCCCTGTGACTTTGGGACATATGTACTAAAACTGTGGTCAGAAAAAGCTGTCATAATTTGAGTCCTGACTTTTTGAGAACATTAAATCACTTTGCAAATCTGCCTATGCACTAATAGGCTGGTTTGTAAAATAACTATTCAAAGGGGCTTGCATAATGATGTGTCTAATGAATATTCATTAGTTAGGCTGCAAAATGTGACAAACGCTGATTGGCTGCAAAGTTAGGGACGGTGGTCTGCATGGCTCAGCAGACTATCTGTACATTTCAAACTTGGAATCCTTTTGCTAAAAATAGCAAGATTTCCTTAAGGGAAAGAGAGCTGCTTTAAAAAAAATATCCCCTGGACTACATCCTTTAAGCTGCCACCCCAATTGTAAAGGGGTCCCACAGAGACCTTTGAGAATGCGTTACGACCCCAACTTGGGAATAACTTATCAATGGTTACTGAACTATTCCTGTCATTCCTGAAAACCATGGATATATTTCTGACTTCGTGAACTTTCCGTTGTGCATACTTCTTCAATATTATTCTGGGATTGAACCCTTTTATTTTAGCAATTAAGAAGGAATTTGTTCTACAACCTCTGTGATGACCTGATCGCAAATCAACTCATTACGCAGACTCCCAGACTGGCAATTCATAGCCAGCTTCTTTAATTTATAAATATCATCATCAATTCCATCTGATGTTGCCAGTTTTCTTTGGAAAAATTAGTATCGGTCAATAGCGACGTGAACTGCGGGTGAGAAATGTGCATCTAAGCCTTGAAGTGCATTAACACATCATCTAATGCAGCAGATCTGGGCGTATTTTTCATTTTGCCATATTCCCTTAATCCTTCAAGACCTAAAGATTGAAGAATTTTCTTTTCAGAGTTACTACTTTATCGTCTACTGTTAGCCATGGTTTAAGAAGGATTCCTTTCATTTCATGATAGGTTTTCGTGTCCCTTGAAGGAATATTTGCAAATGGCCAATGATGAACATTTAGGCTAATCACCTAGTATAGTGGATTACTTTCAAGTCCAAACCTTCACCGTTTCCTTCGTAAATTAACTGTACACAACCTGCAGGAAAATATTGTGTGAACCAGGGTCATGTTCTTTCCTACTGAGCACACTAAACAAAGCAGATAATTCCAACTCCAAATAATGGTGAATTGAAAGTCTTCCCAATTTGGCAATAACCAAAAATTTATAATCCGTGTAAATTTTAGATCAATTAAGCAAATATTTTTGAAAACTAAATTAGCAGTAAAGTATTTGTAGGGTACTTAGACATTGGACCCCTATGAGTCTCAGACCAGGTAGTAATTTGAAATGAACATTGAATCGGGTCTCTATTGTGCCCTATATTAATGTCCATAACTTTACAATTCATCAGTAGGTTTGTAGAGTGCTTTTTGTCACCTGTGAGGATATCTGGGTGCTGGCAGGGTCCAGTTGATTAGTGGAATAGCCAGGTCTTCAGGGAATTTTGGAACTCTGAAAGAGATGGGAAGGTCCGGAGAAAGAGTAGCTCTCTCCATGTCCATGTCTCCAGGTAGGAGAATAAGCGGCCTCCGCATCTGCTTCATCGGTTGTGGTGGATGAGGGTTAGAGAAAGGGAAGTGGAGCGGAGGTGTCTGGTGGCTGATGGAAGTTCAGGTAGTGGTCAAATACGCGGGTCTGCAATTGTGTAGCGCCTTTTATGCATGGGTAAGTAGCTTGAAGAAGCATCATTTCTGTTCAGGGAGCCAGTGGAGTTCCCTGAAGTAGGGGGTAATGTGGGTTTGTCTATGGAGATCCAGGACAAGTCTGACTGTAGCATTCTGTATGGTCTGTAGTCATCGGAGGAGTTGAGCTTTGATCCCTTAGTAGAGAGCTTTGCCGCAGTCCAGTCGGCTTGAGATGAGGGCCTGGGTGATGGTGCGCCTTGAGCTTTGGGGTAGCCATTTGAATATCATACAAATCATGCAGAGGACGAAGAAGCAAGAAGAGGAGACAAAGTTGATCTGAGTCATCATGGCTAGCTATTTATCCAGTATGATGCCGAGGTGAGTGAAGATAGCAGTAGGTCAGAGTTCTGAGGGCAACCAGGGTGTGTCCCATGGGAAGCTTTTGTTTCTGAAGATCAGTACCTCTGTCTTGTCCATGTTGAGCTTCAGGCAGTTGTCCTTCAACTAGTTGAACGACGTCTATCATGTGGAAGTTGGTCTTGGTGTTGGTCCTGTCTTTGGAGAGGGAGCGGATGAGTTGTGAGTCGTCGGCGTAGGATATGATGTTGAGTCCGAAGGTTTTGATGATGCTGGCAAGAGGTGTCATATAAGTGTTGAAGAGGATGGGGGTGAGTGAGGATTCTTGGGATACTCCACAGATGATTTCCTTGAATTTTAAAGTGAAGGGGGGAAGGTGGATTTTTTTGTGTTCTTCCAGTGAGGAAAGAGGCTATCCATCTGAGAGTTGCTCCTTGGATGTTTATATTGTGCAGCCTTGCGGTGAGTGTGGTGGGAGGCCACATCGAAGGCTGCTGAAAAGTCTAGGAGGATCAGAACCACAGTCTCTCCTCAGTTGGGTAGGGCTTAGATGTCATCGGTAGCCGTTGTGAGGGCTGTCTTGATGTTGTGATTGCAGTAGAATCCGGATTGGGAGGAGTTGGGTAGGAGGTTCCATCCCCGATGTGAGGAGAGTTATTGGTTGATGGCTTATTCTAATACTATGGGTGAGAACGGGAGCGGTGGGAATGGGAACAGTGAGATTAGTTGGTAATTGTTGAGTTCACTGCGGTCTGCTGATGGATTCTTTAGTGAAGTGTTCACTTCTGCTGGAAAAAACACTGAACAAATTCTGAACAATGAACGTGTAAATCATTGGAATGATCCATGTCAGTGATTTGATTCTAGTTAATCTTTCAAATATTTTCCTCAAGTTTTGCATTCCTTAAGAGTGTTTGTGATTTCCTGGATGTTGTGTTTCAATATTTTTTTTCATGTAGCACATTCCTCTTACATACTGCATACTCTGAAATGAGGTGTCTCCAAGTGTTTATAATGGGCCACGATCGAGAGGTCTAGAGTTGAGGCTGAAGGCAGTGTGAGTTCTTCACAGTGACTGTCAGTGGGTTAGAAAGGTGTTCATAATACATGGTCTTTGGCCTCTCTGTAGTGCACAGAGAGAGATGGTTATGTATTCCAGCTGCAATTGTGATTTTGTGTGAATGTCTATGAAGGAGATATACAGTTGTCAAAATATTGACAGGGTGAAAGTAAATTAAATGTATTGCTTTTAGGTGTGAGTAGGTGGGTTGTGTGTTTGGGGTGGTGAAGTGAAGGAGACGCAGGAAAGTGCATTTAGAAAAGTGAAAAGAGGGTGCTGAAGAGAAAGAAGGTGCGCTGTAAGATACACAGATGGAGATGATGTTGAGAGACAAAAAGGGCATACACGGAGTGAAATTAACAGAAGTGACTTTGCAGTAGCACCTCATCGTTAAGGGCAGAGGGTTCCTGTCTTTTTGAAAACACGAGAAGTGTCTGTCAGGCTGAACAAAGGTCAGCCTGACAGACACTCTTTATGTGCAGGTCAGGCCATCAGGTGCTGTGCATGCGTAAATGTGCAGGCACTTTACTGGCTGAGCTGAACATTACTGGGCTGAAGATTTCACAGTCCTGTGGGCATGACCTCCTCACCCCGTCAAAGTGCTTGCTGTTCCTGCCCCTCATGACAAAGGGGCACATCAGATATACTCTGAACTATGCACTTATCTTTTAAGACAGGAAGTGCCCAGGGCTGAGTGTCCATCAGTGACGCATCGTCACAGAGCAGGATCAGGGCTGGCTCTAGAGCAGTGCAACCTGTGCCACAGCACCTGGTGCTGACTTCAGGGGGTACCATGTTTGCAAGTTTATTTTGGTTTTAAAAACATCTGCTGTAGCGTTCCTTGCTTCCAGCAATTTCAAGGCAACAATAAAAATGTCAGGATAACTCCGGTGATTAATGTTCTTCCTGGAGAGAGATAAGAGTTTTGTCTATTTGAGGGTTTGACTAATCATAAAAAAGCACAAAGGATTAATATGCCCGCTCTAAAGTAGGTAAACTATGCAGATCACAAAGTGCTTATACTGTAAATAGGTCAGTGGGTTACTGCTTTTCTAAGAGACATCCTTTTGTTACTTTTAATTTATAAGTCAAAATCCTAATATAGAACAGTAAATTATTAACTGACATCAAAGAACTGCATGCACCCTACAAAGTATAGATAAGAGCAATCAATCAATCAATCAATCAGTTATTTGTAAAGTGCGCTACTTACCCGTGAGGGTCCCAAGGCGCTGGGGAGAGGGGGTGCTGCTACTGCTCAAAGAACCAGGTCTTCAGGAGTCTTCTAAAGGCGAGTAGATTAATGTTGCACAAAGGGTTCATATGGGTAGAAATTGATTCTTATTATTAAAGAGAACCCCCAACTATGGTGTTCGTTTTAAATTCTGAGTTTGTTTTTCTCCAGACCAAGTACACTTAAGCTATACATGTCACTCCTACACCTTGTTGTTCTCTGGCTTACGTAATATTTCCTCTACACTAATTTACACAAGTATGATTGTCTCTGTATAATGTGTGTGATGCAAAGTGCTCTGACCCTCTACACTGGTATGAGTGCTGCTAAATAACTAATTAAATGCATCTGAAAGAGAGTGGTATTGGAGCCTAGACGGGCACTGTTAAAAGGTCGTGGTGAAGGAATGCGTGGTGGAGGTGGTCATCACCTCCACAATGGATTGGGGGTCAACCAACAAACATTGACACATCGGGCGCCTCCAGCGCTAAAGCTGGCCCTGAGTGGGATGGGGTCAGCAGTTTCACAGACCACATCCCACTCTGATGAGTAAGGGACTGCTGGCTCCTCTCCTGGGCTGACCATAGGAGGCAACAACCCCAATCATCAGGAACCTCGGAGCCTTCCCACTCTCCACTTGCGACACTGCAGCAGGTAGGTTTTATGTTTGTAATATTTGGTGCACGTGTGCATGTCTGAATGTATGTATATTTGGGCGTGCATGCTGTGGATGGTTATGTATGTACTTGTGAGTGGTGGGTACATGTGTGCATGCTTGTGAATGGATGGGTAGACATCAGTATGCATTCAAATGGGTGAGTGTAAGTATGTGTGTGGTCCACTTGCCCCCAGCTCAAATTACCACCTGTCACTGTGATTGAGACATGGTAAAGACCACCATCCCTTCCACAGGCCACAATAAAATTTAATTCACAGTCTTATAATTTCAGAATGTAAACATTTTCAAAATTAAATATTTAAATTTAACAAATCGTTTGCCAAAGCCATTTGCCTGACATGTTTTGAGTGAAGATCAGTTGTGTTATATATATCTGTATAGTATAACAGAAAGCTCAGGAAGGCACCAAAATATGGCTCGGGGGGGCATACTATGGAAATCATAGAAATATATTTGATGTGTTATAGCCACGTCATTAATTACATTGGTCACACCCTCTTTAGCCCCACAGTGACAAGCATTTCCAAAGTCCTGTGGTCCAGTTGAATTAATAAAATGCACTATGGCTGAAGTTGCAAGTTTTGTAAATGTTAAAGCGGCTGTGATTTTTCTTCTCACTGTTGAATACAAGTTTCGCAGTTGCCGGTGATGCTACCTACTGAAGATGTGGACAGTAAGCACGGAGCAGTGCACCAATAATGTGGTGCACCAATAATGCTGATGTGCAGGGTCATACATGTGTAATTATGTGTCAGGTGTCACATCTCTATGACCTTGCATCATACTGTGCTTGTTGTGTTTACGGCCAGCCATAGCATATTCAAGCTGGGAAGAGGTGTGGCGCAGCGGCCAGGATTCCTGACTCCGGACCACAGGGTTCACAGTTCGATCCTTGGCTGTGGTGGCAGGTTAGCCCATCACCATGTGACTCTGTGCAATAGCTCGCTTAATCTTCCCGACGGCCCCCAGCACCGGGATACCTCTCTAGAGGTAGCTATGCTCTTTACAAATGCTGGCATTTATTTACATACAGACCTTTAGAAGGATACAGACCTTTAGAGGGGAGCAGGGGCTGCCCGCAGTAGTCTTTTTCGGACATGGCGCCAAAGAAAAGTGCATTAATACAAGATTTTTTAAAGCTGCTGGTGTAAGTGTGTGCATTTTAACTGCCTTTCTGGTCATGGTCCTCCTTTCTCTCAACCCCCCTCACTTTCCCTCTCCCATTTTTTAAACACACAGTTAAAGAGGGTAAGAGGCAGTGGCCGCCAAATATGGCCGGACTGGGACTGAGACTGGCAAAGTGCTTGGCCAGCCTACCAGGGGTTTATGGTTGTGGCCGAGCTGTTTACTATGCTGCCAAAAAGGCCCTGTAACAAAATCGGCCCCCAGGGGCCCAAAAAAAGGGCCCCAACCCTGGCGGTCCACTGGGGAAATGCCCAGTGCCCACTATGGCCAGTCCGACCCTGGTTTCGCCCAGGGCGCTCTACGAGGAAAGCCCAGCTCAGGTTGTGTCTTGCGTTAGGTAAAATGCTGATGCCGGGCGCGCCATGGTATCCTCGTGCCATTTAGAGTGCACAGTTGTCTGGATAGTGTTCGGTAACAGTTCACTGTCCGACTGTCTTGCGCCTGTGCGGGTGCTCGGCACGTGTGTTCGGTACTCCTCCAAAAAATCGACAGGGCCCTGGGGCCCGCTCACTTCTTCAATATGTACACTCGACCTGTGACTCCAGTTGCCTCCCACCTGTCCGGCTTCATTCCATGCATGTGGGCCTCGACATGAATTCTCCAACTGCATATGAGGAGGCAGCAAGTCCTGTCACAAGGCTGAGCCCCCCACCACACTCTAAGGAAGATACGCTCAAACAGGCACGTTGTTCAAGGAATAGAGAAAAATAATATAGAACATAGAACTATGCTGCAGGCAGCATTATCCTGTAATGTGATAATAATAAAGGTGGGCGAGCCAACAAAATAACAGGGCGAGCTGCGTCAGAGCCGAGCCGATGGTCTGGCTGTGCTCTAAAAGCCCATGGACGAGCAGAGCCCTTCAAAAGTTTGGCTCGTAAACTGTACAATAAACACCATATACAAATAAGATAAACACTCTTAAAACTTCAAATATATCTATATCTTTAACATGTAGAAGTATTTTAATTTAACACATCAGGTTATATCACTGCATTGAGAGGCATTTATTACAAGTGACCGTTTTTGAACATAAACTTAAAAATATTCATGCACAAACCTCCACAACAACAATGGCATTAGTGAATTAAGAAGCAAGCCAGTTGTCAAGTGCACCCTACATTTGAACTAGATTCTTACGTGGAGCAACATTATACTCTAGTCAAATCAGATACAAGCGATGTGCATGTATATATTTATATATTTCTTAATTCAGGTGCAACTCATCCATAAAAGATACAATAAAGCATTCATACAAAAAGAAAAAAGGTACATCGCATAATGAATTGAAAAAACAGTTCAAGCCGCTAAGACATCATAAATAAATTAAAACAGTACAAAGTGATAAAACTCTAGTGGCCAGAAGTATATACAACCATATGCTAAGAGATCCCAACAAAGGCAGACTGCACAGGTTCAGTCAATTCTAGATAATCTAGATCTGTAGGCGGCCCGCAAAAAAAGTATCACTGCACAGAGTGTGAAGGGATTAGGTAACAACTGTAAGCGCAAAAGTGCCTCTTTAGCATGCCTAAACTTCAAACTTTTTAACAATGTCCGAAGGAATCGTTGTCTAGGCAATGAGAAAAATGTGCACAATAATGTAAAATGTAATGTGTCCTGAGGAGATCGAAGATCACAGCCACAGGCTAAAGTTGGGCTAGCGGGAGAAAAAAGCCCAGCGGGGATGCTAAAAGGTGATGGAGCTGATTGAATCTGAAGCGTGTGATTAAAAATCCATCATAAACACTGGATAGGGCTGATAAGTGTGGTTCAATGCCATGAGCCAATTTTAACATTGCATAGGCCCTTACTAATGGTTTACTAAGCTCTGTATTTTCATGGTTCATAGTTAAAAATTTGTGATAGAAATCTTTCATAGATTTAACGTGCCCCAAGGTTAAAGTTTCATGTGCAAATAAAATGTCTGGCCTACCTAAAGCCTGGAAAGACTTCTTTACGTATTGTATCCAAGGAATTTTGTTGCCATGTTCAAATGCCAGACAATCCGATATGATCAAACGATTTAGGTTCTTATGTTCAGAAGTCCATATTTTTATCCAACACACTAGGGGCCTCATTTATGAGGCCGTGCGTCAGTTTTGCGCTTCCGATGCGTCACTTTTTGTGACGCATCGGCGGCGTAAAACATGCCTCCTGTTGCGCACTATTTACAAAGTGACGCATCTAAGCAGATGCGTCACTTTGTAAACCCCTGCGCTACATTATACCTGCGTCAGGCTGCAAAAAGCCTCGTAATAGTGACGCAGTGCAATCTATGAGATTTCACTGCGTCACTTTTAGGACGCTGTTGCGTCAAAATCTTGCGCCTGCCTCACAGCAGGCGTAAGACTGACGCAAGCCCTTTCACATGGGGCTTTCCCCATGTGAAAGGACGCATTGCTGGAGTTGCGTCACTTTTGTGACACACTGCAGCAATGCGTCACTTTTGCGCCTACAGATACGTCAGAAATACTGACATATCTTGAACTCCTTGCGACATGATGCGTCATATTCTAAATATGTCGCATCATTGGTGTCGCAAGGAGGGTGCAATGAAAAGTGACGCATCGCTGTTTTCACGCAGCGATGCGTCACTTTTCATAAATGTGGCCCCAGAGGTTTGATTGCCATGTGGTCCGTCAGGTAACCAATCCCTAGCACTTAATGCACAGACCAAACTGGCGTACCTTGGGGAACTCATAGGATCTGCCGCAAGAAATTATTCTCCGCCACTTGTACACCGGTAACCTTTGCGGGACATGTACCCCCAGACTTCACTACTGTATACAACTCTAGAGATACCTTTTGCTTTATACAGTTTTAAGATGACCTCCGGGGCCCATGAGCCCAGTCTACTTCCAAAACTGGTGATGGCTCCCAAAGATTTATTCAGCTCACTCAGCTTCCTTTCTAAAAGAGCTTCTCACTGTAGCTTGTCATCAAAGAACACTCCCAAATAGGGAAAGGCCGGGACCTTACCAAGTGTATAGTTGCCGGCTTTAAAGCTTTTTGTCCGGAGGGACCCATCACTAAGACATAGGACTTGGTATAATTCACGGACAGGTCCAGCCTGTCCATAAATGCAACAAAGCTGTCTATTAAAACCTGCAGGCCCCGGCCCATCCGGGCCATGAGCACTGCATTGTTGGCATAGAGTAAACCTGGCAACGCTTTCCTGCCTACTCTAGGGGAGTCTGACTGGAAGGCCAGAAGGGCTCCCTTGAGGCCAATAATATAAAACGAGAATAAAAAAGGAGCTAAGATGCAGCCTTGACGCACGCCCCATGTACAGTTAAAATGGTTGGACAAGTCTCCCTCATGGGAAAATCTCACTGTGCCGTAGTGTGGACATGGAGTCTTATCAATAGATGTACAATGCCAGGTTCCACTCCCAGGTAAGTTAATATGTCCCAGAGCTTAGAATGGTTAACTTGGTGGAAAGCGGACGTAAGGTGCATGAAAGCCAAATACATGGCACCCGATTGGGCCACCGTGTATTTGGAAATCAGAAGGTTAAGATCGAGATATTGGTCCGTGGTTGACAAACCTTCCCGGAAGCCATATTTAACCTCTGATAAAATGCGATTATCTATAGCCCACAAGGACAATCTAGATAGATGTACCCGACCCAGAACCTTATCTACGTCATCAATGAGGGAGATCGGGTAGTAAGATTGCTGGTTATCCTTGTCTCCTTTTTTTAAAAATGGGGACTAAGATGGCCCTGGACCAGGAGGGCAACGTCCCCTTCGAGGCTGCAGCATTAAGGACTTGAGTCAATAGGGGAGCCCAGACCTCGGTATTATCACGGAAAAGATCCAGAGGTATGCTGTCAGGGCCTGGGGCCTTGTTTGATGCCAAGAGCCCAATGCTTAAGGCTACCTCCTCCAAGGAAAAACTAATGGGGGGAGCTGCCACACACAAGGAGGGATATCAACACTGAACTCGCTATGATAGGTTACATTATAAACTTTTTTCAAAATGGGACACCCACTGATCTGGCATAATGTGGTGGCAAACTGACGGGTTTTCCAGAATGAAGATGAATTCCTCAGTTCCCCTGCTTTAATTAAATCCTTCCAGGCCTGCTTTTGGAGTTGGGACCTGCGCTCTCTCAGCGACTCTTTGCAAAGGGGTCGGCACAAGGACACACTATCTTCCAGGGCACCTGTTTGAAGGTTGCTTTTAACCTCCTTAAGGTCTGTGAACACATCTCGTCAAACCATGGGGGGGAAACCCGCAACCGCCCACTGCCTGTGTTGTTGAAAGACCAGAGACTCTCTGAGCTATAGAGGAGAACAAACTTAGATTTCCTCACTCAGTGTATTAAAACTCAGACATATATCTCTCTCTTTTTGGCATAAAGAGAAGAGGCTGTGGTTAAAGTCCTTTAAGTCTATGCTCGCCCATCAAAGGCACCTACCCTGATCAGTGGGAGTTAAGGAAGCCAGAGTCATACAGGGGCCTACGGTAGAACAACCCAGCCCTATCCATACCAGTGTCAGTGGGTTATGGTAGCTAAAGGCGCTACACTTTATATTAAATGAGCCAGGGGCCTCTTCCAAAAGTGCTGTCACAAATATGAAATCTATAATGGTTGCTGAACCCCTACCTTTATAGGTCAGGGGCAATTGAGAAATAGGCCTGTGGTGCCAAAGATCTAAGGAGTTTACCAGATTATGAGTAAGCAACAAATTGTTCAATGCCTTCCCTTCCGTTGTGTGACCCATGTGGAAGTCATCTGAAAGCAAGCAGGGCTGGGTTGTCAACTGATTCTTCACAAAAGATGGGCACAGATGACAGTTAAAATCACCCACTAAGATAACATTTAAATGCCCACGACCCTCCTCCTTTAATGAGTCAAGGGCACAATTTAAGGCATTAAGATAAGGAGACCCTTCCTCTCCCCTCTTGGCGTTGTAAAAATTAATTATAACAAGAGTGAGTGCTCTCTCCATGTGCCACTCTATGCCCTGAAATGCCTGAGAATCCTACTTTAAAATCTTTAGGTCTTTACATAGATCTAAGGCCACAAAGATGATAAGACCTCCACTGGCTCGACCGATGGTTGAGTTTAACGCTGGACAAAAAATAGTCTTATACCCATCCAGAAAAAAAAAATTCTTAGTCTCCCAGGTTTTCTGTAAACCTATAATTTTCATGCCCTAACAAACAATAGCCATCTATCCTCAGTAAACTTGGAAGACAGACCTCCCACATTCCAGGATATAAGGCAAAAGTCACTACCAGGAAAGTGATTGATGATACCGGGGGGGGGGGAGAGGGGGTGTGTAGCGAGAACCCCCTGGAACCTCTCCTGGGGCAGATGATTAGTCACTGGGAGCATAAAAAGGGGTGGTGCTAAAACAGTCACATTGGTGCTCAATATTAATGGGGGGCAGTCTTCCTCTAAACTCTGACTCATGGGATCAATTTGTTGGCGGGGCAAGACATCTGTCTCCACCACCTTCTGCAGTCAATCTAGCTCGTTCAAATCTGCATCTGCAAGGGGGCCATAGGAGTTTGAAAGTGGCAATGGCTGCCCCAAACCTCCTTCATCCAACCTACCCCTTGTGGGCAGTGCCTACCCTGGTGCACACAGCGAGGTCTATAAAAAAAAGCCCAACTGGAGTAGTTTGATGCATGAGGTTGGGGAGAATGATTTAGATGCCCCAGAAAGAATTTTACGTTATAGCTCCAGGTAGCGTACCGAGATGATGATGCAGTCACCCTCAAAGGATTTTCTTGATGGACCTATCCACGCCAACCTCCGCGCCATCAAAATATCCTTATGGTCCCTGATAGAAAACCCGGAGTGCAAGGCCAACCAATGGGAAACTTTATTGATTAGTTGGACCGTAGATTAATTTTTATGAGCAAGTATGCCCGGCACCCCTGACAAGACTTCAGAATAGGGAGCACATGCTGGGGGAAGGTGAATCACAGGGAGATGGCACATCTTAGAAGATTGCACCCCTATGTGAGGGACGTCATTGCAGCCTAGTGCCTGATAGGCCTGCACAACGCTGGGAGCACCGTCTCCCACCCTCTCAGGGACACCCGCCCCATGCGCTATATGTTGGGATATAACTCCCTTAGGTTTAGGAAGGACCTTAATGGGTGGGGCGCCACTGCTACTCAGGAGATTATTAGAAGGGTCTTACATCAGCTAAGAGAGGGCACGCTGGCAGTTGGGAAAGTGGATGTTTTTCCACTGAAGTCAAAAGAGTATCCATCTTGCTTGCCAAACCCCTTGTTACTAGTTCCAGTTTATCCAATCTTATCAGGAGCGGCGGAGATAAAAGATCTGTTAGAGTCACCGTGATATTGTGTAATGCTGGTGCCAAGTGGGTCAGCAATTCCTCCACAAGCAGCCCATTTGCAGCAATCGCATGTCCCTGACGTGTGATCACAGGGGCTTCCATGGTCTTCTTTGCCTTCAGTTTCCGTTTGGGGACGGGGGAACTCGCTGGGTCAGGGGATAGAGTAGACGGGGTAGGGAGAGACTCAAGCCTCGGGGCTAAGAGCTTGGGTAGGGATAACTCCCTTAGTGCTTCAGTTGAAGCTGAGGGAGGGGCAGGCAAAACCTGGACATTGGGAGAAATTGGCAAGGTAGATGACAAGCTTAGTCTCATGCACCCTAAGTCTAATGAGAGCCACCTCTCCATCCTAACTATCTCTTTATTAATGGCACCCACTGCCTTTGCCAAGAATGTATCAATAGTACGGCACGGTTGACCCGTAGTAGTCGCTAACTAAGTCTTCCTTTTTCCCATTGTGGTGGGTCAAGCAAAGCCCAAAGACAAAGAATCCAGTGTCCCAAAAATCCTGGGGGCGGCAACAAAATGGATGACAAAGGTTAGTTCGAATTTGCTCAGAGTCCATGCAAGATTACACAAAATGCCCAAACAAGTAAATAAAGAACTCACAGAGCTATCTTTGGCCTGGATTTCTAAGGCGTCCCCGTCCGGTGGGCAGCAGTTAGAGACAATGGTAAAAGCTGTCACTCCAACCCGGCCGTATCTCAGATTATACAACCAAGAGAGCAGACGGGCCCGCCCTTGGCCAGGGGAAGCCCACGCGCATCCCGCGCTGCAGGAAGCCCCATCCGCCTTTAAGCTCCTCCGGGCCCAAAAGAGCTGTCTCAGGTGCCTCCTGGCACCAAGTAGCCTGGGGAATGGAGTCTCCCAACTGAGCAAGGTGTGAAGCGGGCTCCCACGCTGGGGGAAGCCTCATCCGCCTTTAAGCGGCTCCGGGCACGAAGAGCTGTCGCAGGTGCCTCCTGGCGTGAAGAAGCATTGGGAATGGAGTCCCCCAACTGAGCAAGGTGGGTAGTGGGCTCCCACGCTGCGGGAAGCCCCGTCCGCCTTTAAGCGCCTCTGGGAGAAATGAGCTGTCGCAGGCGCCTCCTGGTGCGAAGAAGCCTGGGGAATGGTGTCCCCCAACTGAGCAAGGTGTGTAGCACATGCCGTGATCTCATGTATTTCAAAATTCGCTCAAATGCGAAAAGGAAGCACAGTGAAATAAAATATTTGCAGAAGATCACACAGTTTGGTCAAGCAGGAAGCCAGGAAAAATCCAAGGTTTTCCTATTTCACATTGTGCCGTGCATCCACTAGATGGGTTTCTCTTTTCCATTCATGCTTCACATCAAACATAGTTTTTTCTTCAATTCTTGGAGAGCTATGTTAGAGCATGGGTGGCAGGCAGAAGCCACAGAAACCCGGGATCGCTTTTGGCTCAAGTGTCCAAGAGTACTTCGAGCTGAGGCAGAGCCAGGGTTCTGGCTTGAGCCTGGCTCTGGCTTTCAGTGGCTCATCACCTCTAGGTAGTATGCCCGTTGTTTCTCTCTCTAAGGGTTAAGGTCCCGCTAATATTCTTATTTCAGTCAAACATTAAGCTCCTTTTTCGACCTCTAATCATTAATAACTTACGGCCTCATAATGCTGCACTAAGAAGTGACAATAACCACAGAGCAAGAACATTAAATTGTTCAGTGTCCCCTTTTAGCACAAAAGGCCACTAATGGACTTCAGCCTTAGTTCTCTCTTCCTTTGCTTGCACGTCCATTACTGGTGCGTCAGGGATGGGGATAGCGCTGCATGTGTTTCTGTCTGACACCCACTTGTCCAGCGCCGCCCATGCAGGTAAGAGCAAATTTTGACAGACGATGACGAGGGAAAATGAAATAAATTGTTATTTTTCCCTCATTGTTGTCTATCGAAACCCCCCGCGCGGCCTCACCACCATACCGCTCCACCGCTCTTACCTGCACGGGCCAGAGATGCCACTTGGGCAGCCCATGCAGCAGCATGTACATGGCGCGCCGGGTACAACAGTAAGTAATATGCACACATTTTGCAGAGCCTGGCAGTCAGTGGCTGAAGTCACGATCGAAGTCTGTGGGGTGGACTGAAGCAGGTCTTCCTTTCCCCTGGGTATGATCAGAAGAATTGTCATTAAAGAACTCCGGCTCCCCTTGGTATGACATGTCTCTTAACATCACAAAAGATGTCAAAATTCCACTGACAGAAAAGGTTAGGAGGAAAGTCATGACTGAAAAGACAAAGGATGTCAAACAGAGACCATTATGGATAATGGCAGTTGTTAGAGGCATTTCCCAGACAGTGAGTGTACCCAGATGTTATAGGAATTTACATTATAAACTATAGATAGGCCAGAAAACTGCCCGTAGAGACTAAGGGGCCGATTATGATGGCGGACATACCTGAGTCCGTCCGCCACCATAGAGTAGGGGGGAACGTCCGCATGGGCAGCGGCGTTCCCCCCATGAAGATTAGGATGTGACCGCCAGGGTGGCGGTCACATCCTCTATCCTTAACATTGCGGCGGGTGCAGCTTCAAGCTGCACCCGCCGCAATGTTAAAAATGCATACTTTGCATTTGTATGCAGAAAGCGGCAGGCACTGCGCGGTGCCTGCCGATCTCTGCATACAAATGCAGGGGGGTACCATAGGTACCCCCCATGTGCACCCCCCACCCCCCTTCACCTAGGGGGCCCGCAACGGGCCCCCGCAGTGAAGTACCACATGCTTTTCCACGGCGGAAAATCCGCCGCGGAAAAGCATCTTTTCAGGCATTTCCTAATATGGTGGACGGTGTCTGAGAGACACCGCCACCATATTAGAGCTTTTCCGCCGCAGGACCGCGGCGGAAAAGCTGCGTACGGACTTCCCGACCCCCCTGCCATCCTAATCTGGCGGGGGGTCTTGTGAATCACCGCAGCGGTGAATCCGCATCCTCGGGGCCGGCATAGATTAGGAAATCCACACAGGGTTGAACTCTTAATATCTTTACTTCTTACAGCGCACAAACTAAAGCAAACATCACATCAGACAGACGGGCCCAAGAGGGAAAGAGTAATTACAATGACAGCCGAACCACGTGGTGCCATTGCAAAGCGGTTGGAACAACAAATGCCTCTTAACCACGCATTCCTTTGCCACAGCAAGTCGTTACTATGACATGCCTTAGGTAAAGTGGCATTGTACTTTAAAGTCCAATGCTTTCCCTACTCTTGTGCAGACTGGAGTTAGAATAGCAAATTATACTGTTCCGAAGTCCAGTGCTTTCCCTAAGGCACCAAAGGCAAGTCATTGTACAAACTTATATGGTAAGGAATGCATTGTTAAGACTCATTTGTTGTTCTGACTGCGTTGTTTAGGAAGGTGTAGTTTAGGCATGTGTGGTTGTGTCTTACAACCGGCCCAAGTGGATTCAATGCAATTATCCACAGAAAGGTTATTTTGCAACACACCGCACATTCCATATGCTTTCACTCGGGTACTGTTTAAGCGTACTATAATTAAGGCAGGCATCATTTTTATAACGCTGGAGTAATACGGTGTAATCGCAGGAATTTTGTGTTGCAAAAATGACATGTAATGTTCGAGATTTACGCCATTATGCCACCTCACGTAAACAAGATGAGTTATGCTGTGCAAATGCATATTTAATTATTAAAATTAAGATTTTTCTAGTTGTATGATGTTCTCATTTGCGTCCATTGCTCATGAGAGTGTAGTGTTGTATTATTAATTGAATGCATGAGAAGTGCTTGGTATTGTTTTGTTTTGTAATATTAGTGCACTAAGGCGAAACATTTGGTGTTCAGGTTACGGTCGGCTACATGAGGCAAGGCCCATGTATTCAGAAAGTGTCTGTCATTCTTCCCCACGTGTTTGCCCACCATTTTTGAGGGTGTGTTGGTGTGAGATGGTTCATTGTTTTTCTTTAACTCTTAAAAGTATTTTTCGGGGGTAATTCTTGCCTTGAACAGAATGGTTTTGGCATATTTTAAGTGTACTTTAACCTTTTCTCAAGGTTTCCATTTTGCTGTGCTGATGAGTTTATGTTTGCTGCTTCACTTGTAGTGTACCAGCCCCAGTCACATTTTGCGTCAATATTTGTGCAATGCTTTCCATGCAATGCTGAGAGACTGAGAGAGAGAGAGAGAGAGAGAGAGAGAGAGAGAGACTGAGACTGAGACTGAGACTCTGAGTGCAGTTTTGTCTTTGTTCTCTATGTCCCCTTCCTTGCGGGCCCAGGCCCTGTGTTGAGCAAAAAACATTTTTTCAGCCAGTGTTTTTTTCAGATTATTCATCATTTTATTTAATATTCTAGGAACATTGATATTAGAAAAAGCCCATGTTACTGAAGAATCCCATTATTTTCTTTTTTGCTGATATCTATATATCCTGATATATTTATTTGTGGTAGGTGACTGCTTATAGTAGTTTGTAGTACACAGTTGTTATGTCTGAATAATTTATTCAATTACTGCCTGCCTTCTGTCCACCCAATAGGGATAAGGGTGTTATTTTTTATTATTTTGTTTTATTTTTGCTTGCCCCCCCATACGGATCCCATGGGTCCTGGAATGACAGCGGACATTTTATATTAACTATTTGATTTTTGCCTGTCCCCCCTTCCTTCCATAAGGCCCCTATGGTCCCTAAATGGACACCAGGTATTTTTATATGCAATCAATTTGTTATAATATTGTTGTGATGATGGTGGGGAGTATTGATTACATGTTTTGCACTGACAAGAATTTTTAAGTCTTACTTTCGCTCATCTTTTATTGCATACAGGTGAACGGGAGGATACTTACTGACTGAGATGCAGTGATGTCTATGACTTAGAGGACACTGGAGTCAAGGAAGATCTCTCTGCTAAATGCTTCTACCCCTGGTGCAACTAATACAAGCAGCAAAGAAGGTGGCCCCAATCATAAAGGTTCCTGCAAAGAAAATGGCATAAGAGGAGAAGAAGTCAGTTGCCAGCACCACGAGTGGCATCATGCCAACATCCTTTTTCTGTCAACGCAATACACCTGCTGCACTCTATATTGGGTGGTGAGGATCACCTCTAGATCAACAACCTCACCACCAAAACCAGAGTAGATGCCTCTCAGCACTTCAGTGACTGAAGTCATGACTGAGAGCAGTGAAACAGAAATCAAACTGTCCCAACAGCATGTTGAATCTTTGCAGGAAATTCAACGGCAATCACAGTCTTCTACATCTGATGTTTCGAAGGTAGGACAAGAGCAGGAAGTTAAGCTTGCTGCTGAGCAAGAGGTGGTTGTGACTGCTCATCCCTTAGACACAGTGACTTCATTATCTCCTGCAAAGAAACGAAAGAGCAATCCTGCATCTTCTCCAAGTCACTTTCTGATGATCTTGAAAAATGCCTTGAAAGTGAGGAAGATGATGCACTATTGACTGTTTGCATGGAGATCTGCTCTGAGTCATGTATTCTCATCAAAACTCACTGTTTCCACCTTTTTAAGAAGCAAAGAACCTGCAGCAACCACCACCATTCCTACAGCAGTCACATTTTGATGTAAAGAGAGGTAAATTCAACCCCCTAGCTCCACCTCACCAAGTTCTTCCAGCATTGGCTTAATCAGAAACTTCTCCTCCCCAGTTTGGGACTTAAGGAGCACATGCAGAATACTCAGTTTGCTGCAAAACAGTTTCTCACAGAAAGACTGGTGAACATTACAGTACCAGGTGGCTCATCTGAAAAGCAACATGCTATTGTGTGCGAAGAGCAGCTCAAAAAGATAGCTTCTGGTCAGAGAGGAGAAGGAGCAGAACTGGCAGAAGGAGGTGGCTGTGATGAGGAAGAAAAAACAATTTTGTCTTGCAAAGCAGCCGCGTGACTGTTGACAATAGTGAGCAGTCAGTACCCTCAACAGCATCAGCATGACCTAAAGAAAATTGGTATGGTCACCTCAAAGAATTCATGCAACTTACTTGCTACCCAAAGATCACTTTTGGAGGTATCTGTTGTAAGCTATACTAGGGGCTTTGTGGTAATTTATGTAAAGTTCTGGAAGGGTTGATTGTTGAGTGCTCCAGGGAAGAATGTTATGGTTCAGAGTGGGAGTTGAATCCAACAGCTGCTCACTGATGGATGGGGTGTAAAGTATTGAACACAACTACATGAATAAAAGGAAGAAGTAAAGTCATTGTGTGGGCCTTTGTACCTTTTCACATTGACAACGACTGGGCACTCCTACCTACGCTTCAGACCTCAACATCACTGGATTTATTGGCAACTTTGTGGGTGTAAAGCATTTATACAGATCAAAGTCACCCATAGTCTTTACATCTGTTGGCATTGTGATGCAGGCTTGGCATGATTTACAAACTTTGGACAAAAGCACAGTGGCCGTAAGTGTGTTTCGCCTCTGCCTAATGGTGCTGTGCCTGTTGGAAGTCCTATACGGGAAATATCAATGCAGTTCTGTATAAGTTTGGCAACCTAATGTTACTGTTTGTGTTGGAAATTGTGTTGCAATAGTTTGGTAAGGCTTAGACAGTGGCACAGTGTACTGTGATCACGCTTTGGCTGAATACTTCGTTACAATCGTAAGCCAAGAGCACAGGTATCTATTGTGAGCCAAATGTATGTGTATGTGTCTTGTAAAGCGCACTGCTGCCCTGAGGCATCGTGGCGCTGTAGACCGCTGGGGAACCCGTCCTGGCTATCCCTGTGAGATGGTCCCTACTGGGTATCTCCAAGGTGAAACCAGGCATCCCCGGCGAATGTGGGGGGCCGTTGTAGAGATGAGGCAAGCTAATGCCCAGAGTTGCCGAGTGTGATCACTGGTTAGAGTAGGCACCGAGGCGAGAATATCGAGTCCGCTGACCCTGGTCCATGACACAGGTGTCTTGTGTAATCAAACAAGGTAAGACGATGGGGGTCAAACCCTGTGTGCACTGGAAAGCTATTTTTTAGATTATCTTCAACGTATTCATACTCCGTGGGTCCGCTCTACTTCTTGTGATCCACCATCACCAATCACTAATCACTGCAATCTCTCTAATCTAGAAGGAGCGTTACAATTTTATAGACATTTTCCACAATTCAATATTAAAGTCCAAAAGAAGATCCTCAAGATGTCTGCTGTCAAATTCTTTTCTTTATTTTGTATCCAGTCAAATTGTCAATATCAGCCAACTTGAAAACAGTTAATACTTTTCACACCCAACACGTTTTGTCCCCTCCCGGGACATCATCAGGGCTGCAAAGAAAAGAGAACAAAATCTAAATCCAAACTTTAAAATCAAAAATGGGAATTACGAATTACAAATAAATGAATCCAAAGGTGCAGATTGTATCATCTGAAGAGTTTAACTCCCACTATGCCTATATAACAATCTTAGAACGTTTCATTATAATAGTCTTCATTATATTTTTATACTCTTTGTCGAAACTTATAAAAAAACTAGTGTTAGTCAGGAGACTACTCATCTTATGGGACATTGCTGAGGAAATACCTCTTAGGGAACCAGTGATCCAACTCTTGGACACTCATGTACTTGGTCGGGTACTGGGCATCTAAACAACTTGATAGTGTGTGAATGTGTGTGAGTGTGCATGTGCTGGTAATTACATTCAGTGTGTGCTTGCAATTACATTCACTGTTGATAACATGCACGTACTTTCTTCCTTTCATCTCTTGGTGAAGCAACAATTCTGTGGCAGAGATGAAGGAAGGTTTTTATGCACTATGCCGTCTAGGAGGCTGTCTAGGAGGAATACACTAAGACCAACATCCAACTACACCCATTCATTTAACCTGGAAATGGGTTGCAAGCACTAAATGGCTAGGCAGGAAAATGCCAACTTACTAAAATGTCTATCAATTGTTCTTTTTGCAATGGTCACCCCCAGTGGGATGGGTATGCCCAGATATGGGTCCCGTGCTCTCCATGCCACTGGAGTCAAGCTAGCCTGACCGATGAGCGGTGAAACCCCGAAACCGGTACTAGGATGCTTGCTTCCAGTCCATGGAGGACCTGGCCTTACAGTTCAGGCTTGACTGTTCCCACAGGGAGCAGGGTCAAGACAGATTTGTATATGTCTGGGTTCAAACTGGAATGGCATGGGGAGCAAAAAAACAATGGATTTAGGCCTAGATCTCTATACTGGGGTGAATGTATGACATTGTTCTGCACAGGCGCGGTTTGTGCGGTAACAGCGGTGGGGCAGTGGGGCCATGTGGGGGGGGGCTTTCGAGGGACGATGTAGCGGGAAAATTAATTATTTATTCAATTTTCCCTCTGCATCGTCACTTGAAATCCCCCCACCGCCCCACACCTGTTACCTGCACGGACCACAGCTGGTTCTGCATTCTGTCCATCAATTGTTGTTTTTGCATTGGTTACCACGAGTGGGATGGGTATGCCCAGACGTGGGTCCTGTGCTCTCCATGCAACTGGTGTCAAGCTAGCCTGTGGGGAGAAACCCCGAAACTGTCTAGGATTCTTGTTTCCAGTACAGGGAGGACCTGGACTTGCAGTTCGGGCTAGACTGTTCCCATAGGGAGCAGGGTCAATACAGATTTGCATATGTCTAGGTTCAAACTGGAATGGCATGGGGGCAAAAAAACAACGGATGTAGGCCCAGATCTTTGTACTGGGGTGGATTTATGACATTGTTCTGCATTCTGTCCATCAATCGTTCTTTTTGCAACTTTCTAAAATTGACATTTTCTAAATTGTAATCCAAAATCTGACTTTACCTTAAAAGAGGATTTTTCTTTACAATTCCAAAGACACTAAACATGAACTGTTTACCTGCTCCCTGTTGGAACAGCTTATTAAATATAATAAGGTAACCCTAATATTATCCTATGGGACAAGCAGACCTTGCAGTAGCGAAAAATGAATGTAAGAGTTTTTCACTGCCAGGACATGTAAAACTTAAAATTACATGCCCTACTTTTTAAATACATTGTACCTTGCCCTGTGGGCTTTTTAGGGCCTACCCTAGAGGTGACATATATGGATAAGAAAGGCAGGTTTGAGTCTGGAAAAATGTTTCTTTATCCAGGTCGAAATGGCAGCTTATAACTGCACGCACAGGCTGCAATGGCAGGCCTGAGACATGTTTAAAGGCTACTTAAGTGGAAGGAACACTCAGTGCTGCAGCCCCACTAGTCGCAGTTAATTTACAGGGCCTGGGTGCATGTGGTACCACTTGACTAGGGACTTATAAGTAAATTAAATATGCCACTTGGGGATAAGCGAGTGTTACTATGGTTAAAAGAATAAGCAAATGCACTTTAGCACTGGTTAGCAGCGGTAAAGTGCAGAGGCCTAAGGCTTTCAAAAACGAGATCAGAAAAATATGGAGGAGAAAGGCAAAAAAAAGTTTGGGGGGACACCACCCTAAAGCTGACAGGTCTAACATCTGGATAGGTATATGGATGCCACACCTGGAACATCAATGAATGCCAAATGATGATTCATGTGAGGGATGTGATGGGTTTAGTTGAGATGACCTTAGTATTTCATGTTGGTATGATCATTTGGATTCAATATGAAGGCCACGAGTGGTAGCCTTTAAGTAATTTGCATGTCAGCATCTCTTGATTCTTCTGAGACTTCTCTGTTTACCTAGACTAAGAATAAAATTATTTTTATGTTCTTGCTCGAGGTACGTCACTTTTTGAAAGAGAAATACAACCTGCAAGTTTTTAAAACAACATGTGGAAGAAGGAACACGCCTATCTGCTTCTATCAGAAACAAGAGGTGTTGAAGAACCCTATCCCTATGGTCTGGAAATAAAAAGGTGTGAGTAATTTATTTATTTATTTTTTTTAACTTTTTATTAAAGATAAAATGACAAAATACAGAAACAATAACAAAAACACAAACAAGGCATTACTTTACAATACAGTGTCGCATTGTGCGGGGGGCGGTAGGTGCACTACAAAGCGAGTTTAGGAACACATCATATGAGTGGGGGGGGCAGAGGGACAGAAAGCAATCAAGATGTCTAATTCGTCGTAGGGGAAACGTTGGGCCGGGGAGATATCGGTTCCGTATCCAAGTCCAGGAGGGGAGGAGCACATATCTCACCACGATAAACATTCCATTGAGACCATATCTTCCCCCATTTGCGAGGCGTACCTCGAGAAACATAAACAGTTTTTTCTCTGAACATGCACCAATCCAAATTCTGTTTCCATAGCAGAACTGTCGTCGGTCTCTGGGCACCCCATAGTTGTGCGATATCTCGTTTGGCAATCATATTACCTAAGGTCACCCATCGAAGCTGCGCCACACTATAATCATTCGGCTCCCAAATGTTCAGCAAACATCTCCTCGCCTCGGGCATCGACCGCACACCTGTGACCTCATTCATAACTTCATGCACACGCGACCAATATCGCATCACAACAGGACACTCCCAAATGATATGGAGAAACGTTCCCACGAAACCACAGCCACGCCTGCACAGTCCATCCTCAGAAAATCCCATGCGTACAAGACGGGGGCCGGTCACATATATCCTATGGAGAATTTTAAGCTGGACAAACCGGAGGCGCGCCGGGATCGCCACTTCCCGAGGGGAGGAGATCGCAGCCTGCCAATCTTCGTCATCAAGTTCCAGCCCGTCACTAGTCCACGCCTCACGAAGGCGACACAATAGGTCGGTTCTAGAGTTGATCAACTTTTTATAAATAAGCGAGATCGTACTGTCAGGGACGTACCCATCTAATATCCTATCCTCAAGTGGGGATGCCTCCGGTATATCCGTGCCCAAGGGAAAGACAGACAGGACCGCGTGTCGAATTTGCGCATACCGGAAGAATTCTCTCATTCAACTCATATTCAGTTTTCAGCTCATCAAACGTCTTGACCCTGCCCTTAATCCAAACGTCATTTACCTTGCTGATACCGATGACGTCCCACTTATCAAACCCCTTCGACCGCCAAAGGGAACCAAGTTTTTCCAATGCGTACAACGGGGTCGCACGAGTCAACCTGTCCGCCCAGCCCAACGCCACCGTAGCACGATACCAAACCTGGGCTGCCGTCCTGGTAGGGCCTGTGAGAGTCCCACCAGGAGATTTTGCATAAAGAGCTCTATTGTAGTTCCCACCGGGCAGCAGCCATTTATCCATCTCAAAGGCCGGATTCGGCGAGGGCCCGTAGGTACAATGATTAATAGCCCCTAACTGCGAGGCCCAGTAGTAGCGGCGGATATCAGGGAGCGCGATGCCACCGTCGTACCACGGGAGCGTCATCTTAGCGATAGCAATACGAGAGCGGCCCCCCCACAACAGTTGTCTCTGCAAACTTTCAATGTCTCGGAAATAACTAGCAGGTACAGCGTCAAGTGTGTTGTGCAGCGCATAAAGGAACCGGGGTAGCGACATCATCTTAAACAGCGCCGCCCTTCCCAGGGGAGAGAGAGGGAGCCTACCCCAAGCACGGACATCAGCGCGGAGGCGCCGGAGAGGGGGCAACAAATTACGTTCATAACGAAGCCACGGGTCTAGGGTAACAAAGATTCCCAGGTATTTAAATCCCTCCCGCACTACCGCAATAGGACAGCCACGAGGCAAAAGAGGAGCGTCGCCCGAGAGAACATAAACACAAGACTTCGACCAATTAATGACAAGGCCAGAATTCTTACGGAAGGAGGTCAACACGTCAAAAAGGACAATTAGCAATTTTCGCAGCGACGTGAGGTATAACAGGATATCGTCCGCATATAAGGATACGCGGTCCTCAAACTCCGGAGTCCATCTAATGCCCTTCAATGACGGCTCCCACCTCAGCCAAGCCGCAAGCGGCTCCAAGGCGAGGGCAAACAAAAGAGGAGACAAAGGACAGCCCTGGCGCGTACCTCTTCCCAGCGCAAAGGAAGCAGAGACTCGACCATTCACGACCACTTGAGCCAAGGGGTCAGTGTAAAGCAGCTTCACCCAGTTAATGAAAACCGGACCAAAACCAAATTTAGCAAGGACTGCCCATAGGTATGGCCACTCCAACGTATCAAACGCCATAGTGGCGTCCAGGGACGCCAAGATGGCCGGTTCCCGCAACGTTTCCGCCCGCGCGAGGACGCTATGTAGTCGCCGGAGGTTAAGCGCAGTATTGCGGTGTGGTATAAAGCCGGATTGGTCCGGATGAACCAGGTCGCCTATAACAGTAACCAAGCGATGGCAAGCAATTTGGCCAGGATCTTCGGTTCAGCGTTAATCAGAGATATCGGCCTATAGGAGGCGCAGCGGTCGCAGGGCTTGCCTTCTTTAGGAATCACTACTATAGAGGCTAGTCTCTGATCAGGAGGGAGGGTACCCATCTCTAGCGATTCCAGGAACATCGATCGTAAATACGGGGCTATCGTGTCCGGACGGAGTTTGTAGAGCTCAATAGGAAGCCCATTAGGAACCGCGGCCTTCCCGGAGCGAACCGAACGAATGGCGGCTGAAACCTCCTCCACCATGGGCAGCGCATCGAAGAGTTCCCTCTCAGGAGCAGACAAACAGGGCAGCGCGATGTCACGCAAAAGCAAGTGGGAGTCGTGCTCAGATCTATCAGACACAGGGGAATATACTCCCCAGAAATAATCAGCGAAACATTCAACTATTTCAACAGGATCAGTAAGAAGCACTTTATTCACATCCACAATCACAGGGACCACCCGACTCGCACTCTCCCTCTTATCCAGCCGGGCAAGCAACTTCCCAGCTTTATCACCAACATCATACAGCCGTCCCTGCTGTTCCCTGCTCATTACTTTCGCAGCATCTGTGACCAACGCTCTATATTCAAATTGCTTGAGACCCAACAGATGTAGTCCGTCCGGGGTAACCCCGGACTCCAGGTCCCCCTCCAGGGCAGTAATTTCACCCTCGATACGGACAATGTCAGCTCGGTTACTCCTATTAATGTTACTAATCAGAGAGAGGGCCTGGCCTCGAATAACAGTTTTATATGCTTCCCACAACGAAACCGAGGAGGAGACGGAGCCAACGTTGTCAGCAAAGTAGTGGTCAAGTGTCTTAATCAGTTCAATTCGAACCTTGGGATCACGGAGGTACCAGGAGTTAATCGGGGCCACGCGACCTTCCGTCCCCAGCTGCGCATCCACAACCAACCACACCGGGGAATGATCCGATATACCTCTAGCGAGATGTCGTACCTCCCGTATAGCGGAGGTCTGGGAGGAGGGCATCAGCACGTAATCCAGTCTCGAGAGACTGCCGTGTGCCCCAGAGTGAAAGGTATACTGTGATATCCCCGGGTGAAGCAAGCGCCAACAATCGGTGAGCCCCAGAGTATCAAGGAAGTCGCCCAACCAGGACTGAGCTTTAGAAAGTTCCCGGGGAGGATAACGATCACACAGCCCCGAAACTACGGAATTAAAGTCCCCTCCCACCACAAGCAGACCCTCCGGGACACCCAGGAGCACCCCTCCCAGATCAGCATAAGTGGTAGTCTGGAGGCCGGGCGGTATGTAGACAGAGACCATAGTTATGACCTTCCCCTCCCAGCGCCCAACAATGTCGGCGTACCGTCCCCTATCATCAAGGATGATCTCGTCAATAGCAAGAGGGAGGGAGTTACGGACCAATATGCCCACCCCCCTGGATCCAGAAGTGAAACCCGAGTGCGCCAGGAGACGATAACCACGCCTATTCAACGCGTGGCACGTATTGCCAAGCAAGTGCGTCTCCTGGAACAGAGCAACATCAGGGGATAGACGTCGCAGCAACTGCAAAACCACACCCCGTTTAATCCTATCCCCCAACCCGTTAACGTTCCAACACAACAATCGAAGTCCCCTACCCCATCCCAATAGTGAACCCCGCCCCCACTCCACACCCAGTGCAACAAAGTACAACAGAAGCTCGTCATTACTGTGCCTTGTAAAGAACTAAAAAACATGAACACCAACCCCCCAACCCACCAAAAAACCCCGTACAACACACCCCCCTCCCCGCACCCCTGCGTGAGACTAAAAAGCCACCCCAACTTGCAGTGTGCCTGTCGCCCTAGTACCCAACAAATCTACAAAAAGGACCCCGGAGGAGGAAAAGGCACCCACCCCCAAAAGTGACCAGGTGTCAGCAGCAACAATCATAGCATCAAACCAAAGTGAAAAGTCAATTCAATGGACAAGGGGCCGGCCACGATCCCTATTCTTGTTCCACCGGGCCGCCCTCCGCACCTCCGGAAGGTCCAAAGTTCTCTGAGTGATCCCGCCCCATAGGCAGCGAGTCCAGCCAGTCACTTACGGCCCCAGGATGGACAAAGAAGAATGTCCGTTCGTTGTAGACCACACGCAGTCTGGCCGGAAAGAGCATAGCATACTTCATTTCTCTGTCTCTCAGCCTCTTTTTCACCCCTTGGAAACTAAGTCTCTGCTTCTGAACCTGCTGGGTAAAGTCCGGGTAAAAACTGACTGTAGTATTCTTAAAAGCAGTCGGGCCAGACTGGCGTGACGCCTGTAGAATCGCATCCCTGTCCCGAAAGTTGAAAATCCTAGCGATGATAGGACGCGGAGTGGCACCCGATTTCGGCGCGCCTCCAGGGATCCTGTGCGCACGTTCCACAGCAAAGAACTTGCTAAGGCCCTTGGGTGCGAGATGATTCAATACAAGATCCTCCACCAGTAGGTCCACCGAAGAGGGCCCGGATGTTTCCGGGACACCGATCAGACGGATGTTATTCCGCCGGGCACGGCTCTCGAAATCCTCCAGGCGTCTCGAGAAATAATCCTGGGCGGATCGTAGGTTACCGACCTCGGCCTGCAAGTCAGAGACATCGGTCGTGAGACTAGATGTCTTAAGATCAAGGGACTTAACCCTCTCGTTAGTCTTCGCGAGATCTGCCCTGATCAGATTAACATCTATAGCGACCGTGTTTAACTTATGAGACAGGGCCTCATATTGCTGCCCCAACGTCGTCTTCGGTGTGAGTAATTTTTAACAATGCAGATGAGTACCAACTTGAAGTGGACATAAATCTCATGATGATTGGCTCAGCTCAACTTTTTAAAAAAAAAAGCTTTTTATTGGGAACATAAACCAAAAAGTAACTTGGCAAGTCAAGTTATTGAGGCACAATAATTCTTGTACATATGACAGATACGTTGGGGCATCTTCGACATCAAGGACACACTACAAATATTGGAATGGGCATCAAGGAGACACAGAATCATCTTCACTGGGGGCAGACGGGCCGCACATATATCCCCCTGGTAGGTGTTCCAATTACCCCATACTAAGGACCATTTTTTGGGCAACCCTTGCCATAAAAAATGTTTTCTCCTTGAACATACACCAGTCTATATTGTTTTTCCAGGTGGCGATCGTCGGGGACAACACCCCCCCCCCACTGTTGTGCTGTATATCTCACGTAGCAACCATCGCTCCCAGTGTAGCCCAAAGTTTCTCTGCTCCGGTTAAGTCAGTGGGTTCCCAAACATTAAGTAGACACCTTTTAACCTCTTGTTGAATATCTTTGTGTAAGACTTCCCTCATGACTGCATGTATCCCCCTCCAGTACCTCTCCCCATTCGTACACCCTGCCATCTCTCTTTCCCCACGATTTGGCCCTGTCAGTGGCGATACCCTTATATTTGTCTTTCTTTAATTGCAACAGGTGTAGTGTTTCTGGAGTTGCCCTTTCCCCAAGTTCTCTTTCCAATTGAAGATCTCCCTTTCCATAGTCTTGAGCTCTTTGTGTTTTTCTTTCTTGACTCCCGCTATAAGGGAAAGGGCTGTCCCTCTGATAACAGATTTAAACGCCTCCCAGAGTGTTTGGGGGGAGTCGATGGGACCCTGGTTCTCCGTAAAGAAGTATTCAATGGCTTTCAAAATCTCTTTGCAAACCACTGGGCTCCGCAAGTACCAAAGATTGATGGGCACTAATGTGCCAACCTGTAGGTCTCCAAGAACCAGCCTGGCCCACACTGGGGAGTGGTCGGAGATACCACGCGCCATGTGGTGGACCTCTTGAATATGAGTGAGTTGGGAGGCAGGCATGAGGAGGTAGTCTATGCGTGAAAAGCTATGGTGTGCACCAAAAAAGAAAGTGAATGTACATCTCTGGGGTGGAACGCCGTCCAAGAGTCCGAGAGGCCAAAAGCCTCCAGGAAATCAGGGAGCCAACGATTCGATGGGCCCACATCATGGGGGGGAGGGCGGGGCGGACCAATGAGAAGGAGACCACTGCATTAAAATCACCTCCCACCAGCAGTAGGCCTTCCGGAAGTGAGAGCAGTTGGGTACCCAGGTCCGTGAATGCTTGGCTTTTTAGCCCAGGTGGGACATAAACCGACACTAGGGTGTCGCCTTCCCACTATCCAGTGTTTGCAATGTACCTCCCCCATTCATCGGAGCGTGAAGACTGGACTGAGAAGGGGAAGGAGTTTTTAATCATGATTCCCACGCCCCTGGAACCAGAGGTGAAGCCGGAGTGGGCCATAAGTCTGTACCCCCATCTGTTCAAAGCTTTACACGTGTACCCAACAAGATGTGATTCTTGAAGGAAGACCACATCTGGAGAGTGACGTTTGAGATATTGTAGGACTAGTAGAGTACGTTTCACCTTGTCCCCGAGCCCATTCACATTTCAACTCTTATCCCAGTGCAAACCCATGACAGTGTGTCTTGTGGGAGTCCTCCTCCCAGAGCCATATTAACCATAGATGCAGATTGAACTAAAACAAACAAACATCCCCCCAACCCCCTTCCCGAATTCCCCCTCCCTGCTCCCCTGCACTCTGGGCTTGAAACTACACATGAGATTAACTTTGCGGAGTGCTTGTCGCCCAGTTAGAGAACTAACAGTAGGTAAATGTGGGGAAAGAAGCTCCAACCCCTGCCGCACCACCCATACCCCAGAAGAAACAAAAGTCATTCCCTGAGTGGGGCAGTCACCAGTGTCTTCATGAACAGGAGAAGTGGAACGCTTCACCCATTGTGGACAGTCCAGCCTGGTAACATCGTCGTCTAGTTCTTTGATTGCAACTCTCGGTGTGGGCAAAGTCGAGGCCAAAGCAAGTCAGAGCACGGGCTGTCTTTCTGTGGAGTTCCAGATGAGGCAGAAGGTCAGCAGGGGTTCTGCTCCCCAACATCTCTCCATCTCTCGAGCCAGTGCGCCACTGCCTCCGGGTGATCAAAAAACCAGGGCTCTCCATCCGCCTCAACCCGTAGCCGGGCCGGGAAGAGCATAGCCTATGTCTGACCTTTGTCACTCAGATTCTTCTTTACGGCTAGGAAGGACCGTCTTTGCTTCTGTACGGCCTAAGTAAAGTACGGAAAGAAAGAAATGATTGAGTTTTCACACTTGAGCTGCAGTGCAATTCTAGCACTCTGTAATATCACATCAGGGTCACGGAAGTTAAGGAGTCTGGCCAAAATGGGATGAGAAGGGGCTCTGGGCTTTGGACACCCCTCCGGGACTCTGTGGGCCCTCTCAACCACAAAGAATTTCGAGAGGCCCTTGGGACAAAGGAGATTGAGTATAAGGTCCTCCACAAACAAATCTGGTGCCAGCCCCTCTGATTTCTGCGGCACCCCAATAATGCATATGTTATTACGCCGGGAGCGCCCCTTGTAATCGTCCAACTTATCTTTGGCAAATTTCCTAAACGTTTGGAGGACTTGGACCTCATTTTGAAGTTGTGAGACGTCGTCGACGAGGTTTCAGGTGGTCACCTCCAATTAGTTGACCTTTTCATGTGTTTTGGTGAGGTCTGCTCTGATTAGTGTCATTTCTACAGTGATGGCATTTGTCCGCTGCTCCATAGAGGTTCGACCCCTGCAATCGCTTCCATAACATCTTTCTGGGTAAGTTTGGGACGGTCTCCCTCCGCTCCTCCAGCGGATCTCCCCGGGAGAGGTGCTCTGTGACAGCAGCTCTGGGACAGGTATAGCGATCCAGCTTGTTCTGCTGCGTGACTTTTGGGCCTCCTCCCCCTGCCATTGTGCCCCTACTGGCTAGGGGGAGGGCCTCCTCGTGTTCCTTTCTACCTCTCGAATCCCGCCAGCGTTATCACAGTGTTCCCAGCTGACTCCGGGGGGGAGGGGGACACTGGTGATTGAGTCCTCATCGCCTACTTCTGAGCTGCGCTGTGGAATAGGGACGGTGCCTCCACCCCAAGATGGACTCGGCCCCGGCTTTTGACTGTGGGTAGGCCGCAGATTGCGGCGGTCAGTCTTTACTGGTCTGAGGCTCGGCGGGTGAAATTACATGCTCGATCGAGTCCAGGGCCCGTTTGGCAACTGTCCCCCTGCTTGGGTCACGGATTTATAAGGCGGATCGGCGGGTTTAGGGTGAAAGGTCCGGAGCAAGTCTAAAATGTGGGCATCACGCTGCCGCGCGTAACCACGCCCCAGCTCAATTTTTTGGATGATCAATCATTTAGAGTAGATGCAGCTATTTGTCTCGGACTGGTGGTTTGAGATTGGTGATTAGTTATTTGCTTGGTAGTTTATTCTCTGTACTGTTCCTCTTTCTCACACCCCTAACTTGAATCTCAAATATTGTCATTTTCTTTTCTCATACTACAGACCTTCTCTTCTGCAATGAAGTGCAACTTCGGTGGCGCACAATGGCTGAAGAATCAGTTGCACCATTAGTATATAGTATCATTTTTCTTAACTTTAAATATTTTTTAACTGTGTGTATCATTGCAATTTTGAATCTCATTCTAAATACCTATAACTACTTGAGTCTGTTGGCTACTAACTTAACTGCTATCTTCCTTCCATGGCAGATGTAACACGCTCATAGACTTGCTGTGTTTGTCTCGTCCAGTTTTACCCAGTTCCCGTCTAGTCATCTACCCATTGATACCCTAACCCTTTTCCCCTATGTTGTGAGATCTATTGTGCTGCTATCTTTCCATCATCTGCAGATTTCACTCTTCCTGGGTGGATTTGGTGCACACATAAGTTACTAAAAATTGCTCATTTGGCCCACCATCCTCTTTATCAAGGCCAGAAAGGGACATCATCGCGCAGTGAATACATTATGACAGGGATGAACAATGTGTCCTTTCCCTATAGGGAATTGTGTTATATTACATTAAATGTAATTATTTAAACTGATTATAAATATAAATAATATAAAATAATGTTAACAAAAATACAAATAGTAGATAATTATTAGTTAATTATAAATTATTAGATAACATTTTAAACTATTTTCAACCACCTTGTGGTTTTATTTAAGGTTCCTACCTCCATTTTGTTTATTGGAGGGTAATGCAATGTCAGTGGTTGGCCATGTGTAGTGCTAGACTTACTACAAAAGTGTAAATTACTACAAAAGTGCAGTTTGTAAATCCTGAAAAGTAGTAAACTGATTAGAAGTGCAGTTTGTGAACAGGTCCTAACTGTCTAAATAAATGTATTTATATACAAATGCATGTTTGTATAATATATATATGTGTATACTCTCTGGACTCAAACCTGTCCTCCTCTCCTTATGGCTATAGGTACATCAAGGCGCATTGAAGCGCTACATTTCTCCGCAGAAAACTTACACTTTATGAGTGCATTCTGGGATATTGAGTCTTAGGGGTAATTGAACCACAGCTGCAGAGCATCATGGCGGAGCTTACTTTACTCCCACTATTTGGAGCACCGCGATAGCCAGCAGAGGAAACAAGTCAGACCCAAGGCATGGAAAGGCATCTGAAGAAGGCAATGAAAACGCTGAAATGCATTATGCCCTAATGTGACGAATAAAAGGTTACCTGGAACCCCCGCTGTTGTCCTCTGGTCCTTTCATTTGGAAGGACTTTTTCTGGATATATATCTAACAGTCACGTGCCTGAACATTTTAAAACTGCCAGCACGGAAGCACTCTACCATCGCTTCCTGTCCGTGATCAAGGCTGAGGAGACGCCGAAACATGTTGGACATAAGGAAGCATGTGTTTGGCATCACGTTTGAATAAAGTCCTTTCCTCTCGACATGGGCCTCTATTTTCTTTCCTTCGCTGTTTGGATTTAACGGGCTCCTCCGTGCCCGTCTAGAGGCCGCCCTGAAGGGTCGGAGGCTTCCTGTACGGGGACTTTGCTTTGGATATTAATAAGGAAGCATGACCCACTCGCTGAGGCAAAACCTACAAAGCGAATGTCACTAGCACAAAAGCGCCATCAGCGTTGGAAGGGATTTGTTGGGGAGCACTTCCCTAAACAATCGTGAGTGAGAAAAGCTCTTTTTCAATGTGACAACAAGAGCAACACTAAGCTGTTACTTTGTGCGGGACTGTTTCCATCCTAATACAGAGGTATGAAGCGCCATGATTTCTACAACAATGAAATGGATATTTTAATATACTAAGCACTGTCTTGTTGAATATCGAACTTACCTGTGCTTCATGGTGCATTGTGGGAGTTGGAGGCACCTAACAGTCACGTGCCTGAACATTTTAAAACTGCCAGCACGGAAGCACTCTACCATCGCTTCCTGTCCGTGATCAAGGCTGAGGAGACGCCGAAACATGTTGGACATAAGGAAGCATGTGTTTGGCATCACGTTTGAATAAAGTACTTTCCTCTCGACATGGGCCTCTATTTTCTTTCCTTCGCTGTTTGGATTTAACGGGCTCCTCCGTGCCCGTCTAGAGGCCGCCCTGAAGGGTCGGAGGCTTCCTGTACGGGGACTTTGCTTTGGATATATGTGTATATATATATATATATATATATATATATATATATATATATATCGTATCCCAACGCTTCCCCTCTTCGGAAGAGTAATCTTGTATATGCATTGTTTTAGAGATGGATAGCCCACTTGGGCGGCACCCCTCTGATTATGTAATGTTTGGCCCACTTGGGTAAATGTTTTCGAATCTTGATGCTGAGTTTAATGAAATATTTCATTGCAAAAAGTATTTCAGGAATGAGCAACTTGTGGTATTTTCCTATGTGTACTGAAAGACGACATTGACTAGGTCAAAATGGCGGAACCACTGTAGATGTATTCTTTACATTCACTGTGGTTAAGTCCTTTGTTTATGTTATCACTGATGTATATTTAAATGAGTAAACTGTTATGCTTCGATAGCGTGATCAAGCCGAAAGGTGAAACGCGTTGCGGTGCAGTCGAATATTTGAATAAATTACCTGCAATACATGCGAGGTGTCCGTGATTACTCTTCCGAAGAGGGGAAGCGTTGGGATACGATATTGTACAGGGCAGCCGGTGCCCTGATCACGGACCGCCCTGTAAGACGGCTTCTTTCAGAACCGGAGTTTGTGTGCTCATGTAAATTGGAAAAGGAAGCTGACCGCGTAGTGCCCCTGTCATCGGCATCCGAAGGAGCAGGAAGTATTCTCACTCCTTGATGGGACCGCTGGATGTGAACGAGCAAACAAGCGGGATTACCGATTAGACATTGTAATGGACTGCCGGGACGCGAACTTGGTGGCGTGACTCGTGAGTACCTGGGAACCCGCTGTACTCCTGTCCGTGTGGCGGAGGAAGGTGGCGCTCCACTGTTGCTCTTGGGTTCGAGTACACTAGCTCGTGATACCGGCTGGGCACTAACGCGAAGGGAGCCACTAGTGCATTCTGGACTACGTAGTCCGAGTGGTGGCATCGCATGATATTAGCAGGGATTAAACCAAAGAATGGCTGCAGCTTTAGAAGCGAGAAGAAAAACGGCAGCAGACAAATTGTTTTTTGCACAAGTGGGTACTATCGCTGAAAGCGCCACGACAGAAGGCATAAATAGAAATATCTCAGATGAGATCAAAATACAGGAACTGTTTATGAAATTGGAGAAGCTTCACCGTAAGGAGCTGGCTAAATGGTGGGAAGCTGAATCCCTCCAACGCTACATTGAGGCATCACGAGTGCCGCGTGGGTTGAGAATTTTTACGATCCCGACATATGAGGATCCAGACCCCGAAATGTTGGATGATTGGTCAAAAAACTCCAATGCGTGCTCAATGACAATGATGAAGATTCTTGTGAAATTTGCCCTAAAAGACCGAAAGAAGTTATTGGCGGCCATCGATGAAGTAATCAGTGAGCTGGAGAAAGTAACCACAAAAGAAGCGATTGACGGCTTTATGGTGACCTTATCCAAGCGTTTGGAGGCTCTTGAGGCTGAAATCACTGCGAAAAAACAAAGAAAATTCTTGAGGGATTACAAGGATTATGAGTCTGGGCGCACACTCACATTCCACAAAAAATACGACCACCTCTTTGAGAAAAATGTAGGGGGGTTAAAGAAATCATTTGTGAAGGATAATAGTATTACTGTCTCTGAGAGTGACGTATCTGATGGAAATATTTCTGATGGCTCTGCAAAGTCAACACCTGTTATACTTAAACAGAAGAAGATGCCGAATTTTTTAGATCAGTTCCAGATGATCTATCAGGGAAGGACAGAACAACACTCTCAGCAACAAGGTCTAAATTTCCAGAGGGGAGGTGGACGAGGAGGCAGAGGCAAAAGCAGAGGAACAAACAAGCCAAAACACGACGAAAGAAAAGATGCAACAACCCCAGTGGGAATGGTAACAAGGGGCAAGAAAGCTCAAGTATGACGGTGATGAATCTTTCTAAGCGGGAACTATCAGCGGAAGAGACTGAACTACTAGGACTAGGTTTGTCTTTTTGCCCTACCTCTAACTTTAATTTTCCCCAAACTCGTATTGACTTGTTTTATTTTTCACGGAAATTGAAACTTAAGAAATGGTTTGACACTAAGCATCATTCGAATGTAGTTAAAGAAACTGAAACACACAGTAACTTGAATATAGATGATGTTGAACTATTAAATATACTGACATCACAGGAGGATGCAAACAGATATGATTTGTTGCAGTATAACCTAAGTGGTGACAGAAACCCTTGCAGTGGATTCAAACCCAGGTCTACATTCTTACCCTTAGTGGAATGTGATGCAATCGATGTCTTTGAAAGAGGAGTATTGAAAGATTTGAAAAGAATGAGATATTGTAGAATATCAGGGGGTGAGAAGAATCTCTCGCTAGGACAGTGGCAGGCGTTGGACAATTTAAAATCAGATACATCTATTATGATACGTCCTTCTGACAAGGGGGGCAATGTTGTGGTCCTTGCCTATTTAAAGGAAGGGCTTAGGCAACTATCGGATACTACATGTTATACTATATCCGACAGATCTAGTATCATTCAATCCAATAAGATTTATGGTGAAATGTTAGGCGAATGGCGGGAACAGGGGCTCCTAGAGTGGGAGGAGTTCAATTACCTGAAATGTTTACATCCTCGTATTCCTGTCTTGTATTTGTTACCTAAGGTACACAAGGACCCCACGAACCCACCAGGGAGACCCATTGTGTCATCCATTGGGTCCCTCCTAGAAATGACATCTAGATTTATAGATCATTATCTGAGGCCCTATGTCGTCAGCCTGCCGGCCTATCTTAAAGATACCACCCACTTCCTTACCATTATCGAAGGAATCCACTGGGAGCCCAACTATATCATGGTTACACTGGACGTGTGCAGTTTGTACACGTCCATAAGACACGATTTGGGTTTGAAAGCGGTGGAACACTTTCTGAGGAGACGTTCGATTGCCTTTTAGTCCCACTCCAAAATGATTCTAAGTATGATGAAATTTTGTTTGGAAAATATTTTTTTTCTTTTTGATGAGGTTGTCTACCACCAGTCACAGGGCACGGCGATGGGCACCTGCTTTGCCCCCAGCTACGCCAATTTGGTGATGGGCTGGTGGGAGGAGCGGGTGGCCGCCCAGTTGAAAGATCACGATCGCTGTGTCCTGTGGCTGAGGTACATAGACGACATTTTTTTGATTTGGGATGGTGACATGGAATCTGCACAGGACTTTGTAAAACGACTCAATGAGAATGAGTACAATCTTAGATTCACAGACCATATGAGCGAAACCAAAATTGAATTTTTGGATGTCCTGGTAGAAATTGTAGACAGTACCATGCAGACAAAACTATTTCGCAAAAGTACAGCTGGCAACAGTATTCTCAATGCCGCTAGTTCTCATCCAAGACAGTTAGTGTATAGCATCCCCTTTGGTGAGCTATTACGGGCCAGACGCAACTGTAGCTCGGATGAAAACTACCAATCAGAGAAACAAATTATGATTAGCCGCTTTCTGGAAAGAGGTTACAGCAATAAGAACATCTTGGAGGCTTGTGCTAAAGTGGATATGGTAACCAGAACCAAATTACTCTACCCTGACATCGAGGTCCCAGAGAAAAATACCTTGCGGTTTATAACTAAATTCTCAGGACAGGCATCACAACTCCGCAAGATATTACATAAACATTGGCATGTGTTGCTAACTGACGCTAACCTAGAGAAGCATCTAAGTGTGAAACCACAGATCACATTTCAGAAATGTAACTCTCTTAGGGATGAGTTAAGCCCTAGCTTAATCACTACCAAACAAAAGAGTGACAGTGTAGCACTTGGGGGATACACTAGGTGCAGGAAATGCAAAGCTTGCAGTAACAGCTCTGATTGCAGAATTCTGTCAATTGCAGGTACTGAAAAGAAACTGACTATCAAAAAGAAACTGAATTGTAACACCATGTATTGTGTATATGCTTTACTGTGTCCATGTAACAAGGCCTACATTGGCAGTACGATTCACTGTGCCAAAAAACGGGTCCTTGAACACATTAGGGCTATTCGACACAACAATAGACAGTACCCTGTTGCCCGACACTTCTTCGAACAACATTTTCAAAATGAAAAATTATTGAGAATGGTGGTCATTGATGAAGTCCCCAATAACATTCGTGGAGGCAATCGCAAGCTGGCACTTCGTAAGCTTGAGTCTAAGTATATTATTGACATGGAAACCATCATCCCACTGGGTCTTAACTCGAGCGAAGAGTTGTCAATTCACTTGCATTAATACCTGGGAACCTAGACATCTTGAGGTAGCCATATTAGCACAATTAATGATCATGGAAATGTGGTTACTATGTACCTGTGTAAATATAGATGAGGTTTTATTATTATTTTTTGCTGCCGTTTGAAATTTTATTAATTTTATGAATTCAAGTGTATGTTTGATTATTTTCATTTTATTTTCATTTTTAGGTGATGGCACATTATTGGTGATGGTGAATTACGCTAATGGGACCTTCTTTGATTTGTAAATATTTGTACCTTCATAACTTGAAATACCTCTGAGTGTTCAGGCCCACTGGGGCGAGACCTTTCTGCCTCTCATTTAGGCATAAGAATATGGCATGGATTCGGCCTACTGGTGCATATAACCATTTTTTGTTTAGTATAAACTTGTATATGCATTGTTTTAGAGATGGATAGCCCACTTGGGCGGCACCCCTCTGATTATGTAATGTTTGGCCCACTTGGGTAAATGTTTTCGAATCATGATGCTGAGTTTAATGAAATATTTCATTGCAAAAAGTATTTCAGGAATGAGCAACTTGTGGTATTTTCCTATGTGTACTGAAAGACGACATTGACTAGGTCAAAATGGCGGAACCATGTAGATTTATTCTTTACATTCACTGTGGTTAAGTCCCTTGTTTATGTTATCACTGATGTATATTTAAATGAGTAAACTGTTATGCTTTGATAGCGTGATCAAGCCGAAAGGTGAAACGCGTTGCGGTGCAGTCGAATATTTGAATAAATTACCTGCAATACATGCGAGGTGTCCGTGATTACTCTTCCGAAGAGGGGAAGCGTTGGGATACGATATTGTACAGGGCAGCCGGTGCCCTGATCACGGACCGCCCTGTAAGACGGCTTCTTTCAGAACCGGAGTTTGTGTGCTCATATATATAGTAGTTATAGTTAGGATTGTTTTCTATAGGAAATCCGCAACATTCTATTGGGAATACCTTTTGCGCCGGTTGAGGAATCTGCCTGTAATCTTCCTTAAATTTGCCTCGCTGCACTCCGCTCCTTCCCTGGAAGTTTGGGGGAGATTCGTCAAGCGGGGGCCGAGATAAAAGGGGGGGTCACAAAACATGTTTTCCCCATGTTAATTTCCATAGGGCGGTTGGACTCACTTTTAGCCCGAACGGCTGAATGGATTTCCACAAAACTTGGCAAAATTGTAGGGACTGGTAGCCCGATGTGCCTTTGCTATGTCTCAAGATATGTGCTCCAGTGGATTTTGAGTAATTTAGGTTAAAAAAAATATATATATCTGGGCGGAGCCTAACCACACATCTGATCTGATTGGCTATCAGCACTTCATCCAAGAAGTGTTGGCAGCCATCTTGGGACCAATATACATGATAGCACCTCATTAAAAAGCGTTGTAGTTAATAGAGGGTTTTAGGACTTTAGTTACATTATAAATCATTTGTTGATGGTACCATTCTCATTTTAGGAATTGTGGTGTGTTCTAAGGTGATTTTACCATGTGAAAAAGCCTTCTGCTGGGATATCATGAATCATGTTTGAAAGAAAACTAATATCTCATGATTTTCCCACAGTGGTTTGGAAGGGGATCTATAAGCTAAACTGAAAGCATATTTTCTGTAAATTCACATTATCTTTCTCAGTCATGTGAGAATGAAGTCTGACATTCTCAGTAAAACATGTACATCCAACAAGGACAGAGACTGTCAGTTGATTCCTTTGTGTTCTACTGCAGCCTCCTAGAGTGTTCTAAAGAACAACTAGAGCGCTAACAGTCCTACTTATTACAAAGGTATGGCACACCTGAAGCCATCTTGATTGGAATAAAGTGTTAACTCTTAAAACATTTAATTTAAAAAGGAACAAAATGAGGGGGTATATTTTGCCATAGAAAGTATGATTAGTGCTGCAGAAAGAAAAATTAGGGCACATTTTGAGTGACTTCTCAAATCCTCTTCAATTTCATTAAAAAATTCTGACATACAGTCTCCCAAGATGGCCACCAGAGACAAAAAAGCCTAAATGTAGCCCAAATATCACCCAGATGTAGCCCAAGTATAGCCCAATGACAGAATGTCCCAGAGTGTTCTAAAGAACAACTAGAGTGCTAACAGTCTTACTTATGACAAAAGTATGGCACACCAGAAGCCATCTTGATTGGAATGAAGTGGTAAGTCTGAAAACATTTAATTTAAAAAGGTACAAAATGAGGGGGTTCAATTTGCCATAGAAAGTATGATTAGTGGGTGTGGCGTGGCTTGGACGGCGGTGAAAATGGCCGCCTAATCTGTCTCCGCTCCGCACAGGGACAGAATCGGAACTTATTGCAGGGCGACCCAGAGCCCGAAGGCCACTCAAATAGATGACTTCTGCAGCCGCTTGATTTGGGCACGAGGAAATGTGATTGCGGCCCCGCCACAGACAATGAAAAGAGCTGATAAACGATCGGGCTGACAATCCGGGGCCCCGACAACCAGCCGCCATCTTGCGATCGGGATCGCGATCCCCGCTCCTGACCCAGAGGCACTCGCAAAATCCAGTTAGAGTGCGATCTCTACAACAACGGAGGTGAGCGCTTGATTCCCCATGCTCAGAGCAGCGCACGCCCGGCCCCAATGACTTGCCACGGCAACGGGAGGCAAACTGACCAGACACGCACCAGTGCTGCCTGATTACTAAATGGCGCCCTGACACGACCTGCAATGAACGTAGCCTGCCTCCTCGACGTGCTATCCTGTTCGAGGCTTCTCTAAATGTCCCCACATAGTACCATATCTGCTGCGCCCTCTAACATCCACCAGCACATACGCTAGAAGGGGCTCCCAGGCCATCACCCAACACGTCACGCCTGACCTCAAGATGGCGGACCTGCACACATTCTGAGACGGCGATTTTTTCCTCTGGCAAGCCATATTAACATCCAGCCTCACAAAATCGGCCCAGCTTCAGCCCATTACTGCGTCCTAATATCACCAGCAGTAGGCAGACCTTCCAGGTATTGTGAGGTATTGTGAGGAAGACACACTGAGCCATACTACAACACCTGCAGCCAGTAACTGAAAGGAACATCGCTCCAGCGCCATTTCATCTGGGTCCAGCCAGCATAAAGGCAACCTGCTCTAGCCCATAACTGCTCTTCAGCCCTAATACGCCCAGCAGTAGATACAAGCTACACCAATCAACGCCGTCCAGCAATTGAACCCATACTATAAAAACTGCAACCAGCCTACTGAGCAGTGTTACTAGTGCCACTCTACAAAATAGGATTTCATGAAGGAGTGGGCCAAGGAAACAACACCACAAGAGAGGCACTCCCTGCCATTGAATACTTAAGTCTGACTCTGACTTTGCAGTCGGCCGTGATTCAACCACTATCGAGCCACTTTCCTACTGTTTGGACACCTAGTAAATACCGAAAATACCGAAAATGGCGGACATGGACACCAAAAACACTAAGAAGGTACGACCAGAAACATCCGTCTCAGACTCACCTATCAAAAACAGGGGCGACGTTGCTAGCACACTAGACATGATTTTGAGGAAGCTGGCAGACGTGCATGAGCTAGCCAAATCGACGAAATGCAACACCGACGTGATGCAGCTTGAACTAACCGCGATCAGGGCAGACATGAACTCCCTATCTCTACGCCAAGACGAAGCAGAGCAAAGAATTAGCGATATCGAAGACAAGTCCACGACGGGCGCTAAAATTACGCAGCATCTCCAAACAACCACCAACGATCTCCGGCGCCGAACCTCAGAGTTGGAGGATCGCAACAGAAGAGGAAATGTGCGAATTTTCGGGATCCCAGAAAATGCAGAAAAGGACGCTGACTCGTGCATAGCCTTTCTAGAAGCGTGGATTCCCTCTGTGATGGGGATACAGTTCCAGCACGGATTGGAGCTAGACAGAGCCCACAGAGTGCCGACCTTCCCACACCGCACAATGAGAGGCCCTCGACCCCTCATATGCAAACCACTGAGGTTCCAGCACGCGGAAGCCATTCTAAGGTATGCTAGAACAAACCACAACATCAGCTGGGAAGGTAACAGAATCACATTTACCCAGGATTATTCAAGGGAAACGGTGGAAACACGGAAAGACTTCCTTTCACTACGAGAGAAATTACGGGCAAAAGATATTCAATTCTCTTTTGCAGGCCCAGCGAGATTCAAGATCTCAGACCATGGTCGTTCCCATCTATTCACCAATCCGCACGACTTAGCATGCTACCTAAGCGACAAACCTCAACAAGAAATGGACACGTTTGGGGGTCAATCCAATAAAAGAAAAACAGATGCCCAAGAAAAAGGCAGTTAGGACTATCTCTAGCCCTCGTCTACAATGATGTTATTGATCTTATTGACCTTATTGACGGGTATGTCCGAAATGGTGAAATGTAAAAAAATGAATACAGGCGGCCTGCCACTCCAGCTTTAACGGACTTTAATGGCATGTCCTAGACTCTCAGTGTCTCCCATAGACGAAACTTAGCCTCACTGAAGATCGATGTAATCTATAAATATGGTCTTCTCTACGTTCAGTGCTTAACTGAGTTGCACCCCACATTAACAATCATTAGCTATCACCAGCTATAAGTACCTAGAGTTCTTATGACCATCAGCTACCATTGATAGCCTGTTGACATTCTGCTGGGAGACTAAACAAGCGTCTTAAGATATATTGTCTACATACAGTCATATAGAGACAGGTATCTCTAAATCTTGGGATTTTAAGGTTGTGAGTGCTCCGGCACTACACGGCAATACTTACAATGCTCAACTGTCATGTGCCTCTCAACTATATGGCTGCCTATAAGTCGATGGAAGTTTTATTATACGCTAACTATCACAGATAACCTGAGGTGAACCGACTGTAATACGAGGTTGATTGACCAAGTAGTTGCTTTACTTACCTTTAAACAAGCGACACATGCTCCATTGTTTACACTTAGCCTTACGTTATAGTGGAATTATAACTGTTAGCAATAATTCTAGCTATCATTTCAAATGGTTAAGTGATTTATGTTGAATGCACTTAAGTTGCTTTATCTCTTAATGTTATCAGAATTGTACCAAGATGTTTAAACACTAAACATATCAGAAGGATACCGCACTATGGGTCATCTATCATCTTTATTACATATGTCCCTGTGCGGGCGCCGACAGCACTGCTGTCGCAGCTCTTCAGTTCGAGTTTTCGGGAGGGGGGTTGGGGTGGGAGGGGAGAGGGGTTGACTCATTTAGGGGGGAAGGTTCTGGGGTTGAAATAACGGTTGTTTCAGGTTTATCTATGCTATGTACTACTCTTCATCTACTCTTTACTCTTCTTTCTTTCCTCTCCTTATCTACTCACACTTTCACTCCTGCCTCTTACTTACTAATTATTCTCTACCACCGCGATGCGTGCAACGCGTCCCAAGGCCTTACTAGGCTTGCAGTGCGACCTATTGGAGTTTCCATAAAATACGGACTACCTAGATGTGCGGAAAACCGCGTTACAGTAAAACCTTATCCACACAAAATCTTGTGGCGGCCCATCACCACAATAATCCGAATAAATATCCATGGCTTCAGATAAGAACTTAGCAGCCTCTCTACATATTGTTTCGCTAAACGTTAAGGGGCTTAATCACCCAGTAAAGCGCAAAAAAATCTTAAATTACTTAGCCAAATCTAAAGGAGACATAATGGTCATGCAGGAAACCAAATTATCCCAGATTGATGCAGATAATCTTAAACAAAACTGGATCTCACTGACACTTTGCTCCCCCGCGAATCAAAAGAAAAGAGGGGTGATCACCCTGGTTGCTAAAAAGGCAAACTTATCCCTGATATCACACTCGGTAGACTCCGAGGGTAGACTGAGTATTGCACACCTTCAAAGAGACGAGGACCATATCTATGTGGCAAATATATACGGCCCTAATACAGACATGCCTGAATTTTGGGAATATGTGTCGAAAGAACTTGAAAATATTCCACAAGATGAACTACTGGTGGTCGGGGGAGACCTTAACCTACCATTAGATCCCTTGTTAGACAGGCAATCCAAAAGTACGTACCACCCCCCACGCGCCCACAAGGCATTGAAACGAATGTGTGCCAAATTCCACCTACATGATTCATGGCGCCTCCAACACCCAGATGGCCGTGACTATACTTTCTACTCCCCTCCCCACAATTCTTATTCAAGAATTGATTACCTTTTGATATCCGACTCTCATACACACCTCATCGACGAAACTGATGTTGCCCCCATATTGGTGTCGGATCATGCGGGTATCCATATGAAATTGGCAGGCTCCCATTCTCTTATCCCCCCCAGACGATGGAGATTCAACGATGAGATACTTTCAGTCCCAGAGAACAAACTAAGCATAGAACAATGCATACAAGAATATTTCCAGATAAACTCACAACCAGAAACAGACCCCGCCTTAGTATGGGACGCGTTCAAGGCCACATTAAGAGGTAGACTGATAGGTATCAGGGCCCGTATGAATAAAGAATTAAACTCCGAACTGGACTCTCTAGAGAAAACAATCAAGCAACTAGAGTTGCAACACTCCCGGGATCTGAACAATAAAGTTACCATCGACCAATTGACAAACCTGAAATATAAATACAACGCCATCCTTAGTAAAAGAGCAGGAGTTTGGATTAACAAATTTAAGGCATTAAGACTTTGTGAGGGTAACAAAGCAGGGAAACTCCTTGCTTCCTATCTTAAACACAAAAGGAAGCAATTCCATATAACGTCGATTAAAAACCAATCCAATAACACCAAAACCAAACAGAATGACATTCTTCACACATTTCAGTCCTTTTATGAGGAGCTCTATAAAAATAATAACCAATTCAACATGGAAGAATGTAACAAATACCTAAACTCAATCCGACTCCCACGGTTATCCGAACCTGACAAAATCAGACTAGGGGCCCCACTGACTATAGCAGAAATCTCTTCCGCAGTCAAAACACTAAAGAACAATAAAGCTCCGGGGCCTGACGGCTTCACGGCCAATTTTTATAAAACTTTTGAAGAACATCTTAACCCAAGACTCCTTAAACTGTTCCATTCATTTTCACTGTCAAACAGAATTACCCCAACGATGAGTGAAGCGACAATAATAGTGATCCCCAAAGATGGGAAAGACCCCCTACTCCCCAAGAATTATAGGCCGATATCCCTCATAAACTTGGACTGCAAGATTTACGCGAAGGCCCTAGCATGCAGACTAAACGATGTTTTACCCGCCCTAATAAATAACTCACAGGTGGGGTTCCTAAAACATCGCCTTTCTAACGACAATACAAGACTCCTATGTCATGTACTGGAGAAAACGAAAATCTCGAATGCCCCCGCCGTAGCAATCACCCTGGACGCGGAGAAGGCGTTTGATAGAGTGTCGTGGCTCTTCCTCCGGCAGTGCATGCACATATTTAACATGGGTGAGACTTTTATTAATATGGTCATGTCACTATACGCCTCCCCTTCGGCTAGAATTGCCATCAACAGTTCGCTATCTGAACCATTCCTTCTCGAACAAGGAACTAGACAGGGCTGCCCATTATCTCCCTCCCTATTCCTTCTGGCAATGGAACCTCTCCTCCGCGACATACAACAGAACGCAGATGTCAGTGGCATCGCCTTCGGGGATAAAACGGTAAAACTGGCTGCTTACGCAGACGATATTCTGATAGTCACTGAAAACCCTGATACCTCTATAGCCGCACTGATGGATTCTATAGAATCATACTGTAAACATTCAGGCTACAAACTGAATCGGGATAAATCTGAAGTTAAACCCCTCAACATATTCACTAATAAAGAATCTTTAGGTTTATCAGGTCTAGTCTGGCAAAACAACTACATCAAATACCTGGGTATAGAATTTGGAAGCTCCATCATAGAAACCCTAATACATAATGAGAAACTCACCCCCGACAAAATAAAAACTCAACTAGACGGATGGTCACCCCGCTTCATCACTTGGTGGGGTAGGCTGGAGACCATCTAGATGATGATTACACCGCTAGTAAACTACCTAATTACCATGCTCCCCTTGATGCTGTCACAAGAATTTCATAATAAATTAGATAAAACTATTAGCAATTTCATTTGGAAAGGAAAAAAAGCACGTATCAGCCTGCAAAAATTGAAACTAGATAAATCCATGGGCGAAGTCAACCTCCCTGACTTTAAAAGATATCAAATGGCCTTTTTAGCGAAACAAGGATCCTATTGGCTGTCCCCCCCTTTGGACTAATCGCCAGAGTGGTTGGATGTCGAAAAAGCGCTTCTGGAAGGCATGCCTCCCATCTCGATCCTTTCAATGAAAGCGAACCAGATCCCATGTTCTAAACCCATATTTGTCAACACCAAAATAGCCCTACTCAGAGTAGACAAACTGTTAGACTCAACGATAAGAAATTCTAGGTGGGAAGCGATCTGGAAAAACTCCTCAATCACCTACAAAGGTAAACCACTATTTTACCCAAGCTGGATCAGGAAGGGAATCTTCTTCCCTCACCAACTCTATGACAATGGCTACCCTCTACCCTTTACGAAAATCCAATCGAACTTCGGAATTGATAGTTCCGACTTCTACATATTCCTCAACGTTAAAACTGCCATTACAAAAGCGGGACTGACACCCAAACACCCAGCTCTTCCTTCACTCCTCTCCTCCCTGAATAAAATAGGCCACCAGGTCTCAAGGTTATACAAATTATTGAGCCCGCAATCATCAACATTGAATACCAAAACAATGCAGTTCTGGTCATCAGCCGCCTCCTTCTCCATCTCAGAGCTGGAGTGGTCCACGGCCTGGAGATCTTGCACAAGCCATAAAATAAGCCCTACATTATCACAAGCCAAGTTCTGGCTCATGCATAAAGTCTTCTGGACGCCGGCTCGCCTATATGCACATAAACTCAGCCCTGACGCATTCTACTGGAACTGCAAGCGTGCAGAAGGTGATCTAGAACATCTCATACTCCAATGCGACTGTGTCTCACTGTTTTGGGACAGGGTATTTGACTTCGTCCACAAAGTATTTAATATCTCACCAGCCAAAGAACTCTCCTATATTATTTTCGGATTTACTAAAGAGACCCAACTCCCAGAAATGGACAGGGCACTTCTTGACCTCCTCTTTACGGCAGCTGTGAAAGTCGTTCTAAACAATTGGAAAGACACAAAAAAGGCAAGCTATGCCTGCTGGCTAAACTGGGTGATTAACCTCAGAGGAGCTGATAATATCACTTTACAAAACACACCGGGGGGAACTTCACAGAGGAAACTTTGGAACTCACTAGATATCTACTTCAAAACCCACAAACCACCGTGAATCTTCATGCTCCCCACTTCTTCCTACAGCTCCCGGGGGGCCACTTATACTTTCGCACAGCTTAAATAACCAGTCACTCGTAACCGGGACTGCTAAGCCGCATCGTGGTGGACATCTAACATCCAACTTCTTACATCTTACATCAAGCTTCTTACCTCTTACATCTCATCTCTAACCTTTATTCTCTCTTTCCATTTTCTCCTTCTTCCTCTTATCTACTCCGTTCCTTTCCTTTCCATCTCCAATTCATTTGTTTTGTAGCCCGACAGGTGCCCAGCCTAGGAAGGCTACATGGTGGTTCCCCACATTGTCTTCAAGATCGTCCCGAATGACCACCACCATGGGTCATAATGCATTTTTATGCTGAATAATATGTAATTACAAGTACCGATCATATGTACTTTGCAATTTATGATTTGTATGATATATAACCCTGAAACGTCGAATAAAAACTTTTGAAATTAAAAAAAAAAAACAAAAAAAAAAAAGAAAGTATGATTAGTGCTTCAGAAAGAAAAATTAGGGATCATTTTGAGTGACTTCTCAAATCCTCTTCTATTTCATTAAAGAAATTCTGACATGCAGACTGAAACATGCACTTTGAATACCAGCAGCAGACTCCCTGGTGAGCAGTAGCTTTACTACAGTGATCTAATGAGCAACTAGAGTGCTAACATTCAGAATTTATGGCAAATGTGTGACACATCTGAACGCCTTCTTGATGGAACCAAAGTAAACAAGCATTCAAAATGCAATAGATCTCGCCCTCGTTTAAGTTAAAGCCATTCTGTTTGTAATGAGGTGGCTTTTTAGCTTTGCTTTTATTAGTGTTTTTTAAACTTTCATGTAAATAACATGCATCTGTATGCATATATGTATATGTATGCATGCATTTATATTTGTATTTATATAGATATACAGGTTATATATGTTTATATATGTATGTATATATATATATATATATACATACACATACATATATATAAATGCATATGCATATATATGCATTCATCACAGTCCAGGACCCCAAATTAGACTTGCCACACGGAAGCTGTTTTTCAAACACCCTTTTATTGCGACATGCTAGTGGAATTCAGGACGGAAAATACTTTCAGTAATTAAATGCCAGCCAGACGCGTTTCGAGAGCATAACAGACTCTCTTCCTCAGTGGCTTCATGTTTGCAAGGTGAAGTGGCAGTGAGTTGAGTAATTTATAACCAGCACCTGCCCTCCTCGGGCGTGGCCACACACGGCCTTCTGGATGCTGTAGTTTACACCTGTATTTTCCCAGTGGATGCACACTCCATCGAAAATAAACAAAAGTACAATCCCAGTGGATGAAAGTTACTAATCCTGCCTTCGTTCCACTCCGCTTTCTTGTAGCAATAAAGTGCGGGCTCGCACTCATACCTGGATAGCTTGCGTCGCCCCTTCCGCCTCTGCGCTGTACCCAGTCTTGGTGTCAGCAAGGTCAAAGTTTTAGTTTGAAGGGCCAAGTCCGCGACCTGGGAGGCCGCCAAAATTCATCACAGTCCAGGACCCCAAATTAGACTTGCCACACGGAAGCTGTTTTTCAAACACCCTTTTATTGCGACATGCTAGTGGAATTCAGGACGGAAAATACTTTCAGTAATTAAATGCCAGCCAGACGCGTTTCGAGAGCATAACAGACTCTCTTCCTCAGTGGCTTCATGTTTGCAAGGTGAAGTGGCAGTGAGTTGAGTAATTTATAACCAGCACCTGCCCTCCTCGGGCGAGGCCACACACGGCCTTCTGGATGCTGTAGTTTACACCTGTATTTTCCCAGTGGATGCACACTCCATCGAAAATAAACAAAAGTACAATCCCAGTGGATGAAAGTTACTAATCCTGCCTTCGTTCCACTCCGCTTTCCTGTAGCAATAAAGTGCGGGCTCGCACTCATACCTGGATAGCTTGCCTCGCCCCTTCCGCCTCTGCGCTGTACCCAGTCTTGGTGTCAGCAAGGTCAAAGTTTTAGTTTGAAGGGCCAAGTCCGCGACCTGGGAGGCCGCCAAAATTCATCACAGTCCAGGACCCCAAATTAGACTTGCCACACGGAAGCTGTTTTTCAAATACCCTTTTATTGCGACATGCTAGTGGAATTCAGGACGGAAAATACTTTCAGTAATTAAATGCCAGCCAGACGCGTTTCGAGAGCATAACAGACTCTCTTCCTCAGTGGCTTCATGTTTGCAAGGTGAAGTGGCAGTGAGTTGAGTAATTTATAACCAGCACCTGCCCTCCTCGGGCGTGGCCACACAAGGCCTTCTGGATGCTGTAGTTTACACCTGTATTTTCCCAGTGGATGCACACTCCATCGAAAATAAACAAAAGTACAATCCCAGTGGATGAAAGTTACTAATCCTGCCTTCGTTCCACTCCGCTTTCCTGTAGCAATAAAGTGCGGGCTCGCACTCATACCTGGATAGCTTGCGTCGCCCCTTCCGCCTCTGCGCTGTACCCAGTCTTGGTGTCAGCAAGGTCAAAGTTTTAGTTTGAATGGCCAAGTCCGCGACCTGGGAGGCCGCCAAAATTCATCACAGTCCAGGACCCCAAATTAGACTTGCCACACGGAAGTTGTTTTTCAAACACCTTTTTATTGCGACATGCTAGTGAAATTCAGGACGGAAAATACTTTCAGTAATTAAATGCCAGCCAGACGCGTTTCGAGAGCATAACAGACTCTCTTCCTCAGTGGCTTCATGTTTGCAAGGTGAAGTGGCAGTGAGTTGAGTAATTTATAACCAGCACCTGCCCTCCTCGGGCGTGGCCACACACGGCCTTCTGGATGCTGTAGTTTACACCTGTATTTTCCCAGTGGATGCACACTCCATCGAAAATAAACAAAAGTACAATCCCAGTGGATGAAAGTTACTAATCCTGCCTTCGTTCCACTCCGCTTTCCTGTAGCAATAAAGTGCGGGCTCGCACTCATACCTGGATAGCTTGCGTCGCCCCTTCCGCCTCTGCGCTGTACCCAGTCTTGGTGTCAGCAAGGTCAAAGTTTTAGTTTGAATGGCCAAGTCCGCGACCTGGGAGGCCGCCAAAATTCATCACAGTCCAGGACCCCAAATTAGACTTGCCACACGGAAGCTGTTTTTCAAACACCTTTTTATTGCGACATGCTAGTGAAATTCAGGACGGAAAATACTTTCAGTAATTAAATGCCAGCCAGACGCGTTTCGAGAGCATAACAGACTCTCTTCCTCAGTGGCTTCATGTTTGCAAGGTGAAGTGGCAGTGAGTTGAGTAATTTATAACCAGCACCTGCCCTCCTCGGGCGTGGCCACACACGGCCTTCTGGATGCTGTAGTTTACACCTGTATTTTCCCAGTGGATGCACACTCCATCGAAAATAAACAAAAGTACAATCCCAGTGGATGAAAGTTACTAATCCTGCCTTCGTTCCACTCCGCTTTCCTGTAGCAATAAAGTGCGGGCTCGCACTCATACCTGGATAGCTTGCGTCGCCCCTTCCGCCTCTGTGCTGTACCCAGTCTTGGTGTCAGCAAGGTCAAAGTTTTAGTTTGAAGGGCCAAGTCCGCGACCTGGGAGGCTGCCAAAATTCATCACAGTCCAGGACCCCAAATTAGACTTGCCACACGGAAGCTGTTTTCCAAACACCCTTTTATTGCGACCTGCTAGTGGAATTCAGGACGGAAAATACACCTGTATTTTCCCAGTGGATGCACACTCCATCGAAAATAAACAAAAGTACAATGGCAAGTCTAATTTGGGGTCCTGGACTGTGATGCATATATATGCATATATATATGTGTATATGTGTGCGTGTAGAGAGAGGTAGAGAGGTAGAGGTGTAGAGGTAGAGAGGTAGAGGTACAGAGGTAGCGGTAGAGAGGTAGAGACTAGTGGAGAGAGAAGTAGAGAGAGGTAGAGAGGTAGAGAGTAGAGAGTGAGTAATAGAGAGTAGAGAGTGAGTAGTAGAGAGTAGTAGAGAGAGTAGCAGAGAGTGAGTAGTAGAGAGTAGTAGAGTGAATAGTAGAGTGAGTAGTAGAGAGTGAGTAGTAGAGAGTGAGTAGTAGAGAGTAAGTAGTAGAGTGAGTAGTAGAGAGCAGTAGAGAGTGAGTAGTAGAGAGTAGTAAAGAGTGAGTAGTAGAGAGTAGTAGAGAGTGAGTAGTAGAGAGTAGTAGAGAGTGAGTAGTAGAGAGTAGTAGAGTGAGAGAGAGAATAGTAGAGAGTAGTAGAGAGTGAGTAGTAGAGTGAGTAGTAGAGACTAGTAGAGAGAGAGTAGTAGAGAGTGAGTAGTAGAGAGTAGTAGAGAGTGAGTAGAGTGAGTAGTAGAGAGTGAGTAGTAGAGAGAGAGTAGTAGAGAGTGAGTAGTAGAGAGTAGTAGAGAGTGAGAAGTAGAGAGTGAGTAGTAGAGAGTAGTAGAGAGTGAGTAGTAAAGAGTGAGTAGTAGAGAGAGAATAGTAGAGAGTGAGTAGTAGAGAGTAGTAGATAGTGAATAGTAGGGAGTGAGTAGTAGAGAGAGAGTAGTAGAGAGTAGTAGAGTAGGAGAGAATGAGTAGTAGAGAGTGAGTATTTGAGAGTAGTGGAGTAGGAGAGAGTAAGTAGTAGAGAGTAGTGGAGAATATTCCAAAGTTTGGCACAGCACCACTTGCACAATAAGTCCAATCAAATCATATCACTTAGAGTCCTTATTGAAGCGCTGAATCTTGGTGTATATTCAAATGCTTTTATTTTCCTTAAGTTTATGTACCACAGCCAGCCGAAACATTTCGTTCTGTACAACAGAACTTCTTCAGGGCGTTCTTATTTCCTTCAAGTTATGTCGGTATCCTGTTGTCATATAACTATATATTTATTCCAAATGTTAGACGAGACGTAAGTACATTCTTATTCAAAGTGACTAGGTATCAATTTTACCCACACAATTCGGGCAGACTTGAGCAATTTATAGCATCCTCAAAGTCAGTCTTTCAAAAATTCCAAAGTATAGGACATGATAATCCAAATCCAAATGTTTCTCAAGAAAAGTAATTTTCAGTCGTTCGGAATATCGGTGTTTGGACAGATATGACCCAGGGACCCCCCAGTATGCAAGGGGAATTAGTCCCCCCTCTGCAAACGCGCCAGTGGCCTGCGTTGCAGAGAGGTGTAAAAAGGGGCATAGCCTCATTACACCTCTGTGCAATGCAGCCCCTTGGCGCATAGTGGAGGTTCCAGGTGGGCTAGTTGGCCCCCAGGGACCCCTAGTATGCAAGGGGAATTAGTTCCCCCTCTTCAAACATGCACGGGGGCTGCGTTGCAGAGAGGTGTAAAAAAGGGTGTGGCCTCATTACACCTCTCTGCAATGCAGCCCCCTGGCGCATACTGGAGGCTCCTGGTGGGCTAGTTGGCCCCCAGGGACCCCCAGTATGCAAGGGGAATTAGTTCCCCCTCTGCAAACGCGGCAGGGGGCTGCGTTGCAGAGAAGTGTAACAAGGGGCGTGGCTTCATTACACCTCTCTGCAATGCAGTCCCCTGGCGCATTCCTGGTGGGCTTTCAGGTCTTATATAGTTAGGAATTAGCATTAAAAAAACCTTTGAAATTCACTGAAAAAAACATAGGTTTCAGGCCTTATATAGTTAGGAATTAGCATTTAAAAAACCTATGAAATTCACTGAAAAAAACAGGTTTCACACCAGTTATAGTTAGGAATTAGCATTTAAAAAACCTATGAAATTCACTGAAAAAAACATAGGTTTCACACCAGTTATAGTTAGGAATTAGCATTTAAAAAACCTATTAAATTCACTGAAAAAAACATAGGTTTGACACCAGTTATAGTTAGCTGGAAATTTTACTGACATAAAACCATTGAAATTCCCACGTTATAGTTAGTTGGACTCACTATAACTTGCGCGCCTGCAATGCACTGCTGATGACGTCACATATTACATCACTCATGACATGGTCAGTGACATCACTCATGACATCACTGATGACACCATCCTTGTGACAGAGTGACAGACCTCCTTTCAGTGTAATGTAACCCTTGAAACACATATTCAAAAATAGAAACAAAAATTTTCAAAAAAATAGATACCCATACCAGTTACAACAACCAATTCAGTAATACCACCATCTATATACACATCCACTCATTCACCAACAGTTCTATATAGTCACTCATACATATATTTACTCATCATATGTAGTGAAACACCTATACATCCTGTTACACACCGACAGTCATCCAAAAGTTACTCACACACATAATCACACATGCAAATAAACTATGAACATCCATTTATTTACATATACAGCTATACACACACTGCCACCTTACTTCTAAGGAAACTTAAACATACTTACTCTCTTAAACAATCACTTATAGAAACACATACTTATTTAAACAAGAACTCTTTCAATCTCTCACTCTCACATATACTCACTTATATACATCAATACTCACATATACTAGATTAAAACATATGTAGTTACTGATAAAGACACTAGTGAGACAGTCATTCACTCACTAACACACACATATACACACTCATCCACCCATACAGTCCTGCACATATGCTGTCTTCAAAACACATACAAACAGTGAGTCAGTCATTGATGCATCTATGTGCTAAGTAACACCCCCACCAAACCATACAGACACTCATACTGATACTAAAAAAAACATCTAATAACCCATATACACACACATGTAGCTACTCACCAACCCATGCAGCCACTTATACACAAAGTGAAACACTGATACAAACATTTAAATATTTAAACAATACTTGCTAATATATGTATTCACTAAGATACACTTAATAAGCCAGTAAACCAATCAATTTTTTTTTAAAAAACATCCATTAAGACACTTATTTAAACATTTATTCTTCCATCGACCTTTACATATACATATATAAAACATATTTATTTTTCAGAAAGACACACATTCACTGGATGGTGTCATCAGTGATGTCATGAGTGATGTCACTGACCATGTCATGAGTGATGTAATATGTGACATCATCAGCAGTGCATTGCAGGCGCGCAAGTTATAGTGAGTCCAACTAACTATAACGTGGGAATTTCAATGGTTTTATGTCAGTAAAATTTCCAGCTAACTATAACTGGTGTCAAACCTATGGTTTTTTCAGTGAATATATATATATATAGATATATACATACATATATATATATATATATATATATGTATATATCTATATATATATATATATGACGCTCAAAATCCTCTCAGTCGAAGAAGGAACACAGCACTCCGGAGGTAGCAGTTAAAGTGTTTTAATTACTAATAAACAAGACACGTTTCGGTGTTAGCCTTCGTCAGTGTATATATATATATATATATATATATATATATACACACACATTTATACAAACACATGCACTCACACATATATTTAAATATACACAAGCACACATATGTATATATATATATATATATATATGCTTTATTAAAATGTGCCTATGCTTACCACTATATGATGCCTCCTGCAAAGTATTACAATGAAAAATACCATTAAAATGTCACTTACTTGTCAGCTTCGTCACCAATGTCACAAGCAGCTCCTGTTGCGGCTGTTGTGAGCGGCCCATAGGTGCATGACCTGCTGTTGGGTCTGTTCCACACCGGTGTGGCAGCGCATCATGCCCACATAACTTCTTTCTTTCCTGAAAGGTGTAGCCCATTCCTGGCTTGCCTCCTGCCTTACCATCAACATGAGGGGAGGTGAAGCTACACTAAAAAAACACAAGTGCTTGACCTCCTCCTCGGAAAAATATGGCATTGAATAACTCCCTCTCACTTAGCAAAACAGGCAGACCAGGGGTAATCAATTATAAAAGCACAGGGGTGCAGGATACAGTGACTAGGAAATGGAAAAAAAGTAATCGTAAAGATGGGCAGAATTGGGATGGATGGGATTGGATAGGGAACACAGCTAGGGAAGAACCACGAGCAGGCTGGAGTGAGTGGTACTTCCTGTTAAAAATTGCCTCCCTTGTGTGGCCTGTGTAGTGCTTTTTCATGTTTTTTTAATAGAAATACGTCTTTACGGCATGCTTTTGAGCAAGAGTGTAGAAGTTGCATTTCTCATAACTTCACACACACTCACCTATAACGTCCTATTTTCTGAACGCGAAACAAATTTAAAAAACGAAACTAAAATTAAACTATCACAACCAACAATGAACGTAACCGACAATTTAAAAAGCACACTTGAAGATGCACACATATCACAGACAAGGAGGAGTTGCAGAAATATAAAAACTAATTAAGCAAGTGCACCCTATGCATATTATGTCATCCAGCAATCCTACTAAAGACATTTTGTTCACTTTTCAATAGTTGAGCCTCTCTCTCAGATACGTCAGCAAGGGTCTTCCTTACTCAATCTCTGTGCTCTCCACTATCGGATTTTTCCATGGAATGAACAGACCTTTCAAACTTAAATTCTTTAAACTTTGTGTAACTCTACTTCACCGTTTGAGGGGTGTGGGCTGGGGTCTAGCTGCCCACGCTGGACATATTTTCATCCTGCCTCTATTGACCTTGTCACTGCCAAGTTGAACTATTGCTCCTCCAGCTCTCCCCTGGATCCATGGCCAGTTGCTCATCTGCAAGCGGTCGGTCATATTGTTGTCCCCTTGTTTACAACATTATTGCAACTCTCACTGTCTACTGGGTTGGTTCCAGACTCCAGGAAAGCATCTCTAGTGTTCCCATTACAGAAAACGCCAGAGCCGACCCTGAAATCCCATCTAATTATCGGCCTATTTCTTTGTTACCTGATGGGACGAAAATCCCAGAGAGCATGGTCAACCTACAATTGTCTCAATATTTGGACACACATCATTCACTACACACTTTTCAACCTCAGCAAACGTAGCCATATTACTCCCTGACTTGTTCTGTTTCATTGGCGTCCAGTCCACAAATGCTGTGCTTTTAAAGCTCTTTCCTTTTGTCACAAGGCCATTTATGATGACTAACAGCAGCTCCATGTCCTCTCTTTTCTCCACATATAATCCCGCAAGGACTCTGTGTTCCGGTTCTCTTCGCCTAGTTCAGTGCCAGGCTTCGGAGGGCCGGGATGGACAGTCATTCCTTTGCAGTGGTTGGGGCCAAGACATGGAGCGCACTCACCACTCCCCGCACCATACTATGAGCAGAAATCTGCTTAAGTAAATCTTGGACACTGTTTAAAACTCACCTGCTCAGAGTCCATCGAGATAGTTTAGTGATAATCAGTCATTTCTGCTTTACGCCAGGATGCCACTTTTTGGAGTAATTGCTGGCTTTGTAAATATGTATTCCTTCTTTGATGATCCAGAGCTACAGCTGAAGCCCACTGCACTGCTTGCTGCCCAATGTCTCACTGGAATGTGCATGCCATTATTCTGAGTCTGCCAGTCTATGCCAACCTGAGCCGATGCAGGTATCGATCCCTAGGTATGAGGATAGCGCACTCATTTACCTTTACTCCATACCTCAAGTAGTCCTCAGAGAAAAAAAACCTGCAAAATAACACTGGGGCATATTACCAAGGGGGGCGGGGGGGGGGGGGGGGGGGGGGATAGACAATTATCGCCGATTTAGCGGCCGTTTTCGGCCGCTAAGCGGCCATAATTCTATCGCCCTATTTGCAAGCTGTCGCTAACTGATGTTAGCGACAGCTTCTAGGCGATTGCGAGCGGTTTGGGGCCCGCTTTGCATGTCAGCGATGTTTATCTCTAATGACATGCAAAGTGGGCGTACCCAACCCGTTAGCGACTGAAAGCAGTCGCTAATGTCGCTATCGCCTATTAACAAGGCAGACGTAGCGTTGGAAATATTCGCGCTAAGCGCAAATATCTCCAAAAACTAACGCCTGCTCGGACCAGTTCTTAGCCATGTTATCCAATGGGAGGTGGATAACATGGCTAAGAGCATTTTGTCGCTAATGCGTGAATATCGCTGGATTCTCAGCGATATTCACGCTATCGCCGGAAAATGTATCGCTTTGGAGATAAACGTTGCTAATAGCACGTTATCTCAGCGATATTTTCCGGCGATGCTTGGCAATAAAAAATTCGTTGCTAAGCCTAGTTAGCGATAAATATCGCTAATCGTTGGTAATATGCCCCACTGTTCGGTCGATGCTGCTTTTCTGATACGATATGCACTTATTACATGTAAATTAGTATTATTACGGAATCAAATACATTCTTCTTCCAAATCGACCTATAGGAAGCAACTAACCGGTTAGCACCCTGGTGGGTGTTAATCAGAGGCAAAAAGAAGACCATTGAACCAAAACTGTGTATAACTCAGTCAAAATAATAATGGACTTGATACAAAAACTGCAGTGGGGACAATCCTGAGCCGGTAATGATGCGCGAGTAACAAGCGCCAGCAGAACACAGAAGGGGATGCTGAACCTGTAATAATACCATTGCAATAATATTTCCTTGGATAAAGAGGGTTTTGGTATTGATCAAGCACCAATAGTGTTTGATCCCTTGGCAACCCTGCAGGGTGTAGCTACAGTAAAGAACCCCAGAGGAAAACCCTGTAAAGCGATGGGTGGTATATTTAAACACTTAGGGCCAGATGTATCAAGAATTGCTTTCGTGATTCTTAAATAGCGAATTTTACTGATTCGCTATTTAAGAATTGCAGACTGCAATGTATAAAGGATTTGCAAAAAAAAATTGTGATTCTTACATATTCCTTAATAGCGAATCGCAAATTGCGATTCGCTCTAAGGAATACCTTTCATTCAATGCCTAGAGGCCCATAGTAAAGAATAGAATTGCATTCGCAATTTGCATGTACCACATAGGTACTCGGAAATTGCGCATGCAATTTTAAGTGTGCCAAAGGCAACCCTGATGCATCCCCAAAAAAGTTAAGCATGCACATGTGGTGCACATACATGCCCTAAGGGCATGTGTGTGCGCTACATAGCACTTAGAAAAAGGCAAAATCAGCATTTTTCTAAGAATTTGCAAATTAATTTGCGATTCATTAAGGACAGGTCGCATTTTTTTCTTTCCTCCTGCATTGCATTAAGGTAACGCAAATTGTGATTCCCTAAATGCATTCGCAAAATTGGTAATCGCAAAAATTGTGATTCCCTATTTTGCAAATGCCATTTGGGATGATACATCCCAAAAGGATTTTAACAGTTGGCAAATGATCCAGTTCTGCGAATTGGCCCGTTTGTGAATGGTAACACGCTTGATACAGATGGCCCTTAGGTTGTTAGGGATTTAGGGATACTGCTAGAGGCCTGAAGACAAATGAGTGTTACGTGGAGGAAATTGTAAAGACCTCCATCCTGTTCTATACCCATGCCTGCCCAATAATTCCAAACTCCACACCTTTCTGTTATGAGAGGTTTTAAATAATAAAACGCACAAGAAATCCTGGTACAAGCCTTATCATGATGAATAATGGGCCTCCAAGGGTGTAGTTATGCAGCTCTAAAGTGTGCTCTATTTTCCTAACAGAAGGCTAGGAGTTCTGAGAATTACAACTTCTGGTGGGTTAGAATTGGCAGCATGCTTCGGGGTCCCAGATCCGAGGAATGGAGTTAAGGCATCTGGCGAAGCGCTCCTGAATAAGATAACCACTTGGCTCAGAGAATTAAGGGCTGCAGCTCTGACTGGCACACTGGCATATTGTTAATGTACAGAGTGTCTGAGGCACTGGCAAGGCAATCTAATCAAGGCTCATTGTAAGGCCCCCTAGCCAAAGAATCTCTTCAGTCAGTGCTTTAAATGGGCCAGTACTGAGTGCCAGCACCTTTTTATTTTGTCCTTAGTACATTCCAAATCCCAACAACCACAGTACAATACAGCAATGTAAAGCCACACAAAACACAACTGCACAAAAAACAACAGAACACTTCAACACCCCAAATTATAACAAATAATATGCACAAATATTCTTGCCACAAATTACCCCAGCCACAAATCTACACTTTATTATAAGAACAGTCACTGCCGGATTCACCACCAAGGGGACACGTAGTAGCAACGATCAAAATGTTTTTGTGTTACAGCCACTAGACTACAAGGGGGATATGTACAAGCAAGTGGAGGAGAGAGGCGTTAGCCTTTCTGGCTTAACGCCTCTCTCCTCCACTTCTGAATCGCAAGGCTGCACCATATTTACAAGAATGTGGTCCAACCTTGCGTTTCCCCCTGTGATGGCGCTAAGTTTAGCAACTAAGCGCCAATGCAGGCACCCTTGCACTAGAGTGCAAGGGTGTCTGTGTGCTGGAGAGGATTGTTTTGTGTAGGAAGGTGTCCCTTCCTGCACAATAACAATCCTAGAAATGCCATTCTGTCACTTTCATGTGTGCTGCTTCATGCAGAACACATGAAAGTGACAAAATGGCATTTTAAAAAAAAGTTTGTTTAGGTACAGGAAGGGATGCCTTTCTGTACATAAACAAACAATGGCATTTTGCTTTTTCCATGTGTGTTGCACAAGGCAGTACACATGGAAAAAGCAAAAACGAGGAGAAACAATGATTTTCTCCTCGTTTTGCCGTCTTAAGACCAGTTTACTTGGTCTTAATTTTGGCACTGTCTCCTATGTACGCTAACCTTGTACATAGGGATGCAGCATCAGAATGAATGGGTGTTGCAATGGAACGCCCACCGCAACACCCACTACCCACCCCTTTCACTCTAAGCATAGCGTGAAAGGGGGTCTTATGTACAAGGCAGCGTTAAACCATGTTAAGTGGCTTAACGCTGCCTTGCAAAGCTTAACGCTGCCTTGCAAACACAAGGAGATGATGGACGGAGCGCTGAAACTTTTCAGACACTCACCCCAGGTCACAGATCTGGGTTGAATTCATCATCATTTTTTAGCTCACTTTGTCACCTCAGTTCAGACCCAGCTATATGCAAATCAGTCTTGACTCATTCCCTCACGGGAACAGTCCAGTCCAAACTGCCAAGCCAGGTCTTCCCTGAACCCAAAACAAGCATCCTGAGACCGGTTTCTGGGTAACACCCTTCATCAACCAGGCTAGCTTGAATCAACTGGCAAAGTGAGCAAGGAACCCACGTCTGGGCATACCCTGCCACTTTAGGGCGAACAAAGCAAACACAAGCAGACGCTGCCTTGTACATGAGGCACAGCCCCTATCGCCACCACAACGTCACTATAGGCGACTTTGTGGTGGCAATAGGGACTTGTACATATGCCCCCAAGTGTTTCCGCGCTCAACAGAAGGAACCAGTGTGTAGATTTCATATCAAAGCGCCTCATGTGCTGTCTGCCCAAGGCCTGCTTTCTTCCGATATTCAGTCCCAGCTTGTTGCAAATTGCAGAACTTTCCTTTTTTCCTAGCTAATTTTGTGTCAGCATAAGCAAGTTGTGCTTTCATCACAGGCTATAGCGATGTGACACTTTAGGAATTAACCCTGCATAAATGCAAAGTTAGTTCAGGGTGAAATAATTAACGATTTATCAATCTGCCTGAGATTATAAAGCAAATTGTACCCCCCCCCCACAGTTCAGTAATTTATATTTGACTTTAGTCACAGTGACAGCTTTGTTGACTTCACCTATCGATTAGCTTGTTTTTCCTTGTCTCTGTACAGGTAAGGATGAACCAGAGGAAAGCAGACTGCAGAGTAAATGCAAAAGTTGGAATTAAAGCATTCAGGGATACAAATGAAAAGGGATTCATGAAAACGAAAGGAATACATGAGATGCATGAATGAAACATGAAGGAAAGAGCAGTTTAATGGGACATAGTTGTATGGTAATTTGACATAGTCCGTTAGGGCTTCAGCTATTTGATATTGTATTTGAACCGTTCTCTGGTTCATGCAGCTCTCAGTTCCCCTGCCTCACTGCTAAACTTCACCTACATCAGGCCAGAATAGACATCAGACCTGTATTCCAAGCTAAAACATGAAACACACACAGGACAATTCCTCAAGCAAAATGGATGGCTGCCCCCAACACATAGCAAGATGGCAGCTATGGAGGATAGGTCAATAGAATCTGAAGAGTAGAAAAGCTAGACTGGACAAGAGAGTTGGAAGAGGCAGAACTGCACTTCATAATGGTGAACGTGCACTCCTTGGTTATGGAGTGTAGAGTCCGAAATCAGATTTCCTACACCATCAGTTGCTTGCCTGTCTTCCCTACAGTTTATCACTAAACCTTCTATTCCTGCACTTCTATCGTGTTCTACACTTTCTCTGGTCTCTTGAGCTGCTGTTCATTGAACCCCTGTGTCCGTTTAGACTGCCTTCATTAACAATCTCTCTTAGAAGCTTTGCATCCGTGAGTGCAGGCATCCCTGTCATCCTTGAATCTCTGACCTGGTATCCTGCTCATCTGGGTTCGCCATAAGAATCAGGGCTGTCACATACAGAAAAAGTCCACAAATATTTTAAGCTGGGTGTTAAAAACTCCCATACCTCGGGGGAAATTAGTTTTCTTTTTTGTAAATATATAAAGTATGGGGGTCTGTCTTTATAAAAAACAAACTTGCTGACATGTTCACTATATTGCCATGGCACAGTGAACTTCATGCCACATTCACCCCCCACCCCGCGTCAGGGGATAAAAGGCTACCAGATCTATGGGCCAAAAAATTGGGCCAGATGTGGATGGTACATATCCTGTCCATGTTTGCAGGGATCTCCAGAAGCAGGGGTCAGTTCGTGAAAGTGAAACTTCACTTATTGTGAATTCAGGAAACGTTTCCCTCCATCGTGAAAGGTGATGTTCCCAAACTTCAACTGACTTTCCAGGAAAGGGCCCGAAATTCCTTTCCGCACAATTGTAAGTGGTCTGGAGTCTCCACACCCATATTTAGTGGACGCAGGAACCCTGGACCCACATTTACTCGCCCAAAAATCTCCCTGGTAAAATAGTTTTGGGAATGGGCTGCAGCGCAACCTGATCTGAGTTCCTGGGCTGTGGCCTATGCTGGCTGACAGCTGGTGGCAAATGTCTGCATTAAACCCCACAGAACTGGAAAAGTTTGCAGGATTCTGGGTGGTAAATTAGGCTCCACACAGTAATGCGCCATTCTGTAGGATCTGACATATTATAATAATGGGTGGAGATTTGGCAGATAACTGAAATTCTAACCACTTGGAATCTCTACACATAATTCCTCCTCATTTTTAATTCGGCCATTAATGTTTAACTTTGCCCACCCTTAATCCTTCCACACATGTGAAAATCACAGAGTCTCCTGTGTATACATTTTTTAACGTGGGAATAATCTTCCATCACCTGAAATATATTTTTGAAACTAATCTGGTCTCGTTTTACATAGCGTGTGATGTCGTCTGCTAATGATCGGACCTTAGCAGCACCCACAATTGTAGAACTGCTCATAAATCCTGATGTGCCGTAACTATTTTTCAGAGAAGCCTTCAATGTATATCACACAATTGTTAAGAGGCAGTGGACAGTCCAGTTACCCTCCCCCCCCCCTATATTGAAAAGTCCCGATTCTGAACTCAAGCACACAATGCACACCTGCTCACTAATTGGGGGGACATAATGCATTGGGACAGACAATTTGAGAGTAACCTGCACAGACCTTCCACATAGTTTTGAATGTGAGCCTTCGCTTTTAAAAATGAACTCGCTCACACCTACACTTTCAACGGTCTTCCTATATATCGCCCTCCAGGCCCTAGAGCTAGCTTCAGCTAAGCTTTAAGCCAACTTCCAGAGGCACACATCATTTTTCAGGATTTCTCTGTACTCTGTGATTTTAATTTTCACCTAGATTATACAGAGGACAAAGATACAAGCGACCTGATGGACATAATGACCAGCCTAGGGGCTAGAGCAAGTTATCAAAGGCACCTCATATAAGGCAGTGCACCTGCTCAATGGAATTTTTACGGACAATCCTTTTGTAGACTCGACTGGGTCACTTCAGATTCCCTGGTCTGATCAGTAAGCCATCCTATCCAGTCTCTTCCCTCCAAAGGCTTGCTTGAAGGGGAATACTTCAGCAAAGAAATCTGTGCAGCGTGCATGGCACTCTATTGATGTCACTGAATTTAGGAACCGCCTGACCAAAAATAGACCTCAGATAGCAGTGGATTTAGACAATGTAATCACAGATTGCCATGCCTGGATTGATTCTGTTGTTATCACCTTAGCTGCAACTTAAGCCAGGCAAGACTCACAGAGACTTGGTTTTCCGAAGAACTCAGGATTGAAAAGCAACGCTGTCACGGCCAGGAAATCCTGTAGGGGCAGAATTACAATGTTATGGAAAAAGAAACATATAGAAGAATGATCTCAAAATACAAGGAACTGATCGCCAAAGCAAAAACTAGCTACTTTATAGAGAAATTCAACTCAGCGGTCAATTGCCCACAAAAGCAGTTTGCTACGGTTCAAAAGTTAACAGAAGTTCAGTGAAAAATAATTATTCTATCGACCAAAGTTCTGTAACACCTTAACCTCCTTTTGCTAACTCACACTGTATGATATGTAATGCCTTCTCCTCAAATCTTAACAATGGAGGACAGTCCGATAACGTCCCTAGCCCTATTACCATGGTTAACACCACTGGAAGTTACCAGACATCACCACAGGACCTGCTATGTAACAATTCAGCTTCTATACATTCATTTTCCCTGTTTCATATGAGCAGGTATTCAAACTTGTCAGTGCAGCCAAATCTGTCTCTCCATCTGACCTATGCCCCCCTGTCTTATAAAGGACCTATCCTTTGGAACTCCCTACCCACTGAACTCAAACTGATCAGTAATCTTGAACCTTTCAGGAAAAAACTTAAAACTTATCTCTTTACCCTGTCATAAATTACTCAAACTTCCCCCACAGCCTGAATCATATAATACACTGTCCAGCTTTAAGCAACAGCGCAGAGATATCCCTTCGGGAATTGACTCAGGCGCTTAATAAGCAAATAAATAAATACATAAATAGAATTATTTGCTTGGTACTAGAATGCATATCACATCTTACAGAGATTTTAACTAGATTTTTAAAACTGGAACCTTTCTTAAACAATGGGAAAAAGCATATTTTTTACTTCTCCTGAAAAAGCCCAACCTGGATCCTTTGGACTCCAGTAGGTACTGGTCAATCTCACGTCTCACCTTGCCTGGAAAAATTCTTGAAAACGAATAAACCCAGAACTTAGCTTTTTTATTAGCAGAAATAACTTCCTCAATGCCACGCAGTATGGTTTCAGGAGCGAGCAGAGCCCGGAACTGGCTATGGTTACTGCTACAATAGAGATTGTATGTGCAGTAGACAATGGAGGTAAGGCCGCCTTGATTCTTTTATACCTCTATGCAGCTTTCTACACTGTCGGCCACCAATTGCTTATAGATAGTCTTGGTGTTAGTGACTCAGCTTTATCTCTTCCTAAATCATTTCTGACTTACAGAGAACAATCTGTAGAAATAGGCAACTTGGGGGCATATTACCAAGCAATAGCGATAATTATCGCTATTGCTTGGTTAGAGACAAAAATTTACAGCTGAGCTGCGGCGATTTTTATCGCAGATAAACCTTGGTATTACCAAGGTTTATCGCAAATGCGATAAAAATTGTCCGCAATGCATGAATATCGCTGAAAAGTCAGCGATATTCATGCATTACCGAGCTAATGCTCTTAGCCATGTTATCCAACTACCATTGGATAACATGGCTAAGAACTGCTCAGGGCAGGTGTTAGCTTTTGGAGATATTCGCGCTTAGCGCGAATATCTCCAAAAGTTGGTAATAGGAGATAGCGATGTTAGCGACTGTTTCCAGTCGCTAACATCTTGGCACGCCCACTTTGCATGTCATTAGTGATAAATATCACTGACATGCAAAGTGGGGCCCAAGATGGTCGCTATCTCCTACTAGCTGTCGCTAACTGGTGTTAGCGACAGCTAGGTAATAGGGAGATAATTTTATCTCCGCTTTCTTGGCTTTTAAAGCCAAAAAAGCTGAGATAAACCCCCTTGATAATATGCCCCTTGGTATCTCCTTTATTTCGTCTACCATGTGGTGTGCCACAGGGCTCTTCTCTCAGCCCTTCACTGTTTAATTTGTATGTCACCCCTTTGGCACAATTAATTAAATCCTTTAGATTTGCTATGGTGTCGTACGCTGACAACACCCAAATTATTGTCTCAGTTACTAGCAACATTCACAACACATCAGCTAGATTCCACAACTGCTTGCTACAGATTAGGAGGGGATGCTGGAAAAGTTCCTGAAATTAAACTCAGGGAAGACTGGTCTTACTTTTTGGATTCAATGTCTCCTTCTGGTCACTCAATTGGTGGCCTTAGGAACTTGGGGACCTTCCCTGCTCAGCAACAAAAGCTAAGAATCTGGGAGTAATCTTTGACACATCCCTTTCCTTCAAATACCAAGTTAGTGCTCTCACTTCTGCAACTTTTTACATACTTAAAATGCTCAGAAAAATTCTTCCTTTCCTACCTCAGGCTCTCCAGAAAACAGTGGTTGCAGTACTTGTCCTCGCGAGGCTGGATTACTGTAATGCCCTCTTTATGGGCCTCCAGAAAGGTCTTCTTGTCAGACTTCAAGTCCTACAAGATGCTGCTGTCCGTCTATTGTTAACAATTCAGAGACAGCAGTCTGTTAAAAATGCGCCACCCTCTCTTCTTTGGGGTCCCATGCATAAGAGAATTAATTTTAAGGCCTTATGCATTGCCGTTAGGGCCCTACACAAGGTTGGCCCTGATTATCTCCAATACCGGCTTTGCTGGTACATCCATAAAGAAACTTTCACTCTTCCAATGGCAACTTGGTTAGGATCCTAAGTTTTCGCTTGTTCAGGTGGTGTTGTAGGAGCTTTGTCTCCTCCACTTCCAGACTTTGGAACACCCTTCCTGCATATTTAAAGATGTAATCCAATATACTTTGTTCTAGAAAAGCCCTTAAAACGTGGCTATCTATTCTGTAAGCACTATCTATTCTCAAACTCAGGTCTTGTCTTTTCATATTCATAGATCCTACAGTATCTTCTGATCTTCAGTTGGTAGCGCTGAGTAGCCTTTGGGTAAAAGCTCATACTTCATAAATATAAAATCAAATCAAATATTGTGATTATTTATTGCAAGCAGAACGAGACTGGTTGAGTAGTACAAAGCTGTCTATGATTTTAATTAAACAAATGCTGTGGTTAATTTGTACAAAATTAAGTGCTAGGGCTCTCGTCAGGAGGCAGCTTGCACCAGCCCATTTCTCCTGTTAGCCCTGCCTAAAACAGAACCAAATACTAACTATGAAAGTGGGAGAGGATGTGGTGTAATAGCCATAGCTGCCAACTTCGGAGCTGGTGAACCAGGTTCGACTCTCGGCATCGGCTCAACACCCTGTGATTCTGGGCAAATCACTTAATATCCCCATGCTTACCATAAATGAATGTGTCCTTAACTGGTGCTCATTAGAAGCCCCAATGTTGATCATTAAATGCTGGTGCTGACCCCCGGAAACCACAGGCTCAAATTAAGCTAGTGCTTTGAATATATCGCAAACTCCACTGTGTTAACTGCGAAGCCTAGTGGCAATCTCCTGATACAATACTCCTTGCAAGGATGTTACAGGTCAGAGCGGGGGTGAGACCGTCCCTTGCAATGAGTGCAGCATGACTGTGTAAAAGGGTCTGTGTTTCAGCACATAACGCACTGGGGACTAAAGTGACGTGTGAGCCCATGCATTGCAGGAATTCAGGGCAGTGAAGAAAGCACATGCCTATGCAAGCTTCTTGCGCTTCCAAGGAAGTGAGTGTGAGTCAAGCTCACTCTTCTGAAGCTGCCTGTCAGTTGGCCCAGTGCTTCGAACCAGGGGGCTCCTCAGTTAGAGCTGAGGAGCGTCGCTCCACTTAAGTGCCACCCAAAGCCCCAAAGATGACAAATAAAATGGCAATTTGTTACCATTTTATCTTTCATCCTCCCATCCTGAACCGAGCGTCAGGACTGGGCAGGGCCTGCTGAGTGACAGCGGTGAGGAGTGGTGGGCAGATGGCTGCCTTTGCACTTGTTCAAAGTTTGCATGTCTGTTTGGCCAGCCCTCCCGCGATGGCCAGCCAGACATGCACACTTTAAACCTCTCAACCCAGCTGTCTTAAGACAGCAAGGTTGAGAGCAAGGGCAGGTATTGAGTGCCCTCAGGGGCGCTGAGAGAGGCCGCTCTCACCAATCATGGCACTGCTTGCATGCTGGTTAACAACACATGACAGGCCAGGATTGGTTGAGGGAGTTTGCTGGGCCTGCAGTGCAGTCCCAGCAGAAGAGGTCGGAGCGAGCAGGACGTCGCCCGTCAGGATCAGCCAAGTGTATTTTGTAAAATGTCTATTTCTTCTTTTAATTTCCTTGACCACCCGCCCTCCCTCAGTCAATGCCAGCCACCAATGCTACTAACACTTCCTGTTCCCTTCTTTGTCCTAATTGAGACACAAAGGGACCCCCCGCAAAGCACAATAAGTCCTAGGGCAGGGAAAATGCATGTCAAAGCAAAAGAAACTAGGCAATTAACTGGTCATGAAAGGACCTACAACAGGCTCATTGATATATGTATAGACTCAGTGCACTAAACATTCATTTAAAAATCTTCATTTTTAATTTTTTTTAGTTCATGGTAAAATCAATGTAATCAAAAATATTGAAATGTACTGTGTTTAGCGACATAATCACAAAAATGTAAAATACATTTATACAAACAATATGACTTAATTCAATATTCAAACACATAAGACACAAGAACAGATACACATAAAATAAGTCTTGCTTATTTAAGACAAAGTGGCTAGATGTTAAACAGTTTCTTAATTTGTCTATGCGCGTCTCAGCTTTTGAGTGCCTTCTTCAGGACAGCCACAAAAAAGACCTAAACAAACAAAAAAATAAATACATATATGTATTATAAATACAAATTAGTGCACTGAGTCAAAAACGCCTATGATGTATATAAGAAATCGTAGTATACGAAAAATTTCACTGATAAGACAAATGTAATTTCTGTGTAGAGAATAGTAGTACGACCCGAGAAGCAAGATAATTGTGTAATAGGACATATCTAAAAAGGTGAGAGAGTTCAATAAACCAAATGAAGTGAAGAAGGTAAAGACCCTTAATACCAGTGGATATAAAGTAATAATATAGAACTAAATGAATGACAAGAAAAGGAGAGGAATAGATGCAGAAAAAAGATATCTCAAGATAATAGCAGTGTGAATACACCTAAAATAAAAGAAGCTTACCTAATTAGGTATGCTTAGGGGACCAACATGGATGTTTGGACCCAAGGTAAATAAATGACCTATTGTAAAAAGGAATGAAAACAGACAAACCTTTATTATTATATAGCACAGGGAAAGAGAATTTAATAGTTAGTCTAGCTTCTTAATAGATTAATACCTACTTGCGGTTAAGTAGGAGGTCATAAGATTTTAGAAGATGAGGAAATCTTCAAAAAGGGGGGTATTAATACTGTGAATTTAAGACAAAAGACAAGATTGTCTATAGTCTGTCCAGGCTGCAACATTGAAGATGTTATATCGTCACCAGTTTCCATAGAGTATATGGGGGCATGGAATAATTACCTAAAAACAGATTTGTTGAATAAGTCAATTAATGCGAGTAAAGCGAGTCGCCAGTCGAACCGAGTGGAGCTCTCCAGGTATACAGTATGTATATAATGCCAGTTGGGGGGGCTCTGTAAAAAACGTAATATTCGTCCCGGTTACAAATTAGGAAATTAACCAGTTAATTGCCTAGATTTTTTTGCTTCGACTTCCCTTCTTTGTCCTAGCCAAGGAGGGAGTCACGTTGTGGTAACCATGCCCAAAGATTGGGTTAAGTTTCTTAGTGTTGCAGTAACTATGTGCCTGTTATATGTGCAGATCACAGTCAGGGCGTCTTAGTGGCAATGAAGGGAGTGAGGTCAACAGGCAATACATGCTTGACTACCATGTAGGCCAAAAGAACCGTGGAAAATAACTTGTAAATACGTTTATTATTATCTCATTATTTTATTACGAATTTGGTTGTATTTGGGTGCGTGCTTTACCTTTTTTATCTGTTTGAGAAAGGGTATAGGGAATGAAACATTTAAGGTTTCTTTTCTTACAGTAATGGATCTGTATTACTAAATAATTACATAATTAAAGAACTCCGATAGGAAAAAGTGAAATCCTAAAATCAAGAAAAAAAGGAAAACAATAGTTAAATAATTAAAACAAAAACATTTTTGTAATTGATATGTTCTGTGCTAAGTTAAGGTCTGGTATGTTGCATTTAAGTATTGTTATTAAGGTTTTGGTTTTGATTTAGACGGCATTTGTTTGTGTTAGGTTATATTGTTTATCGGGCTGACAGGAAGAGCTGATCAGGGGTATTACCCCATAACCGGTCCCAGGATGCTTGTTTCCGGTCCAGGGATGACATGGGTTGGCAGTTCGGGCAGGACTGTTCCCATGAGTCACAGGGTCAAGACTGATTTGCATAAACCTATTCCTGAACTGGGGTGGCGAAATAAGCTAAAGAATGATGATGGATTCAACCCAGATCTGTGACTGGTGGTGACTGTCTGAAAAGTTTCAGCACGCCGTCCATCATCTCCTTGTGTTTACTAGGAAGGTTGTTTCTCCCATTCATGAAAACTGGCCAACAAAAAACATCTGGGGTCCTAAACAGGAATTTTCACTTTGCCATCAGTCATGTAATTTACTCTTGTGCTACTTTTATGACTTTGCGCCACTCACAAAAAGAGTGGTCACACAAAAGTATGTCTACGTTGGCTAAATGGCATATAGATTAACAAGTATGAAATGTAATTAAGTTCCTGTGTCATTTCAAAAGTGACTTAACCACTCCAACAGACCCCTCACACACTCCCGCCCCTACCCCTGCCAAAGCATTGTTTTCAGCTTTGGCACAAAGTCCTCACTAGCCATATCTGTGGGGAAAAAAACACCATGCAAACAATTTGATGTGAAAAGAAGGTGGGTCCTATATTTTCAAAGAATAAAACAGGTTAATATGAGTGTAATTTGAGGAATTCTTATAACGTGCAGATAAGATGTCCCGGGAGATTCTTCTCACATTACATTACAAAGGGTTTGCTTTGTTCACGATAGCCTGTGAAACAATCAGATACAGCATCTTCAGCTTTGTGAGACAGAGGCACACTTTAGCCTTCAGGGAGCATGTTTGTCCTTTGTCAAGGATACTGACTGATAACCAGCTAGATTCTCACAGAGAGTCCGGCCTCGGAAGCCCTAGGCAGTCTGCCTACATCAAAGAAGTATGCATTGATGTGCTATCACCCCTCCTAATGTCACAACTTTCATTGATGGTTTCTATAAGCAAAGACTTGGTGGAAACGTGAATTATATAGACTATCATGTTGCCTTTTTAATATCATTTACCCTCTCCGCATTCTTATTTGCCACAATTATTCTGATATTGCTACCATAACTTTGCATACACCCTGCACTACATCGGTTTAAAACAGTCTTTTAAATACTAGTCTACATTTCTTCCGTATGCTTACCTTGAGAAAAGGGTGAGGGGAAACCACAAAAGAACCATATCTCCTACAGCTATTGTTAATTCCTTCCATGTTTCCTCCACTCTAGACGGTAAGTTCATACATCCCTACTACCTAAGGGCCACGGGATTTCTATTTTGGTTGTGGCTAGGATTAGCCTGACACACTACAGGTTAAAGTCCTGCCAAAATGAGTTTTACTGTGTTAGTTCTAGAGGACCAACGACCTTAGTTAGTCCTACAGGACCGCCACACAAAACGTGGATGGTAAATAGGTTAATTTTGACCCTGTCAAAGAGTACAAGTTTAACCTTGAACTTCCAGTAGCTTTTTATTCTCTAGCACATTGGCCTTCGCAGTTAGCAGCCCTCTTCATATGTTGTCCCACGCATATAATATGTGGATTTGATAGCAGAGATTTTCTTTCTCAAAAAGTGAATTGAGTTGATCTAGGCTGGTTTTGAGAAAGTTAGTTTCCTTTTAAATGCAGGATGTATCACTGTAAACATCTTTCTCTACTAAGGCACAAACGCCTTACTAGCCTCCTCCAAGGAACTGTGAGGCATATTATCAAGAACAGGCGATAAAATTATCGCCGCTTTATCGGCAGGAAACTGCTGCTAAAGCGGCGATAATGGGCTTGATAATAGGCCCTTGTGAATTCCCATAGCAGCCCAGGTTCTGGTGTTAACCTGGGCTGCTATGGGAATTCACAAGGACATTTTATCAAGCCCATTATCGCCGCTTTAGCAGCAGTTTCTTGATGATAAAAGCGGTGATAATGTACCGCCCTTGCTTGATAATATGGCCCTCTGTACTTAAGATTGAGTCATTTTGAGGAAGTGTATTTTCCTACTATAGCGAATTGACCCCTACTGCAGTACATTTCTTGGGTAGAAACAAAGGCCTTGCTAGGTCTAAGTGTGAAACGCTGGTGTTAGACCCAACCACGAAATTTGGCTAGCTAAATGAGTTTTAAATCTTTTGAAATAAGAAGTGTCTGTGTGTAAACACTTGCTGGTGGCCTGGTTAGTAGTCCGCCAGCCTCAGTCTCATTAGAACCTGTCTGTGTATCCCCCGTTCACAATTTTGGATAAAAAAACTGGCTGCTGTATATGCACCATGGGTTATTTAGAGGATGGAACAGTCTGTAAAGCTGACTGTAACTGAACAATTATAAGGGATCAACTCATCATCCCCTGACCCATCCCCCCGCCCCCTCTCTCAGCAAGCCTCTTCTCCAACTCTGCATCACAGAGCTGTCTGCTTGATAGAGAGGAAAACAGTGTTCATGTTGCTCTCAGAGTGAGTAATTATTTGGCTCGATGAACAGCTCACTGTAGGAGCTTAGAAATTGTTCGTGTGGCTTAGTGTGCGAGTGCCACACAGATTGGAAACCATGCTCTGCTGTCACGCGGAGTGATAGATGAACCCGGTCCCTCCACCACCCCTTCTTCTGTTGACCCTGCTCAGCATCCTTGAACAATGTCATGGGGAGGAGGACTTCACTGGTCTCTTACATGTCAAGTGCACTCCACACTTCAGTAACTGCTTGCTGATACAACTCTCATCTCTTACAAACCTGACTGGAAATGTAAGTGCACCTAAGGGCATCGCTGTGCAAGTCTTCAGCTGAAGTCAGGCTCCTAAAACCAGGTTTCTCCAGAGAGACAATCAGCAAGAGTTGCACTGCCACCATCAATTCGTGATGAGCAATAAGCAAGTGTGCTTGCACTAAACCCTTGGCGTACCTTTGCTCATGCTGTACTGCCTCGCTCACACTGGCCTTGCACATTTGAGTTGGCGTGGTATGTCATTGCTTCTATTGTACGTGCCCATGAGGTTAGAACAACGCACGGGGCTGCTGATGGCAGGTCTGACCATTGCACTAGCTGTAGACATTACCAACATATTCTGGGGTAATGGTATGAAAGGGAGTCAGCAGTTTGGGGCAGATGGGTTTGTTTCCGGGGATCCATTTATGCTCACTGAAAGCTTATGGATGGTGCCTCTTCATGTGCTTCTACATTGCTGAGGTCCCCAGTCGTCCCATGATGCACAATTTTTATCAAACCACGCATGTGGCAATGCGTGCCTTTTACTGCGATGAATGAAAATGCTTCTCACCGAAGAGGTGCGCTGTGTGGTAAGACCAAGACCAGCTCTTCTCCAGTGTGAAGGAGGAGCATGAACTCCATGGTATTACCCCTGGGTGGTGTAAGCTATACTATGTGGCAGCTTCTTCTGACACTTTTATGTCTTAGAGGATGGCTTGTGAACAAAGTATACTCATATGGGTGTTACAGAATCACTGCAAGCATCTGGACATACTTTTAAGGCTTGGAATCCCATTCAGTCATTTTCTCGTCGTGTTCTTGGTCTGTAAGTATGGTCAGGATCTGTGCCAGACATAATCAATGTTTAGTTCATTGATTTTCATAGGACTAGACCTGTGGGAAGCGCTAGAATCGTTGCATGTGGTCCAAGTGATGCGAATGATGTCTTAACTCCATTCTGGGCGGTTCTTGGATTCTAAGATTCACTTCTCTGTAAAGCACTCGTAACTGAGAGCCTTTATGGCAATTCATTCCTATGTATGATCATGATTACTCCTGCATCTGCTTCAAATTTCTTTCTTGCACTTTGTATATATTTAATAAACCTTCATGGTATTTCTTAAACTTCTGATCTCAAACTCTCTTTTTGAGTCAGTTCTTACTATTGACTGGATTTTGAAATGCTGTTTTGAATCTTTTTTCTCGATACACATAGGCTCATCGTCTTGAGGCTAACACTGTGCCGACCACTGCAAAGTGGGCATGCCACTTTCATGCAGATTATCTGAGTAAAAGCTTGTCCACAGCTCCATGTGCATTTTTTAGAAAATGGAAAAATGTGGCTATGACAATTTATAAAAACACAAAAAACCCTCAAATTGTTACATTCTTTTTCTTCTGAGGAATCATTTTGTTACTCACTAAACACATTAAGGGGGTCATTTTGAGATCTCCACCTGCTGGTCGGGGATCTTCTTACATACAGTACCTCTGCCAGTCTTATGGCAGATGCATTGCAGCCAGGGTAGTTTGGCAGGTGGGTATCATGCTGACACAACCTTTTGTTTCTCTAAACCAAACTCTATGTGGGAGTGTTTATTTTAGAAAACAAAATGATCCTGATGCACTGGGAGTTTTCTATCTGCTTGCGGGGACCAAAACTCGGTTTCTCTGTCTATGAGTGCCATGGTTTACAGCACAATATGCACTTGCAAGTCAATTGACTGTCACCTAACACTGTTTAGTCTGGGATGACAATAACTATGACGTGGCAGCCGAGTAATGAGTGGTCCATCATGTCAAGGGTTTCCAATGGTAGAACCAGCTGAGGATTAGCCATTGAAAACCCAGCTCTTCAAACCACCTCTAAATAGGGCGGGGAGACAGAAAGATTGTCTCTGCAGTTGGCAAATTTAGAGTCACCCTCCAAATGTCCATCCCCATGCCACTGTCCCTGTCTAAACAGAAGTAACAGCTATGTCAGCACACCACCCACCCAGCCTTCCTTCATTCTTTTTCAGACGACTTCTGACTTTCATAGCCCACTCAAATCTTGAACCTGAAATGCCAAATATGTTGAATGGAATGGGCAAGCTAGATTAATGCAAAGACAAAAAAATGAGTGTTTTGAGTATAAGGTATTTGATAAACACATGCCTAGTCTCGTGTTAGAAAATTATTTCAGAATTTGTATATTTCCAATGTGGTACAGAAGAAATATATTTGTGAGTTTATGATAAACCATTCACTTTGATTTATCTAAAAAATATTAATTTTCATCACCCTGCATTTTGAACATTTACATTCGAATTTTGCACTTTACCAGAATTTAACTTTTCACTATCATTTACAGTACTCTTCTCTAATCCTCTCCTGTCCCTGTCCATCCTCTCTAGGGGACGGATCATGCCATGTATGTTATGTACAGTCTCCGGTATCTGTAGCCTTCTCTACTTCAAGACAACTATTTTTTTTCTTTAGTAAGAAACCTAGGTTGAGGTGTAGAGGGATGTAAAACAGACGCTGCCTCCACAACTCCTGATAGTATGGGTCTACTATTCGATTATCTTCCTTTATTTAGAACATTCTTGTATGTCACCAGCTGAGGTAGGGTCTCTGGCGAATCCACCATGACTATTAGAATGCCCGCTGAGAAATTTGAGACCTTTACAATTTCAGTCAAGAGATTTCAGCATTTCAGTGTTGATAAGTCCTGTATGCAAGTCTGCTTTACAAAAAGATCATATTTTTAGTTACCTGCCGTGAAAAAATAACTGTCACAGATTTTTTTCCAAGCATTGGATTTGAGGTATGACCGAGATGGATTCATGCAATTGGCATATTCTCATGTTTTCCAACTTTTTCAATTAGGAATTTACTAATCACTCTTGAATAAGTTATTCTCTTACTTGTTTTACAAGCTGTAGGTCTTAAATCAAATATTTGGCAACCCCATTTCCTTTTCACAGGGCTTCCTAGGGGCTTCTTTAATCTTGTCACACTCTCTTCTGGCTGGTAATCCTTTAATTGGAGAAATCTGATTTAGACGTCAATAAGCCACATATTGAATTCCGGCACACCCATGCCACATTGAGAGTAGTTTTTCATGTATTTACTTTCAGATGGACAGAATCACAGCAGTCAAAGGCAGCACTATCTGCTGTGATTAGATGTTAGGCGCTTGGGACTGTGATAGTGTCCTAGACATTCTACCGCACAGAGGGAGGGAAGGAGAGTCACCAGTAGCGATGTTATTTTACAGTAGTAGGCATATTTTTGGAAATGCTGATGGGCTCATCAGCTGGGCCAGACTGGCCATTTTATCACTCTGGCATTTCCAAGACAGGCTTCAGGATAGGAACTTTTTCAGAGAATGACCCAACAATGTCCTCAGGACTCCATTCAAATCATGGTGTGATAAAGTTTGTCAGGACTGATTTTGGTTTCCAGTCTGGCCTTGCTCCTCAATTTCTCTCCTCTGAAGCAGTCATTAATGCAAGATTACTTTTCACTTTATTCTTTGCTTGATAGCGAAGTGATGGAAAAGACTGAACCAGCCAATCATTTATCTACCAGTGAATTTATTTTACTATAACAGGTATAACGGAATGAAATGGAGTACGGCAAAAGTAAAAGCAAAGACACAGGCAGTACCTGCGGGTTTAGCATCTGTTTCTTCAGCTTGATGATTGGGTTTTGTAATTATCTTCAAGTGATCAGTCGTAGGCTCTTCTTCTTCATCATAATAAAAATCAGCAGCAGAAGGGTGAGATGATGTTGCTGCTTCTAGGTGGATCTGCTGGCGATAAAGGTGGCCCTGGAAGGTTCAAACCGATTGAGTTGGATCCAGTGGTTGTTTCGTTTGCCCCAGGAATGGCTTTAGATCAGGATTCCCCAAAGGCGGTCCGGGAGGGCCGGATCCATGCCAGATTTTTAGCATATTTCCATTCAGATAAATGTTAAAAATCTGGCATGGATTCAACCGTCCAGGGCCGACTTTAACCACTTGGCTGCTAAGGGTGCTCGATGAGCTCCATTGACTTTCCATTGAAATCAATGGAAAGTCCATGACGAGTTACCCTTGTCATTAGCGCTGAAGGGGTTAAAGAACCTTGTATAAGAAATATTAAATATGGTTCAAATACTAGCACTGGTTGCAGGGGTGGCTGTGATTGGTGTAGCAGGTCAAAATATGTGTTCCTCTTCAATTGGGCTATTGATTTGATTAACAAATACATGGGATACAAAGACTGTGTGACAGTAATCACAATAAACAGGTGTATTGCCGCTATGTCATTCTATTTCAATAGCTGAGAGCCGCTCTTCCCTCCTCAGGCTAGTTTTATATATTAGACTTGAATCTCGTGTTTGCCTCTGACCTGCACTTCTCTTTTTCGCATTTCTAAATTCAGGACTGATTGGGGGTAGAATTCCTTTCCTGCTATGCCTCTAGTAACAGACACAATTTTGTCAGGCTTTTCCACTGATTTGTGAAGTTGTAGGAGTCATCTAGCAATATCTGTCAAGAAGTGATGTTTGAGAATGCTGCTGCTTAATGGGGCAAGGAGACTGTCCTCCTCAACCGCTCACTCTAGGATCCTGTCAGCAAATGAAAAGCTGGTGGTCATTAAGGAGTGCTGGTTCTGTGTGGACTGAGGCTGCATGGTTGCAGGACATGTTGCGCAGCAGCCTACGTGCACTGAAGTGTGATTCCCAGCTGGCAGTCCTTCTTAGCGTCCTTTGTTAAGCAACTGTACTGCATTGCTGCTGCTGCTAAGATCTCAATACACAGATTCAGAATTTCCTTGCAAAGATCCACTGCTTTCTAAAGGATTATTTTGAATGGACAATTAGATAAATGAGAAGTATGTTGTAGTCAATTCAAATCAATTCAAAGAAGTCTTTATTTCGATAAATATATCATGAAAGACTGTACATAAATAAAACTACACCAGTTAAAAACCATAACAATATAAGTGACACGGCATTCCTGCCAGAGAAACAAGTCCAAAAGTTATTTCATGCCATAAGTTAATGTTATTAAAAAGAGCAGCAACATTTTAAAAACCTATACAATAAATTAAGTTTTTTTTTTAAAGATCAAAAAGATCAGAAAAGAACTTTTCTCTTGAACATGTACCTGAATGGTTGAAACTGCGGCATATGGTGGGAGACGGGAGTAAAGGCCCCTTTTACACTGACCTTCCTACACAGCTACTTCAGGGCAGAGTAAAGTAAAATCAGCTGTCCAAGTACCAATATCTCTTTATTATGTTTTACATCAGTTCTAAGGTCGTGGCTTATTGATGAACAGTACTTTGCATTATGAAAGTTTTAAGTTTGCTTTCTCCAATTCTGTATGGATCTATGGGTTCTAATCATAGAAAAGGCTATTGGATACGTCGGGGCTGGATGATTGTATGGCACATAACATAGCGCCGCCCAAATGCCCTGCTAACATTCTATGTGCTTACTGAGTCTTGTGAGACTTTAGGTGGTAGTGTCGTCATTTGACTTCAGCTTCTGTCGCTCCTGTGGATAGTGATCCAGCGGCCTATAGAAAATATATCATAAACAACGCTACCCAACTTCATAACCTATAAACAAAATGTATACTAAACTATGGACCCATTTATAAACCTGACATATTTTGGGCCTACTGAATCAGGTGGTCAGATTAAATCTATATACACATTATCTACAAACTATATATAATTTTATACATCTGCGGAAAGAATATTGTCATTAGAATAAATCCTAACCATTTTAACGACCACCATTGGCGACGTGATCTAGCTAATAGTAACCTGCACTTCTGAATAACCAAGACCAGCTTGTTTGTCAAAAGTAAGATTTTATTTACTAAATTATGGTATTTTAATTGATAGTTTCATAAAAGTTATTTATTAGCATTGAAGCAAGCATGATTGTAAAGAAACGTGAAAAATACAATTTAAGCAAGTGAATCAAAATTAAAATAAGTATTTAAAGTTTAGCATTTCTAAAACCTAAGTCCCTAACTGAGCTAAATAGATAGAAATTAAAGTAAAGTTCTTTGAGGATTCTTACGTGCTCCACGCAATGTCCGACAGCACTTCACCCTCATCGGAAAGTCAGAAAGCAGCAGCCAGCCCATCCCTAGGGGCATGACTTTTTATACCTTTCTACGCTAACTAAACTACTCAAAGGAAAGTTTTCAGAAATCTTCGACGTCCCATTGGCTGAGAGTGACAAGTGACATGTCACCCATATTTCAAAAGTTCCATTAGGTCACTTTTCTTAAGGACCATTGTCTTTTCTGTATGCAACCAGGAGCTTCCTAGGTTTGCAACAAATGTATAAGAATATTCTCATTGCTTCCAATTGACTTCCGCGGATGCCAAGTTAAGGGCTGACAAAATGTTCTTTTTCGACCTTGGCCATGTCCGACAGAATGATGATAGCACGTCAGTTTTTGCTTTGTGAATGCAGCTTTTGACGAACTCTTTATTTCAGAATGAGCGTCTCATGACTTTTGCAGAAGTAAAATTCAGCCTTTTTGTAACTCGAGCAAACTAGGCCCAAAAGCAGGCAACTTATGCTTTCTAGTATAAAACAAACACAAGAAAAGTATTAATGTAAGAAATAATGTAGATTCTGTATCCACCCCAGGATTTACTAATTAATTAACCCACCCGATTAATCTAATGTTACCTAGCAAATGCAAACAAATAAAGCAGCGTTTATATCTACCAATCTTCATTAATCCATGAGACTTATGTGCACCTAGAATAGTAGAAATGACATTACACAGACAAGGAAAAGCAAAACAAGCACATGCTTCTTTTAAGTTTGCAGCAGTTAGTAATGACAAAAACGAAAACAATAAATTATTTTATTATTTTGCACGAACAAAAAGATGCAACAATTATGCACGTTTATGAGCACACATGTTAGTCCCCCCATGTGTAAAGTTTAATCTAAGTTGTATTAGCAAGACATATCACAAATCATTAATATTATTATTCATGTTATGGAAATGTGACTTCACGAGTTTAAACAAAATTTTGTTTTCTATCTCGCTCCATCAACTCCCTCATCTGGTGATTAACAAATCACCACACCAGCACCCAAAATTTTGGTAATTTAAACTTCCGAGAAATCGATTCAAATTCATTTGTATCAGTAATCCTAAAAGTCTGTTTCTGCATAATCTTTGGAATTAGCATAACGCTCTCTATGTAACTCCTGTAATTCGATTTCCCTTTCTTCTTCTTTTCTAAGTTTATAGATTCTTTTCTTCTCTTTCAACTGTTTCTTTCTTTTATGTAACAAACAACCTATTTTGGTCAAAATAAAAATGAATACTATTATAATCAAAGGTGCCAAAATCTTGCCAAGAATTGAACTTCCGATATCATGAAACCAGTTTTTAATTGCTTGAAACCTTTTTGAAAGTTTCCCTGTAAAATCTTCTTCTTCTAAAGGAATTATCTCTGAATGCATTTGTGTAATATTCTTGATGTACATTTCAATATTCTTACTTTCGTCAGGTATATATGTGCAACAATGTTGTACATGTAGAATGCCACAGACTCCTCCCTCTTTTGCTAGGAGTATGTCTAAAGCAAGGCGGTCTTGAATTACCATGGATCTAATTGCAATAACTTCAACATTCACTAATTGAAACCCATCAGCTGTGTCAGTTGATAATCTATCAACTATAGTGGACAATTTTCTAATTCTCCCTGCATTTAAGGTTATACCAACAAAAGGTATTACTGCTTGAAAAATATCTCCCAGAACTTCAGTAAAAGTTTCTCTTTTAACTCTATTTACATAATTATGAATTTTAAACAATCCTTCTGAATCTCTGTCAACATGAAACACTTTAGGAAAAACAATTCCCACATGACAAGTTCCATACCAGTGGTCTGGAAGGTTGTAGTAGGCTTTGTCACCACAAACAAAATAAATCCCAGGAAAGATTGGATCCTTTCCACCTTTGAATCCCCAACCTCCCAAAATCTGATAAGTATCTTCACAGTTACTTGCACCTACAAAGTAATTATCAAAAAGTGTGTTATCTCTCCTAATGCAAAGCTTTCCACTAACTGGTTTGTCTATGTGAATTGCAATATTTTCAAGCATTTTGCCATTTAACTTCTCATCCTCTTTCTGCCAGAAATTAGACTTAGTCTGCTTGACTAATTCATTCCTCTTATAAATTGCTCTTCTCTCCTCAACCATATTCAAAAATTTCTTTCCTTCAGCACTTAATTTGCAAGTTAGATTATTTTTATAAGCATACTCATAAGTAAGTTCGTTAGTAACAAGGAAAAATTCTCTCATTTGCTTTGCTTTCTTGTGCTTATTTAAAGCATTTTCAATCTTAATATTTGCAAAAATTTCATCATAATTTGAATAGTAATATTCTAAACGTCCAGTTTGATAAAATAAACTAGTTAACACACTACATGTTACAGCATAAGTGAGAGGAAGCATATTATATGTTACTCCCTCAGAAACAGAAGCAGGTAACTTAACGCAGACGTAGCAGTCTTTTGCATCCATTACCTTAACATATTCACTCAATAGCTTTGTGAATGTATTACTTGAAAAATCACTAATTGATTTATCCTGATGAATGTTAGGCTGATGATCAATAACTTTTGCAGACGCACTATGTTTAGTTTGGCTAACCAGAGCTTTGCTTGTTATGTTAACTTTGTGTAATTCTCTATTCATCTCCAAAGGGATAATCACAGCTAAAACCAACCAGAGCAGAATTAAAATGAGCAGACACACCAGAGTCATCTTATAGCATCTCTTAAAAACAGAACACTTTGAAGTGCTCTCCTTAACGTAAGGCATTTTTAGTTAGTTTAGCCTCAAAAATAAAATAAAATAAAACAAAATTTTTAAAATCTAAATTTATATTTACACCCCCCTTTTAAAATATTTTTTTTTTTTTTTTTTTTTTAAAACCCTAAACAAGATTTCTTCGACCTTATGTCATACATAAGTTTTCTTCAACTAAACAGTTTTTCTTCGACCTTGTGTCAACTAACAAATTTTCTTCAGCCTTTCGCCAATTTAATATTTCTGTACTTCAATCATTGTCACTAATTTCTTGGATTTCGTCTTCTTCTTCACTACTATCATATATGTCAATAACAGGTGGAATTACTAAGTAAGTCCACTCAGGAGACTTGTATTTTTGGTTTGGTCTTACTATTCTTTTTCCTTTTCTTGATATCACTTCAATTTTTCTTCCAACTCCAATTTCTTTTCCAGGACTCTTTTGACTACTGATTTCTTCGACTTGTTCTTTTGGTTTCTTGATCAATCTGACTCTCAATCTTCTACCAGGCCAGTAGTCTGCTTTTCTCACGTACTTCTTCTTTGGTTCAGAATTATTTGATTCTGACTTCCAAGTCCTTTTCTTTCTGTTTTCACTTTCACCATCCACGTCACTTTCTTCAGTTTCGTAGTCTGAAATTTCAATTGACTCAGGAACTTCTCTATTCGGCAATTTCACTCCTTCAGGAACTTCACTTTGTTTTCCATCACTGGTACTCGGTAATTCGTCTTCCTCCTCTTCTTCAATTACCCCCAACTTCCCAGATTTCGGATTTCTGTTCCTTACTTCAGAGTTTGTTCTCTGCCTTTCGATACTCTCCTGGTCTGAAACTTCTTTTTGTTCTGCTTCTTTGTCTTCGATAGAGACAACCGAATCCTCAGTTATCTTTCCCTTTAACAGATTCTCTTCACCTTCAGAATCTATTTCAATGATTTCCAAGTCTTTTCTTGTCAAATTTCCATTCACTGGCACAGTTTCCAGATGTCGACTTTCTTGTCGATCTTCAGAATCTGGATTTATTTCACCTTCTGTTTCGCCTTCTGCTTCAGAATCAGAATCATCTGTGGTATCACTTTCAACATCAGAACTCTCAGGAGTTGGTACTGGAATAGTATGACTAGGATGAATCCAGCGTTTCAATCCTCTGCACTTTACAGCATTAGTAGTGATCAAAATTATCTGCCTAGGCTTCTGCCATCTAGGAGCTAGACAATTCCTTCTCCGATGTACTTTCGTTCTGACCCAATCGCCAGGTCTCAGATCATGTGTCAAAACCTTTTCATTTGATTGTGCTTCAGTTCCCACCTGATTAGACACAGAAGTTACCATATCAGATAACCTTTTACAGTAATCCAAAATAGCACTGTCATTTATGCTCAACAGTTTACCTACAGGTACAAAAGCTTGCCTCATAACTCTTCCCATTAAAATTTCATGAGGACTCAAACCTGTCTTTTTATCTGGTGTACTTCTTAATGACATCAAAACAAGTGGAAGAGCATCAGTCCACTTTACACCTGTTTCAAGACACATTTTTCCAATTCTGTTTTTAATTGTTCCATTAATTTGTTCAACCACTCCTGATGCCTCTGGTCTGTATGCACAGTGTATTTTCTGCTCAATGCTCAAAGCTTCGCAAATTAACTTCATCAGTTTGTTATCAACATGGCTTCCTCCATCACTCTCAATAGTGACTGGAAAACCGTACCTTGGGATGATTTCTCTGAGCATTAGTTTTGCTACTGTAATTGAATCACAATGTCGTGTAGGGAAAGCCTCTACCCATCTTGAAAATAAGCAAACAATTACAAGCACATATTTCAAACAATTGTGTAAGGGCATTTCGATGAAATCCATTTGTAACCTGGTAAAGGGACCACCCTCTCGACCAATTATTCCTGTCCCCACCACTGATTTTCTGTTTGGATTCATTTGTTGGCATGACAAACACCTTTGACAAAAAGATTCTGCAATAGTCCTAAACTTAGTATTGAACCATGTTTCTCTGAAAAGTCTAACCATAGAATCTCTTCCCAGATGTGCTGGACCATGATATAATCTGGCCATGTCAGCAATCAAGCAATTTGGTAAGACTACTCTGCCATCTTTGTAAACCCATACTCCATCTTCTTCACGTGGTCTACAATCTGATCTTAACCACAAGTCTTTTTCTTCATCGTCTGCTTCATTTTGTAAATCTCTAATCTCATGCCATGTTTCTACAACTGTTGTTAGCATTAATGAATTTGAATCAGTTTCTTTACTCCTCTCCCGATTGTAAGAATAATTTTTCCTTGCGCAGTATTTAGCTGTTTCATCTGCGAAGGCATTTCCCTTGGAAATATAATCAATTCCTCTAGTGTGCGCTGCACACTTAACAATGGCGATTTCTTTCGGTAATTGTATTGCTTCAATTAATCTCCTAATGAAAACTGCATTTTTAATTGGTGATCCCGCTGATGTCATGTATCCTCTCTGTGACCAGAGTTGTCCATAATCATGCACAACTCCATACCCATACTGACTATCAGTAATGATGGTAACTCTTATATCTTTTGATATTTCACATGCACGTATCAAAGCAATTAATTCAGCCACTTGTGCTGAACGAACTCCTTCAAGACATGATGCTTCTTCAACATCTTTAACTGTACAAACTGAATATGAAGCTTTTAAGACACCTCCTTCGGATCTTAAGCATGAGCCATCTACAAAGTAGACAAAATCCGATTCAGATAAAGGTCTGTCTTTGATGTCTTTTCTTGGTTTAGTGCAGAATTCCATGACATCTAAACATTCATGTTCTGTTTCAATGTCATCAACAATTTCAGAATCAGGCAGTAATGTAGAAGGATTCAGATTCAAACATCTTGAAATCGAAACATTATCTGCTCCTAGTATGATTTTCTCATACTTTGTCAATCTGCTACTTGTTAAGTGCTGAGTCTTACCTCTTGTCAATAATATTTCTACTGAATGAGGCACAAAAACTTTCACAGGAAATCCCATAATGATCCCCTCACTTTGTTCGAGACTAATACTTGTAGCTGCAACTGCTTTTAAGCAACCTGGTAATGCTTTTGCAATTGGATCAAGAACTGCAGAGAAGTATGCAATAGGTTTCTTTAAATTTCCGTGTCTCTGAATCAACACAGATAATGCACATCCTTCTCTTTCACTGCAATACAGTTCAAAATCTTTCTCATAATTTGGCATACCTAAAGCAGGAGCTTGACATAAGCTCTTTTTCAGGTTTTCAAAAGAATCCATCTCAGCATCATTGAGAATAATTGGGTCTTTTATATCTGTCTTTGTCAGTCTTTGTAGTGGCTTTGCAATTACTGAAAATCCACTTATCCATTGTCGACAGTATCCAACCATTCCCAAGAACATTCTGACCTGTCTTTGTGTTCTTGGTGGTAACATTGCTTGAATCATTTTTATTCTCTCTATTGTTACTTGTCTTTTTCCCTTTGCAATTCTGTGACCAAGATATTTTACTTCTTGTTTGCAAAACTGTAGTTTTGCTGGGGACACTTTATGTCCTTCTTCTGCGAGGCGATTTAACAGAATTATTGTGTCTGTCACACAATTTTCTCTTGTCTTTGCAGCTATCAACGGATCATCAATATACTGCACTAACGTAGACCTACCAGGTAAGTCTAGGTCTTCTAATGATCTTTTTAACAGTTCATTAAAGATTGAAGGACTTTCTGTATAGCCCTGTGGGATTCTCGACCATCCGAGGGTCTTACCTTGGAATCTGAAAGCAAAGATTTCATAACTGTCTGGATGTAAGGGAACAGTAAAGAATGCATTGCAAAGGTCAATGACTGTATACCATTCAGCATCATGTGGAATCTGGAATAGAATTACTGCTGGATTTGGAACCACAGGACAACATGGAACGACAATTTGATTAACCTTTCTCAAATCTTGTACGATTCTAAATGTTCCGTTAGACTTTTTAACTCCCATAATTGGTGAATTACAAGGACTACTCTCCATTTCTTTTAATACACCTTGCTTGATTAATTTTTCAATTATTGGTGTAATACCTTCAATTGTTTCTGTTTTCAATTTATACTGTGGAATGTTTGGAAATTCTATTCCCTGTTTCAATGTAATTTTTACTGGATCTACGTTTTTCATCAGACCCATCTCATTTCCAGTAAAATCCCATATATCAGATTTCACTGTTTCCTTGAGCTCTTCAGGTAAATCTTTTTCTTCAAATGTAGGAAACAATTTTGTTTCTTCTGCTTCCATCATCATCATTGTCATTCTGTATAAACCATCTTCCTCCATTGTTTGTAATTCAACTCCATCAGGAGAACAATATATTCTGCAATTCATTTTACATAAGATGTCTCTACCCAATAGATTCACTGGACTACTATTACAAACCACAAATCTGTGTTTGTCTCTGTAATTTCCAATTTCAACTGGAACTGGATCAGTTAAGTCAGTTTTAATTTGCTGATTACTTACTCCGACAACTTGGATGGTATCCCCAGAGAGAGGCAGGTTTTCAATTTCCACTGATCTAACAGTAGAACGGGTAGCACCAGTGTCCACTAGAAAAGTGATGTCTACATCATTAACTTTCCCGTTTACAAAAGGACCAGACTGGTCAACCTCAAGAGTGGCTCCAACAACACACTCTTCCTCCTCTCTCGGGCACCGTCAGCAATAATCATCAGAATCGCTGTCTTGACTTTCTGCTAATAAAAATTGTTGTGAAGCATTTTGCATTTGAACTCTTTGCTGTTTTTGCTGTTTTTGTGGTTTTATTACCTGTTCACTTCCCTGAAATCCCACGTTTGGATTATATTTTTGAACTCCCCCACAATTCGGAAAAGGTGGTTGTGGCAATTGGTCTTGACGATTATTCACCTGTTGCTGTTGCTGTTGCTGCAACTGTCGTTGAATATTTAATTCGTTTAACCCCTGTTGCATCTGTAGCTGTCGCTGCAGGTCAACACCATTCTGCATCTGTGGATTCAATAAGGGATTCTTTAAGTTTTTAGGAGGATGAGGACACTCGTCTCTCCAATGTCCAATTTCGCCACAATTAAAACAAGGTAATCTTTGTTTCAACTCCTCAATCTTTGGGCTAAATTTCTTTGGGAAATTATTACTTTTAAACTTTCCTTGTATCTGGTTTGTATTTCCAGTTTGAACAAAATTAGTGTTCTTATTACCCATGCTGGCAATTTGTTGCTCAGCCACTTTTACCTGAGCCCACATGGCTTTCTCCTTGAGCTTCTTCTGTCTTACTTCTATTTCATCACTGCAATACTTAGCCTTTCTTAGAATATCGTCTACAGATAGTGATTGCCATCCTACAATGCTATTTCTGATCATTTCTCCGATTTCAGGTTTTAGTCCATAAACAAATCTATAGACAAAATGGCTCATATCCTTTTCGTCTAGTTTTTCATAACCACTGTATTGTTTAAAGATTAACAGTAGTCTTTCATAAAAAGAATGAACTGATTCTTTTGTTTCCTGTTCTGTCCTTTCTATTTTAACCCAATCGACTTCTTTGGGTGGTATTTTGTTTTTCATCCAAACAATCACTTTTTCATAAAAATCCATTACAAGTGGATTTGGAGCACCTGTTTCTTTGATTCGCTCAGGTTCTGTTTTTGGCCAACTAATCGATATCTTACATTCTGTCCAAAGATCTGATGGAACGACAATGTCAAAAAATCCATCTAAATCAATCCACAGAACTTTTGACACTTTGATAAATCTATCTACTTGTCTGTACCACTCAACTGGTTTTTCCCTCAATTTAGGAAAGTCATTTGTAAACAACAGAATGTCCTGTCTCGACCAAGGGACATGAACATATCCTCCACCTGCAATTTCTCTCATTGGAAATTGTTTTGACAATTTTTCCAATCTTTCATCTTCCTTCTTTTTCGTCCATTTCACTCTCCACTTATTCAGTTCTCCTAGCTTTTTGATATAAACAATCAAATCTTTTATATGTACTATTCTTCCCATTGAGTTCAAACTCTCAATGTCACTTTCTGAAAAGTCTAATCTGTAATGTTTCGCAAAATTCTTTTGTTTGCTCACATCGATTTCAAGTTCTGCTGCTAGATCCTCTAGTTGATCATATTTATTTTTTGTTTTCCATTGAATGCTTTTGCAAATGAACAGTAGTTCATCATCTCGATAGTAATTTAAACTATCTGGACCAATTGTTCCAATTATTAATTCTTCGATATTCGCTTTTAATTTGGCCACATCAAGTTTTGGTGTGGTTACTCTGACTTCAGGACTCCCTATATCTGATATAGCACCCATTGGTGTTTTCGGAGATAAATCCTCATTAAAGGTTAAATCAGGCATTCTCGATTTAGAAGAGTTTATTTCAGATAAGTCTGAATAAAATTTTTCAGCAACCTTTTGAATTTCTGCATTTAAAGGAATAGTTAATCCTGTCTTGTGTGTTTCCTTTTGGTCAAATACAGGCTGAACAGGACCAATTGTTACTGGAACTGTCACAGCTTCCATGCCTTTTGTCATTCTTTTTATTAATTCTTCTTTAGATCTTAAATATTCATTATAATCGATATCTTCAACATTTCTTGCCTCTCTTGTATAATCTTTTGGAGCTTCTCTTGCCCTTGGAGCCATAGTAAAATGTCTACCTTCATTTCGAGCATTATCAAATTCTGGTCTTCTAGGGGTTTCAATGATTTCACAATTATTTGGATAAAGTTTAGGAGCTTCATTAATTGGAGGTGCACTCGGTGAAGTTTCAGTAGAAACCACCGGAGTAGACCATGATCTAGGAGGTCTCAAAGGTTGATTCTTTCTAGCTGTAGTATATATTTCTTCCATAACTGCATCCTCAGATTCACTTTCCATAGATTTCCCTGTAGGAGTACCCATTACCATTTCCTGAATTAAATATAATCCTTCACTCATGTTTCCTTGTCTCCACATTCGCAATCTATCTTCATGAGTTTCTCTTCTCCAAGGTGGATTTTTAGAAGGTCTTTTAATTCCACTAGCTTCTCTTTGTAACTGATACATCTCGTCTTCCCACTCAACTAAAGCTTCAAATTGAGTTGGTCTCGGTTTCGGAACAAGAGCATTCATTTTCTCTCGTAAATTTCTCAAGACTTTTACATTAAATGAACCATCATCAGGCCAAGTTAAAACACCGTCGTTCTTAGTATAGCGTTTCCAACTATCGAACCATAAGACAGTATGATATCCATATTCACCTTCCATGTACGCTGCAGGTGTTTTATACTTATGAAGTAGTTTACCACCTCGCGTTTCAATTTTCTTATCAGGTGAAAATAAATTTTTAAATTTCTGAAATAATGTTGGCTTTTTCTCAACATGTTTAAAATGATAACTCATTTTTAAGAGTTAAATCTAATTCACAAAATCGTTCGTAAATTATTTCCGGGATGTTCCGCAAAACAACCAATCCGTGCGCGAAACACACCAACAAGCCAATGACAGTTGAGCTACGTCACTTTTCTGCTCAACCAATAAAATGGAGTTTTTCTGAAGGACCAATCAGCTTACAGGTTGTCAGAGACTCAAGAGCCAATCAGAATATAGCTTATGACGTAGGTCACCCAATCCCAGCGCGGCTCTGTGATGTACACAGCAGCTGCGGTTTCTCGTTTCTCACTCCTGGCGCTTACCCCTCCTTCACAAAATCTTTTCACAGCGCCATTTTAAGAACATTTTTCAGTGTAAATTAATTCTTAACAATGACTATAAGGACATCATCTGTTCGTTTCACTATTTAGGATAGTTTACATACATTCAAGTATCCACACTTTGGAATAGACGGCGCTATTCACACTAAGGATAATATTCAATTGTCAGTAGAGTAACCTTTACCCCACCCTTCTAACACGTATAATTATGAACTCGCTTTCCTCTGAACGCACCGCGAAGTGACAGTTCTAAGAGTTCCACTTGAACATAAAATACAAATCAAACTCGCACTTTCACACTGAAAATTCCCTAATTTCAAACACACATGAAATCCGTACAGGACTCTCACCTGTTTATAGAGATCATGCACCGTTAGCAAAATAACGACGTTATCCGTACAGGGCTCTCACCTGTTTATAGATATGAAACATGTACCCGTACAGGACTCTAACCTGTTTATAGATAATCATGCACCGACGCTACTTTACCCTTCACTCAAGCTCGGATATAACTAATACTCTTATCACAGTGAGTTTTATGGAAGGCGCTTTGTCCCTATTCTCATGCTGCTTTAATTTCTTAGAAAACCCTCACTATTCAAGATTCACACCTAGCCCTAAAACTGTGCTGCTCGGCGACAACACTATGGTACACGGCGATACCTCTTGTGATACTCGGCGATATCACTACAAACAGAACAGATGGCTTGCGTGACTAATTTCTCGCCACACAATCTATACCGGTATAGCTTACAGATAGCACGAAAAACGAACTCAACATGTGTTTAAAACATCGATCCTATTTCCATACCATAACACTTTAGTAACCCTTAGCAACCAACATATTACCTTGGTTACTCTTAGCAACCATCAATTTCTGCTACCAGAGAATTTATCCAGCGGCCTATAGAAAATATATCATAAACAACGCTACCCAACTTCATAACCTATAAACAAAATTTATACTAAACTATGGACCCATTTATAAACCTGACATATTTTGGGCCTACTGAATCAGGTGGTCAGATTAAATCTATATACACATTATCTACAAACTATATATAATTTTATACATCTGCGGAAAGAATATTGTCATTAGAATAAATCCTAACCATTTTAACGACCACCATGTCAGTTTTTGCTTTGTGAATGCAGCTTTTGACGAACTCTTTATTTCAGAATGAGCGTCTCATGACTTTTGCAGAAGTAAAATTCAGCCTTTTTGTAACTCGAGCAAACTAGGCCCAAAAGCAGGCAACTTATGCTTTCTAGTATAAAACAAACACAAGAAAAGTATTAATGTAAGAAATAATGTAGATTCTGTATCCACCCCAGGATTTACTAATTAATTAACCCACCCGATTAATCTAATGTTACCTAGCAAATGCAAACAAATAAAGCAGCGTTTATATCTACCAATCTTCATTAATCCATGAGACTTATGTGCACCTAGAATAGTAGAAATGACATTACACAGACAAGGAAAAGCAAAACAAGCACATGCTTCTTTTAAGTTTGCAGCAGTTAGTAATGACAAAAACGAAAACAATAAATTATTTTATTATTTTGCACGAACAAAAAGATGCAACAATTATGCACGTTTATGAGCACACATGTTAGTCCCCCCATGTGTAAAGTTTAATCTAAGTTGTATTAGCAAGACATATCACAAATCATTAATATTATTATTCATGTTATGGAAATGTGACTTCACGAGTTTAAACAAAATTTTGTTTTCTATCTCGCTCCATCAATAGCTGCCTCACTGCAGATGTGGAGCATTCCTTTGTTCATCTCAAAACACACGGTCCCTCATTCTGCATCATGCAGTATTCCCACCTCAGTAAGGTCACACCTGGAGATACTGATACAGTGGACACTGCGAATTCAAAGATAGGAATCTACCCTGGTATTATTACAAGTGGCCTTGTAAAAGGGCTGGTATTTCCCCACTTCTAGACATGCAGATACCGGGGCAACCCGTAACTCGGGGGCAGGGAAAATCCAGCCCATTTTGAGTTGGATCTCGAGGGTCCACTAAGAAATAAGAGATTAGAGAAATAATCATCAATTCTGGATCTGATTCCTCAGTAATTCCTCAGTTTGGCCATGACTTTCACCTAAATATCCAAACCATCCAGGTGAGAAAGTAACCGTCTCTTTTGAGTATCATAATTCTGATAGGGCTGGTAATAGCGCCTCTCGCCTGATCAAAATTAAAAGGCAAGTCATAATGAGGACTGAAACAGGTAATTGCCAGGGAAGGCGGTGTTATAGTACGAAATTCTGCACATAATTCCTACGCTCAATGCCATATTCCGGGGGTGAATTTTACCATGTCTAACCTGGTGAAATACGGTCTTTGAAAAGTAGGTACTCCCATTTCCACCAAATCTGGAATTCATCTGCAGTCAGAACGAGGGCTTCTGTGTTCTACTGCTTTATCACAGTACCTATAAAAGTGTGGGGGATGTTTTGTTTCTCAAAGCATCACATGACTACTGTTTTGATGTAACAGTTGCTCAGCAACTAACACTCTTTCTCCAGCAGGTTTAACTGTAGTTAATAGTCAACAACCATGGCTGGTTCTCTGCCATACCTCACTCTATTTGTCTGAAGTTCCTCGATTACCATTTCCCTTCTCATTGCAGATGGGCTCTCATAAGTACAACTTAGAGTGCCTCACTAGGATAACATGGCTGGATATTGAGGAGGTCTGGACTGCGAGTCCCCTTCTTGACAGCCCACAGAAAGGGCACCTCACCATTAGTCATGTTGCCACCATGTACAGAATAGTGCATGTGAAAGGTGTCAAGTGTCTTCTTAAGAGGGTCCCAGATAAAAGGAAAACCCAAACAGGGAAACAATGTCCTTGCCAATCATGTAGCTCTTGACTGAAGATGAAGCTGAATACTGAAGAAATCAGCAAGACACCAAACTCTCCTTGGTATCAAAAAGGAGCAGCAAGACAAGCAAGAATCCCAAGCATAGAATTCAATACCAAGATCGAACCCCAGAAGCAAAATTCTTTGACAAAAATAGTGGCAAAGGAGTGAATAATGCAGATAATATAAGGAAACAAATATATTGTGTTGCATATTTCTATGTAAATCATATATGTGAGAGGCAGTCACAAGAGGAACAGGGCATCACAGGAAAAGTTGTAGCTCATCTTGGATTGAGACCCTCGAATAATCTTGTGGACAGACCCACATAAGAGTTGGTTTTATGGCTAGTTCTTTCACCCTTTCCAGAAAGTCATGGTGTATTTTTGGGTAAATGAAGAAACAGCCCAGGTTTGACATCCTTCGGTTCATGCTAAGTTCCAGAATCCTGCTGCTGCCCTTTATGCCTTGTGCTCTAGGTCGCTTGTGGAACACGGCTAAGTGACTGGGAGCACAGAGACGCCAGAGGGCTCAGGCCGGCATGGATGCTCAGCCATGTACAGAGTGCAGCATCTTGGAACATACAGCTCAGCAGAGCATGGAGTTCTTCTTCTCATCTTGATTGCACATGGTCTTCAGAAAGTTCTTGACATTGCTCTCAGCGTAGAGGTAACATGTGATTAGATTCCTTAGTCATGACATAGCACCCTTTATCTTTGGCAGCAGTCCTCTTTATTTCTGTAACCACTTACAGCTCCCTGGGTAACAAAATGAAAATCTGACTCATGCAAGCTTGGCTCACAGAAAGACCTCCTAATGTTGGAAGACCCTATGATTATTTTTACATTACTCTCGAGTGAAGCCACACCCGAACAAGTGTTTCTTTAAAAATATTCCCCCGTGAAATCTAATTTCACTCTGTTTACAGCCCAATGTTGAGTTTCCAAGTAATAAATGCAAAGTCGATCTGTTCTGCAGTTTCCCATTACGCCTCAAAGTTCCTCTCCTTGTGCACTTGCTCTTGCTGTGAAATGTATTTCAGTAAAAAGTTACTCCAACATTTTCCCATAAATATGCCCCCAAGTTTTCCAAATGAATCGATCAGGTTTGTGGGCATGACGTACTAGACCCCACCCCACTCTGTCTGAGGGTGGGCCCAGAGCAGTCCCACTGACTTTCATTTATCTCCTCAGCTGCGTTCAACAGGACGCGTGTAACACGGTTCGCCATTATGTAAGGGTCGAGAGGCTTTCTACATACTTCAAAAGTTTAGGAACTGGTTGAGTCCTCTTTGCTAATGTTAGCACCCTTTATACATCCACAGTAGTCTCACACCAAGCAGCACTGACATGACTATAATTGCATTTTCAAAATATTTAGGATTCGTGTCTGTAAGTATTAGCTTGTTTCATTCCTCTTCAATGAAGTTGGAAGGCAGCTCCGAAAGGTTGGGGCTGTTGAGCTCTTCATGGCCCTACTCAGGATGCCTGCCTAGCGCCTTTGGAACAGTCGAATGTGATCCATATCATGACTGTTTAATGATACAGGTCTTTGGCAAATGTCAGACGTTTTTACTTGTAAAAGTTTAGTTAAAATTGAGTGGCCTGTAAAAATCATTAGCCCTATTTCTAGAGTAAGTTTAATGATGCCACAATGACGTTCCTAGCAAATACAGGAAACATTCCTATCCCGACCGGCTATAACACGGAATCGGCCCTTATTGAAATGGCAGACTCTATACGCTGGGCGGTCGATGGAGGTTCCAAGGCGGTGTTGGTGCTGTTAGACTTGTCTGCAGCATTTGACACCGTCGCCCAACCCATTCTTTTGAATCGCCTTAAGACCATTGGCGTGCAGGGCTCAGTCCTGAACTGGATATCCTCCTTTCTATCTGACCGCACACAACAGGTCCGGACCCATCCGTTCATCTCCCCAGTCAAACCACTTAAATGGGGTGTGCCGCATCGCTCCGGTTCCCAAGGACTCAGTCAGGAATCTGGGAAGCAGATGGGACACTAAGTTGTCCCTTGCAACACAGGTTCAAACTGTGGCTGCCGCTTGCTTCGGCAAGATTAAAATCATCAGGAAATGTATTAAGTACCTGCTCAACGCTACCCGTAAAACTGTGGTCTACGCACTGATAACTTTTCATTTAGACTATGCAAACCATTTATACAAGGGTCTCTCATTAGGCTTGCTACGCAGACTGCAGACTGTACAAAACGCGGCTGCCCGCTTGGTCTGCGGAGTCCCACTTCGACACCATATCTCCCTGTACCGACGACTACTTCATTGGCTACCCATGGCAAAGCGAAAAGAATTCAAGGCTCTGACACGCGCCTTTAGTGCAGGAAAAGGTCGAGGACCAGCCTACCTCAGGAAGAGACTCCGTCCCTATTGTCAAGCGAGAGCTCTACGGTCCAATAACAAACTCCTGCTCTTCACCCCTCGGTTCTCAAAAGCCAGATCAGGTGGTAAATCCTTCGAGGTAGGAACCACCCAATGCTGGAACAATCTACCCCTTTCTCTATGTTTGATTCAGTCTGAATGTGAGTTCCGCATAGCCCTTAAAACCTGGCTATTTGGCCGTCTTGATTAGTTGTTGCTCTGGTTGCTGCCTCGTTTTCTGCCCATTATAGCGCCGGGACACCCCGTTGGGGTAGCTGCGCTTAATAAATGCCTTTTATTTTATTATTACTATTCAACCTGAAGAAAGGAGTCTGGCCCAGTATGTGAAAACGTAGGCTTGGTGCACGGTGAGGTCACAAGGAAAGAATGATGTTTAGAGGCTCGATTCACAAAACAAGTAGTACACCTCCATTAGTAGAAGCACACCTACTAATGTGTAGATGTATGCCCTTTCCCAATTTAAAGAACTAGCCAGGAGCATGCCTAGAAAGCCACATGAATTTCAGATTTTTAAACCTACTTCTGCAAGTGCTGCGATTTCCCCAACATACATACAGTACAATCCTCAATTTTACGAGTCAGACACTTTGTGACTACACTTTAAATTGTATTATCTCCACACGGACAACATTTATCCTCTTAGGAGAAACTCCTTCGCCTACACTACCAGAAAATTTAGGGATGGTCAGTTCCCTGGTTTTAGCTGAACAGATATTTACTTCAGCTCTTTGCAGAACAAATCTCTTCCATTTTCTGGGTGTGAAAGAATATGTGAATGACCAAAAATACCTTTATGGTTCACAAAACATCAATGTAAACCTCGCCTTGATCTGTCCCCACCTCCTTGGGCAGGGTTTACTGCTGCATAATTGTGCACAATGATGGTGTACAGATATACAGTAGTATATGCATTTAAGCTGGGTAGCCATCTGTTTGTGGCTGCCTGACAGGTGTAAACAGAGACAGTTTTAGCCACAAGCGTCCATTTATGATCGAAGACGGCTTTATGATTCGGGCCTTAGCTGTTGCACCATTACTATGGGATTTCTTCTTGTTCAGATTAAAAAAGCTCCTGCCCTGACAAAGTAAAAGAGAGAGTAAGCATTTTGTGTAATTGCTTGTGTGCATTTAAGTGCCTGACTGGATGAAAGAGCAATGTAATGAAGTCATTTATTTTTCCACATTGGCTATTATTATCTGTCTTCCATCGCAGTAAAAAGATTTATAGTATGGTTTCACTGTGCGAAGCTCTTGCGGCAGAATTAACAGTTCAAAGCCGTTTCAGATTTTGAGCATTTTTGTGACTCAGTTAACATGAGCTTTGTTTCTTTTGTAGTAACAAGGACTTTAGCAAAATGGGAGAAAGGTAATCCTTGAAAGCAGAAAATCTGGTCAAATTGTCATTACGACCCCAAATATATCCATTCCTTATATTGTATCCATATAATTCAGTTATAAGTGTAATAAGACATGTATTTATCGATTCATCACCTTTTAAACACATTTGCTGTATCCAATAATCGTCTTTTACTGTTTGCATGTATGTGATTGCCAATATGAGTATCCTATGTACACAGGCACTTGGATGGCTGATTTTCTGTGTGCAATGGTGCATACATGTGTGGTGTCCAATGTGCAGTGAGGTGTGTATGTGTTTTACTCTCTCTGAATATGCACCTCTGAAGTTGGCTCTCAGCACTTAAGATTCCTGGTTCTCAGTCACTGAGATTTTTCGTTCTCCTCGACCCCACAGGGCGAGTTCCCTGTTAATTTTCTGGGAAGATATCGGGCCTGAAGTTCACTACCCCATACGGTATCTCCCTATGAGTTAACACGTATCATGCGTTAAACTCTCTGGAATGAGGAATAACATGTCGGATTGCAATTACCGGGTCCTTTTGCTCAAGCTTTGACGAGTATGGGAGTTTTTGGTTTTAAAAGCCAAAAAGCAGAGATAAAAATGTCGCCCTATCAACAACAGGGTGCTAACATGCAAAATCGCATGTTAGCACCCTTTTTCACTACGCTTCCCTTTGCATCTCCAATGAGATGCAAAGTGGGCGTTCTAGAGCAAAATAATAGGAGAAATGTAGCTAAGCGACATTTCTCCTATTGTCAAGCTTCACGCTAACCCTGTTAGAGACAAAAAAAGCAGCGCTAACCACGGTTAACGCTGCTTTTTTACGTCTGCTAATTTTCAGACTTAGCCATGTAATCCAATGGGAGGTGGATTACATGGCTAAATCCACCATGGGCTATCAACAAGGATATCCCTATTCTTATAGTTTTATCACTGCTACCAGCGATAACCTCCCAAAATGCCGCTATCGCTGGATTTTTATCGCCTAGGCGGTTAGCGTTGTTAATAATGCGATAACCAGGCGATATTATCCAGCGAGCGGGCGTTATAAAAATTAACGCTAAGCGCCCTTAGCGTTAATTTTCCCTGTTCCTTGTTAATATGCCCCTTAGTCCCTTCACTAATTAGGTGGTGAACAGCAGTGGGGGCAGGTGAGAGTTGAGAGGTGGGAGAGTCTTGGGGGTGAGGCCATTGGGGGGCAGTCACAAAGAGGAGTGGTTGCACTGCTATCAGGCTGCATGTGGGTTTGGCCAGCGTCTCAGGCCAGCTAAACCCACATGCGCACTGAGCAGTCTATAACCTGAGCTGCCTTGCCGGGTTGAATACAGCCGGCAGAAGCTCCATGTCCCTTGTGAGCCCAAATCAGAGAGCAGCTTCAGGATTGGCTGTAGAGGAGGCTAGGAACCGCTGCCTGCAGTGGAGCCACGAGACTAGCGGAAGAACAGCAATGCGGTGGCTGCAGGCGGCAAGTAAGTTCTTTTTTCTCTTAATTTTCTTCTTTTTTCTCGTCCCCCCTCGCCCCACTCCTGCTCCCACCCCTGCCCACCACTGTGCCCTAATACTGGCCGCTACTGGGGGTGGCCATAGACGTTAGGGCGTCTATGGCCATGCCAGGCTACTGTCTGGCTGGGGAAGCTTTGCCTGCTTCTCCTGTGGTACTGGAGGAGTTGGGCAGAGGTTGGGCTCTGTTTCCGTCTGCAGACTCTCTACCTCACCAGTGGCCCTTGGCACCTAGTTCTTCATAATAATTCTACCTTATGTCCCGTACTCCAGGAATTTGATTTCTAATGTTTCTGGCAGCTGAAACACCATGCCCTTGGCATCTTACAGTTCATGTTCAGTGCATTTAATTTCCCCTGCTAGTAGTACATTATCATTTTTGGAAACATACGTGTTATTATGTACTTGTTTTAATGTCTTTGCTCGTGCCTAACTGAACTCTTGGCATTTCAAGATGGTCTTTCCTCTTTGAATATTGAGCTGGAATCTTGTCCTCTTGTGGTGGGCACCGTATGCATATTGTGTCTTGGGATCTTAGGCCCCTAGCTCGTGGCCTCTAACAGTACCATCTTTGGCATCTTCAGTTCCAGGCTCACTTTATTTGACGCTTGATGTTCTTGGCATCTTCATATCCTTGCTGGTGGTAACTGGAGTCTATGCTGTTGGTTGCCTCTGTTCTTTATGCTTCACACCTGATATTCTGTCCGAAGGTGTATCTACACTTCTGACACTTGATTTAATATGCTACTCCAAGAGATCTGCTACAGTACTGGTGCAGGAGGTGCATTGGTGATGGGGCATGTCAAACTTGGTAACGGAATTGCCACGATTTCAGCTCATCAGCATTTACAATCACATACTCAAATGCTGTGTGGCTTTAGATTCTAATGGGGGATTCTAATGTCAACTGAAGTTGCAGTTCATGAAGTTTTGTCGCAGATTTACCTTATCAATGACACCTGAAAAATGACATGATTAGAATTACCCGTGTTCTTGTTCAGAGGAGACATGGCATTACAGCTCAGGATAGACCGGTCCTTTTTGGGGTGGGGCCAAAGCTGAACTGTATATATTTAGTACCTGCTCATAACTGCATAGATAAGCTAATACATTAAATAAAATTCAACCCCTGGTTTCCAGAGGCTCCAACTAATGCAAGAATAGTCATTCATCACTTTTGTGGTGTCTGTGTTGGGAAACAGTTGGAACATTGTGGCCTCAGCCACGTGTGTTCTGACATCGCAACCATAACCACGCTTGCCTCAACCACGCATATGCATGGCTAAGGCAGTGCGCGGTCTAGCTGCTGGCTGCGACAGGGATGGAAGCAGAAAGACCTCGCTAGGAAGAGAGCCGCGGTGAGGTAAGTGGGGCTGGACTAGGTGGTTTTCTGGGTTGGGGAGTCAAGGCTAGTTTTCTAGGCTGGGGGGTCGGGGTAGTTTTCTTGGCTGGGGGTGCTCAGGGTAGTTTTCTTGGCTGGGGGTGTTCAGGGTCGTTTTCAGTGCGGGGGGGGTCGGGGATAGTTTTCAGGGCTGGGTGGTTCGGGGGTAGTTTTCAGGGCTGGGGGGGTCGGGGTAGTTTTCTTGGCTGGGGGTGTTCAAGGTAGTTTTCAGGTCGGGGGGTCGGGATAGTTTTCAGGGCTGGAGGTTCGGGGATAGTTTTCAGGGCTGGGGGATCGGGTTAGTTTACAGGGCTAGGGGAGAGTCAGGGTCATTTTTTAAAATAGGGTTTTGGGTTTTAGTCCTAAGGGCTGGGGGGTCGGGGTAGTTTTCTTGGCTGGGGTGTTCAGGGTAGTTTTCAGGGCAGGGGGGGTCGGGAATAGTTTTCAGGGCTGGGTGGTTCAGGGGTAGTTTTCAGGGCTCGGGGGATCGGGGTAGTTTTCTTGGCCGGGGGTGTTCAGGGTAGTTTTCTTGGCTGGGGGTGTTCAGGGTAGTTTTCAGGGCAGGGGGGTCGGGGATAGTTTTCAGGGCTGGGGGATTCGGGGTAGTTTTCAGGGCTGGGGGGTCAGGGTTGTTTACAGAGCTGGGGAGGGTCGGGTCGTTTTTTAAAATAGGGGTTTGGGTTTTAGGCCTAAGGGCAGTGGAAGGGGTTGGGTTCGTTTTAGGGACAGCGCAGGGGTGGGAGGGAGTCCGAGTAGTGTTTGCTAAGGTTTAGGAACAGCGTGGAAGTTGGAAGGGGGTCGGGTATTTGGACCTCAGGGTGGGGGGGCAGGTTGGGAGTTTGCAGCTTAGGGCGGGGGAAGGGGTCGCGACCTTAGCCACGCATAGCTCTTTACCATTCATGCCTTTACAATGAAATTACATGTTAAAGGGATGCTTGGTTAAGGAATGCGTGGTTAAGACACATTTGTGGTCTAGGCGGTGTGGTAGAGACACGTGTAGTTTAGCCATGCGAGCCTCTGTCATACGACCGTCTGTGTTACGGTTAAGAACAGGCTATTCTAAATTCCACTAAGAAAATGGGACTACTCCCAGTAGCATACTGCACAGAATCATATGCTCGAAACGTGACAGATGTCTCATATGGAGTGTCATAGTTTGAAGGAAAACCCCATATGAGAAAACATTTCCTTCAGCAATCTGTTTTGATCTTGATTGACGATGTTGATTGCATTGGTTATCATCAGCAAAACACCACACTCCCCCTGATATCAGGAGGGAAAAAAACAACAGAGTAATATGTCCAGAATCAGATGATCCACAAGGACGTTGCTCCAAAAACAGCTTGGAGGAAAATACAGGGATAGCAAAGCTTCACCAGGATGTAGAAAATGTCAAATTCACACAAAATGATGCAAACCTTCTGCAAAAAATCGGACAAAAATATATAGCAAATCCAGCATTGAGGCCAATGAGAAATGAGGGAACGAAATGTTTTGCACCATATCCACTCTTTTCAATTACCGGCATTTACATGCCAAAACAGTGATCAGCCTCATAGGGAGACTCCCACATCTTGACTTGAGAAGTATATGTCATTCCTAAAGGAGAGACCACCATCTTTCATTTGTCACATTTTATGGTCAAGATCCGTCTTTCACTGGGAACTCATGCTGTCTGTGATGACAGGATGAAGCAGCCCAATGTTGATCTTCTTAGCGCCCTTTGGAATGTGCAGGGCCACTGTTGTAGCCCTCACTTCACACCATTGGCTGCCAATGAGGATCTCCTCCACACTCCTGCAAAAAAGGGAGGCTACAGAGTGACTTCAACAACCTGCTTTGAACTTGATGCAGAGAACTGCGATGCACTGAACACGACAGTGCCCAAGACTACTCCTCTGAAAGCTGTACTAGCTTGAGTAAGTTCTATTTCCTCAGTTATACGAAAGTATGTGCCTCTTCAAAAGCCCTGTGTTTATCTGAGTATCTTTGGAAAAAGCACACACCAACCATGGAGCATGAACCAAAGATGAATGTTCCAAGGACCACTTATTAAGGGGTAATCCTTCTACTGGATAAGAAACTGAAGTTGTCCTCAACACCTTCTGGAATCACAACCCCCTTGAAACTCATATTCAGGTTGTTTTTTACAATCATTGGTGGGGGTTCAGACAGGCGCGCAACAACCATTGGGCTGAAGGGGCTTCAGCCCCCCCCGTCAGGTTCCGTGGGCTGGGCTGAGGCAGCCAGGCAGTAGTCAAGGGTCATCGAGGGTATTTTTCGATCCGTCCTAAAGCCCTGGCGGTCACAGCTTTCCTTTTGTTTATCCTATTTACATGTTTCTTTCTTTTAGCAGACTCCCCTGCATGACTCTTTCATCCCTTAATGGCTGTATCTGCATGACAACAGCGGCGAGACTGGCAACGTTACAGGGTTTAAAGGTGTGAAGTATAGTCAACCCCTCCCCCTGCCCCCGCCCAGGAATGAACAGAGTATCCTGCAAACAAAAAGGAATACACCCTCATCACAACAGACTTTTGCAGAGAATGTAGGGAAGAGATGATTGTAAAGTCGGTTTATGTACAAAGGGTTACCACATTTTCAGATGCAAATGGGGACGAGGCCGGTAAGTGAATAGCAACTAAATCTGCTGTTAGCGTTTTAAAAATAAAAAATAAATCACTCGAAACTCTTAACTATTTTGCTCAGGCAATTTCATTTTATTTTATAATGACACAAAACTAAAATGACAGTGGGGTTTAAAATGAACACAGTACAGTGAGTGTTACAGAAAGTATAGTAGTCTTGAGGAGTTCGCGATGCACACCCGGATATTATAGACAAAAATAAGACTTCATCTGGAGCACAGTGAATGTGAAGCTGCAATTATTGCATTTCCCAACTGAGTATCAAAGTCATAAAGGCAGGTCATCAAAAATGTTTAGAGACAAATATTGAACAGCAAAGACTCTGTTAGCTTTAATAATAATTTTGGAATTGTGTATGTTGCTTGATAATAATTTTGATGTGATATATGCAGGGCCACTGAAATTCTGCAGAAGGGGAGAGCCAAATTATGCAGCAAGGTTGAGTAAATTATGTGGCATAATGCTGCACATTTTGTTATAGCATCACTATATTAATTTGTAATTATTACACTTTTTAACACTGTCTAAACATTGGTTGCATCTCATTAATACCAGTTTAAAACTGAAATACAGATATAAGCAACAGAAAGGTGACCAGTTACCATTTGCCAAGGTCCTTCCACTGTGTGGCAACATGTAGCTGCGTTTTTAGTAACTTTTGAACGTTTAAGCTAAAACATTTTTTTTTTCTGTAAACATCTGCAGATTGTGGCAAATGCAGCAAATATTCAACTATGCGAAAAAAGCACAGCCATACAGTTGCATACCTCCAGTGGCTCTGGATATATACCTGTATTAACTGCTTGGACCTTGTATTTCAAACCAGAATAACTATGAGCTTTTGTTGAGTTACAAGGTTTTTTTTTACCAGCTGTTACTTAAAAATATCCGCTATTTAGGTAACACACTGGCCAGGTGGCAATCCGATGGGAAATTACAGCATGGATGGAAAAATGGATGAATGTGGGGCAGAACCACAGAGCGAAAGTAACAGGCTATAGGAGTGAGGGAAGGAGCAGGGGGAAAGGTGAGCGTATGAGGGAAATAATCAGTGAGATGCAAGGAAGAAGGTAAGAGACAGGGGAGAGCTGACAGTTGAAGATTAGGGCATGGGGGTAAGGGGTGAACCGCAACTGCGGACACTCCTGACATATTGAACCTATATTGCTCATTATAAAGCATACTCCTGCAGCTCTGGTAGCAAAGATTGACACTCTAGTGCTTGATGTAGGATTAACTCTGATCAGAAGAAACTGGCAGTTTTAATATCAGAAGCCGAAGCAAAACTGACATGAGATCTGAGTGCTCAGGAAGCACTTTGAAAACGAGCAAGAGAGAATCTCATTCCTTGAATAGAAGGAAAGTTATGGGGACCAATATTCAGATAGGGGGCCTCACGGAACAAACAAAGGGCTTTAGCACTGAATGTTGTTTGGAAGGGTTACTAAGTACACTTACAGCCTATTACCTGACAACATTCTTCTCAGTTGAACAGGCACAGGCCCATATTATAACTACTGCCATCCAAAGGGCCAGCCAGGCCTACAATAATGTAATCTACTGCAACTACAGAGTTTGCTCGATTTTGTTTCACTTGCCACAACAGAGCTAACTGTTATACTTCAGACAAAGAGGCATAATCTTGCAGTGTGCTAGTTGAGATGACCCCAGCACTGCCAAAAAGTGGGCAGGCAGGGCAATTTTCTTCAGATTCAGCTCCTTGAAGAGGCCATGCAATACGCTATCAGTGAGACTGTCGGCATGATGTGCAGCATTTTTCTCAGGGTGAAGGGTTAACTGTAATCATAGTCATGCTATGAAACAGATCATGCCCATGCTGTGACAAAAGTCTGGCTTCCAGTTGACAGGTTGTGGTAGGCAAGCATGCCTAGTCAGGTGTTTAGAGCCTCCTATATAAGGCCTTTATTGTTATATATTGAGCAACATTATGGTGCATTAAACAATATCCAAGATAGGTTTCTGCACATTTTGCATCCTGAACAATTATTTCAAGGTGCCTTAAAATATAATGATCCTGAAAAAAGAGTCACAGTGAAGGAAAGCAATTGCCCAGGGTCACACAGTTTAGGCAATATAGATAGCCAGGGTTTTGGGTCAGGGCACAACAAAAGCTCCAGTCTGGCCTTGATGGACAATACACAATTGATGATACACAAGTACTGATTTTTCCAGATTGCACTCCAATGGTGCAACAACAGAGGAGAGCATATCTGGATGTTAAGAAACAACTCCCTAAATTACACCTCAAGTACATGTTTTCATTCCCAGCGGATCTGAAAGTCTTGTACAATGGGAAATCCCACATCTATACTGATACATCAGCAGTTTGGAAATGGGCTGAAGCTCTGACAAACTCGGGTAGCCCTATTTATTTGTCATCCCAGAACAGATTGAAATCCAGACCGCAACGTACGAAAAAAACACAAAAGATTGACAGACCATCCGCTACTCTACACAAGCTGAGAGGGCTGCTGGAGCAGTGGAGGCACTCCATGAATCGCTGGGCCTGATTATCACCAGTGGCTTAGTAGACAGCACATTGGTGATTAGTGGCAACACGGATGACGCGGAAACTTTCCTGAATATGGGACTCGTGGCTAAAGCTCAGTACGTATGCAAAATAAGAAGGCCCACTGGCTGCTCTTAGTTAACCTGGGCTGGGGAATATTGCCTGTTAGCATTCACTCATGGAAACTTTAGGTGCCAGGTTAAAGCTGACCCCCAACACAGTTTTTTTGTATTACTGAGGTATACATCTTAATGTCTGCACTTATGGAAGGATAGGCTATGTCACATAAAGAGTACATTTTAAAATAACAAAGTATGTGCTTTAAGGTGATATTCATATGCACTGTAATAACATGATTGTTTTGAACTTTATACAATGTTTATTAAAATACCAATTATTTGGAGCAATGTAGCATTGATGATACTGCCCTGGAGTGTATTGCCTTTTTTCTATCTGAGAGGGCATAAACAGTCCACTTCCCCGTATTTTAGTCATGTCCGAGACCTCTCACTTGCAGAATCCCACAGAGCTTTTCTCGGAGCCCTACATTGTTTACTCTTTATCTTATTAAGTTCACTTTATTTATACAACCCTTTAGTTTCTCTGTGATGTCCTACACAGATGATATCATAGGATTATTTTCTTTGGCAATGCTCTGGGGTCTACCCAAGAGAAATTATGATCTTGCTTTTTCACAGTTGCCTCCTGGATCAAGTCAAATCAAAACTAAATTGTAACAACACAGAGGGCTTCATCTTTAGGGAACCTTCAATGAATAGATATGGTCTTTAATTTGGTGGTGATGGAGCTGGACCCATAGGCCACTCGAGGTTGACTTAGCAAAAAATCCTGATTTCATGTTCAACGACTTTTTCTCATTCTTTCAATAGATCAGGCACATTTTCTACTTGCATTAACAGCAGCCTCATGTTATGCAAAACCAACTCTTCTTGCTATAATTCAACTATTTTCTCACAACTAGATAATGGAAGTCTATCTTTGGCTTCCTGCTTTCAAATCATTCAAACCCTCCTGGATGCCTCATTGAGGACTACCCCCTTGCTTCACAATCTCCTCTCACTCACTGTTGTACTGTCTATTGCCTTTGAACGTAAAACAATGTGACGTCAAAGTGTTGTTTCTAGATCTTGGCGCTCTCCATAAAACAGCTTCTTCACCATTGTATCACTCTTTATATTCTTTCCAAAATCCTATGCTTTGCAGTAGTCAACTGCCTGCATTCCTAACATTAGGCAAGTACCTATTGGATGCTGATGCTGCTCATTTCTGGCATCAAAGCACTGGAACTCTGTCTCCAGAGACTTCAGCCCTTCCAAAAAAAAAAAAAGAAACGTGCCTTTTCCATATTAGTGCAGTCTCCACCTCTCCTTCATTTATTGCTCAGAACCAGGCTGCTTGGTTAGGGTAAAAGTGCACTTTACATATTATTTCCAATCATTCATTTCATTCAGTAAAACAATAACTATAGAAGTATGCTTAAACTGCACTATTTGCCACAATTTTTTGAACCACTCTGGGAGGAGGGATGATGGAGGTACCCAAATATCTTCTAAAAGTACTTTGAATGCCTAATGATTGAAGCTAATACAATTCAACTCAGGTGTTTTACAGTGCATCATATCCATAAGTCACTAATTGTTGGCAAAACTGTATTTATAAATGTCATGTGAGAGTAGGTAAACTCATTAAATGTGTACTAAAATACAACATTTAATATTTGTTCTACTAGAATTCCTTGAAGGAAAGTCCTAAACTTCCTCAAAACGTGTTAAATACTATTATGAATACATTAATGTCAGAGCCCAGCGTGCTTTGAATTGAGCTGTGATGTATTGGCAAAAAAATAACCCCTATGCATTATACCACTACAATGACAGGATGACCCACAAGCAATTTTTAGTCTGACACTGAATTTGGCTCCGCCTCCAGGTTTGAGGTGTTAGCCCCCCCCGAAATGTGGGTCTAGTTGCGCCCCTGGGTTCAGATGGCATTTAATGGCAAGGATCAGGTCAAATAATCACTGGCATTATACTAATTGGATTAAACCAAGCAGACAATCAAATCTTTTTCCCAAGACAAAATAATTGGAATTTGTTATGCCATTATTCTTCTTCATCATTATTTTGGAATGATCTAAAGTTTCTGACATAAATTGTCTATATTTTCTCAGCTGATCTAATATTCTGCAACCACAGGAATTATGGGATCCATTTGAGAAGTAAATGGAAATTCCTTTGGACGGAAACATTGCATTTAAAAGAATGATGATGCCTTAATAACACTGTAAATAGTGTTATAAGAAAACTCTGCTATTGGAAGAAAAACTATCATCCTGGGTAACGTTACATTAACATCACAAATATTGCTGCAGACTTTGATTAATTTGCTATGGTGGCCCACTGGATTAGGGAAGATAATCTGATGATAGAGCTTGTTCATTTCCTAATGGCGTGCATATATTTCTTCCAGATATGTTAGGGATACCAAATACCTTTCAGATGATTATGTAAGGTTACCCAATAAAACGAAATGAGTCTGCCAAAAAGCAATGGGCTATTTTTCATTTGTTGGTAGTGCTTAAAATTGAGAAAAAAGAGCCAACTTTGATAAACCGTCCGCTCTCATCATAGTTACAAGATATCCTATACAAGAGCGAAGTTCAGCAATAAAATATGTCAAGGTTGTTTGCCAGAACTCATGGTCCACTGGTAAAGGCAGCAACATGTGTTTATAATGCAAGGAGTTACATTAAGCCCAACTGGGGCAGACAAAGTATTCTTAGGTTCCTGAATGCACAGTTGACCATTAAAAGGATAGTCGAAACAGATTCCAACTTGTTCTAACTCCCCTATGATCAAATTTAACGGAGACATGACACTGCTTCAATTCTTTGACCTGTTTTTCCTTAGTATGAATAAAAAGGGCTTGTGGGCTGAAATATAGTTAATTTGACCAAACTAAAGTCTTTTTGAATTAATTTGGATCTAATTATTCTTACACCATCTTTACTCTTTCCAAAAAAAACTACCAGCTCCACATACAATTTATAGAGGAATTATAGAATATTTATGCAAGAGTAGGAGAAAGCACATGCCAACTTAGAACATAGAGTGTAAGTGATGACAACACCGGACTGCTGTAAATGATGGTCTCTCATGTGGCATCCGCCATATTTTTACCTTGACTTATTTTGCTGGCCTTAGAAAACTGTGCACTTTATCCCTGCTAAGCAGAGGTAAAGTGCTGTACTTCCCTTTTAAACATGATAAAATTGGCATACTCCTAATTGCCATTTTTACCTTACTTATAAGACCCTAGTATATGGTACTTAGTGCGCCCAAGCTCTGTGCATTAAATTTCATCAGTGGGCTGCGTTATCCGTTGTGTCAACCACTGCAATGACACTGTAAACAGGCCCACAGCCCTGCCATCAGCAACCTGGCTGTGAAGGGATGACTGGCCCACCAGTGGGAAACCCATCTTGTTAACCTGGTCTTACTATATTTGGCCTGGATTCCATGCACTTTTTTTGACATGCATTTGCTGGTGACACTAAGGCAGTGAGCACCATATGTTCCCTTATGAGCACTAACGATACACTATGAATTAATGCACTGCAACATGGTCACCTGTGTTTCTGTTATTTTATCCACTTTGTAAATTACTGCTTGTTGTGCCTGTGCACAGACGATTTTCTACCTTGAAATAATTCATTGATGTTTCTTTCAATGTCCTGGTAATATGTCTTCACAACCCCCTGATCATTTGGTTTTAATACGTTTAAAAAACAAAATGTACATACCCTTGCTCCGTCCTGAAGATGCCTTGAATAAATAGGCTGAAACAAGTAAACCACACCACAAGAAGACTGCTGGATAAGTTGTCAAAGACACAACTGACTAGTGACATTGGACGCATAACCCTTACAGTCAGTCTTGTTCTTGAACAGACTATCTTATGACAGCTCAGAGTTCAAAAATCCAGAATTACCATACTTTCTTGAAAATATTATGTTTTTGCAAGGATTGGTCAGCATTGAAGATATGTGACTATTTTCTTGATGTATTTTCTGATATCTGTATTTGTAATTAACTTTAAATTTATGATAAATGACAACATTTTGCATCATTAAGGGGCTTATTTTGATGTCGGGCTGACTGACACCTGGTTGGTGGTTCCGACCGACTCATTTCAATATGACCGAACACTGTTCAGTCGCACGCTCCTTAAACCGGCCATAACACAAGCTCCCATTGAGGAAAGGGAGGTGCCGCTCATCCCTGAACCCCATGGCAGGCACCTCAAGGTGCCTGCTACAAGGTGCAGGGAATAATTTACAAAGGAGGTCTTGGATATATTACCGCACCAATTATCACAACGGGAAACTATTTTCATGTGGTGCCCCCTCAGCCTCTAACCGTAGGCCGTGCACCAAAGTGGGCCCTGCTGGGGGCCCCCAAACACGCTTTCCGACATGGTTTTCATGTTGGACAGGCCGGCATGGAAACCAGAAACCGTGCATTGGAATCTCAAGGGCGGAAAGGACTGCCCTTGAGATTACTGGGTGTATTCTGACTGGTGGATGGGTTCTCCAAGTCCGCCGAAATAACCGGCCAGTTAGTATCATAATGAGGCGGTCGGAAAATAAACCGAACATTCCATTATGATGTAGCCCTAAAGGCTCGGAAGTAAGGTCAGAGCCTGTAATTGGCCCCTAAGTGTTGTATCTTATATCATAAAGGGTGTACAAAAAAGCGATATCTAGGGACAAGAATATATGAAAATACTTTAGTTGGATGATAATAATCCAGCTGGTAACAATTTTAGTGCTATTGCTGCTCACTAATGTTAATTGGATCTCTCCTGCTAGAGCTACCTTTGTTTTCTATGATATATGGCAGAAAAGCAGCATCTGAAATATATTAGTGTTAAACATTTGAAAAATGCTTTTGGCTGTATCAGTTTGCATAGGTTAGCCAAGAATCTCTTTGTTTCCTTAGGACGAGGAGGAAAATATGTGGTGAGAAAGTGTCATATGCTAAAAAATGCATGAGTGATCAAAGCTGATAAATGTAAATGCCCAGTAGTGTTTGTTTGAATAATTGCATCTGTTAAAATCTTACACTGAAGTGTTTCGAATTTAGTGTGTATGATAATTTACGCCTATCCCTAATGTTGTCCTGATAATGGGGCATAACATGCAGATTTTGGTGCCAACCATACCAAAATCTGCATTCCCGGAATTTTGCTGCTCTTTTTCACTCTTAATTTCAGTAGCTTTTGCCTTCTATAATTGATTGAGGGGAGGACTTTATCTCAGCCAGTAAATACTGGAGATTATAAACACTGCACCCCGTATAATTGTAACCTGTTGCGCAAGGAGCACAATTTACCGGCGGCTCATAATCAGTCCCTTAGTTTATTGACAGCAAGACTTACAGTTAAGTATACACTTTGTGTACCTGCTAAACAGGTCTATCACAACAGTCTATGGTGATCTGATAGTGGTTGCAAGGCAGTTCTGTATATTTTGCTAATTCTAGGAGGTAAATTAAAGCCCATTGCACTGAAGTTAAGAAAACGTTTGTTTCTTAAATTGTAATTGAGGACTTTGCATCTGTATCATTTTCAATCGTCACGAGTGCCCATGACCAAGCTTTGGTCATTGACCCCTGATGTGTGTGGATGGATGGAACAAAAACCTGCCTATTACAACTCAGGTCACATTTTCCTTGCACCAGTTGGGCAGCAGCCTCTTGTGGTAATGCCTGATTTAAGGGCAGTGTTTAACATTTTCCTCTGTGAACTGTTGCTCGCAGGACAGTTCAGATGTTATCATCTCAGGATCAATCTATCACGACTGTACATAATGTGAGCCAGTGGCTCCCTGGTATTTTGGTTCAGGACAAAGCGATCTTGGGAGAATTCCGTCAGAAACGTGTAACTGATAGATGGTTGTTGATACTTAACATGCAAGACACCGCTTAAAGGAGTACCCAAGTGCGTCTGAATATTCTCACAGCTCATAAAAAGGTGGTTTGGTCATAAGCTCTAAGTCATCCCCAGCGAGGCAGATGACGTACGTATTATGCTACAGGCATTGCTGGACAACAAGGAAGGCCCATGTTGGTGGATGATAGTACACTTCCAAGGCTGCTTTCCTGCAAATCTGACATTGCCATATTCCAACTATACTTTATCAGCTCTTCTGGTGCAACTTCAGCTTGTTATTTAGCAGAATGGTGTCACTGTCCCTGACTTGGGGCGGGCAGTTAATCCTAGACTGACCACAGAAGTCCTCCTTATTTGTTGTGCTTCAGATTCACCGAGATTTTATTTAACAGACGGACAAGTCATGCCATGGTACATGCAGAAATCTCAGCCCTGCAAGAGCTGAACTACCAGCCCAAGCGCGCCTTCCCCGTGGTGACAAGATTCTGGAGGGATACCAAGCCGCTGAGGCAGTAGGGGAGAGTAGGGTTGCGCCCCCCCCCCAGGTAAAATGGATCATCGCCTGTGGCGGGGTGCAGGCCTGGAGGGACACTCTCTTGGCCTCTCGCTGCTGGCAGCTGTGTGCGCCTGTTGCTTCAGCCCAGGTCTCGGTCCATGCTGGTCCCGGATGGGGCTGTTCAGGGGCCAGGGCCCAGGGCCCAGGGTGGAACTTGGGTGTCAGCGTTGATCCGTGTTGGGGGCAACCAGTAGCACAACTTCTAAAAGCAGTTGTATAACACTTTGCATATTTTCTGCTAACGAACTATCGAACTATTGGACAACGTCTGACACTAGAGGTGCTTAACAAACTCAGGGGTTAGTGCGTTTCGCACTACGTTATATTTCTCTTGCAGGATACAGGATCATAGCGTAGTGCAATGCAGTGCAGGTAACTTATACCTGATGCACAATAACCCAGGCCCATTTGTATGCATTGAGGGGTCCCCCCACCACTCACATTAATGCAGATATGGGGTTGCATGTGTGATTCTTTTTATGAAAGAGTGGCTTATATATGTGTATGTTTCGTGTATTGCCTTCCACTAATAATTCTCAATTAACAACATAATTTATGTTTGCAGGGATTGTCATTGAAGGGTGGGAGACAGTGATCTCTGCAACTTACTTTCATGCAAATCAGCCCACCATTTCTTGTCCCAATATGAAATTGTATTATTATTTGGTGGAGGTGACTATCCTCCTCAAGGGACATTCACAACCCTTGTCAGGGTGATTCCTCAAAGCCACTAAACTAACATGAGCTCAACCCACTAGCAGCTATGACACAGAGCAGACAAGCTTCATTTAAGGCAATGTGCAACATATTTATGCAGCTACCAAAGCAGAAATAAAATGAAAATGCGAAAAACAATAAAACTCCCAAACTGAATTAGGCACATAGAGTAACATCTAAATAACAAACTGACACTAAGGTTACAAACATTCAATAATGGGAGTCAGAGATATGACATTTTAAACAGTCAAGGGAGACTAACCTCAAAAAGCACAAAGTGCTATTAAAAGTCACAGTTGTTGTAGCCTGTGAGTTATGTGTAATATGAGATTGACCACGATGAAGTGCGGCACAGATACACCAATCCGGTTCATCCTGGTTAAAGATTTAACCTTCTCACTTAGTCTGTAAGTTCCAACCAGACACAGTAGTACACTTCTAAGGCTACAGAATCTCAGAGGAGACTCTGAGAGACTCACAGACTGTCAGGCTGAGGCTAACAGCAGGGTCCGTCCATATCCAGTTGCAGCTGGTTAACTGGGTGCTTCCAGCAAAAGATCTCTTGCAGCTTGTTTTCTCCCTGTAGCCACATAGGAAGTCAGCCAGGTGACTCTTGAAAACCACGTCTTTATACTGGGTACAATAGGGATCAGGTACAGTCTTTCATGGCTCTAAGTTTACAGACAGCAGGTACAGACATATTATGATCTTTCTCAGGTCAAGAAAGTGTTCAGAAGAAAGTACCTGGGGGTGCCACATTTAGCCTGCTACCAGCTAGTGGTTCAGCGTGACTCCTGGGTACTCCCATAAAGATGGGGTAAAAGTACTCAGGGACAACTGTACAAACTTTTTCAGTAGTTCCTGTTTGTAGTACTGCAAACAGGCCCGAAATGCCATGTTCAGGACATTTTCCAGATGGTGAAAGTTTTCAGCCACACTAAACTTGGGACCTGAGCGCTGGGTGTGTTTGTGGGGATTGCACTATGGTAATCCTAGTGTGCTCCCACAGCTAACACTAAAACCCAGTCTGATAGAGTCACTGTACTCTCAACAAATCCAAAAGACAGAAGTCTGGTAGGACAACAGCAGGGTCCCCTGGCAACCAGAAATGGGATCCACAAGAATTTTCATGGCATCCTGTTCTCTTCCATACAAATGAGTTCCAAGTGTTACATGTAGCTCAACAGACCTGTCAAGTAGGCCTGGATGGTGAACTTTACTCCCTTCGCAGATTTTGCAGAGTTTTCTGCACTCACCAGAGCTCACGGAGTGCAGAAGACTCCACTCCACGTTGTGCAGCAGAGTTTTTCCCCCGCTCGTAAATAGCAAGTTGGTGATCACGAGCTGCAGCTCGAGTACAATTTCTACCCGAGCGGCAGGAAGATCAGCGCAAACAGCAGTTCGCACTGCACTCCGCCACTTGCGGAACTCCGAGGGAGTGTTTTGTCACTTCTGAGAGTTCCGCGTAGCGAAACTCTGCGAACTACACCCAGGCCTGCTGTCAAGCAGGATTGGACAGTGTGATGTCACAGGATGCCCACAGCCCCCATTCTGAACATTCCGTCAAGTTCAGAGGAGTCATTTCTGCCCTTTCAGGTCAGCCTATTGTTTACTCCTGGGAGGCATTTCACACCTATTCAAGCCTGAGCACAGGCTGACAGCTGGCTGTGGCTTATAATAATTAACCTTCTGACAGTTCAGTCATTAAAGGTAACTTTCTGAAAGTTACTTTTCCTAAATATTTATTACAAATCCAACTTCAGCATTAAATTCGATTTTTAATAACTAATAAAATAGTTGTTCAATTATTTTTCTAGCTGAACCCAATACTGAGATACAGTATTCATATTTGTATCTGTACTCTGGTTTTCTACATAGGACAGCTAGGCCTTCCAAAGAGAAAATAGCTTTTGGTCCTTGCCACTGTAGGGACATTGGATCATTCATTTTCTACACGTTCCACTTTTAAATACCATGAACCGTACCTTGTGTGCTGCATAAGGGTAACATATTAATATGTATTCACATTATCAAAGATGGTTTTCTCCTGTCAAAAGGGTTGTTTTGGCTGGTCGTACTGCAGAGTTGACACCGCAGCAGTCAAGCTACATAGGGTTGACCTGAAGTCATGTTTGCCTTGGCACTGTAGTGAATGTCACAATTGGTGCTACAGTCCATTTTACTTCCAGCCCCTGGGCGCACTTTCTACATTATATCCTAGGGACTTTTAGCCAAGTCGAATGTGCCAATTGGGAATAACCCATTCAACCAAATTTAAAGGGGGACACCAGAACTTTACCACTGGTTAGCATGGGTAAAGAGCACATAGTTCTAAAGCCAGCCAAAATATAGAGTTGAGCAAAAGGCAAAAAATAAGGGATGCACACACAGAAATGGCAGATTTCCTACAGCCCCCCTTGTGCTCATTAACTTTAGAGCAACGATAGAGGCACATAATATGCTAAAGAGCGTGATGGTAGGCCTCTGGAGTCTATCATCAATGACAGTTTCCTTGAAAATGATGTATAGTCCAATTCTCCTCAATGAGGACATCACAGGCCCTGTCATTTATTTTAGTCATTTCCTATTTTTTTGTGTAATGTGAACTAGACTCACAACCAGGGTGTCAGGGTGTTTCACAATGTGTTGATAATTGTTGCAGTAATGTAGTCATCCATTCAGTAAAAACAAAAAAAACATAACATGAAACAATATAAGATTAGCAACATAATCTCGGACCAGGGAATAAAAATAGCAGTGATACAGGAATCATACAATAGCTCATTGGCTCTTGTATCTGTGATACAATGGAAGTCAAGCATGGCAAAGAAACACTTTAAGTTGCTTTGTGGGGATGGGAAAAAAGTGTGATTTTGGTAGGTAGAGTAGGCCAGAGCTAAATGTTGTTCCGGGGGAAGATCGTATTGTACGGACATCTTGAAAGTTGGTACTTCAAACATCTTTGACACATTAATGTCCTTAAAGTCGATTAGATGAGATTGTATATATTATGTCATAGAACATAATCTCAGGTGGATTTCTTGTGAAAGTAATGTTACAGAATGTAAATCAATCAGTACAGTGGTGGAAATAGTTGGATACAGAGAATGTTGGATTAGAAATGTGAGTGTACGGTACACCTTTACAAACATAGGTTTAGACAGATACAACATGGTGTGTGGACTGACTGTTAATATTATCAGCCTTACGATGATCTTCCCCAAAACATTTTGCCTTGCTCCTCCATTTTTGCTGATCTCATTTTTACAGGCCTTAGGACTCTGTGTACTTTACCACTGCTAACCAGTGCTAAAGTGCATGTGCTCTCTCGCCTTCAAACATGACAAAATTGGCTTGCACCCAATTATCACATTTGATTTACTTGTAAGTCCCTAGTGAAGGTGTACTAAATGCAGCCAGGAGCCTCTAAATAGAATGCTGTTAGTGGGCATGCAGCACTGATTGTGTCAGTCACTTAGTAGCCCTTTAAACATGTCTCAGGCCTGCCATTGCAGCCTGTGTGCGCAGCTAAAACTGCCAAATCTCCATGCCAAAATAAACCTTTTGCCAAGTGTAAAACTTCCTTTTTAATACATATATGTCACCCCTAGGTTAGGCCCTAAACAGCCCATAGTGCAGGTGCATGTATTTAAAAAATTGGACATGGAGTTTTAACACGTTCATGTCCTGCTAATCAGAGCTTAAGTGCTTGTGCTCTCTCCTTAAACATAGTATAGTTGGCTTACACATGATTTGCGATATTTTATGTGCTCATAAGTCCCTATTAAAGTGGCTCTACCTGTATCCACAGCTTGTAAATTAAATACTACTAGTGGGCCTGCAGCACTGATTGTGCCACCAACTTAAGTAGCATTTTAAACATGCCTCATGCCTGCCATTACAGCCTATGTATTTAGTTTTCAACTGCCAGTTCGACCTGGAAATATAACCCTTATGTCCGGCCTAAACGCCACCCCTAGGTTAGGCCCTGGACAGCCCAGAGGGCAGGGCACACTGTATTTAAAAAGTAGGACATGTACTTTTACATTTTACATGCACTAGAAATGGAAAACTGTTAAACTAATGTTTCACTGCTGCAATGCCTACCTCTCCAATAGGATAGTATTGGGTTAAATGATTACATTTAATAAGTTATAACTTTCAATTTGGATCAGGTATACATTTCGAGTTTGGTCTCTAAAGAATTGCAGTTTAAAATACTCTTTAATGATAAAGTCGGAGTTTAAGTCACAATTCTGAAAATGCCTCTTTTTAAAAAGAACAATGGATTTAACACAGATCTCCTGACTAGGGGAGAATGTTTGATTTATACAGCATTCCATCCATCATCTGTTGCCGCAGCACTTTTAAAAAGTTGGCATTTTTTTGTCCTAACCATTTGGTGCTTGCAGCCTGTTTCCTGGGTCACATGATTAGGTGCAGCTGGCAGTTAGTATTTGTGTATTGATCCAAGAGAGTGAGACAAAGAAGCATGGGTATCAGCAGGCTGGGCCACCTCTGACTGCATGGGGGAAGGAGCTGTCACATACCACAAATGTGCACATCACAATGGCTCTGCCTGAGCACAATCACAAACTGTTTGACAAAAGTCTATTGTGACCCCCAGACAGGCTGGGGCCAGGGCAGGAAGGCAGGAAATTCAAACATCTCTGGGGGTGAAATCCCATAGAACTTACTCCTACTTTAAAGAGGGTGACAGGTATAAATAATGGATCCTCAGACCCAACTTTTCAGTCACCTCTGGACCTGTGGAAGACTCACAAGGACTACTCTGCTGCCCTACAAAAAGGACTCTGCTGCCTCAGTGAAGGATTGGACCTGCACCTTGAACCAAGAATCTTCAGAGTGACTACAAGGGTTAGTTGGCTGGACTCCTTATGAGACCCTCAGGGACAGAAAAGAATCCAATCACCTTGAACCCAGCACCTAAACTCTGTTGGCTGTGAGTCTTATCCCCAGGTAGGCCCATCCCAGTCCAGGACCATTGGAAGTGGACCTGAACATGCTATGTCAGCCCAACTGTGGTCCTGTGAGGCATAATCCACGTAGCACGATGCATCTCCTCACTGCTGCATTGGAACTGCCACAGCACGACGCATCCCCAGTGCCGGACCTTGCATCAAAACTCGCAGTCTCCTTGGAACCACCACTGCACAATTCATTCTCGACACAGGCCTTCAATGGCAAGATCCTTATCAACGGCATCCTCAACAATGACTCAGGACTCCTTATCACAACCCCACAGCTCTTTGGAACTGCTGGTGTGCAATGTATCTTCAAAGCAGGACTCTGCATCGCACCCATGTAACTCCTTGGAACCGCTGCTACATGATGCATCCTTGATGCAGGATCTTGCTTTGTTCCGCAGACGAGGATTTTAGATACTTTTGTTCAGCTGGCCTCTCTTGGTACCTGCAGTTGGCCAGCACTTCATCATGGTTGGCCTGAACTTGGATCTATGTGCCAGTCTGGTGCAACCAGATGACCACAGTTGTCACTTTGTGCTTTTAGGCACTCAAAGTTTTGAAATTGTATATCTCAGGTTCTACTGATTGGATTTTTATTGTTTTGTTGTTAAATAATGTATTACATTTTACTTTATTTTTCTAAATTGGCGTGAGATTTTTCTTATATTGTATTTTCACTTTGTTACTGTTTGAAGTACTGTATAAATACTTTACGCATTGTCTTTAAGTTAAGCCTGACTGCTTTGTGCCAAGCTGCCAGGTGGTTACGCACCGGTTAATTTGGGATTTGCTTGTGTTTTACCTTAACAGAGATTGTGCTTGATACTTGATTAGCATTTTACCCCCACTCAACTAGTAACCCAATTTCCAACACTGACTCATTGGAGCAGATCCTTGGCACGTTTTATTATTCACTGTACACATGTAGGAAAGGAGGTTTTCAATGAGTATGTTTACAAGCCAATTCCAAACTTAACTAAGCCCCATATGTACAAAGCCATCACAAAAGTATGTGTCAATGTAAGTTGATCTCTTCTCCTAATGAGTTCCCTGATTTAATCTTGGTTAAAATATCACACTCTCAGAACAGTTTGTAGCCCACTTTCTATGTTTCAGTCATGCATGCTCATCTGACACAGTAGACACCTCACACTCCTATAACACCTATGTCTAAGATCATTGCATGTTTTCTGTACTCTTCAAACTGTTTCAAGTGCTGCTAGAAGTGTTATTAATTGAGCTGTGAATATCCCAAAGTAAGAGTGGGCATATGTATTTTTTCTGGGGAGGCTTTGTTACATGTTCAGAGATCCTAATTTGCTGTGGTGACCTACAGCATACCCTAAGACTCCCTCCTAATATGTGTTTGGATGCAGGTACCATATGATATTTGTATTTTGTGACCCTGACTGATTGGCAGCAGATTTCTGGACCAAATCACATGCAAAGACGCAGTGAACGTGTTTTCAGGGGACTGGTTGTAAGAGTGAGAATGGGCTTCAATTCAAACATTGTATCTTGAGCTCTACCCTACAATAGAGCAAGGTGGGGTAGTTCTGATCGAGATGTTGTTCCAGATTCCAGGTACATAGAGCAGTTGACATGTGGCCATGATTCCTTTTTGTACTTCATCTCTTCATTGCCAGGTCTGGTGGCTCAGTGGACTGATGCATCCACTGCAGGGGCTTGTGTTCGACCTCATGGTCAAAGGCTCAAATTCCAGCGGGTCCACTCAGCCTTTCATCCATCAGCAGTCGAGAAAATGAGTGCCATTGAGTTGGGTAACAATAAACATCTGTTATTCAGCACCAAGATGCCTATGATGAACATGCACTTTACAAATGCACGTTATGTTATGTAATCTAATGGTGTCCTGGCTGCGGTTGTCCATAACCCGAAGAAAGATGGTGAGCTTATAAGTTGAATATGCAGTAGTGCCATTCATGATTTCTTTGTAGATGATGAAGTTTGTTTTGAAGCTGGTGCAGGTTGGCAAGGGGAGCAATTGGAGATTCATCAGGTTGGCCATTTTTCTGCAGGCCTCGATATGATGTGGCATATAGAATGTCCTTAATGGAGGCCAGTGTGAAGTGTAGGAGGTCCCTTGCAGGGAATTGCTACTATCCAGATACAACAATATAAAATCTTAAATGGCATTTATGATGTTGCCCTCTGCAAGGAATGGCTTCATAATTTTTTTGGAGATATCTGGTACCATGTTTGGTTTTTTACATGGACCCTCTAAGGATACTCCTGGCTGACAAGAATATCAGAATTATCCAGTCCACAAATGACACATAGGTCTATCTGAAGAGGAGGCTTATGAGGATAACATTTTGAAAACAGAATATTTAAATTGTGAAGGTAATGCTGAGATGTATCTCATCACTTACCTGAAACTCTGCTTGAAAAGAGCAAATGTTATGAGGTTAGAAGGCCTAGAAATCAGGCAAGTCAGAAGCACTTTGCAAATAAGAGGTTTTCTTGACTACAAAGAGAATGTGGCAACATGTTTCAAACCTGAGTGCTGTGACTAAAAAAGGTGCTGACTTTAGGGTGCAGGTTATAAATAGGAGGGAAAATGAAAAGAAACGTAGTGGAAGATCGAACGGAGAAGAAAGGTGTATGCCAACTAAAATAGGTTTGAAAAAAGCAGGGCCTCATTTGCAGATTGGATAATGTCAAATTCCACTGGGCAGTGTTATGTTATGTTGTTATGTTAGGGGGCTCTTCTATAGCGCTCGACTCACCCGGGGGCATCTCGGCACTTACTTAGCGAAAGTGAGGCAGAAAAAAGGAAGCAGATAATAGAAATAAGTTAAAACAGAAAAGCTTTTAGCTGTTTCCTAAAGACCAAGTAGGAAGTGCACTTACGTAGAGCCACTGGGAGTTGGTTCCAGTACTTGGGGGCAACATATGAAAAGGCTCTGCCCCCAGTGCGGGTAAGGCGTATCCGAGAGATCTTTAACAGGGCTGATAAGTTGGATCTAAGATTGTAGCCTGAGACCTGTTTAATAAGCTTTTTTTGTAAGTAAAGAGGACCCCTTCCATTCACAGCGTTGAATGTCAGGCAACAGATCTTTAAAAAGGACCTTTTCTTCACTGGAAGCCAATGAAGCTCTCAGTAAAGGGAGTGAAGGAGAGCCGGAAGGACGATTTAGTATCATCCTTGCCGCCATGTTTTGGATCACTTGTAGCTTGGCTAGCAGTGTCTCAGCCACTTCCGCCAGTAACCCATTTCTGTCTTCGAGGCGACTCATAACCATCACCTGGACCACGGTTCTGCGATGTTTCATCTGCAAAAAAGGTAGTATCTTGCGCAGAAGGCGTAGACTATAGTAACAGGAACTGATAGTGGTATTAATGTGGTCCTTCATTGTTAGGGTTTGGTCTAATTTTAGTCCTAGGTTTTTTACTGAGGGTGTTGGGGTGGGGGCCACTTCCAGCCTATCAGGCCACCAATCAGCCGTCCAGATGGTAGATGCTTTACCCAAGAGCATAAGCTCAGTTTTACCAGGGTTTAGCTGGTGGCAGTTTTCCGTGCACATATGGCAGGGACAATGACTACCTAGAGAATTACCTCGCTTTGATCCAAGCCTGGATGTCGGAGGCCTACTTGAAGCTGAACCCTGTTATGTTATGTTACGTTAGCTGCTCTTGTATAGTGCTCGAATCACCCTGGGGCATCTCGGCGCTGTCTAGAGATGCACATAGATGACATGTTCGAAGAGCTGAGTTGACGTTTAGTACAAAAAAGCTTTTAGGTGCTTCCTGAAAGAGGTGTACAGTGGGAGTTCCCTAAGGGATTTGGGGAGACTCTTCCAATATTTCGGGGCAAGGTAGGAGAAGGCCATCCCACCCGCTCGCTTAAGGCGAATGCGTGGGATCTGAAGCAGTCCCGCCGTAGCTGATCTCAGCAGGCGACCTGGGGTATACCTCTTTAGTTTTTTTTGTAGGTATTTTGGGCCTCGGCCGTTTAGCGCATTAAATGACAGGGAGCATATTTTGAAGATGGAGCGTTTTTTTACCGGCAGCCAATGTAAAGATTTTAACAGAGGCAGTGACGGTGAACCAGCAGGCATGTTTAGGATCATTCTTGCCACGGTGTTTTGGATGACTTGGAGCTTATTTAGGAAAGTAGTCCCAACCTCGGTTAAGAGGGCGTTTCCATAATCCAGGCGGCTGATCATCATCGCTTGAATCAGCGTTCTGCGGTACTCAGTAGGGATGTATGGGAAGATTCTCCGTAGTAGGCGGAGACTGTGATAGCAGGAACCAGCAGTAGCTGCTATATGGTCCCGCATGGTCAGTGAGCGATCAAGCTTCACCCCCAGATTCTTCACATGCTGTTTTGGGACGGGGGGGGGGAGCACCCAGTTGTGGTGGCCACCATTCATTGTTCCAGATGTTTGCGGCCTTACCCAGCAGCATTACCTCCGTTTTACCCGGGTTTAACTGGAGAAAGTTGTCCGTCATCCAGTAAGATATTGCAAGTATTCTCTGAATTACCTCTGAAAACAGTGTTTCTCTTCACGGCTGGTTACAAGAGTCAACCTTAAGTACCAGCATGTTTCACTGCAATGAAAGGGATCAAGCCCATCAGATATTGATAGCTAGCTGACAAAAAGAGTGGCTCTAGAGAATTCGTAGCTTCTCTAGGACCCCCTATGCCCTGGGATCTTGGATCGTTGGTACTTAGTAGCTCCTTTTGATGTAATCAAGGCGCAGGTCAATTTACAAAACGGCTCAATTTGGGACAAATAAATTTACCCCAAATGACCTACTTTTATTTTCCGCAAAAATGCCCACCTATTCCAAAGCTTGTCGTGTGAGAGTGAAGATGGCGAAAAGACATGGACATATCAATTTAATTAGGTTGACAGGTTCGCACGATCCTGAAACCTGTCCTTTATCCAGCTCTATGTAAGAGAGGTCCGTGTGTTTGTGAATTAAATGTATGTGTAGTTCTATCATTAGGCGTTCGAGAATCTGCCAAGTCTTCAGCAGAAATCAGGCCAGGCAGCACAAACCACCTCAGCGCGGCTGGTACTGCAATGCAGTAGTATGCTAGAAAAATCCACACACGAGCCTTCTCTGAAAGTTGCTGCAGAGTGGCTGCTGCAGCTCAGGAGCCCGTGTCACAGCCAGGGCTGAGAGATATTATCCCCGCTCCTGGGCTGGGACATATTGCAGTCTGAAGAGCTTTAAAAGGCAAGACCGAATCCCAGGCGCTATATCCTGGCCAGGTTGATGATTTTGGGCACTAATTTGTAGACGTGTTTTTGCTAAGCACAGATGTCGGCGAGCATTAATCACTTTTAATCGCCCTCCGCCTGCCGTCTCTCGCGCCCTCGCTCCATTTTGTCCTACTCCCTGCTGCCTTTGCGGCTGATGTGACTTTCCGTAGACATAAATCCCCCGCCCCCTCCCCCTCCCACTCCCCAGAATATTGCTAGAGCGCATTTTAGCGGCATGGGGGATGGGCAAGAACCCTTCTTATGCTAGTGAGGAAACTAGACTCGTTCTTCCAGCTTCCAGCGAGGATGCGGGCAGCACTGTAGAGCATCGTACCTTAACGTTACATACAGTAGCACAGGCGCGCAACGCCAATCCGGCAGGAATGACTTTACCCGCCTTCCCCGGCATCTCCCCACCCCATCGTGAGCCTTAGTCCGGGCTGAGGAATTTCCCCGTGTTCCCGGACACATATACAGTTCTAGAACTGCGGTGGGCAGGCTGAACAGTGGCTGACACCTCATATCAGCGTCATCTGAGAATTTCACAGGTCTTTAAAAGACCATTTACTTTTTAACGAGGCTTTGTTGTTTTTCCACTGGTTCCTGGAATGCCCTGTGTCGTCATCACTCTGCCTTTCCTTACATTTTCAAATTACTTTTGCTGCCACAGTGTGAGAATACATTTCCTGAAAAGTAAGGGTAGGCTTTGTTTTTGTTGTTGTTGCGTTTTTATATAGCATGAACTCGACCCGAAGGTATTGAGGTATACTATACATGAGCACAGTTACATTATACAAGGACTCATTCATTTTTGTAGGCACAGGGAGTGTTTTACCCAGAATCACAGGATGTGAACTGACGCTGAGACTCCAACATGCTTCCCCAACTCAAACCAGCCGCTCCGGCAGTTATGCCACATCCCTTCCAATATCATGGCTTATCATTATATCATATATCATGGCATATCAAGAGTCTGAAAGTTTGTTGCAGGACCCACAAATTTATTTCCTCCACCCTCCATCCCTGATTGGTGCCATATTACAAATACTTAAAATGATATCTGAGACCCCACTCACTACCATGGATAACATGCTAAGTTACTCCTAATGTCTGGGAATGCATCCTGAACTCAGACAACGCATCCATCATTCTCAACCCTCACCTTGCACTCACAGCGATCACACTGCACCTACACCGCTCACTATGCATTACCTCCTCGTCCTGTCTTCCTCGCCACAGTAATATACATATGAGCCTCCGGCTCCACACAGAACTCCAAGTAAAATAAAAGAGCAGCGCTCTAGTCTCCCCTCCCTCCTCCAATATGGCCCCAGAGGCTTCATCCAATCCTATAAAAGGATACATACCCACCAGCCCAGCCTGTTCTTTTTTTCTGCACTTCTCCGAGTGCTGTGTCTTCCCTGCTGGTCAGGTGAGTGGGGCTGGGTTCCTGCTTTAGCAGTTCCCTGTGTCCTGTGGTATCTAGTTGGGGGACGTTAGTTTTGCTGGGTGTGATGACTACTGTTCATATTTATTGTGGTCGTTTCATGTGCTTCGTTTTTTTTTTAATAAGTTTTGTCTCCCCCTTCTATTGCCTAGCTGCCTCGTGTCCTGCTTCAGCGGACTGGAGTGGTTTTCTATTTACGGCTGGTTTGTTTTTCAGGGCGCCTTGGGTCCTGTTTGCCGTTTTTGTATTTCTTGCCTTTCCCGACCGCGCGTCCTGCTGAGCGGACGTTGCGCGGCCGGGTGCGGGATCTCTTGGAGCCGGAGGCTTCTTTCTATGTTCCCTTACCTTCGGTCTCGTCCCGGAGTGGTTTCCTGACTCGTGGTGTCTCTGCGCGGCTGGAGACGCCTTCACGGGTTGCCGCGATGCGGTCTGTGCCTCAAAATTTTTCCTCTCCCATTTGGGTGCGCGCGGTTCTTCCGGCTGCATTTCTAGCCGTCGGCTGGGTTCCAGGTGGGATTGGTTTGGTTGCTTAGCAACCTCGGGTCCTATTTTAACGGACTGTTCGGTGGTTTGCCTGTGTTTGTTTTTCTTTCACTCACATGGCTGGCTGTCATGGATCTTTCTTCTGATAATTTGGCTCCTGATTCTTTGGACGTGGCTTCCAGTTCGGGGGTGCATGTTCCTTCCATGGAGGTTTTGCAGCGGATGATAAATTCTGCTGTTTCTGCTGCTTTGCAGGGTCATGTCCCTGTCCCTCCTCCTAAGAAGGCGAGGGTTGATGGCGCTGCTGCGGATGCTGATTCTGAGAATGAGGAGGAGGTTGATGTCAGGGGTCGCTTTGTGCAGGGTGCCGACCTGAAGGAGGTGCTGGGTCACATTCGCGACAACTTGGTGTTCCCTGCTTCTGTGGTGCCTCTGGAGGACGATCTGTTTTCGCAATATCATCGTCCGGAGCCGGATTCTTTGCCTCTCCATTCCTCTGTCTTGAAGATCCTGGAGAATGAATGGAAGGATGTGGACAAGGGTTCCTTTCCTCGTTTCTTGGGTAAGAGGTACCCTCTTCTGGATTTTGCGGTCAAATTCCCTGCCTCCGTGAAGGTTGACTCTTTGTTGGCGAGCATGTCTTCACATGGGTCTGTTGTCTCGGAGGACTCTTCTCCTGCTGACCCGGTTGACCGCAAGGTGGATGGTGCTGTGAAGCGCACTTTTGCGGCTGCTAATTTTTCTATCAGGGCTGCGACCTATTCCTCTTACGCTATCCAGTCCTTACTAAAGGATTTTCAGTCTCTGTCGGAGTTGTTGGACCAGGGGGAGGATGTTTCTTCTACCCTGGCGATGATGGAGCAGCAGGTTCGTCTGCTGTCCGATGTATCCTTTGATTCACTGGGGGCTGCTGCTTCTGCGGCCGGATCCTCTGTGGCTGCGAGGCGTCAGTTGTGGCTCCGCTCCTGGAAGGCTGATGCTGCCCAGAAAAACTTGCTTATGAAAATCCCTTTTTCGGGGGTTAGACTTTTTGGTTCCTCTCTTGACGACATGGTGAAGAAGACGGCGGAGGACCGTAAACTGCTTGCTCCTGACCGTCCTGGCAGGTTCCGTGCCTTTGGTTCTCAGCGGTCTTTTGGTTCCTCGAAGAGGGGTCGGGCGGGTCAGCCCTTTCGTGGACGGGGGCGTGGCCGGGGTGCTCCCTCCTTTGATAAGTCCCGGTTCTCCGGAGCTTCTGCCTCCTCCGCTCCCGCTTCCAAATCATGACTGGATCGCTCCTGGTATGGGTCCGGTTGGGGGTCGGCTCTCTTGCTTCCTGGACTCTTGGCGGGCGACTGTGTCGGACCAATGGGTGCTTCAGGTGATCTCGGAGGGTTTGCGCATTGGTTTTGCCCGGACACCCCCAGACTGTTTCAGGGCCACTCCTTGCCCGAGAGATCCGGTGAAACGATTGGCGCTTTTGGACGGCATTGCGTCACTGTTGGTCAAGAAGGCGATCGTTCCTGTGCCCAGCGATCAGTTGGGGCAAGGGGTGTATTCGATACTTTTCCTAGTGTCCAAGCGCACCGGGGATCTTCGGCCGGTGATGGACCTGAAGTGGGTGAATACTTTCGTCCCTCACCAGGGGTTCAAGATGGTTTCCCTGCCTTTGATCCTTCCTCTGATCGCTCAGGGGGATTTCCTTGCATCGATCGACCTGAGGGATGCTTACCTTCATGTTCCTCTTCATCCGGACTTTCAGAAGTTTTTCCGGTTTTATGTGCTGGGTCGTCATTACCAATTCCAGGTATTGCCTTTTGGGCTCTGCTCTGCTCCCCGGATCTTTACTAAGGTTCTGGCTCCTCTTATTGGACATTTGCATGGAGAGGGAGTTAGTGTTTTTCCTTATCTGGACGACATTCTAATTTCTGCTTCTTCTCTTCCTAAGGCGGAGTTGCATGTCCGGAAGGTGTGCCATGTCCTGGAGCATCATGGGTTCCTCGTGAATGTGCCGAAGTCCTCCCTGGTTCCGGCTCAGGAATTGACTTTCATTGGGGCTCTGTTCAAGACTCAGTTGGGGATGGTGTTCCTGCCCCCTCCCCGTGTTTTGTCCCTGATGTCTGCTGTTCGTTCCCTGTTGGTGGGGGTTTCTCATCCTGTGAGCCTGTGGTTACGAGTTCAGGGTCTGATGTCGGCTTCTTTGTTGACGGTGCCGTGGGCTCGCCTCCATATGTACCCGGTGGTGTCCCACATTTTATCGCATTGGGACCCCTGTTCCCTCGATATGGATGTTCTGGTTCCTATGTCGGAGGAGGTTCGGGTGGTCCTGGGTTGGTGGTTGGACGAGGGTCATCTGTCCAAGGGCCGCCCTTTTCTGATTGTTCCCACCCGCGTGGTCACTACCGATGCCAGCCTGCTGGGATGGGGTGCTACTCTAGGGGTTTCAACGACTCAGGGGATTTGGCCTCAGTCGGTTTTGTCATGTTCCTCCAACTACAAGGAACTGAAGGCCGTCCTTCTGGGTCTGTTGGAATTCTCGGATCTTGTTCGGGGTCACCACGTGCAGATCCGGACGGACAATCAGGTTGTGATGTCTTATGTGAACCATCAAGGGGGGTGCAAGGTGCGCTCCCTCAGTTGCCTGGCTCGTCGGATTGGTTCTTGGGCGGAGGTGCATCTGGAGTCCCTGTCTGCCATCTACCTGCCGGGTGCAGAGAACACTGTGGCGGATTGTCTGAGCCGGGTGTTTCCTTCCATGGGGTCCTTGTCTCTCACGAGGTGGATGTTCAGGAGGTTGCGGGTGATGTTTGGTTGTCCGATTGTGGACCTGTTTGCCTCCCAGGACAATGCCCAGACCCGTTGTTTTTGCACGATTATGCCTTGCCAGGATGCCTGGAGGGTGGACGCCCTTTCGTTCCCTTGGCCGGAGGGTCTGCTGTATGCATTTCCCCCTGTTCCCCTGCTTCCAGCTGTGTTACAGAAGATCAAGAGGGAGGGGTCGTTGGTGCTTCTGATTGCTCCTTGTTGGCGGCGGCGCCCTTGGTTTCCCCTTCTGAAGGAATTGGCTGTGTCTCCGGGGTGGCCCTTGCCGTTCGTGCCGTACCCTCTGATGGGTCCTCTTCTTCCTCTGCCTGTGTTCCGTTCCCTGGGTCTGCGGGCCTGGCTCTTGAGAGGGAGTCTCTGATGCGTGGAGGTTGTTCGGTGGCTGTGGCTGGTGTCATTCAACAGTCCCGGAGGCCTTCTACGCTTAAGTCTTACGCCAAGCATTGGGATCATTTTGCTTCTTGGTGTGTTGATCGTGGGCTGACGTTGGATGCTTTGGATCCGGCTCGCGTTCTGGACTTTCTGAACGATGGGTTTGTGTTGGGATTGGCCATTTCGACCCTTCGGGCTCAGTGGGCCGCCATTCGGGCATTTCATGTCCTGCCTTTGGTTTCCATTTCTCCGTTGGTTGCTCGGCTTTTTAAGTCTCTTTCTTTCCAGCGGCCACGCCCTATCATGTGTCCTCCTCCTTGGGACCTTCCTTTGGTTTTGCGTTCCTTGCAGTTGGCTCCTTTCGAGCCTTTGGAGTCTGTGGACCTGAAGTTTTTGACTCTCAAGGTGGTGTTTCTGGTGGCGATTGCCTCTGCCAGGCGTATGGGGGAGTTGGGTGCTTTCCTTCGTTCTGCCCCGTTTTTGTTGGTTTTGGCGGACCGGGTGGTCTTACGCCCTCATCCCACTTTTGTTCCTAAAGTGGATTCTTTTTTTCACCGGTCTACCGAGGTGGTTCTTCCGGTTCTGTGTCCTGATCCCTCCTCGGCTGAGGAGTCACTTTTGCACCTCTTAGATGTTAGGCGTGCCTTGCTGATTTACATTTCTCGCACTTCTCCCTTCTGTAAGGTTGACTACTTGTTTGTGAATTATGGTTTGTCGCGTCAGGGTATGAAGCCCTCCCTGTCCACGATCAGTCGGTGGATAAAGGAAGCCATTCTCTTGGCTTATGCTTCGGTGTCTGAGGTTCCATCCCTTCCTGTTCAGGGTCGTTCCACCAGGTCGGTGGCTGTTTCCTGGGCTTCTTTCAAAGGGGTGTCTATGGAGGATGTTTGTAGGGCTGCTACGTGGTCCTCCCCGCATACCTTTATGTCCCATTACCGCCTCCAGATTGGGGGTGGGGGTTCTGTTTCGTTTGCCTCCTCTGTTTTGACTGCTGGGGTGCCTTAAGAGGTTGTCCATTTTTTGGGTTGTTATGCCTCTGTATATTAAAATATGTTTTCGCTGCACTGATGGTGTGGTCTGTTTCCCTTACATGAAGCTGTTTGCTTTGGTATCGGCTCATATGTATATTACTGTGGCGAGGAAGACAGGACGAGGAGGTAATGCCCCGGTTACTTACCGGTAATCTTCATTACTCCGAGTCCATGTCTTCCTCGCCACAGTATAGTTTCCCTTCCCTCCCGGCCCTGGTGGTGGCTTCATGTCTGCGGCTTGGTTTTTCAGGCTGGGCTGGTGGGTATGTATCCTTTTATAGGATTGGATGAAGCCTCTGGGGCCATATTGGAGGAGGGAGGGGAGACTAGAGCGCTGCTCTTTTATTTTACTTGGAGTTCTGTGTGGAGCCGGAGGCTCATATGTATATTACTGTGGCGAGGAAGACATGGACTCGGAGTAATGAAGATTACCGGTAAGTAACCGGGGCATTCACATCGTTCACCCTCCTCTTACCCTGCATCCACAGGAGCACACTGTTCAGTCTGCACTCATATGAAACTCCACTCACCTGCGCAGCAACAATTACGGAGTCTCTGTCAAAAACAGCAACCAAGCTTTTTTAATCAACGGTGACAGGTACAACTGACCGAATAGAACACTGGGAACACTTTACTGCACAGCACTTATGCCTCCTGGGCACAACACCGCCGAAAGCAGACTCTTGCTGGATAACTCGCCCAAGAAACAGGATCCCCAAAGGTCAAAGGGACCAACAAAAAACACTCAAGAAATCAATAAACTCCACCCTAAGGTGCTTGGGGAGACATCCAGAGGATTTAAGCACCCACACATTTTTGCGAGACCGACAGAAGCTTCTGAAGGAACTAAAATGGGAATTTAAGAAAGAGAAAGAAGATGAAATCCGAGTACAGCTGCTCCATGATGCTAATCACAACGACGGCGCCCGTTTCTGGAAAAAGGTGAATTCTATAATCCACCCACACCACGAGGGAATCTCATCCCACATTTCAGAGGAAATATGACTCAAATTTCTATCTGAGCACTTTAACCACAGACATATGCTCAATGGATCCAAACGGACGGACGCCACAAGATCGCCCGGAAGCAGGCCCGAGACAATGCAGGGATTGAACATGCCTGATCCAGCAAAATGATCAGGGAGCGAGCCAGGTGACCTACTCCCATCGGCAATCAAGAAGCAAATCGCAAAAGGGAAAAGAGAGGGGGCTCTGGACCTGAATGGAATCCCACCGGCCCTGTTCAAACACAAACCGGCCGACTGGGCTAACTTCCTGCAACCTCTATTTTCGGTAATCCGGTCACAAGGCAGAATACCTAATCATGTAGAGGCACAACGATCGCGCCAATCTACAAGAGCGGTGTCAAGGCCTGGCCTAGCAACTATCGCCTAGTGGCCCTGATTGACAACGAGGCAAAGTATTTTGCAGGTACCATCTTGGAGGATCTCATAGGCTGGGCGGACTCCAACAAAATAATCCTGCCAAACCAGACCGGTTCTGCAAAATGACTGACACCCTCATACTCTCTCTTCTTATCGATGCGACCAAAACAGCTAACCTGCAACTACATCTATGCTTCATTGACTTTAGTGCAGCATTCAATAACGTTGAGAGAGGGAAACTCCGTGGGAAGCTGGCACACTGGGGAATCCCACCAGACATCTTGTACATCCAGCTTCTTCTACACACTGACATCTGGGTCCAGGGGATACTGGGAGGGGGAACATATCTCTCTAGAAAAGTCCCTACAGCCAAAGGGTTGCGTGCTGGCATCCACTCTGTTCAACTTCTATGTGGCCGACCTCCCTCAAGCTCTCAACATCAGCAATGCACACGCACCCAGGCTCGGAGGATAACCACTGTCAAACCTTATGTATTCTGATAACGTGGTGCTGCTCAGCCCTACATATGTCGGTGTTCAACATCTACTCGATGAAATGTAGAAGTACACCACAGAGAATAGTCTAAAAGAGAATTTCAAGAAAACTCGGACTATGACGATAAACTACAGAAGAAGGCAGCAGAAGAGGTGGCACCTGGGAGGTGCTCTTATTGATTCCACCACTGATTACAAATACCTCAGTGTCATTTTTGATAAGGAAGGGGCCTTCATGCTCCAGAAAGAAGAGATCAGAATGAGATGCCTGGTCGTAGCAATAGAGTTTCAAAACTGACGGGTCCCTCACTATGCCCCCTTGTTAGAGAACAGTTGACCCCTTGGGGTCAACTGTTCTCTAATACAGATTATCTTTGATAAAATGCACTTTAATTTTTGTTTGTAGCCTTGAGAAAGCCCTGGCGTCATCCGCCAAATGGGGCGAAACACGTGTCGGCTGTTGTCTGTTTAATGTTGAATCAATAAAGGAATCTTTTGGATAATCTCAATGAAGATGGAATGAATTCTTAACATTTGAAAGGTGGTTGAAATGAAGAAAAAAGGATTTAGCCTCTTCAGACAAGGAACATATACTCATATCTATCCCCAATTTGAAACTTTGAAGCTCTAAGGGTCCAGAGCTTTGAGTATGGTTCCCTCGCTTTAATAAACTGTGAAGAAAGATATAGGCCTGGAATCTTTGCACCTTCTGCTTTTGTTGAAACAACACTCAGTGTGGACTCACACCACTCACCCTGCACTCCCTTCTCTCACCCTGCAATCACAAAGGAACACTGCTCAGCCTGCAATCACACTGGTGCTCCATTCATCCATCACTCTTGCAGCTCATGCTGCTTTCACACAGGCACAATAGTCTGTCAGAACTCACAGGGACACACCACTCACCCTGCACTAACTTCTCTCACCATGCGCTCATCAGCCACTCCCACAGCTCATCTTTCCCTCTTATTGCTCACTCTGCACTCACACAGGCACACTGGTCACCAAGCACTCAAACAGGCACACCACTCTCTGTGCATTTACACAGCTCCCACCCCCTACCCTGCACTTATTCCTCTCACTCTGTATGCACGCCTCTCACCCGACACGCACATGTGCCCTTCACTCATCTTACACTCCTGCAGCTCACCCTGCACTCACATCGGCACACCTTTCAACCTGCACTCACACCACTCACGCTTCATTCACTCATACTATTCACAATCACCCACATGAGTGCACCTTTTATGCAGTGTGCTTAACAAGCATTGGCAAAGCCCCTTGCTGTATACAATATTTCTTTCAAGTGAGAGTGCAATGCACTGTAACTGGAGAGACCTAAAAATTGCCCAAATTTTATGAATATACACATTTCTAGAAAGGCACCTGCAGAATACCTATTCTGTCCATAGAACTAGATACATAGTCAGTTTCATCTATAACTACGTGGCCAGTACAAGAGGGGAGAGTGGACTGTGGATGTGGGATGGCGAATGAAGGGAGATCAGGGCTGAGGCTTTTGGGGGTGCTGAGGGATTGAGAATCAGTCTGAGGCTGTGGGAATAAGCTGGATGTGAGTGTTAATTTAGTAGAGAAGGAGTAAGCAAACAAAGGCTGTAGAAGGGGGAAGCAGGTGCAACAGGCTAATGATGATGCAATGTGACAGAGACTGTGAGTTGCGGAGGGAACAGAGTATGGAATTTAAGCCAATGGTGTGTTGTGGGTGGGAGAAGTAGCACTTGCTTCACATGTACTTTTTAATCCTTCACCTGGCCCCCCTTGGCCTGGATAGGAGCCTGGTGTTTTCGTGGCTGCAGAAGCCACAATGTAGATCAGCGTTTGGACCCATTGGCCTGCATGATGGCAGTGCTCTGTGGAGGGAGGTATCACAGTGGACAGCTGTCTGAGGCTGTGCACATTGGGACCAGCTTCTATAGGACACTTGGGCTCAAGTACCACCAATATTTCAGCTGAGAGGCTGGGGCTCATGAAAGCACACCAAAGCTTCGACTCTGCATTGGACCAAAGGTACCAGCATTGAGGTTTGTTGTTCATCTTCTCAGTTCAGACATGTTGAGTTGTTGCTACTATACAGCATGACCAAAGGGTTGCAGGTGATTGTAAAGCTTTGGCCCTATAGTCCCTCAGAGCTGTCACTATGGTAGGAAGTCCATTTTTCATAAGCTTCAATGTTTGAAAGTTTGACAGTTATTACTTGAATTCTAAAATCTGCATATGGTGTGAAGTCTTCAAGCTTTCACCACTTCACTGCTTTTTCTTTGATTGGTTAAAAAAGTTAGGCTGAAAATCCAAAGTTAAGCTTGTTTTTAAACTTTTCACATAGTTGCCCATTGTACTGTATGAAACCTTCAGCCATTCCTGGCATACCATTCACCACAATGGTTCATTCTGGAATGCGTGTGTTTTTAATTTTTGCATTGTATGTTAGGTTTGTAAATCCAAGCATGCAAAGTGTTACTGGATAAAAAAAACATGGTTGCCAAAGGAGTCAAACATTTCATAAGATCAATTGGATCCTATTATATACATTTTTAAAAATGTGATTTGTTTGTTTCCAATAGTGTAACTACTTGTATAGTGTTGTGATGGTGATTTAAAAAAAGCATACCACAGCACTATACAAGTATCTTTTCTAGCCTACCACATGGAGTTATGTCATGGGTTGCCTTGACATAACTCTTTATCCAAAAGCAGTAAAGTGTTTTTTAACCCTCTTATTTTTATTCAAAATCACAGTTTTCATTTCTTTCCTTTCGTGCATGTACTGCCAACAATTTTACACAGTTCCTAACTGCATGCATTGCGCCTTTGACTCTCATTGAAATCTTAGTACGTTTTGACAGTGACTACATAAAGCGAACTTAGTGCACAGTGTACAGTTGTCCTGTCCGAATATGTATTAGAATTAGAAGTAGGTAGCATGGAAAACGTACTGGAGCCAAGATACTTGATCTCTGCCTTTCTTCAGAGGAACCTGCCCTATGTCGTGCAGAGATGACCTGTGAACTGAAGAGTAGGCCATGGTCAAGAGACCTAAATATGAGACAGGAGATCTGAACAGGGAGAGCCAACAATAGGTCTTCAGAGCACAAAGACAGACTCACTGGAAGAGGTCACAGGTAAAAGGGTCCTCTAACCACAGTACCTTAAGTGGCAATACCGTAGAATATTCTGATGCCTTGGCAGCACAGTCAAAGACCTCTGGACTTTCCCTTGCTGTATCCCTGACAACCCTCCAAATTACTTTAGACCCCCTGCTTCACTCTCCATTGCTCAATCACAGTTTCACACAGTGCTACACAGTTCACTAGAAAACAAATTATGAAAACAACCACCACTTACTTTCCTTTAATGTCCTGACCAAACAGGACTTGATTTAGCCTGAAAAAGCTTGTAGGCCATGACGACCACCGGTAGACCCATGTCCTGAGTATATATGCAAGATTATCCGCATTAACAGCCCTGCAACTACTCTAGCCAGAAATACCAACAACTTCTTGGAAAAAGGTCTCTTCTCAAAGGAACTCCCTAAAATAAAGAGGTCTTTAATCAGAGGCTCCTTCTAACTTACAGACCATAATGAACTGTTTCTAGGCAAAAAGATTGAAAGATTGGCATTAAGACAAATAGCTACATTTATCACAGAAAGTAGCCTTCTCTTAGATTACCAAAACAAATTATGGCATGGCTGTAGCACAAAAGCAGACAGGGTGATTTAAACACTGTAATGGATTCAAATGGAGTACCGGCACACCTGTTACTTGACCTCTCTCTTCCATTTGATTTTGTCCATCTCCACAGGGACTTAGAATTGGACAAATCTTCTTAAAAAATAACTTTGTATCTGTACTTAGCTAGACCTCTGCCATTAAGACTGACATCCTACAAGTCGACTTTTTTTGCCAGCTCCTCAATAGCAGCCTGGTGTATTCCTGCCATGATGTGGCTCAATATGCTTACATTTGTGAGAACTGCTCAATGTAGCAGGCTAACAATAACCGGATTTTTTTAGTGTATCACAGGCGTGTTGCACTGCATTTATCTGCAGTAATATTACCAACTCACTGGCACACGATTAACTGCAGAAGAAGGGATGGTAATTCGGGAATTAAACCTGTGACTTACCAGTTACCTACCACAACTTAAAAATGGTAATCCACAAAGCAGTCCCTAATTCATATAATAATGAAGGTCAGGGTCCAAAGTTTTGCTCAGGAGCATGTGCCCAGCAAATTCAAATTCCGGGAGAGCCGAATACCAAGACTGTCTAGATGGAATTCTACTGTGTGCCACTTTCACCCAGCACCAGGCACAGCCTGCCCCTCTATCTCACTCTTACAGGTTCTTTTCCATTTTTGATTTCTCCCTTTGTCATAATGTTTCCATATTTTTCATTCTCCTTCCCCCTTTTATGTTTTTCTCTCTCTGAAACAAAGTTTGATTAGGATAAATTAGTGCAGGACCCAAAAAATGAGTGCAAGTGGGCTCCACCTGCACCCACCAGTTCAAATTAGGCATCGCCACTAAGCCTAATATTTTGAGACCTGTACGTTCAGGGCAGCCCCACCCATGAATATTTTGCAACATCCAAATGAGTAAACTAAATTATACCGTCAGTCATTAATGGGACAAGAGCATATTTCTGGATTAGCAATAATAAATATTTCACAAGCAAATTGTCCTGCACCGAAGGAATCAGGGAATTGTCAAAAAGGGTGTTGTCTTGCAATAACTTTATGAAAATATGTCTTATATGCTTTTGATTCAAATTTATAGAAGCTGTTTTTTAGTTGTCAGTGCACTCAGTCTGTGTTCCAAAGATCACTGTGAGTTGCCAAGGGATCACTGTCAAATTTTCAAAAATATGCTAGTTGTAGTATCAAGTTTGTTCAATGTGTTTAAATTGCACAGTTTGTCACTTGTTTTTCTCATACTGGCTATGAGGAAAGATCTGATTTCAATTCTGGAAATGCTTGCTCTGCCCCTTTTCTGGAAGTATTAGTCCACCTCAAACTTTGGCTCTAATTGCACCCCGGCAATAACATACCATGACATAGCTTTTCGTAGTGTTTAGTTCTTCACCAAACCACAGTTGTATTTTAACATCTCATGCCACATTGCAATATAGCATTAAAGAACATATGGTACTGTAGCACCAATAAATGTACCATACCATAAAATACCATAAAGCTACATAACAAAATGCTAAAATAATATAGGACCATAACTTAAGACCACATGAACAAAACACAGCCTACAGAGAATAACAACACAACAAAACACAACCTAGCACAGCACAATCAACACAGTTTAATGCCATTTGTGACAAGATAACAAAATGCAAAAAAACACAATTGTAATTGTAACTGTATTTATCTAACACTTACGATCCCTGATGAGGCGTTTTTCGGTGACTAGCATGTGTTAGAGCTCTTTTTCTTTTCATTAGGCTTAAGATGTATTAGAAATAGAGCTTATGCTAAACTGTGTTTACATTGTCCTCTATCTTGAAATGATGTTGTAGTACAGCATGTGACAACCAGTGCTGCCATTACTTGTTCCAAATAAAGAATTGCGACGTTTACACCAATAAATGATGAGCGTTCCCATAGACTTCTCATCAGGCTGCCCCTACCCAAGGGCGTCTCAACTGTCTCAGACTTGCATGCACAAAGTATCAACTTCAATGCTTGAATAAACTGTGAGAACGGCAGAATTCAATGTCATCATATTATGAGAGAATCTTGAAATGCATTCTGTAGTCAAAAGTTTCTTCCTGCTAGCTCCACATTTAGGTACAACCTGGGAATTTCTGTAGTAATGTATGAAATCCATTATCCAAGCTCCTATAAAGACACATGCTTTTTCTGTAACTTGGAGCCACTATTTCCCTTTGTCACAAGGCAAATGTTTGCTCAATTTTCTATAGAACATTACTGAGTTCTTTGTACTAATGATTTGTATATGTTGCTGCTAAACATATTGATGGCATCATTCATTTATTTTGCCTTATAATCCTTTAGATAAACCTTGGAAACCATAATCCATGTCTGAATTTTTTACTGAGAATGTTACTGTTCTGATTATTAATTTTGCACTCACAAGAATGAGAGGCTTGTCCAATCAAGGAGCACCAAAGTCTGTACCAGAACTACACTGCTACCGGTCCAAGCCATTGGCATGCTCTTGGCAAGATTATGAAAGAATGCTTTGTGCATGGATGGTTTGCACATCGTGTAAAGTCATGCACTCTTGGGTTGAGGTAGTATTCCTTACATGTGCCGTTATTGGGTACACTTAGGACTATTCTCTTTAGTGCTAGCCACGTTTTTTCGATCCTGTTCCTACATGGCGGCCACTAGGCGTTGTGTTGTCTCTTGTCCCTCTTCGGTCTCGCGAGCCACACGCAGGTGGTACTCATTGCTGCACGCGCGGGGCGTTTTTCCTTTCAGGTCGGGGTATTTAATCCGAGCAGTTTGTTGGCCTCTGTTACTTGGGTTCATCGTGAAGCGTGCCGTGGGGTCTTTTTGAAGAAATGACGGGATTCTGTGGAGGTGAGGGTATAGTAGTTAGAGTGACTGTGTGAACCTTGTAGGTCATTTTTTGCAACATACTTAGTAGCTGGCTTAATCAAGCCCCGTTTCTTTCTGCTCCCAGCCTTATACGTGCAGATGAAGTGAGTTATTTATGTTTACACGTTTTTTGGGCTCCAATAGACGTGACTGACTGGCGCGAGTTTGTTGGAACAACATTTAACGTCCATTTGGAATGAATTATCTATAAGGTAACAAATTACTTTAGACCTTTGACGTTATACGAATATATTGCGATACTTATTTATGAGTGATTAAGAACTGCTTCCCTCTATTCACTGTTTGTTGGAACTGGATTTGTATCAGTAAAGACCCGTGAGACAGAGTCAGTTTGAGCAGTTTGCTGGGACCAGCAACTCTTTTAAGGTACATATATCCTTCACCCTATAGTGGTTCTGTCAGTATTTCATTACTTGGGACATAGCCATTTATGATAAAAAATATTTTCTCCTTTTAGTGATATAATTGAAAAAAATTGTTAATACGCTGAAGGTACGATTTTTGAAAAAACACGGGACACAGCGGCATACGGACTTATTTTTGGTACGTGACTGGGATTATGTGTGGACTTTAAGCTGGGGGCTGGCATTTCTTAGTGAGATTAATGTTTTTTTTAGCATAATTCGGTCCGTTTGGGCAGTGTCAGCCTCTTTGCATTAGGCGCTTTGAGTAATTAACAGCTTGACTGTAAGTACTGAGTAAATAAAAATGCCCCTGCACTGATAGGTCTAAACACTGTTTAAGCTAGCTTGGCGTGTTAAACTTTACCGGTCTTAAAAACCTTTGAAACACGTATTAGTGTGTACAAGAATATGATTGGATCGATAGAGCAGGATATATTGCATGTTCTATCCACGCAGGACAGGGATATACGATCCATAGTCAAGCAAAACATATAGGAGGGAGTCTGGTTTCTTTGACTCTCCTGGCGTCCAATATACTCAACACTGGATGGACGCTCCCAAACATCAGAAGACCCATTGGCAAGTACCCAGTACAATGCGGGTGAGTTCCAATAATGCGAGTCTGTAGACTGGAAATTGTTTTCTAGTTGTTCATTTCACATGTCATTGGTGGTGGTATATACACATATTGGGATCGGTATCACTCCTTTGGCCTTGAGTAGGTAGGGGCTAAATGAGGTGGTATATGGGGTCTTTTCTTTGGGTACAATGTAGTACATCTATTATATATCTATGATCTTTTGAATGTCAAAGCAATGGTAAATAATGTAAGTTTGGTGATCCTAAGTTGTGTATAGATTATTGTATTTTACATTTTTGTTGTGGGCATCTTTTCCTCATTTTTGCTTATTATATGTCTTTTTCGGTTGTATTTTTCCCCCTGGTTAAGTAGACGCCCCTCTATATAAGATCCAATATCTGGCGGGCCCTGAAGAAAGTGGCATTTCATCAGTGTTTTAGCCACCGAAACGCGTCAACCGTAGTCTGGTTAAGATCCTGCTTTATGCAGTTGCTGGATGTGGTCAACTAAACTACTGTACCATTCTGTAGCAGATCCTCCCAGATTTATGTAATGTGTGTGAAAGTTGTTTTGGGATGGTGAGAGTGTTGGTATGAAAGGTGCTGTGTGAATTTGGTGTGTGTCTCTCTTCTTGAGGTTGTCATTTGTATGTATAGATTGGTTTTTTTTACATTGTTTTTTGCATATGTGTTTTTTGGTTTTGTACAATTTGTATATTAGTGTTTTATAATTGTCAAAAAAAATCTTTTATATATATAAAAAAAGAGAACGAGATGATAAAATCATTTTTGATCAAAGAAATGAATTAAAAGGATAATTTTTGCAAAAGAAATACATTTACAAAAAAGAAAAAAACATTTTTTGAGAACTGTTTGTGTCTTTGAATAGTTCTTTTGATGCCTCACACTTAGAATTGCTATAATGTTAATGTAACATATTTGTAGGTCGCGAGGGAGATTTTTGTTCTGATGCTTTGTGTGCTGACACACGCTACTCCAGAACCCAGGGAACCCAAGATTAGTAGTTATTAGGTTAGTACAACTTTTTTTCCTTGTGCAGTAGTTGTGTTAGGTTTGTGCTCTTGATATCATCCTGCTTAGTAGAGATTCGAGTAGGGATAGAATGATAGGAATGGATTTGAAAAGGGGAAGTATTGAGTTGTTTTTATGAGTAGTGGTCCTGTGTGCTTGTTATGTGGGTGGTATGGTTAAAAAGAAGTTACAGTTGAGAAGGATGCTTGGGAGTTCACAGTAGTCAGAAATGTTTGGGCTGAGTCAGAGGTTATAAGGTAACTGCTATGAATACTAACCCAACCATCACAGCCATATGGGGACTTCCACCAGTGACTGGACACTCCAGATGTGGGGACTGCAGTGTCTGCCACCTCACTGACAACACGAAGACCTTGGATCTTGAACAAGGAAAGACCTGGGAACAGAGATCACATACAAACTGTAATAGTTCCAACGTCATATACTTGATCAGGTGTACCTGTGGAATACCCTACATAGGAATGACAACACGCAAAGTAAAATTGCGAATATCAGAACATCGAAGCACAGTGAGATGCAAAAAGAATAACACCAGACTTACAGAGCATTTCCTGACAGTACACCATACCCCGAATGATATGCGATGGACTGTCATCGAGCAAATCCAACCAGGTCCCAATGCCCAAGCACGCCTGTTTGAAAAAGAACAGCGTTGGATCTACAGACTTTCCACCCACAAGACGGGTCTTAACGATAATATTCCATGGGCCACAGTACTCAAATAAAATGGCTCTTTTCATCATTCTCCCTATATCTAAGCACCACGTCATGGGCTCCTTAATCTGACATCCATAGCATGTCCCACGGGTCCAAAACCCATTAGGGAGATGCGCAACTCGCTCTCCCAATGTATAATGCTGCCAGTCACCCTTGTTATGCCATCTTGCCAATGCAACCCCAACAAATATGACTGTACCACCTTTTCATATGTTCCTTCCTAGACAGGCATTCTGTCGACGTCTCAAATGGTAACTCCTTCAGTAATTGTCCCTTTGAAATCCTAATTTCCCCTTGTGTGACGCGTGTTTTACACTCCTATACGCTAGCACTATTCTCTTTATTCATTCGGTTTTGCCCCGCACTCGGGCATACCGTAGCGTCACCACTAAACGTGAAGCGCGTAACCACGCCCCCGGCGGGCCTCCAGCCACGCCCACCCCGGAAGTGGCCGACGCCTCTTATCACAGCCTGCAGGGAACGGCAGCACTAGCCGAGCAGGGAACCATGGCAGTAGGTTACATCTTAACCGCTTCACCGGCAAACTGTAAGTAGACGCGCTTCTCCTTATCCAAGCGGACGCGCTTGCCCTTCCGAGAATCCTACTCGGATCGGCTCACTACGGCGCTTCTCACTCCGCTGCACCGGCCCTCCCTGTTAAGCGTGGGCTCACTCTCCCTATATTCCGCCATTGCAGAATATGTTTTCCTGATGTGAAGAGCCTACGCCCTGCCCGATGAAGCACCTAAGAGCTCTTATTTAAGTAAGCCTCAACTCATGCCATTAAACCCATGTGTACTCCTAAGTGTTATATGTGTGTCAGTCATGTACGTCATTTTCACGATCATTTTCACGATCATGAATGTCACCTAAGACTTATGCGCACGCAACTATAGCACAACTTTTTGATAGCCACTACAATCAATAAGTTCTGCGCACTAAGGTGATTATATAGACATACCGTCGCCCAATAAGCACGCATGTTATTTTGCACGCACCCTATGAGTGCGTTACTTAGTTGATATAATTACGATAAGCATAATGCATGCAGCTATGCACGCACCTATTGATCAATACAAATGCTCAGCATCTTCGGATGTTACGTTCTTCACCCGGAGGGTTTGATATGAACCTCTATGGCATGGTATTTCACAACATAGAGACACTCCACGACGTTACAGGAGAGTAAACGTGATCATAATTGAAATTTGCTTTCCTCCTTTTTCTCCACAGGTCTCTTTTTCAACTTTTTTCTGCTTGCTCACTTATTCAGTTGAGCACATACACCCCTAGCAACTTGCCTGTGGTTTACAGGGGATCAGGATAGGGTGTGCCTTTTAGGGGGCCCACACCTTCCGTCTACCTGTCTTTTGGTCCTGAGGAATACCGGGCACTCGCCCATTGGTAGAAACATGTCGACCAATACACACCAACACATATAGAGATGACTCGGTCGTAACTTGCCTACCAGCATCTCGCCACTATTTATTTTTTAACATTGTTCAGTTGCTCCACAATAAAATTATATTTTTTTCAGTTAAACCAGGACAATTTTTAACATATTTTCTTTTGCACTTACAGTCACAACCCGCTCCACTGTAATTCAGGTGTCGAAGCACACCCTGGTGACGCTAGGCCACCAGGGTGGACCCCGATGATGAAGCATGTCACCGCTAGGCTGGTGAGTGAGGGGTTTTAAATAAAAGGATACACTTTTCCTTTTTGCCAAAAGGTCTACCCTCCAGACTATTCTTCTTATTTTCTGTAGGGGATACTCCTTCTTTTGTTTCAAAAATGAGTCAGAGGTTACCTGAGATAACTATAACGTATGCCCCTGCAATGCACTGCTTATGACTTCACATATTACATCACTCATGACATGGTGAGTGACATCACTGATGACATTTCAAATGACATCACTGATGACATCATCAGGTGAGTGTAAGTGTTTTCTAATAGTGTATGAGTGTTAAACTTATACTAACCTACTCCAAAAGCTAGATTAGTATACTATGTGTCCTACTAATGAGTGATACTATTTCTAACATGATCAGAGTGGCTATGTGACTCTCTTTATCAGTGTGTGAGTGGGTGGGTGCCTGAGTCTCTGTGTGGATGTTTGAGTAGGTGCATGAGTGGCTGTATGAGTGAGTGGGTTACTGAATAGCTCTGTGGATGTGCGAGTGGTTGTATGGGTGTATGAGTGGCTGTATGGATGGATGAGTTGGTGTGTCACTGACTGTATGTATGGGTGAGTGGATGGCTGTGTTGAGAGGCTGTATGGGCGAGTGAGTGGGTGTGTGAGGGGCTGTATAGCTGAATAAGTGTGTGTGTGAGTAGATGTATGGGTGAGTAACTGGTTGTATTAGTGGCTGTATGGGTGAATGTATGGTTGTGTGAGTGGCTGTATGAGGGAGTGAGTGGGTGTGTGAGTAGCTCTATGAAGGAGTGAGTGGTGGTATGAGTACTTGTATGTTTCTGCGAATGGGTATATAAGTGGTTGTGTGAGTGTTTGAATGGGTGTATAAGAGGTTGTATTAGGTTGTGAGTAGATGAGTGAGCGGTTCTGTGGATGATATCAGTGATGTCATCAGTGACCATGTAATGATTGATGTAATATGTGAGGTCACAAGCAGTGCATTAAGTTATAGTTATCTCAGGTAATTACAACTGCTGAATTTCAATGATTTTGTATGAGTGAAATCTAAGCCTAAATATAACGTCCCTGTATCCTATGTTTTTACGTGAAATTTTAAGTTTTATTAATTCTATTTTCTAGCAACAACATCCTTGCAACCTTTGATTTTAAGAGTGAATTACCAAGATTATTTTGAAATTCTATTTCCTGACTATAACGTGCCAGGAATTTCTAGGTATAAAAAAATATTTCCTAACTGTAACCTTTGAGAGTGAGTGTATACGTGCATGAATATCTCAGTGGGTCTTAGAGTGAATGGGAGAGTGTCTCAGTGGGTGTCAGGGGGTGTATTAGTGGTTCTGGGAGTGGCTGCATAAGTGTCTCACTAGGTGTGTGAGTGACTGTGTGAGTGTCTGAGTGGGTTAGTGAGTGCCTCCATGAATGTGTCAGTCAGTCTGTCAGTGGGTGCATGAGTCTCTCAGTGAATCTGTGAGTGGGTGCATGCATGTCTGAATGGGTCTTTGAGTGGCTGTGTGAGTGTCTGAGTGGTTCTGTGAGTGAGTGTCTGCTTGCATCCATGAGTGGGTGCATGAGAGTCTGTGTGGGGTCTGTGTGAGTATTTGAGTAGGCCTGTGGGTATTTGAGTGGGTCTGTGAGTGGGTGTATCAGTGTTTGAGTGTCTCCGTGGGTATGTGAAAATATTTACCCAAGTGGAGTACTTTCTACTGGTTTATTACTAAGTGTTATCTCTCTGGGAAAATGTCCAATACATATTACACACTACAGCTGTATAATGGAGCACGAGGAAATGTCACGAGTGACCTAGTGTGCGTAATGGCAATGTGATTTTTCCTGGTGCATCTTCATCCAGAAATATGCAATAACATAATTCCTCCTTTAGAGAAGACAACAAGACTGGAAAGAGGTAAATCTCCATAAAACAAGGGCCTTTATTCTAAACTATATGAAGCAAGTGCTTCTTTGTTTGGTGGAGATGTCCTTATATTTCTCAATATCAACAATGCTTCACCAAAATCATCAGGAAATGCACTTGCAGCAGCTTGTTAAGCTGTCCATCATCCTGGCAAAAAGCAGGAAGACCTTTGCATACTACTAAGGTGGGCATATACAAACGGTGAAGCTTCCTAATGATTTGTATATTTGAATACTTATAACAATTTAAGGGAAGACCATGGACTCTGCTCTCACCAGGTAAGGACAGGAAAGGACTTTGTAGTAACTCGAGGACAATGGTTGAGGTTAATGATAATAATTTGAGTTCCACAAGAGCAATGAAATGTACGGCTGCACAGCTCCACAGGGGGAGGAAAATAACTGTCAAAACACAACTGTCACAGAACGCCTAACGCACGCACGTAGGCGGCGCGAGGCTAGCGCTATTCAGTGATCGCGCACCAGGCAAGCGATGGGCAAAACCATTACATATATCTCCTTTCCTAAACAGGAAAAAGAAGAAGACACAGGAGAGGAGGGAGAGAAGAAGGAAAAGAAAAGGGAAGAAAGAGGAGAAAAGCGAAAGAAGAGAAAGACAGAGAGAAGAAGCGAGGGGATGGACAGAAAACAGATAAGAGAAGGGAAATGCAGCGAGAGAAAAAGGGAGAGCTCTAACGCCTGTATCTGGCCGGCATGCGGACCACTCCAGAGAAGGGAACAGCAGGAGGATTGCATGAATCAGGAACCATACTGTTACCTGGTACAACATTGAATGAACAATCTAAATCACCATTTATGTTACACAGATCACCGTTCATATCTTTGGCTTTTACAATCTTGTTCATGTTCCACCAATTGCGTCCATTGACACGAACAGCACTACCACACACCTTATCTACAATAATGGGTTTGCTGAACTTGGACTCACCTTTTTTTACAAAGCCCTGTTTCTTTATTTTAATGAGGTCTCCTACTGCAAAGTCCCTACTGACAACTCTCTTGCTTTCATCAAAGTATTCTTTTTGTTTGGATTGAATTTTACCAACCTTGTGTCTAACTCTTTCATCCAGATCTTGGGGAGTACTGTTGGACCTGAACCATTTGGACATCCAAGCAGGTCTAAATTCCGTGCAAGGTATTCTTCCTCTCAGAAGTTCAAAAGGAGAAGTGCCTGTTGATGAGTGTGGAGTTGTCATGTAGAACCATAATATGGTCCTTACAGTGGGTGGTATCATCCTGTTGTGTTGAATTGCCCATTTGACACAATCTCCCACAACTCTATTAAGCCTTTCGACTAACCCATTGGTTCGGGGATGGTACAGGGAACTTCTGAGGTGGGTGACAGAAGATTCTTTAAGGAATTCTTCAACTTCGGCAGAGACAAATTGAACCCCATTATCGGAAACAATGGATTTGGGGAAGCCTTCTCTCATGAAAATTTCTTTCTAAAAGTCCAGAATCTCTTGGGAGTCAGCTCTGGGTCCGAACCTTACTTCCGGCCATTTCGTGTAGTAGTCCATCATTACAATGGCAAATTTGCACTGATGCGGTAAAGTGTGGAAGGGTCCTAGTACATCAATGTCCAGTTTCTCCCAAGGGGCCTCAGGAAGAAGTATGGGGGTGAGAGGGGGAACAGATGTGCGGAGACACTTGTCACTAGTGGCACAAATAGGGCACTCCAACACAAGAGCTTCAATGTCCCTATCCATTTGTGGCCACCAAAAGTATGCTCGCACTCTGCGTTTGGTGAGAGTGGCACCCAAGTGTCCCTCATGTGCTTTATTAAGAATGGAGACTCTGATGCTCACTGGAGGTATCAACTTGTCTGATCTAAACACTAGTCCATCCTCTAATGACAGTTCATCACTGATCTTTACAAAAAGTTGTAAGTCAACGTCAACATTCCTTTCTTTAGGCCAGCCCCGTATTATGTATTTCTTTACATCATTTAAAATTACATTACTGTCCGTGGCTGCATACCAACTGCCCTCCAGCACTGAACACACATTTTCAACTCTACACTAGCTATTATACAATCTTCTTTGTCATCATACTCAACACCATCATCACAAAGTGCAGAATTACTTGAAGTAGGTGGTAGGCGAGACAAAGCATCAGCCCTAACATTTTTCCCACCTGCAATATGTATGATTTCACAATTGAATTGAAGAAGTTTAGATGCTAGGCGAGCTATACGTGGCATAGCATTGCTATTGTTGAAATTACCTAAGATGGTAACTAATGGGTTATGGTCAGTTTGCAAAGTGAATTTCTTGCCCCACAGATAGTTCCTGAACTTTTCAATGCCCTACCAACATGCCAAAAGTTATTTTTCTATAACTAAGTAATGTATTTCTGCATCCCTCAATACCCTTGAAACAAAACCAATGGTGTGTTCTTGATTACCAACTTCCTGTGTCAAGATTGCACCCAGCCCGTAACTGCTAGCATCCACAGTCAGTGTACATGGAAGAGAGGATTCAAACGATTTCAGTGCTCTGACTGTGCTCAGTTGTTCCTTGAGCCATATAAATGCTTGTTCACGCTCAGTGTCCCACACAAATTCATTTTTCTCTTTCAGTAACTTAGAGATAGGTCGTACTTTAGTGGCATAATCTTGAATGAACCGGGCATAAAATTCCATCAAACCAAGCAAGGATTTGACACCCACTTTATCTTTGGGAGCAGACGCATCCAGAATGGCTTGTACTAAACTGGGCTTAGATGTAACACCAGCACTGGAAATGGTGTGACCTAAATACTCCACTTTGTCTTTAGAAAACACGCACTTCTCACGTTTGAGAACCACACCATACTCTTGGAAGATGGAGAGAATTTTACTCAAAGTCACATCATGTTCAGCTTGATCTTTGGCCAATATAAGGACATCATCCGAAAGATCGCTACATTTTTTATATCCTTAAATAAATTGACCATAACTCTTCGGAAGACTGAGGCGGCCGATGCCAGACCAAATGGCATGCGACAGAATTGAAACATGCCCGACGGGGCGTTGAAAGCTGTGAAGTGCCGTAAATCCTTATCCAACTCTATTTGGTGGTAGGCAGAGGCTAAGTCTAACTTAGTGAACACTTTTGCCCCTGCAGCTACACCAAGCATTTCTGTAATGTTGGGTAAGGGGTGTGAGCCCACCTAAATCACCTTATTAGGACTGCGTAAGTCAATACAGATTCTCAGTTCGTTAATTTTCTTTCTTGCTATCACTAAAGACGACGCCCAATCTGAGGATTCAATGGGTTCAATCACACCCCTTTTGTGCATGGATTTGAGCTCTTTTTCCAAGTCATCCATAATACTGAAGGGAACACTTCTGATTTTATGTTTGACAGGTGCAGCATCATCGCTTATTTTTATTTTATGTCTGAACCCTTTGATTTTTCCCAATTCACCAGAGAATACTTTAGGGTATTTGTTTAGTAAGTCTTCTACATGGCCGTGATCACGTACTGATAAACCCTTCTCTCTTGCCCCAGGACATAACATCATACTAAACAGGCCTTGATGGAACCAACCTAAAATGTTCAAACCTTGTAAGCCACATATATCTTCCCATGAATGTGCCTATTTTTAAACAACTTGACGTCCTCAAAGTATCCAAGGAGGTCGATTTTGCGCCCTTCATATGATACTGATTCTCGATCCGGTGGTTGAAGAGGTCTCCCCCCCCCCCTTTTCTCTAAAGAGAGATTCCGTTATCATACTGATGCGCACACCAGAGTCTACTAGGAGTCTTAGACTCTTGTCACCAACCTCAATCACCACATATGGATCTACACAGTCATTCGGATCCCCTCTTTTGACTCCACCGTCATTTACCACCAGCACCATGTCCTTCAATTCACTAAGGGTGTCATCACTACCCGAACATTTCCTGTTTTCTGAGTCTGACACACTTTGTCAAAATGCCCCACCTTGCCGCACGAGTGACATACAGCATTTTTTGCAGGGCAAGGTCTACCACTTTTTGCGTGATACGGGTATCCACACCTAAAGCAAATATCGGTTCTTTTGAAAAAATTATTTTGTTGGAATTCTTTCTTCTTCTTGAAATTAGATAGGCGCACAGGAGTGACCAGTTCTTTGATGGATGTCTGTGATGTTTCTATGCTCTTCGTAATGCGAATGGATTCATCCAGAGAAGGGTTTTCAAGAGATAATAGTTTTTGTCTAATGGTCTTGTCACTACATTTACTTATAAACTGATCGCGAACCAGTTGTTCACTGAAATTCTCAAATTCGCATTCTGCTACCATTTTCCTAAGCGCAGTTATGTAAGTATCAACATCCTCCTCCATCTTTTGAGCCCTTTTAGAAAATTTGTGTCTCAGCACCACTGTACTTGGTTCTTTGTCATATCTTTTCTCAATTTTTTTTCACTGTGCTTTTGTATTCGTCAATATCCTCCTCCCCTTCATTTTCAGGTTCAGGTAAGTGTTTGAGTGTGTTCCTTCCTTCAAACCCTATGGAGTGTAACAACAGAAACTTTTTCCGTTCTGGTGTGAATCTATGCACACCAATTGCCCCTAGGTAGTTCTCAAAAGCATCAAACCATTTTCTCCACACAATGGGCAGTTCTCCAGGTGCATCAAGAAAAGGGGGTGGAGGGTGGACCGATTGCATGTTGTGCTGAAAAGCAATAGTGGGCAATTGATGATAAAACTGTGACAATTGTTGAAACAGAGGAGTTAGATGTGAGTCTTCTTTTATTTTTCTTTCTCTCTTTAAGGAAACTCCCCCTCAAACTTAAGACACTGAGTTGCAGTAGTATATATTTATATTATCCCCTGTATAAATCAAGTTAATATCGTTCATTTATAAGGTGTGCGTGTCACCTTGTTTTCCGTGGACGCCGAAAATATGGTTCAATAACAGTCACACAATATGTGCCTTTTCCTCTTGTGCACTACACCGGTACAGTTTTTTTTTAAAGAAAGAAAATGCCTCGTTTGTTTATTCCGTGCATCTTCGTAACCGAAAGGGTTAAGCAGAAAGACAGTGGGAGTGAGTAGGGTGGTGCCTACAAGCATGTGATGCAGCCCACACAGCTTCCATGAACAGCGAGCGTCAGGATCGCCTCGCAACGCTGTTGCTCGTCACCACAGCACCGCTCCTCCCTTCCACATAACGCGCCGAACCACAACGTGATGACACTCACGCGTGACTTCAAAGGCTTCCCTCGGTTCAGCTCCGCTTCTGGTGAGTTCGAGGCTGGTTTCCTCACAAATCATCTTTTCTCTCTCTTTGTGGGTTCGTCGTGGGACTCATTACCTCCGTCGCCATAATCGGGTGTAGTAACTCGAGGGCAATGGTTGAGGTTAATGATAATACTTTATTGAGTCCCACAGGAGCAACGAAATGTACGGCTGCACAGCTCCACAGGGAAAGGAAAATAACTGTCAGAACACAACTGTCACAGAACGCCTAACGCACGCACGCAGGCGGCACGAGGCTAGCACTATTCAGTGATCGCGCGCCAGGCAAGCGATGGGTGAGACCATTACAGACTTACTCATCATAGTCATTACAGATTGCCTCCAATAGCTCAACGATGTATTCACCTCAACAAAGCATTTCAGAATGCCTTTCAATATGGAATTGCCAAGAAAACACACTTGCTTTGCCTTCACCAGCCCAGGAGTTAGAATAATTTGTCCTTTACAGAAGTGGTGCTTCAGCTGAGGCACCTGCTATAATTATATTTGTAAGTGCTTCCTGTTGAGGTTTAATTTCTCTGAAATGAGCAGCAGGGCTAGAATGGACGAGGGACATATCCTCCAGAGCCCAGCCATGACTTAATGGGATGAGGGGTTGTGTAGCCCCCCTCGCTAGGCCAATTTCAGCACCGGGACCCCATCCCCCAGTGCCCAGCCATGTCTCACTGCATGCCCTGGTCTCACCCAGGGCACCCAGTCGGCATGTTGGGGACAGCCAGGGGAGCCTCAAAACCCCTGGTACCAGCCGGTTCAATGCCTTGTGCGGGAGCTGGCATTGCTGTTGCACACAGGGAGCTCCCTGCGTGCAAGAGCAATAGTTTAATCTCTTTCCCTGCCCACATGTCTGAGGGCAGGGAAGCATATGAAAACTCTGTGTCCAGCAAGCGGGCATGGTTTGACATGTCCCGCTTGCTGGCAGGGAAGTATTTGCTTTTGCTTGGCAGGAGCTGTCACAGCCCCCACCAAGCAAAAGCAAACAGCCATGTCTCGGGGGTGGACACCCCGGGCATAGCAGGAGATGGCTGTGGGTGGTGGCAGTCTCCAGAGCCATACATGGCTCCAGGAAAAGGGCTGTGCGCCCCCCTTTCTTGTGCACGGGTGACCCTGGTGGTCCCCTGGGACTGTACATGGCCCGGTAAAGGGGTCACGTTGCCCCTTCATAATTTAAAAAAAATATTAGGCCCCAGGAAGGTGGTTGTCCCTAGGGCTAGGGGGTGTCTGCATGGCCACCATCTTGTTTTCAATTTAAGTCCCTGGTTGCCCGGCAGTTGGTGGTCTCCGAAGCACAAGGGTCCATGTTGCCCATGCCACAAAATAAATAAGAGCCCCAGGGAGGTGGTTGGCCCGGGGCATAAATAAGCCATAGGAGGGAGGCCTGTGTGCCCTCCTCCTTAATAATGAAACTACACATGCCCCCGAACCTGGCCCATCCGTGGGCAATATTAAAAGCTAACGCGAGAGACTCCCCGTGTTTTTTTTCTTTTAATTCACAGTGATATTCACAAACATGTACGAATTTCACTGTAAAAACTTTTTTAATTCTTTTTTGTCTCGGTGAGGTGCCTTTGGGACCCCTGAACCAGGGCTAGAGGGTTAGGGTATTCATACTCTGCCCCCTTTCTTTTTTGAGTTTTGTTTGGGACTCGGCTAACGTTGAGTCCCAAGATGGCTGAAAACACTTCCTGGTTAAAGTGTTGGAAGCCAACCAGATCTCTGCACAAGTTTGTCATTATCTGTGAATGCTTCCTGACCCTGTATAAACACATTCGGATTTCTTTTAATTTCTTACAAACTACTGAATGGATCTACACCAAATAACAATAATCTGCGAACCAAAAGCTACCTTTATGCCAAATATAATGCCTATACAACTGCATAAAAGGAGAACGTAATTATCAATTAGTGTAAACAGGTGCAAAAACCACCAGGAAGAAGACGGATTGTCGAAAGGCGTCGTGGTGTCTGAATATGTGCACAGCTATTAGAATTGGCGAATAAACAAAGTTGCCAAAAGCCATCTTGAGGGAGTGCAGCATTTTTGCTTTGGTTTGGTTTTACAATTACGAGGAATTATGGTCTGAACCCCTACGCTGGCACCAGCAGTGGAGTACACGGCATAGAGACTATGTTGTTTTTAATTCATTTGTTTGCGGTACTAATCCCCTGCATCTGCACTCAACAGTCGAAGACGTTAAGACCGGAGGTCTGAACTTCGAATCATGCTGGTAATGCACCCCTGTAAGAAACCGAACAGCCTCATCAGGACAAAGGTAAGTGCGAGTTCTGTCAAAATGTCTCCACACTGCTGATGCGGTCCCTGTATGCCACGGGGCCCACAAGCACAAGCGCAACTTCATAACACCAAAGCAATTATAACCGAGATTTTAATGCACTGGAAAACATTGGAGGCAAAGAGTACAAGCATGACTTTGATACTAAAGCATAATTATTTTTGAAAGTCTGCTAGTCTCCGAGTATCCCGTATGGAGAATTGTTGCGGGCGAAAAGAAATTGCAGCACAGTAGAAGGATATCAAATGGAATGTGACATTATGACTAAAAGGTTTAAGGAAAGAGGGTACAGTGATCAATGCATAGCAACAGCATGCACGAAAGTTGAGGCAAGAGAACGAGAGGATCTATTAAAGGTTAAAAATGAAAGGATCCCCGATTCTAATAAAGTGAGATTTGTGACAACATATAGCAATAAAGCATACGAAATGAGAAAATGCCTGGATAAGTACTGGAATGTGCTACAGACAGACCCTGACTTAGAAAAAGTGGTCAGTAATTCACCGCAAATAACATTTAGAAAGGCACAATCATTCAAAGACATCCTTAGTCCAGCAATGCTACCAAGAAACACAAAAACAGCAACAGAGAGTGTACAAGGATTCTTTGTGTGTGGAAGGTGCAAAGCCTGCAAGTATAGCTCAAATTGCAAATCAGTAAAGTTATCCGCAACTGCAGTCCTTTCAAAATTCAAAAACATGTCTCGTGTGACACGGAATATGTTGTGTATGCCCTTAGATGCCCCTGTAATTTATATTACATTGGCATCACAAAACACAAAGCCAAAAAAAGAATCTTAGAGCACCTGAGGGCAATTAACCACCACGACAAACAGTATCCTATTGCTCGACACTTTTCTAAAACACACAAACAAAATACGAGTCTGCTCTCCTTTGTAGTACTAGACAGTGTTCCCAAAAGGGAAAGAGGAGGGGACAGACTGAAGGAGCTGCGAACATTAGAGTCTAAAATGATAATTAAATATCAAACTTTGTATCCTTCAGGACACAATGGAGATGAGGGACTCGCGGTCCATCTGGGTTAAAACAAATTGTCTAATGTTGCTGTGGAACATAAAAAGCTGTAGAATTTCTATCTTTTAAATTTCAATTATGTCTACTGTTGTCTAATTGAATTTTAATGTGTATACTCTCTTGTTACAGATAAGTGGTGGTTCCACCGTATTTGGATGTTAAAGAGTGAAAGTATTGAACGTTTATGAGTTGTATAGTGAAATACAAATATCAGGAGCTTTGAGACATTTATACGATGACCATGTCGGAATGGTTATAGGATGCCCACTAGGGCAAATGAAAATTGACAATATGGACACTGCTAAAGTATCAAATAATTGACACAATCTGAAAATTATGGGATTGAAGTCGCTAACATATGAAGAAATATGATGACCTGGGATACGTAAATATGAATTGGACAATATACCCGAAGAGGGGATATTATAGTTTGGAGGTGACGGAGCCCACTAGGGCGTGGAAATGTTGCAAATGTTGGGTCATGCGAGTTCGAATTGAATTATAAATGGTATTCAACATTTTGTTGTGAGTGCATGATTAATGCCGAAACAATGTTTTTTGCCCACTTGGGCTAGATAACTTTAAATGCAGCAGTATATGGAAGCGGGATTATGTTTACAATGAGAACTATCGCGCTATGAATTATGGGAGAGGTAGTCCTGAAGATGTAAAAATCAGAGAAAATCGTGATCACTTAAGAGCCTTGTTTTCTTTTGTTGTTTACCAAAAAATATAGAAATGGCAAATCTGTCCAATAAATGATTTATGGATAGGTAAACAATGACTCGATATATGTGTTATGGAACCTTATGAAAAGAATAAGAGTATGTTTTCACTGTTTGTGTCACATGACCAAATGTTTGTTTGTATATATCTTTATTGACTAACACTGACTTTCACTCGTGATCCAGCGGCTGCGGCTGCGAAACGCGTTGGGTGTTTTCTGCCATTAAAAACTCACCTTGAATGCAACTGGGCCTCAGCTTGTTGTCTTACGGACAGTGGTGACAACTTTTCTACTGGATTTACGGGGGTAAGGCGAACCCCGCTGTGGCCCGCCATTTGAAAGTGGCGCGGGCTCATTTCGCCATTGTTGGTGGTAAAATATATATATATATAGGCTATATCAGGCTAAATACACATCTTTATATTTACTGTGTATACATCAGGAATTAGATGAAGTTAAATAATTGGCATTACTTGCTCATTGCGCAGTATGCAGTTTCCATGTTCTTCAGACAATATTGCTTGCACTTTGCATATATACATATGTTAAAACTTGAACGTTTTTTCTGCTATATTTTCGTGTACACAGTCCACTTTCTATGCCTATTGTATGCCTGAGGGAGGGAGGAGGGCTATATATTCTAGAAACTCTATGGCACCAATTAGATTGACAAAGCCTGCTGCGCAGGCGAAACGCGTCTCTCTTTTAATGCGGGGTCGTGGGAGACCTGAATAACGATAAAGAAGCCTTATCCATGCACACTTCGTGTACGTGCCTCTTCTTTGTGGGAGCAGGACTGTTTTCTTTGATATATATATATATATATATATATATATATATATATATATATATATATATATATATATATATATATATGTCAACGTAAATCTCCTGGTTTTGGAATAAATGGACACAGACTCCAGTTATCTTCTGCAGGTAATTCTTTATTTTCAACGAGCCCCCATGCATGACATGTGTTGGCAAAAACTAACCTTGATCACATGACATGATGCAGCTGTGGTGGGATACACATTATTTAAAGTGACAAATGGGTAAAATGTGCAATAGACAAAGTAAACAGAGTACAAATCCGGCCGAATTTCTCTGGTTTTGTACGAGTAAAATGTCCAACTAACTATTACGTCCCTGAAACCTATGTTTTTTCAGCGTATTTCTAAGTTTTTTTTAAATGCTAATTTCTAACTATAACGTTTCTGAAACCTATGATTTTTTCAGTGCATTTCTAAGGTTTTTAAATGCTAATTTCTAACTATAACGTCCCTGAAACCTATGTTTTTTTTTGTGAATTTCAAAGGTTTTTTAAATTCTAATTTCTAATTCTAATGTTCATTAAACCTATGTTTTTTTCAGTAATTTTTTTGGGGAAATATTTTGTAACTAATATCCTAAAAATAGTTTTTGTAATTTTTTGTGTTTGTTATTAAAAGTATATAATGTCTTCTTTTTTATTAAATACTAAAATATATATTTTGGGGGAGAAAAAAGTGGAGTCATGCACCCATCGTATACCTATCTTGGTGGGTGCGCGGATTCAAACCGCCATATTGGTGAAGTCGTGAAGGATGCGTGTTTCAGCCAGCCCACTACGCTTACGCGTACAGGGAAGGAATAACAGCGCTACATGTCCCAGGTCTTCCCTGTGGTGATCTGCTGATCACAGGCCTAGTTGTCAGCATGCCACAGCCACTCCCTCATGGCTGGTTTACACCCACACCACACCCATGCAGCACAGGCGTCACAGGACATGTGACCCTGCCAATTAAAAGGGCCGGGCACACGTGCTGGATGCCATTTCCATTCACTCCCATGACTTGAAGTTCAGAGTTGGTGGTAGCCGAGGCACTTTGCCCGACACGGGCCTCCCGCCACGTGGTGATGACTTGAGTTCCACTGAGTTAGTGCACCAGAGCTGAGCAGGTGTGCAGCCTGCGATGATGCGAAGACCTCGATACACCATCCTGGCAATCAAGACCTGATTTGAATTGTGAGATCGGCTGGACCGCGTGTACGCCACACAAAGATTACTCCTCAGCGCGGATATGTTCTCGGACATTGCGATATCAAGACCCAGAATCAAATGTGCGACCTTCTGGCTGCCAAGGACGCTTGGTATGATATGATATGATAAAGTTATTTGTTGACCGCAAGTTCACCACCGGTTTCTTGGCACTAAGGCAGAGGGGCGTTGACAGAGGCGGAAGTAGGGGACTAGTTGTAGGCCTGAGAGAAAAGCCATGTTTTTAGTGATTTCCTAAACTGGGGGTAGGAGGGGATGTGACGCAGTCCCATGGGGAGGGAGTTCCAGAAAAGTGGTGCCAAGGACAAGAATCTGAAGCCACCGTGTTTTTTCCGTTTGAATGGACAGGGGGTCAAAAGGTTCAAACTGGCAGAGCGTAGGTCGTGGGATGGAATGTAGTGCTGTATTCTGGAGGCGATAAGGACGGGTCCTTGGGAGGACATGGCTCTGTGAATCAGGCAGCAGATTTTGAAGAGGCTGCGCTGGGTCACTGGGAGCCAATGTAGACTCTTGAGCAGGGGTTTTGTGTTGCTGAACTTTGGTTGGCCATGGACGAGTCTGGCAGCTTGATTCTGAACCATTTGAAGCTGGTGCGATTGATAAGCAGGGATTCTGGCATAAAGCGAGTTGGCGTAGTCAATGCGCGAAATGACTAGGGCCAGGGTGACTTGAATGAGAGCCTCAAATGATAGGCTGATCTTCCTGATTCTTCGGAGGTGGAAGAAGCATACAGAGACCACCGAGTTGAATTGGGCCTTCATGGTAAGATCGCTGCTGATTGTGATGCCTAGGCTCTTGACCGAGTTGACTGGCGAAGGCGGGCAGCCCAGGGAGTGTGGCCAAAAGTTGGCGTTCCACGGGTTACCTGGGGATCCTGTAAGGACCAGCTCTGTCTTGTCGGGATTAAGCTTTAGCTGGTTTGTGTTCATTCAGTTGCTGATGAAAGTCATGGTGGATTGGAAGTTCTCCCTAGAGGAGGGAGAGGAATTGATGTTGAAGATAAGCTGGAGATCTTCAGCGTAATTTAATGTGACTACTTCTCTCTTATGAAGGTCAGAGATAAGGGGGAGAGTGTACAGATTAACCCCTCCCACGCTCATGACGAGCTCAGTCAAAACGGTCCGAACGCTCGCACGCGGGGCTAATTCCCCCGCTGTGCTGAACGTTCTTAAAAATGGGTGTGGCCGTGACGAGCTCAGCTTGTCATGAGCATACGAGCACCGTGGCTCATGACGAGCTGAGCTCGTCCTGAGCACCGGGGCGCTGTGCGCCCCCCCCCCTGCCCCCCAGCACAGCGGGGGATTTAGCCCCACAGGTAAGGTGTTAAACAAAAGGGGGGAGAGGGAGGACCCCTGGGGGACCCCGCAGGTCAGTCTTTTTTTCTCTGATGAGAAGCTAGAGAGACGGACCGCTTGGTAGCGCTCGTTGAGAAAGGAGGTTAGCCATCCCAATGGAGGGCCCCAGAGGACGGCGCTCTCGACCAGGTCAAGCAGCAGGCTGTGGTCGACGGTGTCGAAAGGCGCAGACAAATCCAGGAGCACCAGTGCCTGCGTGATGTTTTGGTCAGCTCCCTTTCTGAGTTCGTCGTGGATGGCCAGGGCAATAGACTCGGTGGAGTGTTGGGGCCTGAAACCAGCTTGGTGAGGGTCTAGGAACTGGGAGTTTTCCACAACTGCACTAAGGCAATTTGCGACAAAGGTCTCCAGGATTTTGCCAAGAAAGGGTAGCAGCGATATAGGGCAGAAGTTGCTGAGTACCTGGTGGTCAGCATCTGCTTTTGAGAGAATAGGTGCGACTTTCGCGATCTTAAAGAGGTTAGGGACGGTGCCCAAGATGAGGGAGTTGTTGAGTAGCGATAGGGGGGGGTTCAGGAATGTTGAGAAAGATCTTGCGGGCAATGTGGGGGGGGCAACTATCCCTGGGAGAGCCAGAGTGAACCTTTTTGAGGAGGGAGAAGAAAGCCTCCTGAGAGATCAAGTGGAAGTGATCAAAGAGGGAGGTGTTGCGATGAGCGTGACCGGAAACAAAGGGTGAGGTGGCTTTGAGGATACTAGATTTGATGTGGGAGATTTTATCAATGAAGAGTTTGTGAAGGGGAGGGTTGAACAGTGACATGGTCGGGTTTCACGAGTTCTTCCACGATGGAAAAGATGTCTTTGGATTTGTTGGAGGATTCCAAAATCTTCAAGGAAAAGTATTCTGATTTAGCTGTAAGAATGGCAGTTTTATAGTTTTTTAGGGCTGAAATAAAGGTAGATTTTTTGTGGGGTAGTAATCAAGTCTTCACTTGCGCTTGATTTGGCATAAGGCAAGTTTTGTATCCTTGAGGTCCTTGGTGAGCCAACGCTGAGCGTCATGGGGTCTCTTGCTTTTGAGTTTTTTCAGGGTAGCGAAGCTATCCCTCGCTGAGACCAGCCAGGCACTGATGTTTTCTGCTTGAATGTGCGGCGAGGTCGGAAGGCCCGTAGGCAGAGAGGAACAAGGAATTGAGGTGGATAGGAAGGGGCAGAGGGTTGTGATATCAGCCCGGCTCTAATTCCTTGGGTGGGGACTTTAGTGGAAGGAGTGGTGGGGATGGAGAAGGAAATGAGGTGGTGGTCCGACCAGGTGCAGGGAGAAATCTGTAGGTCGGTGATGTCAAAGTTGGAGGTCCAGACTTGGTCCAGAGTGTTTCCTTTTTAGTGGGTGGCTGTTTTAATGTGCTGGGTGAAGTTCATATCATTAAGCAAAGCAGAGAACTCTACAGAGCTGGGGCTTTCTCGTGGGTCATGTGGCCAGTAGGTAAAGTCGCCAATGATCATAATTCTGGCATGGTTAATCGCCAGCTCAGCTGTCAGGTTGCCGAATAGTAGGGGGAAGTTAGGCATGTGGGCAGGAGTCCTGTAAACAAATGCACATGTGAACGAGGAGCTTTTGGATTCAAACTTAAAGAGGCCGCTATCAACACATGGGATTGTTGATGTGGTGAGAGAAGTGAAATTATACGACTGCGATATGATAGCCGCGACCCCCCCCCCACTTTTCCCTCAGGCCTATTAGCCTGAAGGACGTAATAGTTGTCCAGAGTAGCGGCCAAAATGTCCGGATAGAGTCGTCAGTTAGCCAGGTTTCTGATAGGAGTAGTATGTCAGGCTTGATGGAGTCAAGAAGATACAAAATCTCTAGTTGGTGCTTTACCACCGAGCAGGTGTTAAGATACCATATGGACAGGTGGTCCTGACTAGGCCTGGAAGGGTGGGAGGAAGTTTTGGAGAGGGCGTCCCTCGGGCTAGTAAGTGGCGGGTGGACTGGAAGAGAGGGGGGTACTGCAAGTCATGTTTATTCGGGACAGTATCCCAAGTGTGTCTAGAATTCTCCTATTGTTAGAATTGATGGGCCACTCCCCCTGAAGGGAGTTAAGCTCAGTTGAGGAATAACGGAGGGGAGACGGGCAGAGTGCATGGCCCCTGGCCCCGGCCGACCGCGGCCGGGCTCAGACGGGCTTGCCCCTGGTGCTACCGCTGTGTGCGTCCGCTGTGTGAGTCCGCTACGTGCGTCCGCTGCGCGACGGGAAGCACATTGGCAGATATAGGCACTGATCACGACACTGATCGCGGTGCTCCGCCCCCAACTGCCACTGACGAAAGACTGCATGCCTGTGTGAGTCTGCACCCTGCTTCAGCACGTGGTGGACCCTCTTTGACACACACTGGTGGCAGAAGGTGAGCATAAAGGCTTGTTTGCGCAGCGGTAGGCAGTCATCTCTGGGCAGTGACAGTGGATGGTGTGCAGCAGCCTATGTGCGTAAGGGCGGGCAGACACTCTGAGCGGTGGGAATGGATGGTGTGCAGCAGCCTGGGTGCGCAGGGACAGGCAGACACCTCTGGGCGGTGGGAGTGGTTGGGGTGCAGCAACCTGGGTGCGCAGGGTAGGGACAGCGATGAAGGCGTGTGCATTTGTATGTACTCTGCCATTACTGTTTCTATACTATGTTTCAGATGAGTGAGCTTGAGGGCTGCAGTAAGTCCCGGCACGCGGTTGGAGACACAACTGCGGTGGAAAGGTGAGCTGTGAGGGTTTTGTCCGCAGTGTCGGCACGCACTCTCCCTCTCCATCTCTTCCTTTCTCTCTCTCACACTCTTTTTCTCTCTCTTCCTCTCTCTCCCACTCTTTTTCTCTCTCTTCCTCTCTCTCTCACTCTTTCTCTCCGTCTTCCTCTCTCTCTCACTCTTTCTCTCTTTCTCTCTCTCTTCTCTCTCACACTCTTTCTCTCTTTCTCTCTCGCTCTCTCTCTCCTTTGATGGGCGCATGACACACAATCTTATCTTGCTTTTTGTCTTGCAGGCTGTGATTGACAGATTGTCGAGGGATGACACGCCATGGCTGTACCTACTTTTATTTTGTTGTTTTTGTTTAAATTAAATGTTTTATATGTAAATCCATAGATGACTGTGATTCTTATGTGTCCAACCTCACATGCATCTTGATTGTTATCATTTTGCAACATCAGCTGATTTGTTACGTTTCAGATTTCGGAAAGTTGCTGTCACAATTGTTTGTCGCGGGGTCCCGAGGGATGGCGGACAAGGGGGTGGTGGCGTGGCACTCTTGGGTGTCAGAACTGCATGATCGTTGGCTCCATGGAATCTGTTGCTCTTCATGTGTGGTTCTGGGCTGGTCTCCCTTTCATGTTGCAGGTTGTAGTCCGACTTTAGGTACAGGATAGCTCAGCACACACCTATGGTCAAGAAATACAGTTACAAGGAGTACAGTGAAATATCCTAATTAATGATTAGTGAACAAGAAACACCTACTCTGCATCTCATTGGCGATATTTGCCGGGGTCATCCGTGACAATGTTTTTTGAGGCTGCTATCGCTGGTAAACTGGTGATATGGGCTGTTTGCACCAGCTTGTGAATGGTGCGTTAAATTTATCACCATTTTTTCTGTGGTAAAGTGCTGTTAACTCAGTGATGTATCTTTGAGAATATGCCCCTCTGTGTTTTAAAGGCCTGAGAAGTACTCGAGTGCCGCACTGAGAGCCACGTACCCAGCGCATTCACACTAGGGGGCCTCACTGAGAGTGGCGCACCCTTCGTGTTCACACTAGGGGGCCATGGTAGGGTCGCGACTCTAGTCTTTTTTTGAGAAAAAAACCATTCACTTTCATTAATTTACATTTGCCTCGGGGATCCCATCCCCCGAGGCATGCGCACATCTACATATTTTTTTTAAAGGGGAGGGGCTTCTGGTCCGCTCTGTTGGGGACCGTGGGGGGAGCGCCAATGCCCCCACGGTCCTGCCGGTTCCCCGCCTCCTGCGGGAGCTGGCATTGCTTTTGGGCAATGGGAGCTGCTAATATGCAGCTTCCCTTGCCCAAAAGCAATTCTCTTCTCGCTTCAACAAAGCAAACCAGAGTTTGCTATCACAGGGTGGAAGCCATGCTTCCGCCCTGTCATAGCAAATGGCAATGTCCCGGGGGTGGACACCCCGGGACATTACAGGAGCCAGCCCGGGGGGGGGGCGGTCCCCAGGGCCATCAAGCACTCCAGGAGGGGGGCCGCGCAGCCCCCCACCCTCTATTTTCAAAGCCCCAGGGTGGTGGTGGTCCCCGGTGCTGCGAGAGGGCCGTGTGCCCTCCCGCACCTAATTTACATAGCCTCGAGGAGGTGGAAGTATAATTATACGATTGCCCCCGGGACCTGGCCCACCTGGGGGCTCATTTAAATGAAGTGGGGGAGCCCCGGCTTCATTAAAAAAAAAATGATGTCCGGTTTCGTGCATCCAGCATGCATTCGGACGTTTTAAAAAAGATAAAAATAATTGGGGGGGGTCCTTGTGGGACCCCCTGAGCACACCTAGGGAGTCAGGGTGTTTCTACCCTGTCCCCTTTTCTTCATTTTTCACTTTCTTTTACTGTTTTCTTGTTACTCGGTTCTACTGAGTCACAAGATGGCTGCCAACACTACCTGGTTTGCGGTGTTGGCAGCCAATTAGAATGAAGCTCATGGTCAGGAGGGTTTGCAAACCCACCGCGCCCCTAGATGTCGATATTTGTATTTTTTGATTTTCTCAGCAACTACGGAACGGATTCACACCATTTTAAAAAAAAGGTTGCTTTCTGAACCACAAACTACATTTTTGCCAATTTTGGTTTAATAATGGATTTAGTAGGTGCGTGACTGACCGTATGAGTGGGAGATTAAATGTGTCTTACTGAATGCATGGGTTAGTGACTAAACTGTTAGAATGTGTGCATCATTATGTCTGTTGTTGTGTAAGCTGCTGCATGTATTGATTAGTAGCTTTATGACTGGCTATATGGGTTAATGATTGGTAATGCAAGTATTTGTATGTGAGGGTGAGCGTGAGTGGAGGTGGCTGGGAGGTGTGTGACTCTGTGCATAGATGTGAGAGCAGTTGATTCACTTGGTGTATGTGTTCAAGAGTGCATGAGGCTGTATAGGCGGTTTACTGTGTGCATGGCTGTGTTGGTGACTGAATGGATATGTCAGTGCTACATGTTCAAGTAAGTACATATGTAAAACACAGTGCATGTGAGAGTTGTCATATATAAATGACTATATATAACAGCCTGTGATTGCATAAGTGACTGTATCTATCAATATGTACTTGTATCAGTGATTGTAAAAGACAGTAAGTATGTGTTAGTCTATGTTTAAATAAGCAAGGTTTTGTGTGTATAACTGTATAGTTGTGGAAATGGGAGTGTGATTGATTCTTTACATGACTGAGTAGGTGTGTGAGTAACTCCATGGATGAGTGGCAGTGTGTGAGTCTCTGTATAGGTTTATGAGTGCATATGTTAGTCTTGTATTGATGAGTGACTGTATGTATGAGTGTTTGTATGGGTGAATGAGTGGATGTGTGTGTAGACCTAGAAATCAGTGAGTGCGTATGTGGTAAGTGGTATTACTGTGTCAATGGTTTCAGGAATGGTAGTTTGTATTTAACACTGGGTGTATAAAAGGTTAGATTAGAGTGTGAGGAGGTGTATTGTATTATCACACGGATGATGTTATCAGTGATGTCATCAGTAATGTCATTTGAGATGTCATCAGTGATGTCATTTGAGATGTCATCAGTGATGTCACTGACCATGTCATGAATGATGTAATATGTGACATCATCAGCAGTGGATTGCGGGCGTGCGAGTTATAGTGAGTCCAACTAACTATAAAGTGGGAATTTCAATGGTTTTGTATGAGTAAAATGTCCAGCTAACTATAACTGGTGTGAAACCTATAGTTTTTTCAGTGAATTTCAAAGGTTTTTTAAATGCTAATTCCTAACTATAACAAATGTGAAACCTATGGTTTTTTCAGTGAATTTCAAAGGTATTTTAAATGCTAATTCCTAACTATAACAATTGTGAAACCTATGGTTTTTTCAGTGAATTTCAAAGGTTTTTTAAAAGCTAATTCCTTTGTATATCGAGTTTGTAACCTACAATTTTTAAACTGTTTTTTTATTAGCTAGTTTTTATAACTATTAATTATTATTTTTTTTTCCCAAAATTTTTTTACAAAGTATTTTTCATGTCGTTTTTTTTAAAATCATTTTGTCTTGGAGCGCTCAGGGTACGCGCACCGGTAAGCTCACCCGAGAGCGCAGCGAGAGCGCTATTTCCGCGTGCGTAAAAAAAAGCTAGCAAAACGTCATTCAGGCGCGCCGCGTAAGCGCCCCCGGAAGCGCGTACGTTCACGCCGCGTAAACGCCCCCGGAAGCGCTCCGGTGCGCGCAGCATAAGCGCGTCAAGTCATGTGACCTTAAAATAACTCTTTTCATTGGTTGTTAACAATTTTTTTTACAACTAATGAAAACCCCACCCATTTCCTTCACTTCTTCTTTCACTTTGGAGACAGCAAGACCTGTTCTTTTCTGTTCTACCATTTTGTGAAAAGAATGGCTGCCAGAGCACCCAGCAGCAGTGAGGAGTCAGATGACTTCATTCAGGTAGAGCCTCCTCAGCCCCCAGAACTATGCCCGGGAGAGTGTCAGAGACCTGGCACGTAATCCCCCAGGGATGGTGCCTCTACATCCACTGGAGGAGCCACAACATCAGGGAGAGGACGTGCAGTGGAATTGGAGATGATTCCGAACATTCAGCCTGTTTTTAGTGACATTACTATCAAGTGCAAGCAATGCGATGAACTGCTTTGCTATGGTGAACAGAGCATCAAGCTCATTGCACGCAGAAGGCAAGAACACCACTGCCCTCCCCAGCCTTAATTTTCCCCCTTTTTTTTGCTCCTGTTGAGCAGTTTTGCATTGCCTGTTTTTGTTTTTGTTCAGAAAAAACCTAAAAAAGAAGAAAAAAACCAGTTCTTTTTAGAACTACCTCCAATTCTCAAAAAAGAGCTATATTCTTAACAAATTCAAAAGGAGTAACTGAAGTGGAGTGCAGTGAGAGAGGAAAGGAAAATGAGTGAGGAAGCAAAGAAAGGGACGAGAGGGGAAGGGAAGTGAAGTAGGGGGACTGAAAGAAGGTGAGTGTGGGAGGTGAGTGAGGAGAAGGGGAGTGAACAAGGGGAATGAGGATAAGTGAAGAAAATGTAGTAAAGGAACGGGGGTGTGGAAGGGTAAGAAAAGAGCAGTGATGTTGAGGAAAGAGTGGTGATACAGACTGGATAAAGGCAAGTGAGAGTGAGACAAGGGGAGTAAGGGAGTGAAGAGACAGAGAAAATGAAAGAAAAAGTGAGAGTAGACGACTGAGTGAGGGAGGAAAGAAACATAAGTGAGGGAGTGTGGCTGAGTTATAGGGAGTGAGCGTGACAGAAGAGGAGTGACAGACTAAGGGGATGGAGAGAATGAGGCTAACAGAGAGAGAATGAGGGAAGGGGAGTGTAGAAGTCAGAGGACAGAGGGAGTAAGAGAAGGAGTTAGTGAAGTGGAGTAAGGAGAGTAAGGGAAGAGAAAAGAGTGAAGGAGCAAAAGAAGGAAAGAGACAGGAAGGAAAGTAAAGGAGAAGGTTTGAAAAAAGGTGAGTGTGGGAGTATGGCTGAGTTATACAGAGTGAGCGTGACAGAAGAGGTGTGAGAGACTAAGGGGACGGAGAGAATGAGGCTAACAGAGAGAGAATGAGGGAAGGGGAGTGTAGAAGTAAGAGGACAGAGGGAGTAAGAGAAGGAGTTAATAAAGTGGAGTAAGAAGAGTAAGGGAAGGGAAAAGAGTGAAGGAGCGAAAGAAGGGAAGAAACAGGAAGGAAAGTAAAGGAGAAAGTTTGAAAAAAGGTGAGTGTGGGAGTGTAGCTGAGTTATAGGGAGTGAGCGTGACAGAAGAGGTGTGAGAGACTAAGGGGACGGAGAGAATGAGGCTAACAGAGAGAGAATGAGGGAAGGGGAGTGTAGAAGTAAGAGGACAGAGGGAAGGAGTTAGTGAAGTGGAGTAAGGAGAGTAAGTGAAGGGAAAAGAGTAAAGGAATGAAGTAAGGGAAGAGAGAGGAAGGAAAGTAAAGGAGACGGTTTGAAAAAAGGTGAGTGTGGGAGTATGGCTGAGTTATACGGAGTGAGCGTGATAGAAGAGGAGTGAGAGACTAAGGGGACGGAGAGAATGAGGCTAACAGAGAGAGAATGAGGGAAGGGTAGTGTAGAACTAACAGGACAGAGGGAGTAAGAGAAGGAGTTAATGAAGTGGAGTAAGGGAAGGGAAAAGAGTGAAGGAGCAAAAGAAGGGAAGAGACAGGAAGGAAAGTAAAAGAGAAGGTTTGAAAGAAGGTGAGTGTGGGAGTGTAGCTGAGTTATAGGGAGTGAGCGTGACAGAAGAGGAGTGACAGACTAAGGGGACGGAGAGAATGAGGCTAACAGAGAGAGAATGAGGGAAGGGGAGTGTAGAAGTCAGAGGACAGAGGGAGTAAGAGAAGGAGTTAGTGAAGTGGAGTAAGGAGAGTAAGGGAAGAGAAAAGAGTGAAGGAGCAAAAGAAGGAAAGAGACAGGAAGGAAAGTAAAGGAGAAGGTTTGAAAAAAGGTGAGTGTGGGAGTATGGCTGAGTTATACAGAGTGAGCGTGACAGAAGAGGTGTGAGAGACTAAGGGGACGGAGAGAATGAGGCTAACAGAGAGAGAATGAGGGAAGGGGAGTGTAGAAGTAAGAGGACAGAGGGAGTAAGAGAAGGAGTTAATAAAGTGGAGTAAGAAGAGTAAAGGAAGGGAAAAGAGTGAAGGAGCGAAAGAAGGGAAGAAACAGGAAGGAAAGTAAAGGAGAAAGTTTGAAAAAAGGTGAGTGTGGGAGTGTAGCTGAGTTATAGGGAGTGAGCGTGACAGAAGAGGTGTGAGAGACTAAGGGGACGGAGAGAATGAGGCTAACAGAGAGAGAATGAGGGAAGGGGAGTGTAGAAGTAAGAGGACAGAGGGAAGGAGTTAGTGAAGTGGAGTAAGGAGAGTAAGTGAAGGGAAAAGAGTAAAGGAATGAAGTAAGGGAAGAGAGAGGAAGGAAAGTAAAGGAGACGGTTAGAAAAAAGGTGAGTGTGGGAGTATGGCTGAGTTATACGGAGTGAGCGTGATAGAAGATAAGGGGACGGAGAGAATGAGGCTAACAGAGAGAGAATGAGGGAAGGGTAGTGTAGAACTAACAGGACAGAGGGAGTAAGAGAAGGAGTTAATGAAGTGGAATAAGGGAAGGGAAAAGAGTGAAGGAGCAAAAGAAGGGAAGAGACAGGAAGGAAAGTAAAAGAGAAGGTTTGAAAGAAGGTGAGTGTGGGAGTGTAGCTGAGTTATAGGGAGTGAGCGTGACAGAAGAGGAGTGACAGACTAAGGGGACGGAGAGAATGAGGCTAACAGAGAGAGAATGAGGGAAGGGGAGTGTAGAAGTAAGAGGACAGAGGGAGTAAGAGAAGGAGTTAATGAAGTGGAGTAAGGAGAGTAAGGGAAGGGAAAAGAGTGAAGAGCGAAAGAAGGGAAGAGACAGGAAGGAAAGTAAAGGAGAAGGTTGGAAAGAAGGTGAGTGTGGGAGTATGGCTGTGTTATAGGGAGTGAGTGTGACAGAAGAGGTGTGAGAGACTAAGGGAATGGAGAGAATGAGGCTAACAGAGAGAGAATGAGGGAAGAGGAATGTAGAAGAAAGAGGACAGAGGGAGTAAGAGAAAGAGTTAGTGAAGTGGAGTAAGGAGAGTAAGGGAAGGGAAAAGAGTAAAGGAATGAAGTAAGAGAAGAGAGAGGAAGTAAAGTAAAGGATAAGGTCTGAAAGAAGGTGAGTATGGGAGTATGGCTGAGTTATAGGGAGTGAGTGTGACAGAAGAGGAGTGAGAGACTAAGGGGACGGAGAGAATGAGGCTAACAGAGAGAGAATGAGGGAAGGAAAGTGTAGAACTAACAGGACAGAGGGAGTAAGTGAAGGAGTTAATGAAGTGGAGTAAGGAGAGTTAGGGAAGGGAAAAGAGTGAAGGAGCAAAAGAAGGGAAGAGACAGGAAGGAAAGTAAAGGAGAAGGTTTGAAAGAAGGTGAGTGTGGTAGTATAGCTGAGTTATAGGGAGTGAGCGTGACAGAAGAGGTGTGAGAGACTAAGGAAATGGAGAGAATGAGGCTAACAGAGAGAGAATGAGGGAAGGGGAGTGTAGAATAAAGAGGACAGAGGGAGTAAGAGAAGGAGTTAGTGAAGTGGAGTAGGGAGAGTAAGGGAAAGGAAAAGAGTAAAGGAGTGAAGAAAGGGAAGAGAGAGGAAGGAAAGTAAAGGAGAAGGTCTGAAAGAAGGTGAGTGTGAGAGAGGAGTGAGGAAAAGGGGAGTAAACGTGGGGATTCAGAATAAGTGAGGCAAGCGCAATAAGAGAACAGGGGTGTGGGAGCATCAGAGAAGAGTAGTGAGGTTAAGGAAAAGAGTATAGGGAAAGTAAATTTTGTACATCAAACTTACCTTATAAGTAATGTAAACTTAATTACATATTACATTAAATTTAATATCTGTGAAAGAGAAAACAAAATAAGTTACAATATTTATAATATATATTTTACAATACAAGAGACAAAGTAGGAGATTAAAAGTCATAAAAGGTTAGTAAGAGATAAAGTAGAAGTGAAGGGCTCAGAAAGAAAAACAAAGGAATGGTGAAGGTCAGAGAGAGTTAAAAAGAAATAGAGAGAGAGCAAATTACTAAAAGGATAATGACATGGATACATTCAGTGACAGTGAACAAGAGCAGGAGAGAGAAATGAACTGAAGGTGAGTAAGATACTAAAGGAATGTGCATTAGGAAAACTAAAGAAAGAAAGGGGAGTAAAGAAAGGGGAGTGAGTGACAGAGAAGCAGGAGTGAATAACGGTGGATTAATGACAATGAGGCATGGAAGGTGAGTGAGGGTGAATGTAGGGTTGTAAGACAGTGAGGAGACAATGGGAGTGAAGGTAACAGAGGGAGTGAGGGAAGACAAGTGAGAATATGAGAGAACAGAAGTGAGTGAGAGAAAGAGTGAGTAAACGGCAGTAAGGTGAGTAAAGGAAGGAGAATGACTGAGGGAGCAAAGGAAGGGAAGAAAGGGAAGAAAAGTGAAAAAAAAAGGGACTGGGAAAAGGTGAGTGCGTGACGAGAGAAAGAAGAAGGGTAGTTAAAGATGATGAATGAGGATAACTGAAGGAACTGGAGTAAGGGAACAAGGGTGAGGGAGGGTGAGTGAAGGGCAGTGAGGTTGATGAAAAAGGGAAAATAAAGAGAGGATAAATGCAAGTGAGCTTGAGACAAGGGAAGTGAAGGAGTGAGAACATAGAGGTAGTGAAGGAAAGAGTGGCAGAAAGGAACTGAGTGAGAGAGCAAAGAAAGGTAAGTAAGGGAGTGTGGGTGAGTTTTAGGGAGTAGCGTGACGGAAGAGGAGTGAGAGAGTGAGAGGATCGAGAGACTGAGGCTAAGAGACGGAGTGAGGGAAGGGGAGTGAGGATGTGAGTGGACAGAGGAAGTGAGAGAAGGAGTGAGTGAAGTGTAATAAGGTGAGTGAGAGAAGGGGAATTATTGAGGGAACAAAGAAAGGAAACAAGGGGAAGGGGAGTGAAGTAGAGTGACTGACAGCTGGAAAGTGGTGGATGGAAGAGAGGGAAAGGGCCGTGAAGGAGTGGATAATGAGAATAAGTGAGGAAAGTGGAATAAGGGAAGGGAGGTGAGGGAGAGTGAAAAAAGGCCAGTGAGGGTGAGTTAAGAGGAGTGATAGAGGGTGGAAATAGGTGAGTGAGCATAAGAGAATGGGAGAATAATATATATTTAATCATAGAAAATACAAAATAATTTCAACAACATGTTATATGGTTTATTTTTGCTGTTCTCAGAATATATTGAATTTCACTTAAAACAGTGACTTCAATAGTGCTCATCATATAACAGCAGGCAAAAAAAACACAATCAAAATGATTGTGTTTAAAAAACCCATACAATCTTTTAATAAATAATGTAAAATTTAGAAAAAACATATCTAAACTCCCTTTTGATCCATCTACTTTTCCACGAGGCCAAATAGTATATGGAAAGTCCTTTTCTTTGAAAATTAGTCCAGAATATTCTTAATTTCTCATTTACCCGAGTTTCTGAAAGAAAAGCTTCAACATCTTTTACATTATGAAACAATATTTTTATTTCCCCCTCTAGCTTTCTTTTTATAAATATTTTCTATAATACTCACAGCACACACTATGTGATATACATATACTATCTCTATGAGAACTACATGTTTTTTATTTTCTTCATCACTCTCATTCAGAAAGTAATTTTGAACAGCAAACTAATTTATATTAACTGCTGCAATCTTCATAGGCCAATTACCTTCCCTAAAATTTCGGTTGTAAGAACACTAGGTAAGAATTTTGTAAGTCAGAAGGCAAACGTTGTTTGAAAGTCAATTGAGTATCATTACAATGTTTCCATCCTTTTTGACATTTTAAATAAGCTGTGTAATGTCCTGATGTTGTTGAAGGACCATCATGGTACATAATTGCTGCAGTTGTAAAGGCACTTCCTGAAATTGATAATTGAGAAGCCACAATTTTTTTTATTAATGTTGTCAATTCAATTCAAAATCTTTATTCGAATTTTTGTAAATTCATAAAAGCAATACAGACAATCCCAGATAAAATAACATATTTACAGTAGTTAAATAACAGCAATATAAGAAAAAATTATGAATGTAATTCTCAGATTTACTAAGGGTTCTCCATTGTTTTACGAACATGGGTAATAACTCTTAGAAAAGTGCTAGTGTGAAATATCAACTCTTCATTATTTAGAGTCAACAACATCAAATTTGATTCCTCCAAAGAAAGTGGTCTGTGCTTTTTAGAATAAGGTGCTAAAAACCATTTAAAATATTTTTGATAAAATTTACAAAAGAAAAAGAAATGTAAATCAGTTTGTGGGCTCGTATCATCGCATGGGCACAAATTGTTTCCAGATTTTAAAAAGGTATAGCCTAGTGGAAAACATAATACCAATCTCACAGTCCCTGCCCTAAGGCGGAAAAGCAAAGATCTTTCCCACTTTGTCATTGAAAACGTGAGATACAGAGGGATTGGTTGTATATACAGATCTTTGCTCACATAAGCCTGGATTGTAGGTTTAATTAATTCCCTTGCCAATCTTTCTTCTCTATAAAGTGCGTACAGTGCAGATTTTAAATCATTTTTATCTTTGGAGTTAATTTTAATAGGGTCAAGAAAAAGGTGTCCTTTGCCTACGCTACTTAATTTTTTGAACACTCCAGAGAGCCAAGGGATTAACATCCCTTTATCACAGTAAAGGCAGTCTCTTATGATGTCCTGGGTTAGTCCAGCCATGTCATTTTTCCAAAAAGCAAGCCAGAACATTGCCGGTCTGGAGGCAATAAAATCTGATATGTAATACAAATTCAGTTCGCAGTGGCAAATGTATTCTGAGGAGGAAATGGGTCCTCCGAGGATTTTTCTACAGAAGCGGTTTTCCTCTGTCTGGATGCTCGGTATTTTTCCCAGGCCCCAGATCTCTGCCCCATAAGTAGCTACTGGTACACATTGTGATTTAAACATTTTTAAAATGGCTTTTTTGGCGTCTACTTTCCTAGGCCGTGGGAGGCTAAGAATAGAGTTAATGGATTTTGAGAACTTGCTCGTGGCGTGGGCTAAATGTCCACTCCACGAGCCGCTCGCAGCAAAAACCATTCCTAAATAAGGAAAGGTTTGGGTAGAATGAAGTTTATCCACACCCACTGAGATAGCACTTAATTGTCTCTTACCCGGGCCACAGGACATAATAAAAGATGTTTTTAAATTTACTTTAAGATCAAGTTTTTCCATATATTGAACAAAGTCTTTTACCAGGCTGCGCAGGGCGTTCGGGGTTAGACCCATGAGCACCGCGTCATCTGCATAAAGCAGAGTCGGTAACAATCTCCCCCTTATTTTCGGGATATCTGGGGTTATCAATTTTAGGGATTTGTTTAGTCCATTTATATAAATAATGAATAACAGGGGTGCTAAAACGCACCCCTGCCTGACTCCTCTTTCTACTTTTATGGGTTCTGACGCTCCCCCCCATCCCAATCCTTACTTGTGCCCTTGTCAGTGTGCAAATACGCAAGAAAATAAACAAGTGATTCATCCAGACCATATTCTAAAAGAATCGCCCACAATTTAGACCTATTTACTAGGTCAAATGCGGACGATAAATCCATAAAAGCTAGATAGATTGGTACAGACCGAGCAATAGTATATTTACCAATTACTAGATTTAAATTTAAACACTGCTCGGTTGTTCCAACCCCACTCCTAAACCCCATTTGGCAGGAGTCTAAGATCCCTGTTTCATCTGCCCACTCATTAATTCTATTGTATAATACTCTTCCCAAAATATTGAGAGTATTATCTAGGAGGGAGATGGGTCTGTAGTTCATTGGGTCTGTTCTCTCTCCTTTTTTATATATAGGCACTATTATGCTTGTAGACCATGTGTCGGGTATAGGCACTAAAGGTAGGCTGTTAAATACGTTTGTCAGAATGGGTGCCCAAAGTTCTGGTTTCCATTTAATAATGTCAATTGGGAGGCCGTCCGGCCCTGGGGCTTTATTGCCGAGGCTTTGTTTAATACCAGCGATAACCTCTCCCAGGCTAATCTCTATGGGGCGCAAGTCATCTAATACAAAGTTATTATTAACATTTGGTGGTGTTGCATACACTTTAGAGAAATGGTTTTCCCATTGAATTAATGTTGTCAATTTAGTTCCATCAGGTCTACATCGTTGGAACATTAAAATTACATACTGTCCATATCTTTGTATAAATAATGTTGATAGCATTGCTGATTTACATTGAGTACAGACCATGCTTTGATTTGCTTGTCTAACTAGATTATTAAATGACACTGATTTGCAGTCTGGTAAAGTCAAATATATAAATCTTTCAGTGTCTATTGTAGTACTACTTGAAAAGGAGCAATTTCGCAGTCATGCTGCCATTTATAAGAAAGGCCAAAAATATGTTCTACATCTACACCTTCATCTTGCAAAACAACAAGCATATACATTAGAAATTCCTGACAATCTTGCTGAATATTCTGTGAAAATTGATTTAGACCAGAACATATGTCTAAAACATTTCGAATTTCAGAAACACTTTGTATTTTTGTTCTATCACTGCTACATTTCTCTAACACAGAATTTAATAAACAACAAAATATTTGATCACGATTTTCAGCAATCTGTTCTTATACAGTTTGGAGAAAAAAAAAAACATTAACCACTACATTAGCATAGCAGTTGACACCAGAACTATTTTCAAACTGAAATCCAACAACATCTTTAACTGAATCCATTTAGTTTCTGCTTACAATTACTGGTTCATCTAGCTTTCTTCTTTTCGCTACAACTTCACTACAATTTTTCTCATTTCTTCTTCTTCGGCCTCCCACACGCTTTTCAAATAGAGGATATTGAGGTAAATTTGGAGCATACTCTCTTCTTAACCTATTATATTCTTTTACACAATTTAGACCGGCATTAATCTTTGTCTCATCAAAATCAATCAAGTACAATCCTGATAAAGTTCTGACTCGAGATAATGCAACATATGCCATACCCTCCATGAACACAGAGGGCCTTATTTATGAAGGCCTTGCGCCGCCGGTACGTCACTTTTACCCATTTTAAAAGTGACGCACCGGCGGCGCAAGGCCTTCATAAATAAGGCCCAGAATTTCCAATATTCACCAAAGCACTATCAACACTTAAACCTTGAGATTTATGAATAGTCACTGCATATACCAAAGAAACAGGAAACTGTTTTCTGCGGACATATACATCTTTCACAAGCAAAAATTGGGCAGAACGACTGATTTGTTGTACTTCTTCAATACCATCAAATTTAATTTTTATAAATTCAATTCCATCTCTATTTCGGTAATTCACAAAATCCACAACATGACCCATTGCTGCATTTACTAAACCTCTTTCCACATGTAAATTACGTCGAAAAATTATACGACAATTTAAAGATACATACAGAGTCTTTTCCATACCATCAGTTTTAGATATTGTCTTCTCTAAAGAATCTAATTTTGATTTCAACTTTTCTGACAAAATAATAGTTGCTCCTTCATGTTCGATTTTATCAATAGCTTCCAGTTTCACAATCTCTTGATTTTCCAACTTTAACATTTTGTTGTTGAAGATTAAACATTCTTGCAGAGTTGGCATCAAGCATCTGACAGATTTGTTTTCAGGAATTTTCTTAAAAATATTCTCTGGGAGAAAATTTTCATTTGGAAACAAATTTGAAATTAATCGTCCATGTAAAGCTTCTTTGCCATGCTCAGTTAGTTTTCCAATTCTTACATCTTGTAGAATATTTTTATAATCTTCATCCTTTGCCTGTCACATATTTTGAAGCAGTTCTGCATATTTGAAATTTAACCATATGTTAACATTTCCAATGCTTCCTAAGCACTTCCTGGTATCTTCATGCGTACGCATTTTAAACACTGGCTGTCCTTTCACTGGAGTTAGTTGCAGTAGATCTCCAAAAACAATGATGTGTTTGCCTCCAAATAACACATCATAGTCTGTTTTAAGAATTTCTTGCATTCTTAAATGCACAAAAGCAAGCATTACATTTGATACCATGCTTACTTCATCAATGATAAGAAGTTTCATTTTCTTTAGGACTCTTGAAACTTCACAACACGCTTCTCCAGATAGCTTGTGGTATTGTAATTTGTTATCATGCTCTACTGGCAGCATCAATAAGCGATGTAAAGTAATCCCTTTAATGTTGTGTGCTGCCAACCCAGTTGGAGCAGTAACAACACAAGAAAGCGATGACTCCGTTGTTTTCTGCAAATATGTTGCAATCGCTTTAATCAGGAAACTTTTTCCAGTTCCTGCTTCTCTCCTCACATACAGTCGGACAGGTTTAAATGATGTACATGAGCACTCTTTTTTTCTCATGAGATAAACCATGCTCAATGTGTTCTGTGACTTCGTGATATATTTGTCTCTGCTCAACGTTTAGTTCTTTTTCCAAATCTTCAAAGTGAACTCCATCCTCCTGAGCTTGTTCCATGGCTCTTTCAACTTCATCCATGGCAGTGGCAGCTTCATTTTGTATAATTGGTCCTCCTAGTGGATCCTGACTCAATGGAGCAGAACTCTGACTATCTTGAGAACTGTCTCTAGCAATCTCTGCTGCAATTGTAGCTTCTTGCTGTATTTCCTCGTTCAACATTTGCAGATAATTTGAAAAAACAGGACATTCTATCGTATCCTTGGTTGCATTGAACGAATCTTCATAAGTAAGAAAATCTCCAAGTAGTTCCTCTTCTGTACGCCAAGGCTTAAAGAGTTGCAAAAGAGCTAAGTAATAAAATTCCCTTTTGTCTGGAGATTCACAACTCAATTTTCGATGATTAATCAAATGGCCTTTTCTTTGTTTCACTAGACAGCCTTCACAACCAATTACAGCATATACACCTTTATTGATGTCTTCTGTAACGTTCTTTTTAAAAGTATAGGTTTGCAGAACTTCATAGAGACAAGCGTTCTCAAGGTGAGTACTTCTATTTGGATAGTATGTATCCAACATGTTTGTCTTCAAAATATCTGTACTGCCTGGTTCTTTCTCCGCCAAATATTCTATTTCCTGTACAGATTTCAAAACTCTGTTTCGTGTTGCAGCAAGACCTAGACTTACCCAAATGATGATTCTAGATTTGGCATATAGACTTGCTGATGATAACCGATCAGAACATTCATATGCTCCAATTTCTCGATGCGACAACATGTTCAGACTGTAACTGTATAATTTCTTGCTTAGACTCTTTTCATGTGAAATTTCCTCCTACTTTCCTTCAGTTCCGTCTTTTCTGATTTTGCGATGTAAGACGTCACATATCGAGCCACAGCAATAGAGTTGTCAGCCACATATTGAATATCCATGTTAGCATTCCACATGGACAAAATGACTGGGTTGTAGTCATTTATGAATTTGGATTCCTCATTTCTTCTTAGGTTGTATGTATTTTTGGGTGATTTTCTTGTCACAGTATGTCGCAGAGAAGACATAAAATTGTTGACTCTTCCTTTCGATGTTACTGGACGTGGAAATACAAAACGACATTTCGTGTAGAACGTGTTCTTGGATTTGTATTTTCGACGACAGTATTTCCCACAACGATGGGTTTGAAAGCGTAAAACTTGATGTCTTAAATTGTTTTCTTCTGTACTTTTCGGAACAGCACATGTAGAATACTGCTCAATGAAACTCATCACTTTCTCATCTGAATCTGTTCCAAATTTTGGTGCATCTTTAATCCATAGCAGCATATGTATGTGAGGAGCACCTCTTGCTTGATACTCCTTTCTCCAAAAGAAATCCAACATCTCTCCAAGCGGAGGATTTTCTTTGTTTGTAATAAAAGACATCATAGCTTCAAACCTATGATTGAAATATCTGCATACATTAACTGGATCCAAAGAGCACAGTTCTCCAGGTGTCTTGTATTCAATATTTTCAATGTTTTTATTTGCCTCTCGTAGAAATTCAAGTAAGTCTTCCCAAGCATACCCAGCACAGTTAAGAGTGAGGAACCATGTAGGAGTTCTTAAGTTTCTTAGCATATATTTCAATTCCGCATGACAACGGTACCAATACTTGTTAGTACCACGCTGACATGCCATGAGATTAATTAGCTGAGATTCCAAAACACTGTCTTGCAGTTTCACTTTATCCATAAAATCCCTTGCCGAAACATTTTGTAGATGTTCCACTTTTCAGTATATGGTTTACTGCATAAGAAAGTCCAGACAAATCACCCTCAAACAGTAGATGGAACAAATATGGAATGCATTGACGAAACCTTGGATCTTCTGCATATAATCTTGAAGTCCGGTATTCAGATGCAGGAATTTGAACAGGTCGGTCGTCATATCGTCCATCTTCACCTGTTGGAAATAATTGTGGAAAACAACGAGCTTCTAAACTTTCTTCCCATACACTAATGGGACTTCCTTTGGCTTTTTTCATCTGAAACAAGTCAATAGCATTTCCCATTACTTCTTTGGAATGCAATGGATGAACACTATAATGTTCATAAATTTCTTCACTGCTAGAGACATCAACATTTTCTATTTGCCCAGCAGAGACATCAGTGTCGTCTTGTACAGTTGTTTCCTCTTCTCCCACATACACATTTTTATAGTACTGATTCTTTTTTACCAGATACAACGTTGCCTTTTTGACTTTCCTAACATCCACTAATTCTTGCCAGATTTTCCTACTTTTTGTCGGAACACCATTAACTAGAATAACCAGAGGTTCCTCTTCTACTTTTTCGACACCAATTGTATCAATATTTTTCTTAAAATCTAGAGGCAAATAAACAACTCTTCCCTTTAATCCTCTCGGTAAATCTGAAGGAGGCAATTTCCCTGTCTAAGGCTCCATGCGAACAATAGCCTGAAAAGGATGCACACATTGAATCAGAATAGACTCATAGGTATTTAAACCCATCAATTCAGAAGGAATGTCTACCAACTCCAGATTATTATGAACAGCTCTAGCAGGCATTCTGTTTTCATTTAATTTATTATAACAATATTTTCAAATACGTTGATCAGAACCCAAATCTAAACAATTTTCAACCAACAAATAAGTTGCAAAATCCTTCCACTCATTATTATTTATTTTTTCGCTTTTTACATATAAATCAACTAATCTAGTCTGATGCTTATAAGAGTTTGTCGACAACACACACAAGTCAAATTAGGCCTTTCACTTGAATTGACCTTAAACTTTGTAATTTCATTTTCACATTTTTCTGTACTTAAAATCTCTACATTCCCTTCTACATTACCTTCTATTCCTGTATCAATTTCTGCACTGACCTCTTTTTCACCAAAGTAACAAAACTCAATATCATCACAAATGTTTTTGACATCTAATTCAGTTCCATGCGAAAGAGCACTGTTTAACTGTTTTAGTTTAAGTGCTGGACTTTTTGCATAATACAACCTTCTCACTAATTTCCTCACTTTATTATGATGCAGTGCTAACATCCTAAATTGGTGAAAAACACTCTGACATACTTTTCTTGAAAGACAAGCCAGTGAATGCCCTTGCACACCTGTTTTTTCTCTCACTCTACAAGGATTTAACTCTTGTAAAATTTAAATTTTTTGTTTCACACTTTTCTTAGTATATGTCCGTAAGAAACTGTGAAACAAATCAATTGAATCCTGTCGCACACTACAAATACTACTACAATTCCAAGTATACACTGGAGCCTTAGGACATCTCCCTAAAACTTCATCAGCTAACACCTCTTCTGTATTTCTAGGCACAATCTCTTCTTTTTCAACCTGACAACCGTCCTTCACCTGATATGCTCGACCACTGGTGTCAACTGCATGCACCAAATCATTATCCCGAAAGTAACTTACTTCATTAAAAAATGGCTCACAACTTGAACTCTGCTTCAATTCTCCCGAAAAACATCACAAAAATTAGTCCGATTAATTACTCTCCTCCACTTACATTTTGATTTGAACACATTGATTACCTTATCGAGTGTACGAATTCTATTCATTACTAAACTAAACAATTTATTTTTCACTTTAAATGCTTCATCCACAATCTTAACTATGTTTTTTTTTCTTGTAAAAAGCGGTCTTTTTTGATACCTCTTTACATTTTTTAATAAATTAGATATAATTCTGTTATAAAACATTCGTCTACGAAATTCAATAAATTGATTTCTCCTTCTATTGCTGTAGACAATATGATCTCCTTGTACAGGTCTAACATTTTTAGAGGGACACACTGTCTTCTTTCTAATTACAGGTGTCTTATTCTTGTTTGAAAACACACTTTTTTTTTTTGACATTTCAATAAGTTCCTGAGAAAATTTTTTGTTTGCTTACCAGGAGCATTATTTTTTTTCTCTGAAGATTTTGTTTTGGTTGAGTTATTTTTTTTTCCTTAGACCTTACATTTTTTTATAAAGTTTTTCACGTCTTTGTTTGGATGGCATATTTTTCTTTCTTTGTATAGATGATTATACTCTGTGGTAAAGAAAAAATAACATATTATAGACCACTTCAAACATATTACATAGCAATTACAATAAGTAAACGATATAAACACTGGTATACAACAAAAGGCTGATTTACATTACATGTGCTTTGCTTTGTGTCAAAACGATTTACTATTAATGTTATGTCTTGCTTATATATAGATGGCCTGTTTTTGGCCTGTAGAGACAGTGAAATAATATGTGCTGAGACACACATACTGCTTGCAGAGACAGAGATGGTAGATTATATGTAACATTCTGGTCATGTGCCTAAGATCACACTATGAGTCAAGCTTGATTTTAAATGGATCTGGGTGAATAATATGCTTAGTTGATATATTTAAAAATATGAAAGTACATGTTTTTTAAAAACATGGTAGATTACATGTTACATCCTGGTCATGTGCCTAAGATCACACTTATGGGTGAATCAAGCTTCACTCACAGTGTGATCTTAGGCACATGACCAGGATGTTACATGTAATGAGAAATTAATGTTATGTCTTGCTTATATATAGGTGGCCTGTGTTTGGCCTGTAGAGACAGGGAAATAATATGAGCAGAAACACACATACTGCTTGCAGAGACAGACATGTTAGATTACATGTAACATCCTGGTCATGTGACTAAGATCACATGACCAGAACGTTACATGTAATCTACCATGTCTTCAAAGAACATATACTACCATATTTTTAACAGCAGTGTATCTTCATTAAATGAATCATATATCAGATTACACACAGGCACAAAGTAAAGTGAGACACAAGCAAAGAATACTCTTTAAGCTAATTGAGGCAAACTGTTACAAGACACAGGTGACATAATTGAAAAATGTGAAAATGTTTTCTCTTATTTCAAACAGAAAGTCAGTGTAATGCTTATCTAAAATTTAAAAAGCAGACTTTTTTCCAGAAAAGATTTTGCATACTAAATCGTTTTTGACACAAAGCACCACTACAGAAACAAAGCAGAAACCTAACTCATTTTCAAAATACATTGCCAATATGCACCATTTTATTTTTTAAACAACATTACAAAAAAAATGACACAAAATGCAAGAATACAGTAGCACAATATGCTTCTTAATCTTCCCCATAGTGCATACAGCACTCTATCTTTATTAAAAGAATCATTACTCACCTTTAAAAATGCTTTGAAAGATGTAGAACAGTGTCAGTCACACTCAACAGATTTTCTTAAGCAGAATCTCTGAATAATGCTTCTTTCACTGGAGCCTCAGAATAATGGCACAGATTCTAACTCATTTCAGACCCATATTCTTGTACAAAACCAATCAAAATTCTTCCCACACAAATTCAAAACCAAACTGCACATTTTAATTGGTTGTACATTTGAAGACTTTGAAACTCATATAACATTCACCCATCCCTCCAGTGCTCATTCACCCTGTTACCATGGTAACTCCCTCCTAACCCAGCACACAGTTCAGAAGTTCATCATACTATGTTGCAAAAGAATCCACCAAGAGTGTTTGACCAAACAATGTACTAGCTAATCAAGTGCAATGTTTCTTTAAATGACTTTTTCTCAAACATTGAAATGACTTCTTTAAAAAAAAAAGCATGCACCCTAATTTTCAGTGGAGATTTTTAAGAAAGCACCAATCATTTCTGGGTTTTCAAGTGCACTGAATCTCAACCACTTTTTTAAATAATTCCTACTTTTGAAGAACCGGGTCAGAACCCAGCGGTGCCAGGGACACACCTGAAATCTTCGGGTTCCACCTGTCTTCGTATACAGAGACACGGAATACTTCTGGGTGGCGTCAGAGACCAAGTTTATTAGCTGCAGCTAGTAACAGAAATCCCAACAATACATCACAATGTATATTCCTAGGAGACTGTTCAAATTACTAAGGCAAGACATCTCCTTTTATACACCATATTCTCATTATAAATGTACACCCACTGCGCAAAATTCTAACCAATATGGCACATTTTCTAACTGAGTATCACATTAACAAAAACCCAATTTACAGTAACCCAACCCAAAAGTTCACTATTAGGAATATCCCAAATTCAATCTTTGCAAGCCGGACAAATTTATAATTGAAAAGAACAACCCATGTAGTGTCAGAACATAAAGGAAACAGTAATAGATGCTGAACAGGATAAAACATGTGCAAGGAAACTAAAGGTTAACGAGGTCCTGAACATTAAGTGGCAATCTTAGACAAGGATCAAACCAAGGGAAATTGGCTTTGTGAGGTCAGTTTCAGGTGAAGAGGTCAGTTTCTCTGCAGTTCTTTCAGAGTCGAAAGAAACCTAGTTAATGTTTACATGAACTCAGAAGGCCAGGCCACTTGTTCGCCGGGCCTCTTTCACAGGCCTACGTGAGGGCAACACAAAATGGAGTCAGGCTCGAGAATTACAGAACCTCAGCCCCTCCTTTTGCCATTACATAGGCAATAACCTAAACTCATGTTAGTCTGAATCTAGGTCCATATCAATCTTCATTAGGTCATCTAAGTGTTGCTGTAGCATCATCCTATTATTCTTTACTTCTCTCAGGACAGGTCTCCTAACGCACATAGTAGCACAAAGACTACAAATGGCGGGACCACACTGGATGCAAAGAAAACAAGAGAAAAGGATGGCCAAAATCATACCAAGGAATGTCAAAATCTTCCATCCCCATTTAGACAGCAATTCCCAAAACCATCCCGTCAATGACCAGTCTCCTTTGTCTACATAGATAGACTCAGATCTTATGTAACCTAGAGATGGCTTGGTACACTGTAGGAGCATTATCTGGTACGTAAATGCAACAACTAGATCCAATCAATTTGCATACTCCACCTCGATCTGCAAGTATGACGTCTAAAACCATACGATTCTGCAACGTCATAAGGCGGTCCGCTTGAAGCTCAGCTGTAACATTACTAAGAGCACCTGCTGTCTCATTAATAGTAGCTTCAACAACGCTGTCGAATATGCCCACTATTGATCATAGGACCTCAAAAGGGCAGGAAACCCTTGAAGAAATCTCCTGCTTCTTATCCTGCAGTATCTTCCTTATCGAAGACCCCTCTACCATATCTCGTTCTATGATAGTCCAGAGCCGTAGAATATGTAGAGGGAAGCAAAAACGCCACATATCATGTACCTGAAAAATCAGGTGGCAACCATGTATAGGCTCTGTCGTGACAAACAAAATATGTGCCTTTAGTTATTACGAACGGTGGAGAAGTCTGGGACGAATAGACATAGGTGTGAACACACACACTCTTACCTAGCTGAGCTTTCGGATTTCGACCAGTGCCTTGCAAACAAAAATAATCTTGATGGGGCACAATCCAAATCGGGGGAGACCTTTTTCGTCTTTCCTTCTCAGTCAAGCTGGTACTATATCTGGTCAAATTCCAACCAACATAAGCCTGCATCTCATCCTTGGGGATAGCATTATATGCATCGATATCTCGGATCATATCTACTATTCCCTTTATCAAGGCACTATTGCTGGAGTTATCCTTAAGGGAACATGAAGGGCGTATCTCATTTGCATAGATAAACATAGTCTGTAAAGCCCACACAGACCCATTAAAAGAAAAAGGCAAAAACAAATATGGCATACCCTTATCGGTCGTATGCGGCATAAGACAACAAACCCAACAGTTAGTGGTATTCACTACTAACTGATGCTGATGCAACAACTGTATGAACGAGTTGTTGACAAATTCTGACCTCCTTGTCTGTTCATGTTCAGGCAACGTATAGAACTGATGCAAAGAAACAGTAGTGTAAGAAAGCATAGGTTGGGAAGTGGGTGCAAACGTCTGTTGTGTAGCATAGACAATCCATCACACATAAGCTATCATAATACTTAAAAGCATGATATTATAAAACATTTGCTATGTATCAATGTACAGAATTTCATTTTAAGGTCTATTTTCTTAACATCTCTCTCAGGTACAGAAGACTCCATCCTCTAACGTGCTGCTCGCGGCAATTTTCCTTCTTCACTCAAGTGTGCGTCCAGGCGTCCTAGAGAACCTAGAACCGCAGGCCTTTCGTCAATACGCGGGCCACCCCTTAAGTCTTATACCACGACCCTGCAGCTGAACCCGGATGGTGGTTCGAAAAAGCAAAAAGAAAAATAGTCTCTTGTCTGAGAGAGCACAATATACAAAAAAATATTATTTTATTTGTCCTTTTTTAGAACTCGGCCTTAAACTATAATGTTCTTTATTCGGCACAGTTTGATCCTGAAAAAGAATCTCCGGATGCGTAGTGTCCAGTCTCAAATGCGGGGACACAGCTTCTTGCAAAATTTCATCATCCGCACGTTCCGACTGAGTCCATTTCAAACGAGCATCACTAAAAGGCACAAATCTCGGGACATTTTCAGTCTCAGAATCGGCAACACCTTCCCGGACCCACTGATCATACGGTAAGGGCAGAGGTATCCTTTTCGTGTGGGTGGCATGCATGCAACTCTTTTTCCCGAAGACTTTCACAGCGGTCCTCGTTGCTAGCAGCACTTGATAAGGACCAGTCCACCTCGGCTGTAGGTTCTTGGACCTCTGGAAGTTCCTGATCAGAATCCAGTCGCCGGGTTGGATCGCATGTCCCGCGTCAACAGAAGCTGAAGGTAAGGTATCATGAACCTGTTGGTGAAGAACACGCAATTTAGCAGTCAAATAAAGCAAATAGTCAACCAACATAGGGTACTCAATATCGCTGTATTCTCTTAGCCTCGGCACACTCCAAACATTCGCCGGTCGTCCAAAAACAATCTCGTATGGGCTAAGTCCCACGCGAGAATGTATTGTCGTTCTTGTGGACAAAAGTGCAAATGGTAGAGCATCAGGCCATGTGAGACCAGAGCTCGCTTGCACCTTGACCAACTTCAGCTTTAACGTGCCGTTATAGCACTCGACCAGGCCTGCTGACTGGGGGTGATTCGCTGCGTGAAACTTCTGTCTAATTCCCAAACCCGCACACACTTTCTGCATAATCTGACCCACGAATTCACTTCTGTTATCACTCCAGACCATCCTCGGCAATCCATACCTCGGGAAAAACTCTTTGAGCAAAACCTTGGCTGTAGACAAGGCAGTATTATCCTTCAGGGGGTAGGCCTCTATCCATCTGGCAAAGGCACAAACAACCACAGGGACATACTTCAAATTATTGCATCTTTCCATATGAATATAGTCTATCTGCAACACCTCGAACGGATACGTTGGAGGAGCAAAATGACCAGCTGGAGTTGGGGTTCCCTTGCCAGGATTATGCATCAAGCAAATCATGCAGTGTTTAACCAAATTCTCAGCACATTAATTCCACTATTCTGCCATACCGGAGCCAACAACTTGCATATCCCTTTTGAGCTGATGTGAGCCATCCCATGAGCCATAGTAACCAATGGAAGCACATACGCATCTGGCAACAACCATCGCCGATGCTCTGACAACTCAACCCAACAGCCTGTCGAATCCAACATTCCCGTACTCTCTCTCCACGTACTCAATTCTTTCTCAGTAGCTTCTGCCTGAATCATCTTCACACTTTCTATTGTATCTTCACACATTCCTCTTTCCACAACCTATCTTGTAGGATCTGCAACATACATTTGACTCGTCAAATCTCTCGCTGTTTCTCTCGCTACTTCATCCGCAAACGCATTCCCTCGACCCACATCATCTGTAACTTTTTTATGCGCACTACACTTTACAATGGCGATTTGTGTTGGCAAAGTAAGCGATTCAAGAAGCTCACTCACTAATTGGCCATGCTGGATTTTCGTACCATGAGAAGTAAGAAATCCTCTTTCTTTCCACAATCGTCCAAAGCTATGAGCAACGCCAAACGCATACTGGCTATCAGTAAAAACATTCACTCTCTTTCCTTTTGACAACACACACGCTCTAGTCAAGGCTATCAATTCAGCTGCCTGAGCTGAATTCTGTGCAATACGCGCTGCTTCAACAATCGTGTGCAAAGTTGTGACAGCATATGCTGCAGTCGTCTCTCCATTCGGAAGCTTAAAGCATGAACCATCTACCCATAGGGTACCATCAGAGTTTGAAAGAGGAGTATCTTTCAAATCAATTCTACCCTTTGTTTCCTCCTCTGTCCTAAGAACACAATCATGCTGTTCTTGATCATCTGTCTCTACACAAATCGGCAACAAAGTAGCTGGATTCAATGTGTTGCACCTCTTAATGTGCACATGACTAGCCAAAAGAGTCAACTCATAACCTGACAGACGTGCACTAGAAAGGTGCTGAGTCTTCGTCCTGTTTAATAAGGTATCCACTGCATGTGGGACCATCACAATCAATGTATTATCCAATACCAAACCAGCAGACTGTCGGATAGAAACAGCTGCTGCTGCCGTAGCTTTTAGGCAACCAGGCAACGCCCTAGCTACCGTATCTAAAGTAGCCAAAAAATACGCACATGGGCGCTGCTTGTCTCCAAACTGTTGTGTCAACACTGACAATGTACAACCTTCTCTCTTGTGCACATAAAGTGTAAAAGGTTTACTATAGTCAGGGGTACCCAACACCGGAGCAGAACACAATGATCACGCAATTCAGAAAAACTCTTCTGACATTCATCAGACCAAGGAAGAGGGTGTGGTGTATCTTTGAGAGTAAGTGCCAAAAAAGGTTTTGCTAGCAAAGAAAAGTTTGGGATCCACTGCCGACAATACGAGGTGATACCCAAGAAAGCACGCACTTCTCTCTGTGTGGATGGTGCAGTCATTTGGGCAATCGCTTGAATTCGCTCTGGGGTCAATCGTCTTCCCTCCTTCGATAAGAGATGACCTAAGTAGGTAACTTCTTGTCGACAATACTGCAACTTGGAAGGGGAAACTTTATGATGAAGGTCAGACAAATGTCGTAGCAAAGAAAGAGTAACCTCTTTACAAATCTCCTCATTATCAGCAGCCACTAGCAGATCATCAACGTACTGGATAAGAGTAGCACCAGAAAGCAACACAAGAGTATCGAATTGAGTTTTCAAAGCCTGACTATAAATGGAGGGACTCTCACAATAACCTTGAGGAGCTCGCTTATACCGTAAGCTGCGGTCTCCTAAAGAGAAGCCGAAAATATCCCTATTTTCCTCAGCGATCGGAATACTGAAGAAAGCATTCTTCAGATCAATCACAGAAAACCAAGCAGCTGAGGCAGGGACCATAGTCAATAAAGCAGTAATGCCCGGAACAACAAGAAACTGTGGCATAACAATCTTATTGACCTCTCGAAGGTCGATCACAAATCGATACACAGGTGGCTGAGAAGAGTCAGTACGCTTAAGAATAGGCAGAACAGGACTGTTACACACATTACCTCTCGTTTCTTCAACCACACCTTTCTCAACCAAATCATAAATAATCGCTAAAAGAGCTCTTTCACCATCACTGGAAATTTTGTACTGAGGAATGCGTGGCAATTTAGCATTTGATTTAAGCGTAACAACGTAGGGTGGGATCTGCAAAAGACCAACATCATTAGGACCCGTAGCCCAAAGTGTATCAGGGAGAGAATGCAATTCCAGCGGCAGGCAATCCTTAGACAAATACATCGGGGAGATCACTTTCTTACCCAAGGTAAGATGTACTCCCAACGGAGAACAATATAATGTCGCATGTAATCTTTTCAACAAGCCCAAACCCAACAAATTCTCACCACAACCAGTCGTTAGAATAAGGTGAGCCTCCAATTCACAAGGACCAATAGAAAGGGGCAAAGGACTAGAAACCGGGTTGCTAACTGGGGTGCCAGAAAATCCTACCGAAACATTCGTCAAGCCGGGTGCCGCTCGAGGTTGTGAAGGTACGGACTTTGGTGCGTGGAGACACTGTGGGAGTGCCTTTCCCCAGCAAGGACCCGGGGAGCAGATTCACCATCAGCGTGGGCGGAGGCACTTACAGCGGGACTGTGAGTCCCAGGAATCTTGGTGGCGTGTGTGCGTGCCGCACCTGGAGACTCTTCCCCTGAGACCCTGCCTCCCCCCTGGGCGTGTAAAACCACGACTCGCGGCCCCCGCTCCGCGGGTGGCGCTCGAGGTTGTGAAGGTACGGACTTTGGTGCGTGGAGACTCTGTGGGAGTGCCTTTCCCCAGCAAGGACCCGGGGAGCAGATTCACCATCAGCGTGGGCGGAGGCACTTACAGCGGGACTGCGAGTCCCAGGAATCTTGGCGGCGTGTGTGCGTGTCGCACCTGGAGACTCTTCCCCTGAGACCCCGCCTCCACCCTGGGCGCCACGCCCGGCCACTGGCTACAAGATCATACCCTGCCATGCAAGTTGCGGGCGGGCGGGCGCCGGGCTAAGCCCGGGTAAAGGGTGGGCCGTTTGAGGCCGTTAGAGAACGGCAGAGACCGGGCCGGGCTACCCCTCTAACGCCCTGTCTCCCCGGTTATGCTCTTTGTCTTGCTGGTTGCCCGAGGCAGGTCGCTATATTATGGCCAGTAGGGAAACTAGAAGTAAGGCTGGTCCTGCGGTTTCAGGTACTTTGGACAAATTCCTCCTTAAAGCTAATCCCGTAATTAATAAGGGTACTTCAGTGCTTGACAAATTAACTGAGGAGGGTGTAGAAAATTCCTGTTTTTCCTCGCCAGGTTTATCAACAAACACTTGTACACCGCTCTTGCTTGATGCCACCCACCTATCCCTATTGGACAGTATTGACCAAACAATAGAGTCTGTTTTACAACAGTTAGGGACACCGTCATCCTCGCTAAGGGATAGAGACACATCACGCATTATTAGTGATGTAGATCTCTCCCCTGTTGCAGAGTTTGTACTGCCCGGGGATCAGGGTGCGGTTGATATCTTGCCGGAGCATACGGGTCTTAGAGAGGATCTCGTAATGAAAAGGAAAAGATCCAGAAAGCCCAAAGGTGCTAAAAGGGCCAAAACTGATCCCGTAATACCCACTCTGGAGGAAAATCTGGGTGTACCTGAGACTTTATGTATGGGAAAGGACAGGGTAGTGTCAAGCGTCCCATACATCGCATCCACACCTGTATTTACTCAGCCATTTATTTTTGGTGGGCTACCACTAACACTACAGAACTCCTTATTGCTTCACTCACCGCTGTCTTCAAAAGCCTTCTGAATCCTCTTTTTCTTAATCTGGACTCAATAGAATTGAGACTGTCAGCGATTGAGAGATTAAGTGTGGGCAATGGAGGCCAGTCTGGGATAGGAGCAAGTTCAGATGGAATACCTGGGGGTGGTGCTGGAGTTCCACATCCCTCTCCGGTCACTACGATCCATGTTCCATTATTTTCTACAACTCCTATTGGGGAAAATAGTAATAACAGTACAGTTCCCGTGCCTCAAATCGCACCTGTACCACTTCCCAGGTTACTGCCCCCGATTCCTCCACCTAGGAGGTCGAAGCAACCTGCTCCGGCCAGCCTACCCACCCAGGGGAGACCATCAAATACGTTAGCCAATAGCTCCATCCACCAGGCTAGCCCCAAAACTAGGCGCAAGGCAGTTAACCTGCCCCCTGAGGCGGCGGGCTATACTGTGATACTGACGGGGGTCCCAGAGCTGGCAAGTGGCGTAATGGAGTCCTATGATTCTCTACGCAATAAGGTAATCAGCTGGTTAAACATCCAAAGGCCTCTACCATCTAACCTAAAAGGAAAAGTCCTTATGGTTAGAAGGGTTACGTGGGTTGGGTACACTGCCAAGAAAAGTGTGGGGGATTGTATAATCGTTAGTTTCAAGAGCCCCCAGGTTGTTACTTATATTTGCAACTGGCTCGGTAACACAGGTAACACATCCATCGAATTGGTCCCTCTCTCATACTTCTATCCTAATTCATGTAAGCCATCTATGAGGAGGGACGATGGCTGGACAAGGGTGGGTTTCGCCGTGGATGGGTCAAGATATAGGCCCAGGTACAACACTCATTCTGCCACTGTAAATTATGCGCATCCCAATAGATTCAATTGCCTTGATGAAGTAGATTGACTTCGAGGGGGTTCTTCCTCACAATCTCACCAAGTCACCGTAATTGAATCTGCAGGACAGGGGACGGGAATTGGAGTGACTGACATCACCAATAGAGAATTGTATTCATTCCAAGGCGGTAGTTTGAAATCTCCTAGCCCTAGGGGCCTTGCAGATACCTCATCCTTGAGTCAAATGGCTAGTACTCTAACTCCCCAAGCCCTCTGTGTCCCAAACACAACATCCACTGCTCAACCTACTAAGCAAACACAAGAACGACTTCCCATACCTCCATCCACGGGCACTGTACTTGAAACAACTGAGGGGCCCCCTTCCAAATCCATTATCGAAACCTTAAAGGTCCTCTCGTGGAATGTGGCAGGTATTGCAAACAAAATACACACAGCAGACTGGGATCTTTTAATAGGCACCAGTGATATCTGTCTCTTCCAGGAGACGTGGGCCAGGGACCCATTGAGTAGAGCGGGTTTCGCAGTTTTTGAAATTCAGGCTAGGTGGAGTGGAAAGGGGAGACCCTCGGTTGGTCTAGCAATTTGGGTAGCCAGTCACATTGGATGCACTGCGGAAAACGTTTCCACGTTCTCGCAGGACATCCAGTGTGTACTTCTTAGGTGGCCCAATGCAGTAAAATTGGCAATTGTAAACGTATACTCCCGTCCAGTCAGTGTAGCCAAGGAATCGTCCACTCTGGAAGACCTTTCGTCTTTCCTGGACTCTCTGCCTAGTGACCATAAAATTGTGATGGGCGGAGATTTTAATTGCCATTTTGAACCTCTGGAAGGCCTAAAGGAGGGTGCTCTTACCACTGAAGACGACTTTTGGGGTGTCCCACCATGTTCATCCCCTCATCCCAAATCTTGGTCTCCACTTGCGGTTCAAATCATGTCCCTCACTTTAAACTATGTATTGAGGGCTTGTAATGGTCGCACTCCGTCAGACAGCCCCTCATCGTGTACCTTCAATAGGAAGGGCCATGAATCGAGGCTGGATTACATCTTTGTTGACATTGGCTTATGGTGCAAGGTCCAGGACTTTAGAGTATCTCCCAGAACAGATAGCGACCATAATGCACTTGTACTAGATCTGAAACACCCTGCCCCCGTTGCTGAGTCACTATCCACTAATCTCAATGATGACCCAGGAAACCTGGCCCTTAGTTCTAACAGGCGTAGGGTAAAATGGGGGAAAAAATTTAGTACAGCGGAAAATATAAGTAAAATCTTTGATATAGCACTCCCGAAGTTTGTAGAAATAGATGAACTAATTAACCAGCCTAGATCCCCAGATTTTAGTGATAAACTGGGACATATTCATGCAAACCTAGTGGGATCACTAGCTGAGGTTTTCTACCCAGTGGCAGCTCCTCGGCGCAAACAGACCCGAACCTCAACATGGTACAATTCTTCCTGCAAAAAGGCCAAGTCAGAGTTAATTGCCACAATTAAAGCAGGTTCAGACAAGGGCACGGTCGCTAAACTTAGACGCGAGTATAAGGAATCTATGGCTTTGGCAAAGACAGAGTGGGATTGGAATCATTGGCAGGATCACTCCTCTGCATTAGAAACCAGGGACTCGAAAAAATGTTGTTCCCTGGTAAATAATGGCACAGGAGAAGTTAAAGCTGCAGTGGAGCCTAATATTGCACCATCTGTTTGGGAAGCCCATTATGGCAAACTGTACCAGGATACTGAACAGCCCGCCTATGAAGTGGCCCCTGATGATATATCTACCCCTGCAATTGGTTTGGAATTCACTCTTGGCAAGGTGGTTGGTGCAGTGGAGAGACTGGCAATGGGGAAGGCCCCGGGATTGGATAGATTGCCCGGTGACCTCTTTAGACAATACCCTGAGATTTGGGGCCCGTACCTCCTTATTCTCTTTAATGCCATCTTGGGAGGTATGGAGATCCCCTGTACTTGGCTGGGAGCAGAGATAGTGACAATTTACAAAAAGGGTTCTCCTCTTCTCCCAGCCAACTACAGGCCGATCAGCCTCATAGATGTTCCCCAAAAACTCTTCTCTCGTCTTCTTTTGGACCACCTCCTTGATTGGATGGAGGCAAATTAAATCTTGAGTCCCCTCCAGGCTGGCTTCAGAAAAAACACGTCCACCATGGACCAGATCTTCCGCCTCATCCTCCTGTATTGGAAAACGGTGAGGATTGAGGGGGGGAGGCTATACATGGTGTTCGTGGATCTGAGGTCAGCCTTTGACTTGGTCCCTCGTAAAAAATTATGGGAGGTCCTAAAGGAGTTGGGTGTTCCAACCCAACTGTTGAACGCCATAATTAGGCTCCATGATGGCAACTATGCGCAGGTCAGGTGCGGGAGGGATGGAGCGCTGTCGTCAAGGTTTCCTGTTCTCAGAGGGGTAAGGCAAGGTTGCGTCCTGGCGCCAACCCTGTTTTGCCTCTTTGTCAACAGCGTTATATCTCACCTTGACAATGTCAAAGACAATGACGCCCCTCTTCTGGCAGGCAGGAGGGTGCCAGCTATTATGTTTGCTGACGACACCCTCCTGCTCTCCAAAACCCCAATGGGGATTCAAAGGATCTTAGATGGATTTGGTCTTTTCTGTAGACAACATGGTCTAGAGATCAACACAGAGAAGACCAAGTTCATGATCTTCAACCCTTCCCCAAAAACCAGACCTAATCCCACTCTGGGTACAGTCAGCCTGGAAAGGGTCACAACCTTTCAATATTTGGGGGTAACACTACATGAGAATCTATCCTGGGACCCCCAAATAGTAAGATCCCGGCTAAAGTTGTCCCAACTATCTGGTGCAATTTTGAAGGTTGTAAACACTTCAACCTTCAAACCCATAAGTACAGCACTGGAAATGTACAAAACGCAAGCCAAAGCGGCAGCATCTTATGGCAGTGAGCTATGGGGGTACAGAGCAGGTCCAGATCTCGTCAGCGTGGAAAACAACTTTCTCAGACATCTTCTGGCCCTCCCCCGTGGCACACCTTTGTTTCCCCTAAGACTGGACGTAGGTTTACCCTCTATCGCTGCTGAGCTGGAGTCTAAGCCACTAAGATTCTGGCACAGGCTCTGGTCCACCAGTGAGCTTGCACACTATAGGAGTGATCTTATCTATGTAATGGACCTGAACCAGCGAGATAGAATTCCCTGGCTGGCTTTTGTCAAGAAAGAACTGTATCGTTTAAAATTGCCCGAGCTTTGGGAGGCTCCAGTATTGGGCTGCCAAAGGCTATCCCGTAAACGATTAGTCCAAATTCACAAGGAAAAAAGCCTCGATCTCCTCCTGACCGCAACCAACAACGGCACCCTAACAGAAAGTTTCTTGCAATCCAAAAACTCATATGAATTTGAAGGTTTTATGGACATTATCTTTCCCATTCTAGCCAGGAAATTGTTTATACAGTGGAGGCTTGGCACTTTGCCTATTAAAACCTTCACCTGCAAATGGCTACAGCGGGACGATAAAACCTGTCCAGGTTGTAACTCCCATGATGAGGAAGAAACCCATCTTTTCTTCTTTTGTCCTGCATACCATAGACCAAGGAAACACTGGTTGGTCCCCCTTTGTAGGAACTTGGGATTCAGGAGCCATATACATGCTTACAGAGTATTAAGAACTAGTACTCTGCCCCACATAGTCTTTACAGTGGCGAAATTTATTATGGCTATGTGGCAGATTAGGAAAAAAATTGTTAAATGCACAAAGGCCAAAAATATCGATTTGTTCCTATAATTATGGATTGTGCTTTTTAAACAAGTCATGAAACGTTTTTCCTAACTATGAATTGGTTTTCTAATCTTTATCATGTCTGGAACAACCTGGTAATCAATGTTATGCAATGTGTTTTTTATAATCGCAACCTCTTTTTAACATGGTTGTTTAAATATAATATGCTATGCATCTTTTATGGTCTAAAATGACCGAAATAAAGAATTTTTGGATTGGAATAAGGTGAGCCTCCAATTCACAAGGACCAATAGAAAGGGGCAAAGGACTAGAAACCGGGTTGCTAACTGGGGCGCCAGAAAATCTTACCGAAACATTCGTCAAGCCAGACAAAGGTGCGCCAGGGAGTTTAGAGTGCATGATAGAACTCTTTGTTGCACCAGTATCCAAAGGAAAAGGTCTGCCACACCTGATGTAATCACTTCAACATAAGACCCACTCTGGTCTACTGGAACGGACACTACTCCCTCTCTTTGTCCATGGCTGTCCTAGCTATCATTAAAACCAGCACTCTTGCTTCCAACATAATAATCATCAACGTAGTACTGAGCAGACTGGAAGTTCAGAACATTCTGTCGGTCAAAATAATTTGCAGAATTCTGGGGGGAAAGGAACGTTCATTCTGACGAAACGTACCACGTCCCCTACCCCTAGGTACTTGTTGGTAACCACCACGACCTCTCAGACCAGACATACCATTCACACGTTGTAGCAAAACCGGACAACTACTCTTGAAATGACCTTCCTCTTTACAATAAGCGCACTGATTAGGGCCTAGCGGAATTCGCGGAACAAAAGACTCCGGCGTCTGCAATGGTTTCTGAAACTGTGGGGGTTGCTGAAACTGACGCTGATTAGGGCAAGGCGGATAAGCCTGTTGCAAAAGAACTTTCGTTTTTAATTCTTTAGTCTTCTTCTCTACTTTATCCTTCTCATCTTTGTCTCTATTCTCATAGTATTGTGCAGTAGCCAATATCTGGGCCGAAGAAGAAACTGCCCATGAACTCTCAGAGTCCTTTAACTTATTACAAAGTTCGGGGAGTAAATTAAAAACAAATTTATCCACGAACAACCTCTGACCACCTTCTGTACTCATGTCCGGACCACTATGATCAATGAATGTTTCTTCAAACCTAGTGAAGAAATCAGACACACTCTCATCTTTCTTTTGTTTGCATGCTGCTAACTTGTCCAAATTCACTCGCAAAGGAGGCATCAAAGTTTTCAGTAAATTAACAATCCTACCAGGTAGTTCTGCAACTAAAGGCTCAGGTTTAGCACCTCCTACCTGTCTACCATCTGCAGCAGTAATATTACACATGTTTCTACTAACTCTTGCACATGATCCTCGTGATGGATCTTCGCCCACAAAGGTTGAGGAACTACATTACCCATCAACATATCGATGTCAGCTAAATTCATAACACACGCATCAACTGTCTGAGACAACTCCTTGTAATAACCAGCAGGATTTTTACGGGGGTCAGGTAAGGTCTGGTTAAGAGCCAGGACCTCTGAAAATGTGCTGGTGCTGCCAAAACACCAATAGGAACGTCAGCCTCAACTGCCTCTCTCCCTACTGGAGGAGCCTCTCGCATAGGATACTGCTTCACTTTTCTCCTAACAGAAGGATCAGGTTCGAACAATGACTGAGGTGGAAGTCTAGACCTGAAAGTAAGTATTGTCTCTACCGCCACCTCAACATCTGAACCCACTATCGTTCCCTTGGCAAATTCGGACTGAACATTAATCAAGTCCAACGGAATTGGACCCAACTCATTATCTTCCCACTCCTGACAAAGAAAGGTACACATGACATCAAAAACATACCTTTGCTTTGGTGCTTCCCACTGTAGAAAAACATCCATAACCGCTTGTAAACCGTACCTGGAAGCATTCGAAACCCATCTACGAGCAAGGAGTTCTAACACTGCCCGCTCTTCGGGACCAGGAAGCTGACTACGACTCTGCTTACGTTCAGAAACAGGTTTCCTATTCAGTGACCCAAAGAGAGGAGACAAAAGACTAGTGACAGTTTCAGTCATTCTTTGTCGAGCAGAAGGAGAAAAAGCTGACATAAGGACAGGAGACAAAGTAGTCTGAGGAATAGGAGTCATAGGGACAGAAGTAAGAGAAGACGAAGATAAGGCAGTGTAAGTCAAAGGAGTTTGAGGCAAGGCTGGTAACAAAGCTGGCGGCCCTAGAGGGGGCTGCACCGCAGGAGGAAGAACCACTTGTGGAGCAACAAATGGCTGAACAACAGCAGGGGGTTGAACAACAACAGGGGGTGCAACAACTGGAGGTAACGGAGGTGCTGTAGCACTCTGCGCATAAGGGGGTGGTAATCTCAGTAGATGCAACATCAAAGGATCCTTTTCAGGGTCTTCAGTCACAGTTGAAAGGGGAGGTGGCAAAGCCGGATAACATTTATCAATGGCCATGCAATGCTGTCTATCTGACACTTCAATCGCACAATCTTCTTCATCGTCCATAAACTGCGTAGCGGCTTGCATTACTGACATATTCCTTTCTTTCCTATCTCTTTTCGCTTGCTTAATTTCCTGCTGTTTGGCTTCCTTACGGGAAAGGCGGAAAGAGTCAAACATCGCCGGCCGGGCTTTCTTCCTAAATAGCGCAACTTCTAAGTTATCTAAAATCTCTGTTCCAAAACTACCATGTGGGGGCCATCGTAAAACACCGTCCTTCCTAGTGTAGCGGACCCAAACCTCATCAAAGGTAATGGGACCCACGCCATGTTTCGAATAAAGCTCATAAGTTGGAGTTCCAACCGGAGGTATCGGACACAAATCCTCCAATCCGGAATCCCTATTAAGACCACAAACAAACCATTTACCAAGTTTACCAACACCAGGCATCTTGCTCACTAGTCTGGTTTCAAACTTCAAAGGGTATCAAAAAACTGATAAACTCGTAAATATACGAACCCCTCGGCTTCGACTATTGCAATATCCGAATCAAAACCAAGAAACAAAACAAAGTCGTGGGAGCGACCCACTTATACTTAATAAGCATGGGCGTAAAATCCGTTCCGCTCGCGGATTTTTCGGATTTTTGGTAAATCCACAATCCGCGAACACTCGCGGATGTGGCAAAAATACGCAAATCCGCGCGCGGCGGATTTTTTGCTTGTGTTCGCACTGCTCGCGGGCCGCGGCGCGGGCAGCAACAATCTCGCACTCCCGAAATTACAAAAATTACAATTGGGGAGGGGTGAAGGAAGTGACCCAGTCTCCAACTTCCTCTTCCTGTCCAGCAAGCTCCTCCCATTGCTTAGTCCATTTCCTGGCCACTTTGAATTCGATCTTGACTGGGAAGGATTACTTTTTGTGGATGCTGCTGGAGATTTGGCTTTGAGGCCTTTTGGATTACTTTTTGATTAGAAATTTGATTTACAAGTAAGTTGATAAGTTGATGTTGTTTGTTTGTGGTGATTTTTGTGTGTGTTTTTCGACGTTTTGGGGTGGGTTTGGGGGTTGGCTATGTGTGGGAGGCCATTTTGAGGCATGGTCCTGCAGGTCCTGGCCATGTGGATGGGGTCAATCGGCCATTTTGAAGTCAGGCAGTGTGCTTTGTGCCCTATGCCCACCCAGTCTGCTCTGATTGCTTTCATTATGCCATGGGGGATTACCCAAAATCGGATTTTATAAAAAAAAATTGCCTGTGTTCGCACTGCTCGCGTCCCGCGCAGCAACAATCTCGCACTCGCGAAATTGTAAAAATTACAATTCTGCACATGAATTGAAAACTACCAGGCTTAGTTATGGGTGCATGCATGATACAACTGTTTTTTTTTAATTTTAACATTATTCTGGCCAGGGCATGGATGGCATTGGATTGTTGTGATTTTTGTGTGTTTTACGACTTTTTGGGGTGGTGTTGGGGGCTTGCTATGTGGGTGGGGGCCAGTTTATTGCCTGGTCCCGTGTGGGTGGGGGTCTAGGGGCCATTTTTAAGCCAGTTTGTGTGCTTTGTGCCATAGGCCTGCACCCAGTGTGCTGTGATTTTATCATGCCCAGGGGGCCCAGAATCCGTCTGTTCGCGGATTTTGCTGGTTTTTCGCCACGTTCGCGTCTTGAAGGAACAATCTCGCACTCGCGAAATTGCAAAAATTGCAATTCTGCACCAGAAAACCACCAGCAGGCAGCCTAAACCTTCTGAAACTTGATGGATGGCATTGGATTGTGGTGATTTGATTGGTGTTGTGTTTTTTGACTTTTTGGAGTAGGGGTTGGGGGCTGGCTATGTTGGTGGGGGCCATTTTGAGGCATGGTCCTGGCCATGTGGATGGGGGTCAAGCGGCCATTTTGAAGGCAGGCAGTGAGCTTTGTGCCATAGGCCTGCACCCATTTTGCCTTGCTTTCACCCATTGTGCCCAGGGGGAGTCAGTGGTACATGAAACTATAACCCTCTCTGTGTGTGCTCTCTTGGATCAATGTTAAATTCCTGTTTCCCAAAAATTTAGCAATTCCTAATTTTGAAATTTCCATATTGTGTGGTGTGCACGTGTGTATTCATAAATGCCTACTTGCAAACTATTTATTGAAGCGCTACATATGCAACATATATTTACTGATGTTCCTCTGTCTTCGTTTGCTTTTAGGTGCACAAAGTCAATAACTCCGCATCATCGTTGAGCATCAGTGCCAGGAAGAAATCCTGCTGCGGCCTGTTGTTCCGACATCTGAAGAAGATGGCTCCAAAAAGAGGTGCCCGTAGCTCCTCTTGCAAGAAAGATGTCTCTACTAAGGAGAAGAAGAAGCAAGTGGCACCACTTACCAAGGAGACTGGTGGCTCGACCACTAAATTTTTGTGGAAAAAACAAAGGCCCACCATGAGTGCTGCACAGGTAGCCTGTTTAGTGGTTCAATCACCAACGACCAGTGATGTTGGCTCATCGCAAGAAAGTAGCAGCACACCATCAACACAGGTTGTAACTCATCTCACAAGTACTATTCAACAACCAAAACCGCAACAACAACTGCATGGGCTACTAGTACAAGCACAAGTACATGCGCAAGGAGCTGGCCGAGAAGGAGCTGGCCGAGAAGGAGCTGGTCGAGAAGGAGCTGGCCGAGAAGGAGAAGGCCGAGAAGGAGAAGGCAGAGAAGGAGCTGGCCGAGAAGGAGCTGGCCGAGAAGGAGCTGGCAGAGAAGGAGCTGGCCGAGAAGGAGCTGGCCGAGAAGGAGAAGGCCGAGAAGGAGAAGGCCGAGAAGGAGAAGGCCGAGAAGGAGAAGGCCGAGAAGGAGAGGTCCATGGAGAGTTGCAAGTAGAGGTCAGTGAAGAGGCCCATGTAGCGGCGCATGTAGCGGTGTAAGTGCCCACAATGGTTGTTCTTCCAGAAGTAGGGGCACAGGAGGAAATTGACTTTGGAGCCGGGGTATCATGTCAGGAAGACGAAGGCATTCCTCCTGATGATTCATTTTCTCCCAGCTCCCCACCAAGGAAAAGATCAAGGAGTGTGTGTAGAAGTTCCTCTTCAAGCCCCGCTCCATCAGATGATGATCTGGATCTAGATTGGCAACCATCTCCGACGTCTGAGAGGGAGGCACACCATGAGCTGCGAAAGGTATCAAATGTTAAAAGGAAGGGCCCCGGAAAGCTCATACTTATGGATCCGAACGTCGGACATGATGAATTGGTGCATTCTGATGTTGTTGAACAGGATGACAGCAATGACCTAGTCATCACACACGTCATTCCAGCCACACCGGCCATGCAGCAGACAGACATTTATACCCTATCCCGACGTCATGCTGAGCGTGACCCTGGCGACGTGGCACTGGTAGCACCACCAACGCAGTCAAGTAGTACAACAAGTTCAACAAAACCTACAGCTCCCATATTTTCTCCGCAGAGGGGGACTCCATCCAGCTCGACTCCCTCAAGTAGAGTTTCTGCAATAATTGCACAACCCAGTAGATGTCTGCAAGGCTCATCCACCACTGCTTCATCTGGCATTGGCAGTATCATCTCGTGCGGCAAAACCAGAAGTTTCCAGTCCCCAGTTTGGAACTTTTTTAGTGTCCATGCAAAGTATGATAACATAGCCGTTTGTTGCATTTGTAAGACTAGAGTTAGCCGTGGTAAGACTGGTACCAACTATGGAACCGGAGGCCAGATAGGTCATCTTCAAAGAAGGCACGCTGTCGAATGGTTTGCGCACCTAGCAAACCTCAAGGGAAAGCAATCCCAAAGGGCAAGTGGCCAAAATATACCCATACTAGGTGTTTCATCTGAAGATGACGGGGAGGTAGAAGAAGCGTCAGACATTTGTCCGGTTGCACCCAGTACCCCTGGCAGCACCACACCCTCCGGAACACATAGGAGGCACACTGAGAGTCTGGGAGACACACCAATGCGGAAAATGTCAACACTGAGCAGAAGTGGGTCGAAGAAGGCATCAGCATCATCCAGTAAATTTGTCCAGCGCACCATTTCAGCCATGTTCTCCTCAGATGCGCAATTTCAACGCAACCACCCAATTGTACGCCTGTATAACACTAAACTGGCTAAAATGCTAGCGGTGGACCTTCTCCCTTTTTCGTTTGTCGAAGGTGTGGGTTTTCTTGAACTCGTGGCAACACTGGCCCCTAAATGGAAGGTTCCTAGCCGGTTCTATTTTGCCAGGGTTGCTGTTCCAGCACTACATAAAGAGGTGCTTGAGTTGGTTGGGGCAGCTTTGCAGAAGAGTGCTGTTCACACTATACACCTGACAACAGACATGTGGACCAGTTGCCAAGCCCTTGATTACATGTGCATCACTGCACACTGGGTCTCTTTTTCAGGGGTTGCAAAACAGATAAATGCAGGTGGTGACTTGGTCGAGATTTTTAAGGGTGCTCGTAAACATGCAACATTAGCCATGTTTGGCATGGAGAAAAGTCATACTGCAGCCAACATTTTGGATGACTTTAACAAAAAGGTCTCGCAATGGCTGCCCCCAAGAAATTGCAAGGTTGGTTATGTTTCTACTGATAATGGCAGCAATGTAGTTAAGGCCATGGAGAACGGTTACTATTTCAGAGTGCCGTGTTTGGCGCACTGTATGAACCTTGTCGTGCAAAAGTTCTTGAAAAAAGAACTTGCAGTCGACAAAATACTGATCATCTGCAGAAGAATATGCACACATTTCAACCATTCTTTTAAGGCCCGGAAGGAGCTGAGGCGCCAGCAAAATGTACGTAGAATGCCAGTGAAAGCACTTATCCAGGAGGTGGCAACACGTTGGAACTCAACCTTCTACATGCTTGAGCGTCTGCATGAGCTGTTTCCAGTAGTCAATGAGTATTTCTACAACCTGGGTGGTGATACGACAGAAATGATGCTAGCGGTGGAGCAATGGCAGCTAGTTAAAAGCCTGACAGACATGCTTCGTCCTTTTGAGGTCTTCACGCGTGACGTCAGCAGGGAGGACTGTTCTTTGAGCAAAGCTATCCCATTGTTGCTGAAGCTCGAGCACCAAGTCAAGGTGGTGTCTTCAGAATTAAAAGATGCTGGAAAGAATGAAGCATATGAGTTGGCGCAGAGATTATTACAACGCCTAGTTAGCAATAAACGGCTTGTAAATATCAAGAAACAACAGCACTACATTTGTGCTACTATTCTGGATCCACGTTACAAAAAGCCATTGTTTGGCAAAGTAATAATTCCTTTTGAAACATCAGATGTTACAGAGTACAAAGGTTGGCTAGCTCAGTCAGCCATTCGTTTTGAAAGAGAGCGGAAGGAAACTGTAGGAGAAGACAGTACTACTAGTGAATCAGCAGGCCATCAGGCGTCCCAAAAAAACACTACTGAATCTGTGCCTGTGGCAGAAGTGAGTGACTTTTCCTCTGAGCCGTTAACCACACCAGCAACCGTATCATCTGCACCAGGCCCAGGCGATATGTCTGAAGCGGATTGGCTAAGTGAGCTAGGGTTTCCTTGTCCCAGAAAGGACACAGAAGTGCAAAGTACAGGAATCCGGGAGGACATTCTTTCAATGGTGCAGGCCTATCTGGATGACTCAACAGCGGTCAATATTACTGAGGACCCATTGGCATATTGGCATGGGAAAAGAAACATATGGCGAGAGCTCACCAACCTGGCTATCAATTACTTGTCTTGCCCACTCGCAAGCGTGTCTTCAGAACGTGTTTTTAGTTCTGCTGGTGGCATTGTGACTTGCAAAAGGTCCCGCTTCTTGCCCGCAAATGTGGAGCGGCTCACCATGATAAAGATGAACCAGCACTTCATACCACCAGGTTACAAAGTACGAGAATGCACGCAGGAAGAAGAGGACACCGACCTACCTGAGGAAAGTTCTCCTCAGTTACCAGAAGTACTACCGACTCAGTTTGCAGAGTTTGAGGACGAGCTCTGCTTCCCTGACAGCGAGTTCTGAAAATGAGTCAATGATTCATTAACTTTAATATTAGTCCTTATTCACTTTTATTCCTGTGTGTCTGTCTTTCTTTTTTTAGCAAGTGCTTCATCACATTCACAACAAAACTGTAATCACCCAATCAAACAACAAACCCATCAACAGAACTGTCTTGATTTTGATGCCGCAGCATTCCTCAGGTTCACAACATTTAGTTGACAAGAACTCAGTCCTGGTCGTCTATCCTCCTCCTCCAGACTCACCCTATCCATTTCCCGTAATGCTGATGCCTGGATTCTGCACAATGAAGAAACTTACGTTGACCAGTCCCCTAAAGAGGGACTGTCTGGAAGTAGTGAGTCCTCATTTAAATACATTTTGCTAAGTGTGACTTTTTTGCGTTTGGGTTTACGGGTCTTGGCTGGGCCATTGCTGGCAAGGTCTATTAAGGGATGAAATTGGTTAGGCATTTACTTTGGAAAACATTTGGCCTATTACACGTGAACGTTTAGGCGTTATTATTGCTCGCTTGCCTGTCTTAGGGGTGCTGTCTGTGGGGCTTCTAGGATTTTGGGGTCTGTGAGCACCGCTGCCATATTTCTAATGTTGATTGCTTTTGTTTTGCAGAAAATCCATGCCGGGAAACTCCAGTTGGGGCCCTGCTGCAGAACGCTTTAGGACACTGTGAATTCCAGGTGGAGCCAGCCCTCAAACACAAATTACAGGTAAGATAAGCGTTTGGATGGGAGGTAGTATAATGGAGTATTAGGAGAGGCGAGAGAGTGACAGTGGTACTAGTAGTAAAGTCCTAGGACTCTTCAATTAACAAACTCTGTGACAGGCATTTACTTTGGAAAACATTTGGCCAATTACACGTGAACCAACACGATGACAGTGTTCAGTAAAACGAACTTACTGCAAAACCACCACCCACCAGACTCAAAAGTAGTAAAAAAAAAGATATGCTCAGATAAAGTTTGGAAAAGTATATTTTTATATCCCTAACAAAATAATCTCCCGCAAGACCCTCCCTAACCCCAACAAATAAATAGTCCCTCAAAAGTCCCCAAAAAACCCAACTCCCAATTCCCACCCCCCAAAAGTCTCTAAAAAAGGGGCAAGGGACACTCTAGGGATGCATGGTGTTGACTTTGGCCTCCAGGGCATCATGCCTTAGGGCCAGGGCATCATACTGCTCCCGGAGGGTGGCGTGATCTAAACGGAGGCCCTCCAACAAATTTTGGTACTCTTTCCATTTCCGGACCTCCGCCTCCAGGTCCGACACTCTGCGGATTGCACGGCGCAAGCGAGCCTTTACAGTACTGTGAGGTGCAGCCTTTGCTGCTCGGCGGTGGCGTCTGCCAGCACGGCTCCGTTTGGCTGGAGCACTGCGCTGACCGGCAGAACGTGGGGTCACGGAGGAGAATGCAGATGTTACATTCGAAGTACTGGACTGCGTGTCGTCCCCCTCCAGTTCCACCAGCCGCCGATATTGGGCAACAGTTGCATCCAGCCTCCGTTGCCGGGCCAGTACAGCCTGCATACTCCTTGTGGGTTTTGTTGTTTTAGTATGACCAACTATATGAAGAAAGAAAGACATAATCTGTAACCAATGCTCTTTAAGGATATGATTAACACAAAATGATTCAGCAGGAAGTTGTGTCACAGTACAACTAGCAACTAGCCAGCGCAGTACAAAAGAAAATATTCAGGCCAATATCATGGGCGTCCGCAGGGATGGGCAAGAGAGGGCGCGATTGCCCCCCCCTGGATCGCAGGTCCATCCAGTGCTGGCCCAGTGACAAATTACAATATGGTAATTACAGCAGGCTGGGACCGACAGACAGATAGAGGCAGAGACAGAGAGAGAGGAAGACAGAAGGAGAGAGAGAGAGAGGGAGGGAGGCAGAGGGTGACAGAGGGAGGATGAGGGAGGGAGACAGAGAGAGAGGGAGGGGGAGAGAGAAAGAAAGATGTGTGTAATGTGTATGCCAGGTCTGGTGGCTCAGTGGACGAAGGCATCCGCTGCAGGGGCATGAGTTCAATTTCATGGTCATATTTTTTTTTGTTCCTCTAGATCCACCCCCCTCCCCCACTGACCCTGCCCCCTTCGGTGCGGCCCTTGGCCACAAACCACACTATCAATTTGGCCCCGAGAGAAAGTTTGTGAGGACCCATGCTCTATAACCACATCCTCCTGATTTAGATTGAATTTTTTTTTCTGGCATTTTTTGTTTTTCCCTCTGTTTTAATTTAGTTGCCAGGTCGTCTGCTGTGGTGCTGCACAAGATTTTTCTCTTCTCCCTATGGAGTTCTTTGTTTATTTAAGCTCTATGTCGTGTTAGATTTAAAAAAAATGTTTTTAATACTTGTGCTCAATCATGTCAGGAGTAGGACTCAGGAGATGGTGATGATGTTGCACCCCCCCTGGAAACATTTCATAGTATGTTCGTAGTTCATCCAGTGACCGTCTACTCTCTGTAGATACACATCATATGCTATCTAAGAGTCAGATAGTACCATGATCCAGCTTACCTGTACCCGCCACCGCCACTGTCTGCTTCCTCACAGTCTGTTCTTGCGCCGCCTCCTCCCCAGAGCTGTCATCGGAGTCTATCATCACCACCTCATCCGAGCTGGCCCCGCCACCAGATGTTCCACCTACAAAGTAAATTTAAGAATGTTAGATTACACCACTCACTAGTATTTGGTCTAGGAATGAAGAAATGTGAAAACAACAGAAAAAGTAATTGACTGTCTACTCTAGTCTAAAGTAAAAATGTCCCTCCTTCCAGGGAAGGCTGTTGTCTTGCTGCACTTTTTTGTCACAATTGATGAATGCTTGCTTAATTTTAACACACACCATTTTTCTCTGAACAGACAGAAGCTGGACTTCTAAGGACAAGAGCAACATCAACTTCAAACCAGGTGAAAGCTCGGCTTGACCACAAGAAATGTGTTCCATTACTCATCAACTCAGCACCAAGCACTTTTCCATTTCTAGCTAACTTTATTTTAATATATGTGTTTACTTTTACTTTTAATAAAGCTTTTAAACTTGAATAGACTCTGTGGTTTTTGGTCCTCCAGACTCGAGTGACTGAGCGAAAGGTTTTGCAATTTTTGCAAGGAGGAGTCCGAGCCGCTGACACTACCATGTTTATACAGGGTGCCAAACACGCCACTCTGAAATATTATTACTCTGGTTTTTGGTGTCCATAGTTCGGTTTGTGGAGAATTGTCCCTGCAACAGTAGTATTATGGATTTTGCTCCTATCTAAACACTATGTAAAAAAAATTAAATTAGGAACGCTTGGACAACAATAGGTCCTCTATATATAAATGAAAACTTACTGGGGCCAGCAAAGGAGCACTCGCCGCCCTGGCCTGCATCCTCCTCCTTTGGAGCCACAGCATCCTCCTTTTCCGTCCGCTTGCCCCTGGGCGGACCTGACGTACAACATGAAAAAAAGAACAGAAAACATTGATGATTGCTGCTTGTCGATGTCCTTGTCAACCAAATCAAACATTTAGAAAGAACAAGAACCAACTATTTCAGCCAAAAAGAGGGCTACAAAGGAAGAACTGCACCTGAGCCTCTACTCAGAGGTGCACCAGAACAAATGCGTAACGCAAAACTAACCTTGCGTCACGGCAGATGCGCCGCAATTACAATGCGGCAAACCCTGGCGCAAGGGTAGGCAGATGCGTGACGCATCTCGTGACGAAAGAGGGGCGCATCTCTAGAGTCGCGTCGCAACTCTAGCAATGCTCAGGGCTGCCCAATACTCAACATACCGCATCAGTCCTTACGCCTGCTTCAAGCAAGCAGGCATAAAGAATTGACGTAGCAGCGTCGCGGAAGTGCCTGCGTTAAATCTTGTAGATTTCACGCAGGCACTTTTGCGAGGCGCACAGCTGCCTGACCGCCACCCACCCCCCACCCCCCTGCGTGGGAACGCACCCATTGTGGCGCAGGCACAGGCCTTAACGTGGCGCATCTCCTTAGATGCATCACGTTGTAAATGACTCGCCGGGATGCGCCACATAAGGCAGCGTAAACGTGGCGCAAGGGGCTTGTAAATCTGCCCCTTTGTGTCTAGCATTACGCAGTTCTGTAAAGTACACTCATACATTACTCAGCCCAATTAAATGAACACAAAATAGAAAACAAATAAGCTGTGGCACCGCCACAGAGAAGGAGAGCAGTTCACCTGAAATGCACAGAAGATTTTGAAATATTAATTTACCTCTCCTATCAATGTAATCGGCAGCATTATTGCTCTTTGTAAAAAAGTTAAAGCAAACATTTGCAATATAACACACAGAGCAGGAGAAAAAACAGAGTAGTGAGTGATGAAAAAATTGCTAATACTACTCACCAAGCCCGGGGACCTCCACTCCCAGCAGGTCGAGCAGGTCACGCTCCCGGTCCAGGATATTGGTCCAGCGGTGGGTCACCTGATTGTAGGTGCGTTGGACCCCCGAGATGTGAAACAGGGCCCGGCACACCTGCTCCCTCCGCTTCCGTCGCTCCTGGCGGTTGGTGTAGCCACCAGCGATCCTGCCGCCTGCCGCGATGGTCCTGGGGAGGCGGCGCTGTACATAAAAAAACAAGTGCGCCCACCTCCTCAGGGCTGAAGATCTCCCTGGGCACCACCATTTCTGCCCTCAAACGGCCACACGGGAGCCGGGCACGGGCTGCGGGGCCGTCTTGGGCAGCTTCACAGCTGTCTTCACCATGGTCTGGGCAGGTGTTAGCAGCAAGGAGACAAAATGAAAAAGAATAATATTAGGGAAGAAGAAAATAAAAGTTTAAAAAAGTAGTTGAAAAGTAAACAAAAGTAGACTAAAACACAAAAATATAGACCTAGAAAAATAGAGGGATAGAAAATAAGTTAAATAGATCAAAAAAATATTAAAACAAGCAAAGGATGGCAGAGATATAAAGAGGATAGAAACACCATGCCCAGACACATAGGAATGAATGAAAAACAAGATGGCGGCCCGATCACGTGCGCGTAAGTAAGTTCGCACGCGATTTCTCTCGCAAACTCGTGCGAACTTGCATTCGCAATGCGCTCATTCCGCGAGATTACACATAGCGGGCGGAAACGGAAATACGTCACGTAAACAAAATGGCGGCGCCCATACTCAACCTTCGGGTAACTCGCACGAGTTCGCGGCTTCCACGGTCGAGTTCGCACGACGCCGCGCCTCGCGAATAGGGCGAAATTACTGAAAAAAGAGTTTTGCAAAAGCAAAACCAACAAGCAGGTGCAAAAGTTCAAGCTCATCATTTGTAACCATTTCCCTGTAGTGCTTCCTGAAGGGGCCCTCCAGAATCCGGTTGCCTACTTGCAACTATTGTGTGACCCTGCTTTGACAGTCACAGAATAGTTAGAAGTATGCCATTGCATCCTGTTAAAAAAAAAATTACATTGCAACAAAAAGGAAAGGGAGCAGACAAGCAGGTGCCAGCCTTCTTTAATGTCAGTTGGGTCAGGGCAGGTGTTGTTGTTTGCAAAACTTGAAGCAATTACCAGGTGTGCTTTGCTTTGCTACAATAATGTACACTCACTGGTCAACCAGAGGGTGCTGTGATGACACCGAGGGTGGCATGGGTGTGCCAGCCAGAGGGTGGCATGAGTGAACCAGAGTGCCAGTGTTGACAGAGGATGGCAGTATTTTGCTTTGCCCCAATAATGTACACTGGTGAACCAGAGGGTGCTGTGATGACACTGAGGGTGACATGGGTGAGCCAGAGGGTGGCATGGGTGAACAAAGAGAGTGCCAGTGGTGACAGAGGGTGGCAGTGATGAAGAAAGCCTTGCAAACAGGCTGGGCACGTAGAAACAACAAGTTCGCAAAACTGGCGACCCGACAAGTAAGTTCGCAATTTGCGAAATTCTACAAAACCCTCGCGAACTTGCAGAAACCCGTGCGAACACACATCCCCCAAAAAATCCGCAAAATCCGCGAGAATTTGCGGAATTTGAGGATTTTCGCAATCCGCAAATCCGCAAATCCGCAAATTCGCGGATTGCGAATCCGCAAAATCCGCCCATGCTTAATACTTAACCAAAATGTCTGTCACGCCACCAGAAGACCGTCTAACGTAACACCTTAGAAATCGTCACACGAGGGTCCAAGACAGGGCGACAGTCAGGGCAGCAGTCCTTCGTAGCCGTCAGAAAGGGGAAGCCTCGCAGAAAAGACCTTCGGTCTACTTCTTGACATGCAGGGGTCGATGGAGTGGGGTCCCTCCTCCAGAGTTTCCTCTCGGGGCTCCTCACAATCTTCGGGCTTGGACCGGTACCGCTGAAGTCGCCCCGCGTTGGCCGCGCCAGTTGATGAACCGGGTCAGAACCCAGCGGTGCCAGGGACACCCCTGAAATCTTCGATTTCCACCTGTCTTGGTATATAGAGACACGGAATACTTCTGGGTGGCGTCAGAGACCAAGTTTATTAGCTGCAGCTAGTAACAGAAATCCCAACAATACATCATAATGTATATTCCTAGGAGACTGTTCAAATTACTAAGGCAAGACATCTCCTTTTATACACCATATTCTCATTATAAATGTACACCCACTAAGCAAAATTCTAACCGATAGGGCACATTTTCTAACTGAGTATCACATTAACAAAAACCCAATTTACAGTAACCCAACCCAAAAGTTAATTATTAGGAATATCCCAAATTCAATCTTTGCAAGCCGGACAAATTTATAATAGAAAAGCACAACCCATGTAATGTCAGAACATAAAGGAAACAGTAATACATGCTGAACAAGATAAAACATGTGCAAGGAAACTAAAGGTTAACGAGGTCCTGAACATTAAGTGGCAATCTTAGACGAGGATCAAACCAAGGGAAATTGGCTTTGCGAGGTCAGTTTCAGGTGAAGAGGTCAGTTTCTCTGCAGTTCTTTCAGAGTCGAAAGAAACCTAGTTAATGTTTACATGAACTCAGAAGGCCAGGCCACTTGTTCGCCGGGCCTCTTTCACAGGCCTACGTGAGGGCAACACAAAATGGAGTCAGGCTCGAGAATTACAGAACCTCACTTTCAAACTGCCATTTAATTTCCACATCTCATCTGAAAAGAAGCACATCTACCTTCAAGATGCCAAAAGTCTGGTTTGTGGGTCATAGCTATGTCTTCTGGAGTGAAAAATGTGCAAGCAACAGAGGGATTTACAACCTTGATTTACCAAATGTGGACATTGTGTGGATTGGACAGAGAGGATTAAGAAGCCACCAATTGATACCATTGATAAAATCCTTTATGCATCTTCCACACCCTGACCTTATAATTGTGCACTGTGGTGGAAATGACCTAGGCACTTTGACTGGGGTAGGTCTGGAAATGCTTTTAAAGGACATCTTTGGGCAACTGATGTCACTTTTTCCAAATACTGCCTTGGTATTTTCTAATATATGCCAAAGGCAAAAATGGAACTGGTCCAACCAATTTTGTCCACAGATTGAGAAAGCAAGGAAACATATAAATAAATCTGTTTCTTCTTTCCTCAGAGACTATGGAATGGGTTCCATTTACCACAACAACTTGCGTTACAACATGCAAGGCATCTATAGGAGAGATGGTGTACATTTTACAGATGAGGGGAATAGAGTCTTCCTCTTGAATTTGAGACTCTGCATTGGTACCTACTTGTAGGTACAAAAAACACTCACATAACACAACAGCTCTTTTCAGAGCTACCCTACCTCTAAGCACCCTAGATAATTTTTTTACTCTAATTTTTTACACAGTTTTTCCCCGTGGTGCGCTCAGGGTGCGCGTACCGGAGAGCGCACCTGGGAACGCCCCCAGCGCTCACCCCGCAAAAAAAATAAATGTTTTTTTGCCCTTCAGAGTCCTTCTAGGCCCCCCTCAAAAAACCTAGGGGGTCAGGGGGTGTCTACCCTGCCCCCTTTTAATCATTTCCCCCTTTTTTTTACCTCTTGCGTCTCGATTCTACCAAGACACAAGATGGCGGACTCTCCGGACTGTTTAGAATGTTGACAGACATCCGACAGCCAATCAGATTTCCGCTCGCGCACTCCTGTAGCGCGCCGGTTGCACTCCCCGGTACGCGTACCGGTGAGCGCTCGGAGCGCGCCTATAGATATATATGTGTTTTTGAAGTTAATTTTTAAAAAAAACACTGGAGCAATTTTCACCAAATATAGCAAAGGCACATCTGCGTACCAGTCCCTACAATTTTGCAAAGTTTCGCGTAATTCCGTTCAGCGGTTCGGGCTGTAGACGTGTCAGAACGTCCAATGGAAATTAACATGGGAAAACACGTTTTGGGACCCCCCTTTTTTCTCAGCCCCCACTTTACGAATCCCCCCGAAACTTTCAGGGAAGGAGCGGAGCGGAGCTGGCCAAAATTTTGGAAAATTACACGCAAATTCCTCAACCGGCACCAGAGTTATTCCCAATAGAATGTTGCGGATTTCCTATGGTAGCTAGGTCCTAACTATAACTACCTACTGGCGCCCGCCAGTAGGTAGTTATAGTTAGGACCTAGTTTCCATAGGAAATCCGCAACATTCTATTGGGAATAACGTTGGCGTTGATGGACGGAATTGGCTGAATTTCTCCAAGAAAATGGCCAGCTCCGCTCCGCTCCTTCCCTGAAAGTTGGGGGGATTCGTGAAGCGGGGGCCAAGATAAAAGGGGGGTCCCAAACCGAGTTTTCCCCATGTTAATTTCCATAGGGCGGTTGGACTCACTTTTAGCCCGAACGGCTGAATGGATTTCCTCCAAACTTGGCAAAATTGTAGGGACTGGTAGCCCGATGTGCCTTTGCTATGTCTCAAGATATGTGCTCCAGTGGATTTTGAGTAATTTAGGTTCAAACAAATATATATATATCTATAAGCGCGCCCCGGTACGCGCACCGGGGCGCGCACCAGCGCGCTACGCGAGTTCGCGAGCGGAAAGCTGATTGGCTCTCGGGTGTCTGTCAACATTCCAAACAGTCTGGAGCGGCCGCCATCTTGTGTCTCGGTAGGATCGAGACACAAGAGGTGGCAAAATCAAAGGGGGAAATGACCAAAAGGGGGCAGGGTAGACCCCCCCTGACCTCCTAGGTTTGATGTGGGGGCCATAAAAGGGCCGCGCGGGGCAAAAAATAAATACATTTTTTTCCCGATTTTCCCCGGGGAACGCCCGGTACGCGCACCGGGGAGCGTACCCTGGAAAAAAAAGAATGACAGAGTTTTATAAAAATGTAGCATTTTTTTATAAATTGGAGGTAGTTCTAAAAATAACTGTTTTTTTATTCTTTTTGTTGTTTTATATTTTTTTATTGTTTTTTTGAACATTTTTTACTTTTTTTGGCTTTTATGAAGAATTTTATATATTTTTTGTATTTTTTATGAGGAGAAACAAAAAACAGGGAATTGTAAACGGCTCAACTGGAGCAAAAAAAAATCAGGAAAAAACTTAAGGTTTCTTTGGGCACTTGTGGTTATCACCAGCATGGTTGATGAGTGTAATACTTTGCTCACCATAGGTAATTTTTTTTCCACAAAATATACAAACGATTTTGTATCCACCAAACTTGGTTTGGATGTTTGGGACCATCTCCCTTGTCTCTGGACCCGATGGAGTGGGTTCTTTGCTTGTTGAGGTTCTGGAAGAAGATTGGGGAAGGTTTCTGGACAGTTTTCTCACCTCTGCCGCAGAATAGTTGTTAGGATGCCTGCGTTGCATGTGGCAAATCATGGTGTAATTACCAAAAGAATATTTTTTTTGTAGGGTTCCCCCTGGAAAGTTCAGTGCCACAGATCAGACAAGTCACTTTTGCTGCATTGACTTTCTTCTGGCCTCTTGGGAATTTAAAAAACTCCCACACAATGTGCTCTCTCGGTTTGTAAGGGGGATTGTCTTCAGGCAGGAACCTCCTCTCCTCCTCCATCTCCTCCTCCTCTTCTTCACCACCAATGTGGTGTTGTGGTGGTCCTTGTGGTGGTGGTGGTGGTGGTGCAGATGCACCTGCTGCTGCTGCTACTGTAGCCATTTCTTAATGAATGAAAACAGGTCTTCCTCACTCAAAGAACAAAGTGAGAATGAGGAAAAAAGGTGGGGGCTTTCATCATTTGGAAAACAAAACTGTTCTGAACCAATGAAAAGTGTTATTTTCAGGTCACATGACCCGGTCTTTCATCATTTGGAAACCAAAAGTGTTCTGAACTAATGAAAAGTGTTATTTTCAGGTCACATGACCCGACGTGCTTACGCTACGCGCCCCGGTGCGCGCCCGGGTGCGTTTACGCCGTGCGTCATAAGACGCATCACGCGGCTACGTGATACGTCATGATGATGTTTTCGTTCCCGGCAATAGCGCTAACGGGACACTCACCGGTACGCGCACCGGGGCGCGCCGTAACACTGCGCTTACCTCTGCGCTCACCGGTACGCGCACGGGGAGCGCACCAAGGCAAAACATTTTTTTTAAAAAGGGAAAAATATATATAAAAAAAATTGTATTACATAAATATACAATATAAAATTCATTATAAAAATATTACATTTCATACCTATAGAGATTTGCTATTAAAAAACCTTTGAAATTCACTGAAAAAAACATAGGTTTGAGGCCCTATCTATAGTTAGGAATTAGCATTTACAAAACCTATGAAATTCACTGAAAAAACCATAGGTTTCACACCAGTTATAGTTAGGAATTAGCCTTTAAAAAACCTATCAAATTCACTGAAAAAAACCATAGGTTACACACCAGTTATAGTTAGGAATTAGCATTTAAAAAAACCTAACTACAAACCTACCTAACTATAACTGGTGTGAAACCTATGGTTTTTTTAGTGATATATATATATATATATATATATATATATATATATATATATATATATATATATATAGTTAGGAATTAGCATTTAAAAAACCTATTAAATTCACTGAAAAAACCATAGGTTTCACACCAGTTATAGTTAGCTGGAAATTTTACTCGCATAAAACCATTGAAATTCCCACGTTATAGTTAGTTGGACTCACTATAACTTGCGCGAGCAATGCACTGCTGATGACGTCACATATTACATCACTCATGACATGGTCAGTGACATCACTCATGACATCACTGATGACACCATCCAGTGAATGTGTGTCTTTTTAAAAAATAAATATGTGTTATATATGTATATGTAAAAGTTGATGGAAGAATAAATGTTTAAATAAGTGTTTATATGGATGTTTTTTTAAAAAAAATTGATTGGTTAACTGGTTTATTAAGTGTATCTTAGTGTTTACATATATTAGAGAGTAATGTTTAAATATTTAAATATATGTATTAGTGTTTTACTTTGTGTATAAGTGGCTGCATGGGTTGGTGAGTAGCTACATGTGTATGTATATGGGTTATTAGATGTTTTTCTTAGTATCAGTATGAGTGTTTGTATGGTTTGATGGGGGTATTACTTAGCACATAGATGCATGAATGACTGACTCTCTCTTTGTATGTGTTTTGAAGACAGCATATGTGCAGGACTGTATGGGTGGATGATTGTGTATATGTGTGTGTTAGTGAGTGAATGACTGTCTCACTAGTGTCTTTATCAGTAACTACATATGTTTTAATCTAGTATATGTGAATATTGATGTATATAAGTGAGTATATGTGAGAGTGAGGGATTGTAAGAGTTCCTGTTTAAATTAGTATGTGTTTCTATAAGTGATTGTTTAAGAGAGTAAGTATGTGTAAGTTTCCTTAGAAGTAAAGTGGTAGTGTGTGTATAGCTGTATATGCAAATAAATGGATGCTTAATAGTTTATTTGCATGTGTGAGTATGTGTGAGAGTATCTTTTGGATGACTGTCGGTGTGTAACAGGATGTATAGGTGTATCACTACATATGATGAGTGAGTATATGTATGAGTGACTATATAGAACTGTTGGTCAATGAGTGGATGTGTATATAGATGGTGGAATTATTGAATTGGTTGTTGTAACTGGTATGGGTATCTCCATTTTTTTGAAAATTGTGGTTTCTATTTTTGAATGTGTTTCAAGGGTAACATTACAGTGAAAGGATGTCTGTCACTCTGTCACAAGGATGGTGTCATCAGTGATGTCATGAGTGATGTCACTGACCATGTCATGAGTGATGTAATATGTGACGTCATCAGCAGTGCATTGCACGCGCAAGTTATAGTGAGTCCAACTAACTATAACATGGGAATTTCAATGGTTTTATGCGAGTAAAATTTCCAGATAACCATAACTGGTGTGAAACCTATGGTTTTTCAGTGAAAATATATATATATATATATATATATATATATATATATATATATATATATATATATATATATATATATATATATATATATGTGTGTGTGTATATATATATATGTGTGTGTATATATATATGTATGTATATGTATGTGTATATATATATATGTATGTATATGTATATATATTTATATATATATATATAAATAAAATATATATGTGTGTGAGTGTATATATATCCATACACATACATACATTTATGCATACACAAAATGCTTGGCAAGGTTTTGTTTGCCTGATTAAACTCCTTTATATAAATACCCATATATACATTAGCGTGGCAATGCTTACATATAACTGTACAATACACATGTCACTTTTTGTAGTTATTAGAACCCTGCATAACCTTCCATATATGCAATTATATGTATGTAGAAGCAGCAATGTTGACATGGTCTGATACACACATGTATTGTGATGTAATATACAATTCCCTCTTATATAAATGTATCTGCTTATAACAGGAGACATTGTTCATAGCACAATGACATGTACATGTATAACAATAGCTCTTTTCCATACTGTGAGAGGTATAGTTTGTCATGTCTAAGTATACTGTTGTGGTACATTCTTGAGTTGTAAGTATCTTCTGAAGTGGCGATGGTTGTCTGTGGATCTGGGTAGGGAACTCCATAGTTTGGCTGCTTGAATAGAGATAGGTGTTCCACCTATGATTTTTTTCTTGTATGTAGGAATTATGAGGCCAGGAGCCATTCTTGAGCGTAGGTTCCTTTGTTGTATTTATTTGTAGATTTTCTTCCTAATGAAGAGTGGTACTTTGTCATGTATTCCTTTGTGTGTGATACAAAGCAGCTTGATTGAATATCGTTTTTGAAAATGTGCTTTCAGGTTCTCCTTTCCCCTGCAGGAACATTGATACAGCACAGGTAGTGGTGGTTTTAACAGTTGCACCTCTAATCCTACAATAAGTCTTAGTTTGTGCTAATTACTTCTGGACAGATTCTTATTTGTATAGTCCCGGTGCCACTCAAGGTAACAGTAACATCCCACTACCACAGATGTCGGCTTCAACTGGAATCCCAAAGGGATTCGTTGTCAAGAACTTTTTTAGAACCAATTGTACCTTGGCACTCCAATATTTGTTATCAAAAAAGCATGTGCTATTAACGGAGCTTATTCCCAGTCCTGACCTGTTTAGAGTGTCCTGACTATTGATCTCTAATAAGGATAGTACCAATGTCTATATGTAGAAAGAGAACATGAAAAATGTGGCATTCCTTTAGTGTTTTAATGTCTTATTAGATACAGTTCCTCTCAATACAACACTTGTTAACAACACATGATACAGTATTATTGTTGCAAGTTATTCTTTGCTTTGTTCCTGAAGAACTGATGCAGGCAGCCAACACGTGTTTAGTTACTAAACTTAACTTCCTCAGGGCTTCAAACAGAGATTTTCAAGATAAAAACCCATTAGGTCTATCCTCTATCTTTCTTGGTGTTAGTAGAGAGTCGTGTATGAAGCATGTTACAACAAGTAACAAGATAAGCCGAAAAGTGATGTTCTCTTTGTCACACATTGTGCAAGAAGATGTTACGTGAACAGGCATTAGGAAAGTGATTTAGAAGTGAACTGGACGTGAATAAAACTTGGTCAGAACTTAAGAGTAAAGAATGTGACATGCTATTTTTCAGACGTGATGATAGTAAGCCAACCAAAGTGCCTAATTTTGTGCCAAGAACTCCTGTGAGATTGCGGAGTTTTTCAAGATTGGAAAAGTAAGTTCTCAAAAGTGTAGCCCTTGAAATCTAGCAGAGAGGCGGCTAAAGAGTACCTTATTTCACTAGTGATTGAGAAACGTCATAGTATTGTCAAAGATTTTTCAAGAAGAAATGAGTTCTTAGACCTGTGAAAGATTGAAATAATTATTATTTTTGCACGATGTTAGTGGAATCTGTTAAAATGACCCACGACAGTAAAATTACCTTATTTAGACGGATACATTGCCTCCTGATCCAGTAAAAGTGACTTGTCATACCCCCAAAAGCCAGATAAATGTTATTCTGTAAAAGACATCAAAGTCAGATGTTTCTTTGTTATTTATCATTAGGAACCGATTTCATTGGTGAAGAGAGACTGTACTGCCTGTTATTGATTACCTCTCTTGGAGATTTACTTGTCTGCACAAAATTTGTTTCTCCAAAATGATTTACGATTAGAAGGGAGGTTCATTAGATGATCCTATATGTGAGATCCGGAAGTTAAGAGCATAATTTAATGTACTGGTATGGAAAATAAAACCGGCATTTCTCATACTGTTTAAATTTCAGACATACTAGGCGGCAAATTTCATGGTGCTATATAAGTGAGCACATCAGATAAAAACACCTACTGCATTTTATAAAGTTACCGGTCTAAAGAGAAAATGTGTCTAATGCTCTGAATACTGTGGCAGCATGGCTCCCCAAGAGATAGATCGGGGTTGGATAGTGCTTGTTATTTAAAGAGACTCCTTATTTATTACCTGAAAGAACGACGGCATGTTGTTTTATAAGTCTCTCCAACGATAGGATTCCGATAGATCCTATGCGCTCTACGTGGTGATTATATGTGACCAATGGCTTCCTATTGAAGGAAAAATAGCGCACGTTTATACACTGTAAAGTAGCGATGCGATAAACATAGAGTATTGATTGCCTTAGTCCAATAAGTTAGAATGTCTTATATATTAAAAATGATTTTTTTAAACGTTTATTAATTAGTCTAGATATCAAAGAGTAGTAGAGTAGTGCATGTAGGTACCTTTGGGTGCGGCAGCATGTTAATTCGTGGGTATCTCTGTGGATGGGAATGTAATAAATCCTATATTCCACACGCAGTGATTTTACAGCAATTAAGTATTAGACGGCAGCTCTCTATTGCGAAAAATTGAGAGATGTTTCTAGATAAACAAGAGGTGTGGTATAATAGCTGTCGAATCTTGTGTATTAATGGCCAGTTTAAAAAAGTATGCCCATTTTATGCATGCTTCATTCATAAATACCGGTTTGAGGGTGGGCTCAACATCACATTCTCGTGTAGAGCGAATATTAACTATGATGTGAGCATTTTAGTCATATGCTATTTCAAAGCTAGTCCATACCTCTACAGAGATAAATAGAAAAAAACAATATTGAATAATTGGACAGTATTAGTAGTATCAACGCGATTTTTTATCTACATTGTTTTTACTATGCTTACCAATATATGAGTCCTTACGTGACACGAGGGGAACTTTGATAAGTCCCTAAATGAGAAAAGTTCAAATTAAAAAGAAAAAACAAACACGCTCGAATCAGTTTACTTCGTAATTTCAAATTTGACTGCCCTTAAAAAATATAAAAGGCTGTGTGAGTGCGCATAAGTCAGTCAACTATTTTAGCACTTACTTTGAATGCCGCCGGGCAAAACGGAGATCTGTGGTGTTCTGAAGAGGTGTATCTGAGCAACGGATCACGGCGTCTTCTTCCGTTTATAAAGACCCGTTAAGTGAAGGTAGAGAGCGGACTTAGCGTGTATTCTCCCTTTGTTGCCTCCTGACGGAGACACTGAAGAGGGACTGTTAGAATGTCTCGGATGTCATGGCAGACATCTTGGACTCATTATCATTACAAAAAGGTATTCTGGTTGGGGTGATTGCGAATAGTATAAAGGGGCTATACCTCCTATAAGGGAATCATATGTGATCCTAACATATCTCAAAATGTGTCCACATCGGGACCAATTCATATTTCTTAGAAGAGGAACATTTAAGTGCATGTAGCGGAAAAAGATTACTTTCTGAGCTTCTAAACCGTTGTGGTTCAGAAGAAAAAACTTGGGAAGGATGAAATAGAATGTTAAAAAGTGTGTGCAGTCTTACAAAGTGAATGTGCCATTTAGTTTCGATAACCTAATTCTTCTTCTCACTAATAACACATTCCATAACGTAGTTTGCTCCATAGATCAATTCATATACTAAAGTGGACATTATTCCATATTCTCATATTGAATCCTATGTATAAACACACACAAATGTATTTTAAGTACATTCAGCATCTCAAGGCAGTTTTTTCATATGTTAATATTGTGGGTGATATTCCAAAAGCAAGGTTTGTTCTGAGTACATTTAGCATCTAAAAACAATTTTCCCCCCTTACATAAATGTTATACATGGTTCCCAAAAATGTATTCCTATTATCTCTACCAAGTAGGTTCACAGCATTTTTGCCATAGCAACATATATGGAATACGCAGGAAAGTCCATTACATTCTATGTTCTTTCACAATATGTCCTATACGGTTTTCCAATAAGTTCACAGATCTTACATCAATATATGTTTCTTATGGGAATGGTTACAAATCATACTAGTCTTTTAGGAATACATGTAATTCTTTGTCGAAGTTCAGACCTTGTTCTACCGCCCCTAGACAAATTATCCATTCAGCCTCTAGCTTTCTGAGGGTAGCTGTGCGCCCACCCCCTTGGGTCAATGTAGGCCTGTGTGATTGCATGGAATCTGATGTTCGTTATACATGTGTCTGGATGTGCCCTATTGAAATGTACTACCATTGGTTAGCTATTGTCGTTATTTCAGATTGCCCTTATGTGCTCTTGTATCCTCTCTTTTAATGCTCGTGTTGTGCTCCCAATGTAAATTAGGTTGCAGGGGCCTAAAATGCAGTACACTATGAATTTAGAGTCACAGTTCATAAATTCCCTGCCCTGATGTAATGGGTTGTGGGTGTATTGTACCTGAATTCCTTGATGCCATTCTGTGCAAGAGTGCACACATTGCAATGGGCACATTTGAAAAAACCTTTCGTTTTTTTTGGCAACCAAGTGTCACCTCTTGTTTTCAAAGGTAAATAGCTAGTACACAGAATGTCTCTTAGGCTTTTGTTCCTTCTGTGTATTATCTTTGGTTTCCTGGTGAGATGCTGACTGAGAAATATATCTAGAGTCAATAAATGCCAATGCCTCGCGATCTTTCAACATGGAAATCCGTGATCAGGCCTATTTTGTTTGTATCTTGGCATTGTACATCTTTCCTCTTATTAATCTTACTTAGTAGTGTCTGTCTGGGTGTTTTCAAAATGCGTTTTTTGCTGGATCCAAGATCTCTGGAGAATAACCCCTGCATCTGAAGTGTTCCTGTAGATTATTGATTTTAGTTAGAAATACTTCTTCGCTGCAGTTGCGGCAAATGCGAGTCATTTCCCCCATAGGTATGAGCCTAATTTGGCTTTTCGGATGCGCACTCTCTGCATGCAACACCGCGTTACATGCTGTTTTCTTTCTGTATAGTTTTTACATGATTTTGTTTTCTTTGGTATAAATGATAGTGTCTAAGAATTCTATTTCTGTCCTGCTGGAATTTGAAGTAAATCTCAAGTTAAAAGAGTTATCATTAAGATATTCTGTCAGAGCCAAGAATTCCGATTTGCTCCCTGCCCAGATGATGAAAACATCATTGATGTAACGGCCATCAGTCCAGAGATGTTTATGTTCAAATTTCCCCATTTATAGATTAGCTATAGATGGGGAATATTTGGAGCCCATTGCTACACCCTTAGCTTGTTGGTACCAAGAGCCCTGATGCAGGAAAATGTTATTCTCCAAAACTATCTTTGTCATGTCTATGACCACATGGGTATGTGCACACAAAGTGGCATGTCTTTGTAATAGAATGTCCGATATGGCTTGTAACCCTGTTGCCAAGGTTTCCTTTACATAAAGCACAGACATCTAGGGTTGCGAAAGAGAGCTCAGTGATCCATTCAATGTCCTCCAACTTTGTAAGGAGGTCGCCAGTGTCTCTTAGGTAGGAAGGAAGGTTCAGCACAAATGGCTGCAGAAAGATGTCAACATATTCCGATAAGTGCTCGGTATGTGATCCAATGCCGACACTATTGGTCGGCCGGGAGGGAATGTATCAGACTTATGAATTTTTGGGAGCACATAGATACAGAGTGCTTTTGGTGATGTAACATATAGATATCTTGCTTCCCTGTCTGATATAAGACCCTGTTCTTGCCAGGCCCTGAGCTTGGATTCTATTAGACTGGATAGGCTTTTGAGAGGATTTCCCGGCAGTTTAGTGTAGGCTTGCACATCTTGTAGTTGTCTGTTAATTTCTCCTATATAGTCGTTGTCTCTTATTAAGACTATACTTCCACCCTTGTCTGCCTCTTTCACCATTAGATGTGAATTGGTAGATAATGTCTTGAGAGCTAGGTGCTCCTGTCTGCTTAGGTTGTATTTGTATTGGCTATGTTTCCTTCTCAAACTATCCTCTAGGGAATGTAGATCATCTGATACAGCTTTATGGAATGCATCAATCATACTGTCAGATTGGAGGGAGGGAATGAATGTAGATTTGTCCCTTAGGCCACTGTCTGTGTTCAAATTCGAGTCTATTCCTAGTTCCTTAATTACATCCGACATTGAGATGGTGCTGTCATTTCGAGATAGCAGTGTGTGGGTGTTACAAATTTCACTGATTGCCTTATTACATAGTGGTACATTCGATGCATGAGGCAGAATCGGAGTCGGATTTTCTGCATAGAATTTCTTTAATTTTGCCTTTCTTGCAAATTTATACACATCAACATGTATCTTTACTTTACAAAATTAGGGAGAGCATTAGGGCAAAAACTTAAGCCTTTAGTAAGTACCCTTTTATCATGATTGGTAAGTTCATAATCAGATACATTTACAACATTCACATGATTGGAAGTAGCAGCTGCAATACTTCCAGTATTTAACTCTGTGTGGGAAGTCTGACTCAAATCTTTGCATTGCGAGATACCAACCTGGTGTTGGTCGCTCCTTCCCTCCCGCCTGTTGCGCCTCCCACCCCTTCTTGTCTTTTTGTGGAATCCCGATTGAAATTGTTTCTTGAACCTTTGCGAAAGAGGTTCATCTCCTCTAAAAAAGAGGAAGTGGTCGGGTCTGGCGCAGTGTCTGAGGCAGTGTGTTCCGGCTCAGTTGTAACACTACTAACACTTGAAAGGTCTGATTCACTAGTTGATGCTATGACCCCGGGTGGATTTCTAGCTGCATTATTTTCTCCCTGACGTGATCTCACTTCATCGTATTTTTTTGCAAAAGTGAGTACCCGTCCATTTTTGTAATCGTTCTCATCCCTCCGAAACTTTCTCATTGTTTTGTCTTTTATGTACAATTGATAACTACTGAGAATTTCCTTCAACATCCTATCATTTTTCACAGTTGGTTCTGGCATGTTCATGTTTTTGATTTCCTATTCTAGTTGTGCTATTTCGCTGAGAGGTTTGTTCCGCTTGCGTTCCGCATGGCGGATCAATACATCCATCATTTTATATGAGGAAGTTAGAATCAATTCCTCCCATTCCATCAACAAATCGGGGTCTAAGTCCTCGAATTACGGACATATAATTACTCTCAGCCCTCAAGGAATTTGTCTGATGTCCAAGTATCTTTTGAGAGTGGTGGTGTCCCACCATCTGGACAATTCTTGCTTTTTGAGCCTCTCCAAATTAATACATGTTTGTTTAAGGCCTTCCTGTTCACTAGTATTCTGTTTGGTTGTATCATTAGTTGTCCCTGTAAGTAATTCTGAGAAGATGTTGTCTCTCTCATCAAATGTGGACATTTTCTTCCACTTCCAAATACTATATAAGAAGAAATTGCAACAATAATACTGTATCATGTGTTGTTAACAAACGTTGTATTGAGAGGAACTGTATCTAATAAGACATTAAAACACTAGAGGAATGCCACATTTGTTATGTTCTCTTTCTACATATAGACATTGGTACTGTCCTTATTAGAGATCAATAGTCAGGACACTCTAAACAGGTCAGGACTTGGAATAAGCTCCCTTAATAGCACATGCTTTTTTGATGACAAATATCGGAGTGCCGAGGTACAATTGGTTCTAAAAAAGTCCCTGCAGGAACATGATAACCTTGAAGCTAAGAGAAGTAGCTCTTTGTTTTGCTTGTAGAGAAGTTAGTTTAATTGATAGTCTGTTACGATCTATACCATGGGTAGGTGATGAGAAGCTCCTCTTGTACCATGTAGTCTGGGCTGTGGGTACTTCCAAGGTCGTGCAGCTGTGTGTGCCTTTAACAATGGAAAAGAGGGAAATTTACTATGCATCAAGAGGATGGTGTAGTCTGATTGGACCCATCTTTGGGGAGTATGAGGGAAACAGCTCTGAACAAATTGTATTATTTTAATTGTGTATTTTAGTTAAGTTAAGGCAGATCTTATCCTGACCTCGCTGAGGGAAAAGCTTTCCAAAATCTGTTACTAGAGCCCATATTCCTTAGTTCCCAAGTTAGACTCATGAAAGTTTCTGCGTTTTACCCTGAACCATAACTTGGGTAATTTCGGGCTGGCACCTTCTGCTTAGGATTTAACGTCTGCAACTTTTAGGTGCTAACTTTAGACTAAGGCAGGTCCATTATGGACCAATATAGCCTCAATTTGGCATTCTGTACTTTATAATGATTTGCATTGTTATTTACTTGATATATCTCGGAGGACTGATTAAAAGTACTGAATGTTATGCCTATTTGAATGATTCATTGTGGATAAATAAAGCTTGAAACTTTGACTAATATATTCATAAACCTTTATGGTTGGAAACCATCCTCTGTGCCGTTCTTGTGGAGTTAAATTGGTTTCATTGTCTTTGAAATTGATGTTCTGATATTAGCTATCAAGATCCTTTCAGCTAATCACCAACAGCCCATACAACCAGTGGCACAATCTGCTTGATGACTACACCAGAGCCACGAGGTCTACAAAATCTCGCTGATTCAATTAGTAGCAAACGAGGCTGGTTTATTACTGAAGTGTAGGGAGCTAGAAATACCCCAGTATAATTAGAACTTGCCTAAGCCCAGCACATGTTCCTGAAACCTATGGTTTATTTCAGAGCTTCGGCAGCAATCCGGCATTTCTGAAAGCGGTTGCAGTTGCGGTGTCTGAGGAGGAGTGAGTATAAGCAGGGTTATGGGTCGTTAATTGTGTGTTGTCAAGCTTTATGGTGTTTGTGTTGAGGCTGTGTGTGTCGCGGTGGGGTGTTCACTTTTAGTCCGAGAAAGTCGCGAAGCAGGATGGAAGAATTAATGTACCTCTTTGTGTAAATACCTAGTTGATGTAATTACACATGCGCTTCTAGTTAAGTTGAAGATTGTTATCGGACTCATCATAGTTCCTCAGATAAATTGTAAGTATATTGTGGTTTAACTTGTATGTTAAAGTTTATGGTGTCGATATTACCATCTGCCTCAAAGTTGAGATAGAGAACTATTTAACTGCTGTTGTGAGAGTGTACTGATAGTGATTGTTGTTGGTGAATCCTTTTGCGCAGAGTAGGAACTACATCAGTCAGGGTCACTTCCCACTGGTTATGATTTCTCTTGTGTGTGTGTGACAATGTCTGCATAGCGTTATTCCCCATCTATCCCCTTGATTGATTGATTCATTGAGTTTCCTTGGTAGAACAGACGAGTTATTTGTTTTCACTTACATTTGTAAAGCACAGCATGCACAAAGCTAATTTTAGAGGAGGGTGAGTATCTACGAGGTCCTGCAAGCTACGTCATTATTAGCCAAGTTGGTATTGGCTGTTTCCCCGTTGTCGAGCAGGGCTCGGATGTCGTCGGTGGCTGCGATGAGGGCGGTCTCGGTGCTGTGGTTGGCTCTGAAACCGGACTGCGAGGGGTCGAGGGATCCGTTCGTCTCGAGGAAGGCGGCAAGCTGTCTGTTGACGATCTTCTCGATGACTTTAGCAGGAAAAGGGAGGAGCGAGATGGGGCGGAGGTTTTTGAGGTCGGTGGGGTCTGCTGTTGGTTTCTTCAGCAGGGCGCTGAGCTCGGCATGCTTCCAGCTCTCCGGGAAGGTGGCGGTGTTGAAGGAGGTGTTGATGATGTTCCGGAGTTGGGGTGCGATGGTGGAGTCGGCCTTGTTGAAGACGTGGTGGGGGAAGGGGTCGGTTGGAGATCCGGAGTGGATGGTGTTCATCGTGCGGGCTGTGTCTTCGGTGGTCACCGTGGTCCAGGTTCAGAGGGTGGTGGTGGGGGGCGTTGGTTCGACGGTTGGGTGCGTGGATGGTGCGCTGAAGCTGTTGTGGATGTCGGCGATCTTGCGGTGGAAGAACGAGGCGAGGGAGTCGCAGAGATCTTGTGACGGAGTGATGTCGTTGTTGCTGGTGCTGGGGCTGGAGAACTCCTTGACGATGCTGAAGAGTTCCCTGCTGTCGTGGGCGTTGTTGTCCAGTCGTTCCTTCAGTGATTTCTTCTTGGTGGTGCGGATAAGCTGGTGGTGCTTGCGGGTGGCGTGTTTGAGGGCGGTCATGTTGTCAGTGGTCTGGTTGAGGAGCCAGGCTTTCTCGAGGGTGTGGCAGGTCTTCTTGGAGTCCTTGAGTTCGTCGGTGAACCAGGATGCCTTCTTGCTTCTGGGTCTGCTGGGAGGGTTCTTCAGTGGTGCGAGGTCATCGGCGCAGACGGTCGGCCACTGCGTGAAGTTGCGGGCTGCTTCGTTGGGGTAGGTTGTGCTGGCGGGTGGGTTCTGGCTGAGGGAGGTGGTGAGCTGGTCGGCGGTGATCTTGATCCAGCTTCTGTGGGGAACCTGTGGCGGGTGGTGGTAGGTCGTGGTTCTTCTGAAGCTGAAGTGGACGCAGCTGTGGTCGGTCCAGTGGAGTCCGGTGGAGTGGCTGAAGGTGATATGCTTGCTGGATGAGAAGACGGGATCAAGCGTGTGGCCGGCGTAGTGGGTGGGGGTGTTGACCAGTTGCTTGAGTCCGAGGTTGGCGAGGTTGTCCAGCAGGGCGGCAGTGTTGCGGTCCTTGTTGTTCTCCAGGTGGAAGTTGAGGTCTCCAAGGAGGATGTAGTCAGCGGAGGGGAGGGCGTGCGGGCTGATGAAGTCTGTGATGTCTTCGCTGAATTGTGTGCGTGGTCCCGGGGATCTGTAGATGAGGGTGCCTCTGAGGGTCGTCTTTGGGTTGGTGTGTATCTGGAAATGGAGGTGCTCGGCGGCGGCGAAGGTGTCGTTGGAGTCGGTCGTGATGCGGATGGTGTTCCTGTGGACGATGGCGATGCCTCCTCCGGTCTGGTTGACGCGGTCCCTCCTGATGATCTTGTACCCGTCCGGGATGGCGATGTCGGGGGCTGAGGAGACGTTCATCCAGGTTTCCGTGAGGAAGGCGACGTCTGGTGATGTTGCGTCGAGGAGGTTCCAGAGTTCCACGGCGTGTCTGTGGATGGAGCGGGTGTTGAGCAGGATGCACTTGAGGTGGTTGCTGCTGGTGCTTGGCTTGGCAGGTGCGGTGCAGGTTCGGAGGGAGGTGAACTTGCAGGCCTTGCAGGTGAAGGGTCCGTGGATGCGTCTCGGGGTGGCTCGGCAGCAGGTGGGGTTCCGGCCGGCATTGAGTGCGTTGAGGGCGGCGGCGTCGTAGGTCTGTCGGGTCGTCTTGCATCAGCGGGGGCCAGGGGTCCTGGCACTGGGCGCGGTCCAGGTGCGGACGGGCGCAGACGGGCTTGCCTTTGGCGCACAATCGGCGCGCCCGCTGCGCATCAACGCTGCGCGTGCGTGGGGGCGTCATAAGAAGGGAGGGTCCGCTGGGTGGCGGGAGCGGGTGAGCCAATCGGCTGGCGGGGGGCGGGGACGCAGGGAGGCAGTGGCGGGAAATCAGGTGCGGGCGGGCGGGCGGCTCAGCGGCGGCTGGGTCGCCTGCAGGGAAGAGAAGTGGCAGCGGCGAAATCAGGAGCGGGCGGTGAGGAGCAGGAAGCAGGAGGAGTGTGGGGGCGACCAGGCCTAGGTAAGGCACAGTGGTCCCTAAGACTATACTTCCACCCTTGTCTGCCTCTTTCACCATTAGATGTGAATTGGTAGATAATGTCTTGAGAGCTAGGTGCTCCTGTCTGCTTAGGTTGTATTTGTATTGGCTGTGTTTCCTTCTCAAACTATCCTCTAGGGAATGTAGATCATCTGATACAGCTCTATGGAATGCATCAATCATACTGTCAGATTGGAGGGAGGGAGGGAATGAATGTAGATTTGTCCCTTAGGCCACTGTCTGTGTTCAAATTCGAGTCTATTCCTAGTTCCTCAATTACATCCGACATTGAGATGGTGCTGTCATTTAGAGATAGCAGTGTGTGGGTGTTACAAATTTCACTGATTGCCTTATTACATAGTGGTACATTCGATGCATGAGGCAGAATCGGAGTCGGATTTTCTGCATAGAATTTCTTTAATTTTGCCTTTCTTGCAAATTTATACACATCAACATGTATCTTTACTTTACAAAATTAGGGAGAGCATTAGGGCAAAAACTTAAGCCTTTAGTAAGTACCCTTTTATCATGATTGGTAAGTTCATAATCAGATACATTTACAACATTCACATGATTGGAAGTAGCAGCTGCAATACATCCGGGGCCTCATTTATGAAAAGTGACGCATCGCTGCGTGAAAACAACGATGCGTCACTTTTCACTGCGCTCTCCCTGCAACATGATTGATGCGTCATATTTATAATATGACGCATCATGTCGCAAGGAGTTACAGATACGTCAGTATTTCTGACGTATCTGTAGGCGCAAAAGTGACGCATTGCTGGAGTGTGTCACAAAAGTGACGCAACTCCAGCAATGCTTCCTTTCACATGGGGAAAGTCCCATGTGAAAGGGCTTGCGTCAGTCTTACGCCTGCTGTGAGGCAGGCGCAAGATATTGACGCCCAGCATCCTAAAAGTGACGCAGTGAAATCTCATAGATTTCACTGCGTCACTATTACGAGGCTTTTTGCGAATGAATGCCCCCTCTGCATACATTATACCTGACGCAGGTATAATGTAGCGCAGGGGTTTACAAAGTGACGCATCTGCTTAGATGCATCACTTTGTAAATAGTGTGCATCAGTAGGCATGTTTTACGCCGCCGATGCGTCACAAAAAGTGACGCATCGGAAGCGCAAAACTCACGCACGGCCTCATAAATGAGGCCCCCAGTATTTAACTCTGTGTGGGAAGTCTGACTCAAATCTTTGCATTGCGAGATACCAACCTGGTGTTGGTCGCTCCTTCCCTCCCGCCTGTTGCGCCTCCCACCCCTTCTTGTCTTTTTGTGGAATCACGATTGAAATTGTTTCTTGAACCTTTGCGAAAGAGGTTCATCTCCTCTAAAAAAGAGGAAGTGGTCGGGTCTGGCGCAGTGTCTGAGGCAGTGCGTTCCGGCTCAGTTGTAACACTGCTAACACTTGAAAGGTCTGATTCACTAGTTGATGCTGTTTCCCCGGGTGGATTTCTAGCTGCATTATTTTCTCCCTGACGTGATCTCACTTCATCGTATTTTTTTGCAAAAGTGAGTACCCGTCCATTTTTGTAATCGTTCTCATCCCTCCGAAACTTTCTCATTGTTTTGTCTTTTATGTACAATTGGTAACTACTGAGAATTTCCTTCAACATCTTATCATTTTTCGCAGTTGGTTCTGGCATGTTCATGTTTTTGATTTCCAATTCTAGTTGTGCTATTTCGCTGAGAAGTTTGTTCCGCTTGCGTTCCGCATGGCGGATCAGTACATCCATCATTTTATATGAGGAAGTTAGAATCAATTCCTCCCATTCCGTCAACAAATCGGGGTCTAAGTCCCCGAATGACGGACATATAATTACTCTCAGCCCTCGAGGAATTTGTCTGATGTCCAAGTATCTTTTGAGAGTGGTGGTGTCCCACCATCTGGACAATTCTTGCTTTTTGATCCTCTCCAACTTAATACATGTTTGTTTAAGGCCTTCCTGTTCACTAGTTTTCTGTTGTTTGGTTGTATCATTAGTTGTCCCTGTAAGTAATTCTGAGAAGATGTTGTCTCTCTCATCAAATGTGGACATTTTCTTCCACTTCCAAATACTATATAAGAAGAACCTGCAACAATAATACTGTATCATGTGTTGTTAACAAGCGTTGTTTTGAGAGGAACTGTATCTAATAAGACATTAAAACACTAAAGGAATGCCACCTTTTTTATGTTCTCTTTCTACATATAGACATTAGTACTGTCCTTATTAGAGATCAATAGTCAGGACACTCTAAACAGGTCAGGACTTGGAATAAGCTCCCTTATTAGCACATGCTTTTTTGATGACAAATATTGGAGTCCCGAGGTACAATTGGTTCTAAAAAAGTCCCTGCAGGAACATGATAACCTTGAAGCTAAGAGAAGTAGCTCTTTGTTTTGCTTGTAGAGAAGTTAGTTTAATTGATAGTCTGTTACGATCTACACTATGGGTAGGTGATGAGAAACTCCTCTTGTACCATGCAGTCTGGGCTGTGGGTACTTCCAAGGGCGTGCAGCTGTGTGTGCCTTTAACAATGGAAAAGAGGGAAATTTACTATGCATCAAGAGGATGGTGTAGTCTGATTGGACCCATCTTTGGGGAGTATGAGGGAAACAGCTCTGAACAAATTGTATTATTTTAATTGTGTATCTTAGTTAAGTTAAGGCAGATCTTATCCTGACCTCGCTGAGGGAAAATCTTTCCAAAATCTGTTACTAGAGCCCATATTCCTTAGTTCCCAAGTTAGACTCATGAAAGTTTCTGCGTTTTACCCTGAACCATAACTTGGTTAATTTCGGGCTGGCACCTTCTGCTTAGGATTTAACGTCTGCAACTTTCAGGTGCTAACTTTAGACTATGGCAGGTCCATTATGGACCAATATAGCCTCAATTTGGCATTCTGTACTTTATAATGATTTGCATTGTTATTTACTTGATATATCTCGGAGGACTGATTAAAAGTACTGAATGTTATGCCTATGTGAATGATTCATTGTGGATAAATAAAGCTTGAAACTTTGACTAATATATTCATAAACCTTTATGGTTGGAAACCATCCTCTGTGCCGTTCTTGTGGAGTTAAATTGGTTTCATTGTCTTTGAAATTGATGTTCTGATATTAGCTATCAAGATCCTTTCAGCTAATCACCAACAGCCCATACAACCAGTGGCACAATCTGCTTGATGACTACACCAGAGCCACGAGGTCTACAAAATCTCGCTGATTCAATTAGTAGCAAACGAGGCTGGTTTATTACTGAAGTGTAGGGAGCTAGAAATACCCCAGTATAATTAGAACTTGCCTAAGCCCAGCACATGTTCCTGAAACCTATGGTTTATTTCAGAGCTTCGGCAGCAATCCGGCATTTCTGAAAGCGGTTGCAGTTGCGGTGTCTGAGGAGGAATGAGTATAAGCAGGGTTATGGGTCGTTAATTGTGTGTTGTCAAGCTTTATGGTGTTTGTGTTGATGCTGTGTGTGTCGCGGTGGGGTGTCAACTTTTGGTCCGAGAAAGTCGCGAAGCAGGATGGAAGAATGAATGTACCTCTTTGTGTAAATACCTAGTTGATGTAATTACACATGCGCTTCTAGTTAAATTGAAGATTGTTATCGGACTCCCCATAGTTCCTCAGATAAATTGTAAGTATATTGTGGTTTAACATGAGAGTGAGTTGCTACGAGGTCCTGCAAGCTACGTCATTATTAACCAAGTTGGTATTGGTCTGCTTTTGTCTGTGGGGTCAGTTCAGAGTGTGCTGTGCTGAGATTAGGCATCATTATTACTACGTATTGCTTTATGATTTGCTAAAACTGCTGATTGTTTGAATTGAAGTTGCTGGGTTTGGAGACATAGAAAGCAAATTAAAAATGTTTTGGGACACAGAGATTTTCCTAAGGGTGATGTAAGGGGGCTTTTCCATGAGACCAAGGACGCTCCTACTGAGGGCACACCCGGTCATTACATGGCCATAAATTGATGGTTTTAACACATGTATTGGCTTCAGAAACGGAATAAGATCACTTGAAAGGAAGGGTCCATGCAACTTCCTAGATATGCTACTTTTAACTTAAATATAATAGAGAATTTGAGACCAATATTGTATGGCATGAAACCTTCACCTAGACCAGCACTGTATTAGGCTTTGGAAGCATGTCTCATATGCAAAGAAAAAAGAGAAATATCCGATCTGAGATAAAAGCACAGTCTGTAATTGGATGGATGCAAAGTGGGATGCTGAACAACAGCTATGGAGGAGAGATATAATTGACGGAGTTAATACATACCCTGTATTAATGAATAATAAAACAGAGAAGAAAAAAGCACAGAGGGAGGGTGATACATGTGTGCAGTTCAGCACAAGTAAGTATTGATAGCGACTCTAGTGATGACTTCTTGGAGGATTTGCTGTCATCACAACCGCCTCCATATAATGTAGTCCAGCCACCTGGAGGGAACCAGACAGCAAGTGGTAATAATGTGACTGCACCCACTAATCAGAATCAAATTCAAACAGGAGGAGCACTTCCTGTTGTCCCAGTCATGGACCCCCATCCCCATGTGCACAAGCAGCCGTGGAGGTCCCAAGTAAACAGGGAAGAGCCACTGCACCAGATATATCTGTAGTATTTTCAAAACCTAGTTTGTGAAGTATTACTGGATTTATAGATATGGGTGCCCTGCCTCGACTACAGGGAACACTGAGTGGGAGTAAAACCACTGAGGAGATCGTTGACAGTTCCACAGCACAAGATGCCCCAAGACCCCTATATGTTGCCAGGCCAAATGTGGCGCTGAATGAATTTATCAAAGGAAACCTGGATGAGGGATATGCATATGGGTACCATGAGTAGGAGCATCGGTTCCTGTGTAAGGAGATTACCAGATGTGCCATTGAAGCTGATACAATGTTAGAAGGAGCAGCTGCTGAATTTAATGTTGATTTGAATAAGAGTAAGACCCTTCTAAAGAATTTTAGAGTAAATGTAAGAGATGACATGAACCCTTCTGGGTTAAAGGCACATCTGAAGGAGGTAATGCTTAGCATATGGAAATGGAGTCATCTGGTGAAACTTAAGGATACATGGGCTGAGAGAGCAAAGACAAATAAAAACGAGGAGGATTCGGGTAGGGACACTGACAAGGGGTAACAAGAGTGACTCTGGAGTTGGTGCTTACCCCCAGAGAGAATCCTGAGTTATGGTTTACACAGGCTGAACAGTTTGTGAAGATTTCCAAAGCGTTGTGAGAAGATTTGAATACCTTTATTGACATGGTGGTTCCTTGTAATTTGTGGTCTGGATGTAAAGCAACAGTACAGTGGCCAAACGCAGAACCCCAGAGGGTGGCTGTGACAAATGCTCCTGAGGTTGTGCAGAAATATGAGAAGGTGATTAACTTTCTGAAACTCAGGGTCTGCAGAATTAAATTGATTGGTTAAAGGCAAATCGAACCACCAAAGTGGCTAAGGAGTCAGTGCATGCCTTTTATAAACATCTTATGCAAATGTTTAGACAACAAAGTGGTGTTGAAAATCCAGAGAGATGAGATTTGAGCAATTGTGTGTCTCAGTTTAATCATTGGTTGTGTCTGGAGATTATTTCCCATATTCAACAAATTGTCATCTGTTGGCATAGTAAAACATTGGATGAGATACTTCAGAATGAGAAATGGAAATAAAGCAGAACAGGTTTAACCCCTTGGCCGCGGCGGTAATTCCGCCGCGGCGCTGGGGGGGAGGGGGTTCTGCGCCGTGCCGCCATACTCGTGACGGAACCACTCCGTCACGAGCCACGGACGCGCTGTGCTTGTGACAGAGTGGTTCGGTCACTGCCCCGCCTGCTCAATAGAACGTCCGTGCAGGTGCGGAACTCCTGCAGCGTGGGCGGGGCGGCCGCGCCATGACGCAACTACTCCGTCACCTGCACAGCGCATCCGTGGCTCGTGGCGGAGTGGTTCCGTCATGAGCACGGAAGAGGTTAAGGAGAAGATCATCTTGGTGCAGATAAAGTTAGCACAAAAGGAGTTTCAGAATGGTCAGTACATGGAAAATACAGATTACAATTAGGGTGTTGGTGGTGGAATGCCAGGCCTCAAGGTGGAGGACAGATGACGAATGGCATTCCTTAAGGTAGAGGTTGTAGTGTGCTGCTTAATTTGTACACTGGAATACATGTGGCAACTCTCAACAAATCTGTGTCCTTATTTTAATAGGTCGGCCATCAGAATAGGGAGTGTGCGCTAAATCCAAACAGTATACCAGATGATGGCCAAATGCAAAATGTCAATTTGATGCCAGTATACAACAGGCCTCAGAACTCTAACATCTCCCAAGCCAATTGATGCAGGTTCCCCAAACCACAATAGTGCCGCAAAATGTAGGCAATCCAACACTGAAGGCAAACTCAGCTCCTAGATCTATCTAAAAATTCCTTTGAGAATCATGGCAGTTTCCAACAGTTTCCAATATTCGATACTTCCTGAGACTATGGTTCTGATAAGTCACAATGATGGTGCCTGAGAGGGGATGAAGACTGTGCTTGGGCACAATCTTGGAGGTAGACCAGAGTGGCCCTTTTGTAGATTGTGTGGTGAATAGCCACTAGGTGTCATTTTTTAATCAACATCGGTGATACCTGTTCTACTGTGAGGAAAGTGAAAGTATAAAACCTAACCCTGTTGGGAAAACAAGTCCAAGTTGTGGGTGTTGCTAACAACCTCTAAACCTGTAAAACCTATGGCAGAAAATGTTCCTGTAAAGATAGGTTTGTTTGAAGAGAATAATCAATTCACAGTGTGCACCTCCAGTCCAGTCAATTTATTGGGGAGGGGTTTCCACTGCAAACTCAATTGTGTGACCTATTGTTCACAGGAGGGTGTTGAGCTTCAAATACATGATGAGGATGCAGATTTGAAACTGACCAGACTGGGAATGACTGTTTGATTGCTTTCTGCGATGACCACAGATGATTTGTCCCTAAATCTGTCTGCCTGGGATTTGTCAGGCAAGAATATTGGTCTAATAAAAGGCATAGAGCCAGTGTGAAAAACCGTTAAACCGAACACAGAGTATCCCTGAATGCCCTAGTACAATATCTCACCATAAACACTCCAGTGATTGAGTTCATCATGGAGCAAGGGATCTTGAAAGAGATCTGGAGATGTCCGGTAATTCTCAGATTATGGGCTTCGATAAAACTAATGGGGTGTACTGCATAGTTCAGGATTTAAGAAAGATCAATAATATTGTTGTCCAGTCAGGGGTGGATACTTTTTCAGAAGCCCTGTGAAGCTGAGTGGTTCACAGTGACAGATCTGAATAAATCCTTCTTTTCTTTTCAACTGCACAAAGAGATCCAGTTTCTCTTTGCATTCTGTTCCAAAATAGAATTTTGGCATGGTGCCGAGTTTCCCAGGAGTATTAAGAAAGCCCCTCAATGTTCAACCAGATCTTGAAAAAGAATCTGGAAACCTTGAACCTACCATGAAATTCAGTCCTTGTTCAGTTCATTAATGACCTATTAGTGGCAATGATGTCAGAAGAATGCAAACAAGACTCTTTTGCTCAATTGAATAGTCTGGCTGAAATGGACAAAAAGTATCCCCAAGCAAGTTGCAATACTTTTAGACAGAAGTCCTTTATCGAGGACATCATATTAAGAATGGAGCAAGGAAGGTATCGCAGCAGAGAATATGTGCTATTTTGAAAAAGAACACTCCGACTACACAGAGAGAATTCAGGATGTTCCAGGGAGTCGTGGGCTGCTGCCGCCTGTGGATACCCACATTTTCCCTAGTGGTAAAACCTCTACAGAGGCTTACATAAAAGATGTGTTTAATCTGCTACTTTGGGACAATGAAAGCATGAACGCCATCCTTGAGCAGCAAGAATGTCTGTTGCATCCCAGCTCTACCAAAGCCAGACTACAGACAAGACCTAATTTTGTATTACATTGAGAGGGAAGGGTGCCCTCTCTAACTACTCATGCATTACCACTGTGATGCAAAGAGACCTGTAGCTTATTTCTCAGCCAATCTTGACCCAGTAGCCGCAGGGTTGCCTGGTTGTCCAAAGGCGATGGCTGCTGTCAGTGTCAGCATACAACAGAGTGGATGCATAATGATGGGTTATCCCCTCCCTGTAATGGTGCCTCACTCTGTAGAAGTTCTTTTGACCAGAAGTAAGACAAAATATGTCCTGTAGCCGTCTGATCTGCCATCCTTGGCATGGTTTTCACCCTAACTTTTTGCCCCCAACCCTCCTGTTTGTTGACTTTAGGACTCTCTGCACTTTACCACTGCTAACCACTGCTAAAGTGCATGTGCTCTCTCCTATAAAAATGAGAGAGTTGGCTTATACCTAAATGGCATACTTAATTTATTTTTAAGTCCCTAGTAAAATAGCACTACCTTTGTCGAAGGCCTGTAAATTAAATGCTACTAGTTGCCCTCTAGCACTGATTGTGCCACCCACTCATTGCGCTCCCCATGCTGATACCACTCAGCAGATGTGCACTAACCTCTGACTCATGACGTATGGGGCAGTCCTGACAGATTCATAGGGTTGGACAGTTAGTTTTAATTTCCTTGAACCAGGTATCTTCTAGGGCAGCGGTTCCCAAACTTTTTCAACCCACGGCTCCCTTGCCTTATTGGCCGTTGGCTGCGGCTCCCCAATATGTTACTTTCTTTGGGCGGTGGGGGGATGTAAACCCAGCCTTCCATTTTTCTCCCTGAAAATTATTGGGATGAAGCCGACAAAGTTATTATAATGATTGAGGTGGAGCTCACTCTTGGGAACCAAATGTGGGGAGATGAGCGAGGGATGAAAAAACGTATTCTCATTGGCACCTTTTGCATGATCGCTAGGTGTAAGAGTGTATCTGCTGCATGAGAGAGGGCTCCCCGGCGCTGTGAATCCTTATTTTTCAAGGTGTGTTGTGTGTAAAAGCAGGTTGTCTGCAAATGTTTAGTTTCGCTTTGAGGGCCGCAGGACATTTTATTTCCTTCTTAAGCAGTGCTTAATTTGTGCTACTGGTTTCTGATGCTCAGCACCGGCACTTAATTTATAGGGCCGGAACTATGCATTTTTTCTACTCGCTCCAGCAAGCTCAGCATCACCCCGGTGCCAGCTGCTGCATGTGTTCCAGTACTGGCTCCCAGTCGGATGACGGTTACTAGGAGCAGGTGGGGGATTCCATCAGACTGGTGGCTGCGCTAGACTGCCTGCTGGCACTGAGAGGCCTGGCTGCATGAAAGCGCCAGCGTATGGCCCCCTCGTGCAACTGAAGTGTGCTCCTTCTGCTTCCCATTGTCTGCACATGGCCTAGTTTTACCTGTCTGAGGAGATGTGAGGTGCCTCTTATAACCCCACAGACCTCCACTCCACTGTGTACAGTTGTGATTCCTCCCACGTCCCTGCTAAGAGAAGATTCCTGATACTGAAGCTGTGTCAAACTGCACGCTCCTGCTGTCTTGTCACTGCAGTCAGTGATCAAGTTTGACGTCATAGTCAACGTTTTCACAAGTGCACATTCATATTTCACAGGCTTCTCTTGCAGGAGTTAACAAATGTGCATTCCTTTCGCCTGCCTCGGTGAAAGAATACAAATGGGCACAAAACAGTAATGGTAGTGCGTGTGACCTGGGCGAAAATTGTGTCTACTTAGATATTGCAGCTTTTAGCTTTTAGGTGTTGGTGATATCTCCCAGTACATATACAATGGGAAAATCAAGGGCACCACTCTAATGCCGTTTTTGAGCACCAGGACTTAATGTTTTACACATTAAACACTGTTCTTAAGTAACACCTCTTTTTTTTTTTTGAAATATATTTTTATTGCAGAAGTAATAACAAGACCACATCTTAATCCAATCAGTACACTTGCAGCATCCCAATCTTAAAAGTTACAGTTATATCGTACACAGCCACTGGGCCCACATCCCGGAGGCTGGGCGGCGCTGCAGGATTACCTTCTCAGTAGGATGTTTCCGTACTCTCCGTTCCCAAGTGTACGACCAACCTCACCTTTTAGTATCTGCTTTTACCCCCCCTAAAACTCCCCCCCCCACCCATCTACAAACAAACTCAGAATTTCCAGGGAGATACCGGCAACAGCACATGCCTCATCCAAGCCCTTGCCGATCAAGTCGCTCCAGAGTCCCCCTCCCGGGCCTCCCCATATCACTGTCAGAGCACCTGCCTGCTATCCCGGGAGCCCCGGTTCCCTGGGCCCAACCTACGTGCTATCCTCCTATTCTACTCCGAGCCCCTAAGTCGAGCTACCCTCCTCAAAACGTTCCCCCCTTCCCCCCCCACAACTGCTGCTGCTGCTGCTAATGCGGGTGTCCAGATCCATGCCACCCAAAGGCTCGCCATCTGCCAGGAGTCGCCCGCAATCGCTCAAAGTGCATGGAAGCCACATGAATCAACATTCCCCCTCGTCATCCCCCACCATGTAATCACGCATCGCTTGCACCACCATCTCCCAGGCTCTTGCCATATCCATACAGCTCTCCCTGCCAAGTCTAGTAGCCTGCCGCATTCTAATGATGCTTTCACAGCTCGCCCACTTCAATAGCTCATTCATCCACCTCCTCACTGAAGGGCCTGCACTAGAGTTCCAGTGCCAGGTTATCTCTCTTTGTGCCAATATGAGTCCCAAATCAATAAATTTACTGGTTAATCTAGTCTTTTTCGTATGCGGAAACCAGAGCAGGAGACACGCCGCCATATCAAAGTCCACCTCCCTATCCGTTACCGCATTCAAGAGCGCCCCCACCTCCGGCCAGTACGTCCCCAGTGTCGGACATCCCCACAACATGTGATCCAAGTCAACCTCGGGCGCCACGCATCGTGGGCACACAGCGTCATGCACCTTGAAGTGCCGTTTTATCCTCTCCGGAGTCAAGTACGCCCTATGCAGTATAAAGAAATGCACCTGCTGAAACCGTGCGTTCCTTGTACCCTTCCACGTCCGCCGCAGGACCTGATTCCAGATCGTGGGCTTGCCTATGCTATCTTCCCATCGCGACTTCAAAGCCAGCAGTGGAGCCAGCCCCTCGTTCAACATTCTCATATGGAGACACGTCACCGCTTTAACAGTGCCCGCTGCCATCACCACATACTGGCATGCCTTGGTCACCTCCGGCTCGGCAAGCCCTACTCCCCAATGTTTTTGCAGCGCCGCCACCACCGCCGCGTGCAATAGAAAAGTGCCGTCCGGCAAGCCAAACTGCTCCTGAAGCACTTGATAGGGAACCAATGCTCCATCAATGTACAGGTCCCCCACCATCTGCAGACCCAATTCCTCCCATTCCAGAAGCCTTGACCAGTCACCCCCATGCGGCAGCGCGGTCAACATCCCCAGCGGTATTTCCGGTGCATACGGCCGGACCTTCCTCGCTCTCTTCAGACTCCGCTGCCAGCACATTCGAAGCGTCCTTTCTTCAGACTCCGCTGCCAGCACATTCGAAGCGTCCTTTCTTCCACCGTCAGCTCTCTTAAATCCAGTTTCTGTTGCATAACTATGTAAGAAAGGACGTACTTTGGAATGCCAGTACAAACAAAGTGGTCCCAGTTATAGAGAACAAATAGAAACATTCAATCACCAATAAAAATAAATATACAATTAATTATAGCAGCATTGTTTTTAATCACAATGTGTCTCAAATCACATTAATTCATTCAATACATGTACAATATGTCACTTTTCAAAAATGCCCCTACGAAAGTAAGAAAGGGAAGGGTAGTGTTGGGATAGTGAAAGAATAAGATCTTCAAGGAAGGTCTGCAAAACCACACCTAGAGGGTCTTCATCAGGACGGGGATAGAGTTTTAGAGCGTGGAATTCGGTCTGACAGCCGGCGTCTATAAGTCATGGGCCATGACTTATAGACGCCGGCTGTCAGACCGAATTCCACGCTCTAAAACTCTTGACTGCTGATCACGAAGCCTCCAACCCGGGCATTCAAGGGAGCTGGTCATTTTGATCACCCCAAGGTCGGCAACTATTTCGCCGTTTTTCGACCTTGGCAGACGGTACGTGAAGACGACCGCCCATGTTAGAACGAGCCTCTTCTGCTAAACACAGAACAATCACCCTGTAGGGTTTATTACTACTTTTCAACTAGAAGCGGCACTTCAGGGTTGGCAACGACATCCCCCTCCTGTTGAATTTGGCCCCTGGTGCGTGTTGATGACCGTTTTTGCATGAACATTGAGCGAGCCTTTCCTACAAGCAGATCCATTGCCCCACCCCTCAACGTCCCCGTCCTGATGAAGACCCTCTAGCAAGGTTTATCCACACCTGCACTCCATTTGGGTCGAAATGCGACATTTCCTTCTATGTTCAGCCTCGACTATCAGTTATTAGTATTGTTTTTCATTGAGGCATGATTTTGTTTAATAGAAGATGATTTAATTCTGTATACAATCAACTGGTTATACTGTGGTTTTGCAGACCTTCCTTGAAGATCTTATTCTTTCACTATCGCAACACTACCCTTCCCTTTCTTACTTTCGTAGGGGCATTTTTGAAAAGTGACATATTGTACATGTATTGAATGAATTAATGTGATTTGAGACACATTGTGATTAAAAACAATGCTGCTATAATTAATTGTATATTTATTTTTATTGGTGACTGAATGTTTCTATTTGTTCTCTATAACTGGGACCACTTTGTTTGTACTGCTATATTGCCCAGGTCCCAGTGACTTCTTGGGTTGACCCGTGTTTATAACAACACGTACTTTGGAATGCCAGCACCACGGTCACACTCAGGACCCCTGAATTCCCTAGCCACATTCTGCGTTAGGGTCTGCAGCTGCGCCGCTAGGTAATATAGCTCAAAGTCAGGGACCGCCAATCCCCCCTCAGTCTTAGGCCTGATCAGAGTCTCCAACGCCACCCTCCGTCGACCCTGGCCCCAAAGGAAGCCAGTCACCAACATCTTCAGTTCCTTAAAAACCCGCTGCGGAATCCATACCGGCAGTGTACGGAAGTAATAAAGCAGCCGGGGAAGCGCCACCATCTTCAACAATGCTACTCGGCCCAGTACCGACAGAGGGAGAGAGGCCCAGAATGCCATGCAGCCCTTCAACGCCCGGATGCATCATCCTATGTTCCCCTCTAGGAGATCAGCTACATCGTGATAAATTCGCACCCCGAGGTAGGTGAAGCCAGAAGGCTCCCATACCACCTCCCTTGCTAACGGGGGACAGGGCATACCTGCCCGCAATGGGAATAAGCAGGTCTTAGACCAATTCACCTTGAGGCCCGACAGCCGACCGAATCCAACCAGCATATCCACCACTCCCTCCAGCGACCGTTCAGCGTCTGCTAAGTACAGCAGCAAGTCATCAGCGTACAACGAGATATAATGCGACTCCGGCCCCTGCGCGATCCCTCCATACCCTGTGCCCATCCTCGCCTGCGCTGCCAGCGGTTCCATCGCCAATGCGAACAACAGGGGGGACAATGAGCAGCCCTGTCTCGTTCCCCTACAAACAGGGTAGGTCGAAGATATCAGCGGGCCCAGGCGCACCCTTGCCTTAGCCGACGTGTAAAGGACCTTCGTCCAGCTCCGGAATCCCTCTCCAACTCCGAACTTCAGCAGCACCTCATCTAAATACAGCCATTCAAGGCTATCAAAAGCCTTTTCGACATCAACCGCCAGCACCACAGAGTCAAGAGCCGAAGACCCGGCACTATCCAAAATTCGGACCAGCCGTCGTATATTCATGGAGGTATTTCTAGTCGGGATAAACCCTGCCTGGTCCCTATGCACAAGCTTCGTCATGTGCGGCAGGAGCCTGGTGGCCAGGATTCGACTCAGGATCTTGTAGTCCACTGTCAACATCGACAGGGGCCTGTAAGATGTCACACTCAACGCATCCTTGCCTGGCTTCAACAGTGGCACCACCAGCGCCTCCCTCATTGATTCAGGCAGGCAGCCCCGTTGCCTGGCCTCCGAGTACACCACCAATAGTTTAGGCGCTAGGATGTCAACAAATTTAGCATAGAACTCTATCGGCAAACCGTCCACTCCAGGGGTTTTATTGCGAGCCATCTGTTTGATAGCTACTCTCACCTCCGCCAGCGTTATAGGACCTCCCAGTTCCTTAGCATCTTCACTATCCAGCACTGGCAGCGGGATCAGGGCCAAGTGTTCGCCTAACTCCTCCCTCCCCACCTCCAGGTGGCATGTATACAGTCCTGTGTAATAGGACTGAAAGCACTCCAACACAGCCGACTGCGAGTGGACCACCTCCCCTCCCTCCGCTCTTATACTCATGATCGGGCACCCCCTAGGCTCAGGATCCGCAAGTTTGGCTAGGAGCGCGCCCACTTTATCACGTTCCTCATGCACCCTGATGTTATACAATTTATAATCATAACACCGTAGCCGTTCGGTTTCAGTCGCCACCACTTCCTTAGCCTCCACCAATCTCTCCTGCAGATCCGGCCGTTCAGGCCTCCGACGTTCCAGATCACGCAACGCCCCTTCTGCTTTCGCTAAATCATTCAGGACAGTCGCCCGCACATTCGAGAACCCACCCAAGCACACGCCCCTCACCACCACTTCCATCGCATCCCATTCCATTGATCGCGACGTCGCAGAGCCCTCGTTCTCCGCAAAGTAGCGGTCAATGCCCTGCTGAACCATGTCACTGAACACCGGATCTTCCAGCGCCTCTGGCCGAAGCCGCCACGATGGGACCGCCGACCTAGCCCATTGCCACTGCACTGACACCAATAAGGGGTTATGATCCGATATGGTTCTAGTCAGGTACTCAGTATGCGTCACCGCCGCTGCCAATGTGCCACTACACAACACTGCGACCAATCTAACATGTAGGTCGTGTATCGCAGAAAAGTAGGAGTAATCCCTCATCCCAGGATGCTGTGCTCTCCACACATCAAGCAGCCCCCACTTCTCCTGCCAACCAGTCCTATGAGCCACCAGCCTGCGCACTGGGGAGTCGACCAACGGCGGGTGCGACCTATCTAGCACCACTTCAGTGATTGAATTAAAGTCGCCCCCTAATAAGACCGGGCCAGCCAAAAAGTGAGCCAGCGAACTTGTTAATCCGTCAAAAAAGCGGGCCTGATCTGAATTTGGGGCATACACACTACACATGACCACCTCCCTCCCGTAAAGTCGGCCCTCCACCCCCACATATCTACCCTCAGGATCCACCCGCTGTGAAGTGACTTCAAACGGTATCCCTGCCCTCACCCAGATTAGGGTCCCTCTGGCAAATGCTGAGTAGGTTGTGCCAAACACCTGACCCCGCCACCTCCTCTGTAAAGCTCCGCATTCTTTCTTAGTTAAATGAGTCTCTTGAAGCATTGCTATCTGCACTCCCCGCCTTACCAGGTATGCATGCACCTTGTGGCGTTTCACCATCGTCTGAAGTCCGCGGACATTCCATGTAATACATTTCACATTAGGTAACGACCCCATAGTAGACAGTTCTGAGCAGTTCCACCACCAAACAGTTGTACCCCGCACTGCAGCAGTTGCTTCCCCCTACCCCACCTCCCCCCAAAACACCCCAAACCCCACTCCCCAGGACAGGACCTAATAACCCAGCTTCAGCCCCGTTCCAAACCATCAAAACACACACACACACTAGTCTGTGGTCGCCACCACAGAAGGCCTTAGGGGCCTCTAGAGGGTGATAGAGCACCGAACCAGGGCCAGCAGAGCTCCCCCCCGCGCCCTCAGTCCCACCCTGCTGTCTCCGCCCCATATCTGATAGCAAACCAAAAGTCCGGAGAGTCAGTCCCAACAGGTACCCCGGGGGTAACTGGATTCCTCTGAACATCACTCATTGAACACTCCATCCGAAGTCTGTGGGGTAACCACCGGTCCCTCGGCACTCCCCGCTTCTGAATCATCGTCTCCAGTTTTACCTCCTTCCTCCTCCGATGCCGATCCCTCCGACGTTCTCTCCTGCTGTGAACCTGTAATGTTTGCCGTTGCAGCCACAGCCCCTTTCCTTTCATCCGCCATCCGGGCCTCCTGCAAGGCCCTCTGGAGTTTGTTCCATGAGCGAATGCGCTGCGATTTCCTGATCCGGAGCGGCTTCGGTCTTTCCCTTCCGCGTTTATTCGTGCGGTCTGTCCCAGCACGGTATGACTCCAGCCACGACCAAGCCTCGTCCGGAGTTTGGAAGAAGTGTGTCCTGTCATCAAGTATAACCCTCAGTCTGGCAGGGAAGAGTAAGGAGTACTGAATCCCCTCTTCCCTCAGCTCTTTTTTGACGGATAGGAAGGACGCCCTGTTTCTCTGCACTTCTTGGGTATAGTCCGGAAAGATCGTGACCTTGCTATTGTCCACCTGAAAGGGTCCCTGAGTCCGTGCCCTCTGTATCAAAAGATCGCGGTCTTTGTAATGCAGCAGTTTCACTACCATCGGTCGGGGAGGTCGGCCCTCCAGTGGTGGCCTGGCCGGGACCCTGTGCGCTCTTTCCAGGGAGAAGAAAAGAGAAAGCCCCTCCGGCGCCACGACCGTTTTGAACCAGTCCTCCATATATGCCACAGCGTCGTCTTTCTCGATCCTTTCCGGAAGGCCCACCACCCGCACGTTGCTCCTCCTGTTACGACTTTCCGCATCCTCCGCCCGTCTTTCCAGAGTCGCCAAACGGCCCATAATGTCCGCCAGCTTGTGTTCCGCTGTCACCACAGCAGGTTTCAGGTCTAGGAGTATCTGGTCATGTTCTTTCACCCTATCCGAAAGCTTGGCGTGGTCAGCTCTCAGTAGGCCCAGCCCCGTGGCAACCTGCGCAATATCATGGTGCAGCGTCTCTTTTGTCGTGGTAATCGCAGCCAGGATAGCATCAAGACGCAGGTTCAGCCGCTGTTCCGGCGTAGTGTCTTCCTGTGAGGCCCGGTCACCGCCATTTTGAATTAAGGTGGACGCGTCGCCCTGCCCGGGCGGCGCGCTGAGATCCCCGCCCGCGGCAGCCATCTTGAGCTCAATGGATGCTCCTCTTGGACCACTGCCCGTGGCCACTCTGTCCACAGCTCTTCTGACAGTAACACCGCCTGCTGCCCCAGACCAGGGGAGTTAGCGTCCGAGTGTGCCTGGGTTCCACACCCCGGCAGAGTCAGCTCCCGCTCCTTCCCCGCGTCGTCCGTGTCCTCAGAACACTCCCTTAGGCTCCTACCGCTACCAGCAGGACACAGTCCCGAGCCACCACCAGGTCTCCGAGCCCCCTCTTAACTCCAGCCGCCCTGGCCAACAGCGTCTCCACAGGCAAGGAGGCGTGCACCAACAGGGGTCGATCGCTTCGGGTGTCCGGCTCAGGGCTCCGCTGCACAGCAGGCCAGCATTACGGCCGCAGTCCTCGCTCCACTGGCGCCCCACTCTGCAACTCCGCAGTAACAGTGGTTCATGCGGGCGGACCCCGCCAAACCAGCAAGCCCCCGCCGTGCCAACCTAAATGCAGGGCACCCCCCGTTGCCAGGAGCACTCCGTCGGTGCTGAGCCTCTCGAAAGTCAGGGTCCCCAGCTGTGTGCGCCCCGGCCCCTCTGCCTCCGCGGCTCCCGCAGCCGCCGCTCGCTGCCAAAGCTGTGTTGTAGGCGGCCAGGTCCGCTCGCTAGCGCGGCCCCCCCCGGGGCGTCTCAAAGCAGCACTCCGACTGCGCGCCCGCTGCCCGCCGCAGGCACCGCAGTCCCAGGACCATCCTTCCCGCACCAGCCTCCAAGACGGGGAGCGGGAGGGGGAGGGGGGGGGGCTGCAAGGGGCCGCACTCACCGCGACCCGGGGGATGATGTCTTCAGCCTCCCGCACAATGCCGAACGCGTCCACAGGGAGTCCGCCGCTCCCCTCGCTCCACTCGGCAGCCACCAGGACCTCAGCTGCTCACGCCTTTCGTCTCCGATGCGCTCCGGAGCCTCACGCCGCCATCTTGCCTTTGTCCCTGGCCGGGCTCCTCCGTGCGCAGATCCCGGTCTCCGCTCGTCCTCCGGGGCTCCGCCAGCAACCAGACTCTCTTCCCCGAGTCCAATTCACCTCCGACGGCGAATTCGCACCTCCAGAGGGTCCGCGGGCGGCAAAAACAGGAGAAATTACGGGACTTGGCGCGGAGCTGTTCGCTCAGGCGGCCATCCCGGTCGGCGCCAGACCACGCCCCCAACTCTTCTTAAGTAACACCTCTAACCTAAATCCTGGCAGCCTTGTCTACCAACTTGCTGACCTTGTGTGCCCCACGTAGGCCTCATCCTCCTCCCCTGAATGGCTCTGCCTGAACTCCTAATCACGCTGCTGCAGGGCTTACACATTTCCGTCCAGAATTTCTTAATTTTCTCCTGAACTCCAGTTTCCCAGCTCCTGAACTGCATTACTGAAAGAATAAACAAAACTGCCACCGCCGCAAGTATTACTTTTATTGTGTATCAGTCAGTGGTTCCCAAACTGTTTGCGGATCCCCCTGGCTACTTTTGATGGCGCACCTGGGTGCTGCGGCGCACAGAGATTGGGAACCACTGTTCTAGGGGAATACTTATGCTACACAACATATGTTAGGTGTTGGTTAGGGCTACACATAGCCTTTCTTTTAGTTCCTGAAGAAGCTTTGCGGATCCTTTTTGGGCCACCTGATGTAAAACATGTCGACCTGACCACACTCACTGTTTAAAGCCTACTGGGGTACATCATCTGCATACAGTAGCCCTAACGTTCTCATGGATTTTTAAACCTGCCAAGAGAGCCATCGCATTACATTCTAAATGGGTATCTCTTAACCAGTTTTAACATCCCTCACTTAAGTACACACATTCACTCCACCCCACACACTCCTGACGCTCTTGCATATGTTACTTTCATCATACTGCAAACCAATAAAAAGATGTCCACCAAAGCGACTCTTTGTGGGGCATGTAGGGCATTGCAGCACCTGCCCTACGAGGAGCCCACCCGATGATGAAGCATGACATTCCCAGGGATGTGTGAGGGCACTAATCCTTAGGATTGCTGCTTCTCTGCACCATCATGCATTCCTTTTCTAATAGGAAAAGTGCCTTCCTCATTTGTCATATCAACAATTTTGGAGCCTGGGCACTGGAACTTTATTGGCTCCCACACCCCCACCCTTTTTTTTGTTTAAATGGACCAAATTTGTCTCCCTTCGCCTCAACAAGCTCAGTTGCCCAGAGGTGCCACCGGAGAGCACGGTCTTCATCCCTGGCATGGCCCCAGTAGGCTTTACTTGGCCGAGCCGGTCCCAAAGCATGTAGAATCACTGTGCCCTTCTGCTTTGAACATAGTGGGTTACCTTTCTTCCCCTTGATTGGCATGAGGTACTGATTCCCATATTATCTGGTTCCCATAAGTGAATTCTTTTTTTGACGAAGAACAGTTGACACCTAGTCAGCATTGTGTGCTTGAATATTGTTACTGATTTTATTGTTACGCAATGTGGTCAGACGGATAATCCGCTGCTACCATTATTGCTCTGCTATAAGAGTTCTTCTCACGTACGAGCGGCTGGCATTCACAAACCTTGTGTGTTTTTTATTTTCTGTCAGGGACTTTATTGTTATGCAGTTTAGTCAGACGGCACCCTACCGCTCGTGTGTACCAGCACCTTGTGAGATTGTCTTGCTGACCTGAAGATCGAATTTTATTCGCCGCACCCGCTGTGTTCTTAAAATGTGTTAAATGGCCCATGTGCTGATGGCTTTTCTATCTGTCAGCATTTTTACCTGAACCTGAGGATCTGACCTAGTCTTAAAAGGGCTGCTTTTGCAACAGGCCAAGGATGAGCCTGTATATGTAGTATAGCTTGTATGATCCTAATAGATCACAATCAGTGTACATGGAAAGGGAGAGTTCTCACACATAGAATGTCACCCCATTTATATTAACCCTTCATAGAAAACAGATTCCTGCACACACAAATAATCTCTCTATATATATAGGAAATACAGAAGGGTCCACTCAGCTTCGTTTAAAATGATGTAATTGTGACATTGTGTGACATACCATCGCAAAATAGAGAGGTAGGTTCATTAATAGCAGAAGGTGGCATTCCCTTACAGAAAGACTGATCGAGTCATACAGGGACTTCTCAGCAGGGATGAAGGAGGCAACCAACCTTAGCATCTCGTCCAGGAGGCTATCTCATCCATACTACAGTAGATAAATGACCACCCGGATGTTTTGTTTGTCCAATATCATCTCTTTTCAGATGCCAAGTGCAGTAGGCTCGGTGCAAATGGTATGCAGCCAGAACTAGATATAGAGATTGTAGTTTTTTGTCTCATTTGATTTTAAGTGCACATCTGATGCTAACCTTTCCCTTGTGCTCTTTATTTGTTACAACTTACCCGAAGTGTGAATCTTCTTGTGCAGCTACACATACTTATGTCTGTTTGTGTGTGTCCTGTGCCCATGAATGTGATGCATTTTGAACCCTTGCACTTATCCGAGTGTGTTTCCTGGTGTGTGTCGTTGAATGTGTCCTTGAATGTGACCCCATATGTAAACGTGAATGTATGTATGTCTTTGGCTCCTCTCCCAGACTATATCCAAATGCATGCCTAAAAACGTGTCCACCTTTACACATACGTGTGTTCATGCATGCTATTTTATCTGGCTGTTGGTGTAATCGCTGATTTGAGATGGTTACATTCATGAATGTGTCTATTTTCCCTCATAGCTATAGATAGTGATAGGCTATAAATTGAGTCCGATTGAAGAGAGGGAGCTTGAGCCTGGTTGAAAACCTGGTATACCCAAGGGTATCTTTAAAGGACGTCAGCCTGGTACACCTGGGTAGTACCAATGGTATCTTTAAAGGACGTCAGCCTGGTACACATGCGCAGTACCCAAGGGTATCTTTAAAGGACCTCAGACCAGTACACCTGGGCAGTACCCAAGGGTATCTTTAAAGGACGTCAGCCTGGTACACCTGGGTAGTACCAATGGTATCTTTAAAGGACGTCAGCCTGGTACACCTGGGTAGTACCAATGGTATCTTTAAAGGACCTCAGACCAGTACACCTGGGCAGTACCCAAGGGTATCTTTAAAGGACGTAAGCCTGGTACACCTGGGCAGTACCAATGGTATCTTTAAAGAACGTCAGACTGGTACACATGCGCAATGCCCAAGGGTATCTTTAAAGGACGTCAGCCTGGTACACCTGGGTAGTACCAATGGTATCTTTAAAGGACCTCAGACCAGTACACCTGGGCAGTACCCAAGGGTATCTTTAAAGGACGTCAGCCTGGTACACCTGGGTAGTACCAATGGTATCTTTAAAGGACGTCAGCCTGGTACACCTGGGCAGTACCCAAGGGTATCTTTAAAGGAGGTCAGCCTGGTACACCTGGGTAGTACCAATGGTATCTTTAAAGGACCTCAGACCAGTACACCTGGGCAGTACCCAAGGGTATCTTTAAAGGACGTCAGCCTGGTACACATGCGCAGTACCCAAGGGTATCTTTAAAGGATGTCAGACCGCTACACCTAGGCAGTGCTTTATTTCTGCATGTCGTTACAGGCATTGGGCACCAGCCCAAATTTTGGGGATTTATTTGTCACCATCAAATTTTGAACGAGGTCAAGAGAGAGCAAGGCAGAACATTGAGAAGGTAGGAGGAATAGAAAGGTAGGAAAATAGTGATCAAGATAGAAAGCAGGGATGAACAAGAACCTGCAAGACTGAAATAAAGAGACAGGAAGTGTAGTGTGGAGAAAGAAAGAGGCTTGCAGAATACTAGGTAGCATTGACGATAAAATGAATACCATTGAGTTGGGTAACGATATACATCTGTTATTTCAGCGCAAAGATGCCCCGTTGCTGGGGTGAACGTGAGCTTTACAAATACATGTGTTATGTTGCTGGTTGCTGGCTTATCACAAAAAAAACTAAAAACATAAGAATGCAACACTGCCCATAATGTAGAGTTAATGCACAGCGGCCACTTGGTGACCTGATGTTCCTTTGGGCAGTAAATGGTGATACTGCCTATCTGGATTGTTAATTTCTATAGGTAAGATTCTATTATCACTTTTTTCTTCTCCCTCCCCTCATACAGTTGGGCTCTGGCCAGGACCGGGCTGTAGTAGGACCCAGCTGTGTATAGAGCCCAGTGGTGTACTCAGCCTGGATGTGACTGGGAGGAGCGGTCAAAGTGACTCTGAATATTGCCCGGCTGCAAATACAACCTGGCTGTGAACATGGTTCCACAGTGGATAAAGCCAGTGAACAGGCCACTTATGTAATATATTGTATTGTATTGTGACATTTTTATTGTCCTTACTTCCCTAATATGGCGAGCTATGGATGGAATCAAACTGTAAATTAGGACCTGTGTTGAAAAGATTGAGGCTACAAAAAGTGCCCATTCCTGAATGAGGCCCGGATGTGACTGGGGCCCGGAAGTGAATGAGGCCCAGATGTGACTAGGGCCCAGATGTGAGTGGGGCCCGCATGTGAATGTGGCCCGGATGTTAGCGGGGCCTGGATGTGAATGAGGCCCCACTTTAAATTGACCAGGTTATGCGACTAGACGCTTGTTGGGTAAATGATAGGCAGGATGATGGGCTCGTGGGGGGAGAGGACTGACGATGAATAAGGCCTGTCCATGCATTAGTGCCAATATCTGCAACACTCTCCATCCCCCACAGCAATGTCCTTGAGAAATAAACATACAAGACACCTTTTTTGTGGAGAAAATTGCTGCAGGTGTATTTGCATAACAAATATGCCAACATGGTGGGTTATCTTACGGGCGATCCCAGGGCAGGCCGCCCCTCGCCGCCTGCCACCTGATGAGCCAAATTACACAGGGGCCAATCCAATCAGTGTTTGTTAGATTTGGGGGAGGGGCTAACCCCTCCCACCGGTGGACTGCCAGTCCACTCCCTTGCTCACGCCCCAGAGGGGGGGCGGAGCCTTCCAGGTAACCCCCAGTTGCTCAGGTCCACAACTGCCCGTAGGAATAACGGGGTGCCGTCGCTCCTCCAGGGTGCAACGCGAGGACCTTCCTGGGGATATTTGGCTTTAGCACCCTTACTGTGCTCGTGCAGAGGGTACCCTTCTGTACCTTAGAGCCTCTGGATCGCCCTGTAACTCTGCCTGCAACACAAAATAATAAGTTAGACAAAATCATCCCCCCACCCCCTGCCTGAATGCCGTGCAAGCGGTAGGGTGGGAAACGGCATCAGGGCAGTGGGAAAAGAGGGTGCCCAGTGGGCGGGAGAGGTATATGTACCTCGCCCCCGCCCACTCCTGCCTGGAAGTGACACGGGCATGCGGACCCTTAGGGGGTCACAAACACTGGGCGGCTGCCTCATGTGCCATCATGTGGCACTAAGGGGGGCCTCCCTGTTAGTAGGGTCCCCTTTGTGGACCCGGGCCAGCCCGCATAGTGCCAACCCCCGGTTGCTCAGGTCCACACTGCTGGTAGAACTAACGGAGTGCCGTCGCTCCTCCAGGGTCCAACGCGAGGACTCCCCTGGGGATATTTTACTTTAGTACCCTTACTGTGCTCGTGCATAGGGTACCCTTCTGTACCTTACAGCCTCTGGATCGCCCTGTAACTCCGTCACAGCTCTGGGTGTGGCCACCGTCACAGCCAGGGCCCCCCACCAAGGTAGGCCTCTTCACCTCCTTCTTGCTGATTCCAGCACCTCTCCCATGTCCAGCAAAACAAGTCTATGCCCTCTCTGGCAGGTGCGCACCATGCTCTTTCAAACTCCCAGTGGACTTAGCATGCAGCAGGCCAATGCTTGATGGACCAAACCCCCCCTTTTCATTGAATCTGCACCTGGCACTGTAAACTCTCCTACGCAAGGAATCGCTGGCAACCTCTGACCGAGAACCTCGCCACATTCCAAGTGGGATTTTCTCTGCCCATCATAACACCCATGCCCACCATAGGTTGCCTGACTTAAACTAGGAGGATTTCATTACTGGCCACAGTGCCCTACTACCCGGGAAAGTAGAATCATGCCTCCCCGGTGTCCGACCTAACTGTTGGGAGGGGAGACACTCCCCCTTACCGCAGCTTCTACAGCCAGCTGTACCAGCGCATGCTTGGGACCCCCAACCAAATTATCTCAATGGAGTGCCGCAGCCTCTCCAGTAAGCAGTTCTAGCGCATGCCTGGGCCCCTCACCCAAATAAGTCAGTGGTGTTAGCCCATGCCTCCATTTCTAGAATTCCACCCGTCGCGTCAATCCCAGGCCGCACGGATAGCCCTTCACCCAGACCTTTGATACTGGCAAATTAAAGGAATGCTAGGTTGCTAACACCCTTTATTGAAAACTGCACACCAGTATAAACAACTAATCCAGCTGGCACATAATTGCACAATAACACTACACCCAATCAAACCTCTGGTGCCTTTGTAATACTCCAAGATTACCTGCACATGATACCTTAACTAGTCTTCCGGCCACTCCCAGGGGTGGCTGCAGATGACTGTACCTTTTAAAACCTTGGGATTCCCCTTGTCCCTCCCTGCCTGATACACTCCGCTGCTGCTTGCCCATTGCTAGCTTCAGAGATCACGCGGTTCCTGGCACTATACCTATCTGCCCTTGCATGGCCCAGTAATGCCCTGGCATCACACCTGACCCCCGTGGTCTTCTTCATAAGCATGGAAAACTAGCGCAACCCGCCAGGCTGACTGTTAAAACTAGCGATAAGCCAGCAGTTGGTAGAGGTATACCGAATGCCTGCCGGTTCCTACCCTTCTGACAGCGATCGATTTCTACTGCGTCACCTCCTTCTGACCCAACCCTGGTGTGAGTGGCCCTATGCCAAGCCTCTGCTAGTGTATACCAGGCAGCCGGCAAGGGGGTGTTGAGAACAGGGGGACAGACTGAACAGACTCCAATCCCCATCCTACTAAGGGTTATGAGTATGACTGATGATGCGTAGCTGTTCCGGTGCACACCCTGGTTATGCTGAAGGACGATCCCATTAACTGGCCACAAGTTGGCCCCTCCCTCGGATTGTTGATACAACTGTGATGAAGCAATGTTGCTGCATGGTCCACTAACCATGGGGAATTGTCTTTTCTGCCTCCCCAAGACAGTCCCCTGACTGTTTAACCCTGTTCAAATTCTTTCAGTACTACATGCTGACTGGGATGATCGTTAGATTGACCTGACAGGGACTGATCCTATGAAAAGAGGTAGGGACCACCACCACCACCCACAGCAGGTGAATCTGTCCAGGTTTCCTTTGCCATGACCCCTCCTATGCCCTTGGGAATCACCATAAACACTGCTTCAATCAAAGAAGAGAGTAAGGGAGTTTGTTCACTCAGAGGTGAACTAGAGATCACTCCTATTCCCCTGGGAGGAAATGTATCAAAAACAATGAGAGGAGTATCCCCTATGAAGTTGAAGAACAGACGTATCTGGAGGGCAGGATTTTGGCAAGAAGGAGAAAATTCATCCTTTTGTTTAAAACCCCTCACTCACCAACCTAGTGGTGACATGCTTCATCATCGGGGTCCACCTTGGCGTCCTAGCGACACCAAGGTGTGCTGCGACACCTGTACTACAGTGGAGCAGGTTGTGACTGTAAATGTGAAAAAAAGTGTTAAAAATTGTCCTGGTTGTACTCAAAAATATAGTTTTAATTGTAGAGCAACTGAACAATGTTTAAAAAATACTGGCGAGATCCTGGGAGGGAAGTTACGGCCAAAAGGATCTCTATATGTGTTGAGTGGTCAACAAGTTTCTACCTTAAGGGCAATCGCCCGGTATTCATCAGGACCAGAAGAACAGGTGGACAGGGGGTGTGTGCTCCCTAAAAAGCACACCCGTACCTTGATCCCCTGTATACCTACTGGCAAAACGGCCAGTGGTGTATACTGCTCATTAAAATAAGTGAGCAGATGAAAGAGTGAAAAAGAGACTCGATTATGAGCTCACAGGGCTTCAACGGGCAGGGCGTAGGTTAAATGCCTTACACGTAACATATTAGTTACAGGCCAACAAGATCAGCTCAGACCTACTCCTAGCGTCATCTGCTCGGCTAGTGACCTGCAAGTGGCCATGTGTGTGGCACCCAGCAGGACCCCTTCATCTCCTTGCTGCATAGCCGCAATCACTGCTGCATGTCTCTTAATGCAAACCACTACTTGCCACTCTTGTCCAGTAATGTTTAAAATTGCTGAAGAATTGTGGTTCCCTCTACCGGGTAGGTGTAACATATAGCATGTGACCTGAATGCACAATATATGTGATGTTGTGCAAGTCTAGAGGAATCATAACACTAATAACTGTGCCTAGTACGCCCAGTACAATCGGTTTATTTATTTATTTATTTATTTATTAATGCTTAATAAAAGCTGTTAATTGGAATGCAGCTTCCTGGTACTAATTTTACCCCACTGGAAGGGTGAAGAATGTGCTAGCTACACGGGCATGCGGACCCTTAGGCGGTTGCAGACACTGGGCGGTTGCCTGGTGTGCCATCATGTGGCACTAAGGGGGGCCGCCCTCTTAGGAGGGTCCTCTTCGTAGACCCGGCGCAGTCGCAGAGACCCGGGGCAGCCGCAGACGCTTCGTTCGGAACAGACCAGGTTGTGAACAGATTATTCCAAAGCTGCCACAAGGTTGTGCTGGGTTGGTAGACAGGAGGCGTGTGATTTGTCGAATTTTCCGCCTTGATGCTTCTCAGTTCAACAGATGGTTCATATTTTTCGAGCCTCGTAAACCCAATTTCATTAGACTGCTCTGCCCCTTTCCAACTGCGCTGCTCACAAACACAGCACTAAGATGCAGTGAGTGAAGGGAAAACGGTGAAGTATGGCGCCGAGGCACGAGGCAATCCCAGCCAGCTGGTTCATATCTGATTCCTTCACACGGGGTGCACAGCTTTACAGCAGTTTGTTTTGTTTATTAGGTTTCAACATTAGGGTTTTAAAACCACAGAAGGAAAGTTATTGGCACAAGGTAGGAAGATCTGCACAGAAATCGCAGCCCCAAGAGTACAAGCAGAGGTTTGAGGCAGGGGAGCAGCAAGGGTCTTAGGTGCCCTAAAGCAAGTTTGAGCGCTGATTATCTGACAAATAAAACTATGAGCTATAACTTGAACTAACGGTAACACTAGGCGTTGTTTACATCATCTTCCATCTTCCTTAAAGGTCACCCGGTGCCACGTGATAATATTTTCGATTTCAGTTCCAGAATAAACTTTAATATTTTCACACAAATCAGCAGTAAAAGTCATCAGGGAAAGCTTCCTGAATGTACCACATCAAGAACAAACTTTTGCTCATCCTAGTTCTGTTATCATTGCATCAACTAAACTGTATAGTCAAGACTGTAAAAATGATGGAACCATAGTGTATTGATGGTGGTAAAATCTCTAAATGTATTCTATGTAGAATTAAACTGTTTCCTGTTTGTCTCAGCTTAATTAATCAAATATGCCCACTGAATGCATGAACCCCATTATATAAAGTGCTATATAAAAGGGTGCATTTCTCTCACATTCTTAGAATCCAAATGTAAGCCAGATTTCATGTTGAACTGTATTAAGTTCTTTACTTACGATATTCATGCTTTGCTGCTAATTTATTGATGGCATATTATGTATTTTTGCTAAATACTTACATAAAACATTTTTAAAAAGTATCTTTTGTCTGTCATTGTTACCACAATGTTTCGGAAGTATCTTATGGGCCCCTGTTTATTAAAGTGATAGTTTTAATTGGGCAGCACCAAAGGCTGAGCTTCAAGGGCTACATCGTTCTGAGGTTTAATGGTATGATGTAGGTTAAGAACGTATTTGCAATAAAAGCGCTGACACAATTATAGCAAACATACATCTCTGTCTCTGGGTTGTGTATGAAAGCCAGCCCGAATTGGGGTGAAGTGAGCTCCTTATACTCGTAAACCTTTCAGAACTGTTGAAGCTCCCCGTTGGCCCATCTTTCCTTCATGACATGTGTATGTGCCTGCTTAAAGGGGGAACAGCGTTTACAACGCAACTTTTACAACGCAGTACCTTTACGACGCAACCATTACAACGCAAGTCATTACAACGACTTGCGCTGGGGAGGCGCTCTAAGATAGGGAATAGTTTTAATTTACTATCCAACACCTTCCCTACTATCCACGGGGACTGGAGTTGGAATAGTAAATTAAACTATTCACTATCCAGCGCCCCTCAACGCAAGTCGTTGTAACGACTTGCGTTGTAAAAGTTGCATCGTAAAGGCATGCGTTGTAAAAGCATGTGTTGTAACGACGTACATCCGCTTAAAGTACTGCTGCTGTTTCCGTGGTTTCCTTCCAGATCATGCTGCTGTTTCCGTGGGTTCCCTCAACATCAGAGGAGAGACATAGAAATTGCCCCGAATGTTCCAGGAGAGGATGAATTATTATCACAACTTCAGGTGTCGAATATTTAGGTAAAGTGCAATATCAGGAGCCGTGCCATATTCTCCACAAGTGAAAATAGTGAAAAAACGGCATGTGTGAAAGTCTTGTATGTGCCACTAACTCTGTGGGCCATTGAATTATGGGGACTTTCACTAGAAGGAACACGGGCAGAAAGTATATGCCAGAGGTGGGGAAGGTTAGGAGTGGAACAGAAGTGGCTCTAGATGTGGCAGACATATTCTCACCTGCTGTACCTCTCTACCCCAGCGTTCACCCCTTTTAGGAGTTTGCATGGGTTTTTGTCCTAATTCCTGTAATCAATACAAGCCCTCAAATATCAGAAATATCAGGTGTTTCACAATGTTCCAGGTACATTTGGCCTAACGTAGATGCAATAACGCTGTGTAATCTTTTAAACAATGTAGAAGACTTTTTTACGAAGTAATCGAAACTGCTGGAAAAGGCATTATACCATCACAATTGGCAACATGGTTCCCCCTTCAATTATCTCAGAGCACAGATAGAAAAAAAGATAACACATATAATTTGACATTTTAGCAGTATTCCAGTAACTCATTTTTATTATTTTATAGCTATTATTGTTTTGACCACAGGGTTTGCCTCTTGACTATATTAATGAGAATTTTCATTCTTCTGTCCCTGAGCACTTTTAAGTCTAGAGCTCGGCCTCTGTTGCCTATAGGCGAAACAAAACTACTTAAAGAATGCTTCTTTGTTGCCTGTGTGTGTCACTTCCTCTATTGATAGCCTTCAGGAAAGTGATAAAGTATGTTTATACTCCAGTCACTCTTCCTTCTTTTCTAATGTAGTCGGTTCCATATACACAGTAGGACCACTGACGTAATATTCCTTGTTTGATCTAGGTTAATTATTTTAATTCATTTTATCTGAGGATTAAACAATGGCTGCTGAAGTCTACAAATCCCTCATAACATGGCTGATCATTGTCTCATGGGAACTCAGAGGGTTTAAGCATCACCTTTTAGGACAACGCTGCATTACTTTTCCAAGGAACACAGAGTTTGCTTTAAGGTGCTTTTAATAATACACAAGGGTATCTATGGAGGGCCCTTCATTTTATCAAGGACACACTGGTACCATATGTTTCCTGTTGAAAGCTTTGGTCTTTATCTCAGGTACCTCTCCAGATTATTGGATTCTGCTGGTTGTGCAAATTGAGTTGCTCCTCTTAACTATTCACCCTGATCTCGAGGAACCACCATCATTGCAATTTGCACTTAGAAGTAAAAATGTGGCTTTTTTCTTTACTCTAGTAATTTATTTGCCTGAGAAGCAATTGCGTCATCTGTTCATTTACAATGTGTCAAGAAGCCAAATTGAGTATATGATCATTTTAAAATTGCAATTTCTACTTCAACCAATGTGATGTAATGAACCTACTACTATTGCAGTGTAAATCAGATAAATGTGCAGGCCTCCTCTACAGAACTGCTACTGCTACTGGATCAGAGAATGTGGCTGGACTGTCACTGAGCATCACTCTTCAAAGTATCCTACATTTCTGTGTTTTCGTCCTCTTTCAACTTCTGTCCCTCTTACCTGTTTGGACTATTTAAAAACTACCTTTGACTTAATGTCAATTTTTATTATTTGTTTCTCCACTTCAACTGTACAGATGGTTTTACCTCCTTTCTTTTTTGGTCAATCTTCATGCTTCGATAAATTCACTACTCTCTGTCCTACAAGGTTTACTTGCCGCTGTGCATTATTGTGTGCTCTCTCTGTCACAACATGTTTGTTTTTGATAATTCCCAGAATTTGCTCCATCTTTTTAATTCTTTTTTCTCAGAGGTCACCACACCTATACCTAAGACGACCTAAAATTCCCATTCTTGTCTTGTTTAAAATTACAAGTGTTGCCATTTTTAGATGCAGAATTAGCCTTTGAAGAGTAGTTGATATATCCGTGCTGGCTTGTAGTTTTGTGGTAGAGCCACTTACTTGCCAGGCATGCAGCTGTCTCAGATCCAGTATTACAGGTCTTTCTGAGATCAGACCAAGGCCTAATATGTGACTGACTCTGCTCCATCCTAACAAACATTTGCCTTCTGGGACTCAACATTTCCCTACTAGACAAAGTCACCTCTATTATGTGCATTTGCACAATTCTGCCTTAACATGATGTGTGATGTAATTGGTGTACAGTTGATAGTGTGCTTTTTAGGTCGAGTAATTTATTACTTGAAACTATTGTGTTAGAACAAACTCTCTAGACCAAGCGGATTTCTCACAATGCATGTTGTGTACTGGAGCGTGAAGCTTCCCCAGGTGCGCGCTTGGCCTCACTCACACCCCATATGCCTGCTCCCCCTCCCCCACCCCCCACGCCTCGCACCAGACTTCATTGGAATGCGCTCCGTGCATTCTCCCCTCCCTTTCAGCCCATCCCTTTGAAGTCTGCTCGCATTTCCCTCCTCCCCCTTCTGGGTCCTTGGCTCCTCGGCATTCCTCCTCCCTTCTCGCCCACGCTTCTTATTAATTAGGTCGAGCCTGACCCATCATCTAACATGCTTCTGATATAAAAACACGTTTTTCAAGAAACTGCTCAAAATCTCTTACATAAACCAAAATGTATTCAAAGTCATTGTCATCCTTTTGAATACTATAGTTTTGCTGATAAACCATTTTTTCTCCACCACATACCCGTTTCGCTTCATCCCAGTGTTTTGATGAAAAACCTTTTACATTCCATAGTGATGCTGGTGATAATTCTTCTGCGCAAATGACTTGTTATTTTTATTTGTAACCCCTCTTCATAGCGGGTGTTGTGACCACCGTTGCATCTAGCTAGTTCTGTGCAGCTCGAATGATACGAGCTAAGAGACAGCGAGCTATAAAAACACGCATAGCATGTGGGACATTCGGTAACCTGTCCTGTGATTCTGCATACCACATGCGCCACTGCCTGCTTAAAACATGCCGCATGTACTCCAGATAGAGTAGGCTGGCACATGGGCCTCCCTCCATCTTGTTTAGTTGCTTGAGACAGCCAATTGGCTACTCCCTCCGCCCGCGACCTGTGCCCCCCCCCCACTACTCACGCGCACTTACTGCCGTTGTAGTTGAACTTAAAGGCACATTTTTTAGAATTTATCTCAGCTTCTAATTCTGATTTTCCCTTTCCTGACTTTTTTTTCAAAGCCTCCCTAAATTGTCTGTGTTGTATGTGAAGGGCACCGTTGACCCTGGGACTGGGTTTGCAAAGTCCACAAACTGTAAACAAACAAATGGCCCGTATAAAGAATACGAATTACACAGGAATGTGATCGTTTTTAAAATCAGGAGCATTTTGAGACTCTCGCGAAACCGTAATACATTCGAACTCTAACCCTTAAGTGTGGTGAAGGATTTTTTCCCCAGAATGTTGACATCTTTATACATTAAACATTTGTAAAGGAAAATATGTAAAAATAAGGCGAGGGGGGAGAAGTCCCAGGTGTCAAGTTAGCTCAGTGGGTTACTGTTACCATCGCAAACCTGGAAGCAATAAGTATGGGCAACCCTGCAAACCTCACTCAGAGTTTCATCCTTAAAAGATCAATAAAATACCTACTGTCGACTTTTGTTTTAAAACTCTGACAGTCTTCAAAAACTAGCAGTGCAACATTATTACAACGCCGATAGGCACAGCAGTACTTAGCAGGGACGGCAACGTCGGGTCCTCGGCTGCACAGCTATCCTGCATAAGACAGACCTCTCCTGGATACAAAGGAAGAGAATGAAAAATCGCACTATTACATCCATCCCATACTTGGAAGATTTGGTGCACAGGGGTGGCTTTTTTGTAGGCTGAAGTTGCACAGAACTATGTAGCCAGCCTTTGCAGCACTTTGACCACAGCTACTTCACTTTTATGTAGTTCTTAATACCGGTGGACAGTCCGTTTCTAAAGATTGCCAAATTTATCGTTTAGTGATTTATTCCGGAGCACACTGTGATAACAAATCGGACAGCCGGGATTGGAACTCGCTGCTTGCTGCTTCTGCAGCAAATAACGTCACCAACAAAGACCACACTTCCTCCTTTGAAAAAGATATTTGACAGTCAAGTCACCTGGAAACTGGTTAAGATCCGGGGGTTTACTGGGAGCGGAACTATTAGCACGTGCAGGATTTGTGTCTGTGAAAAGGACAAGGGGAGGCGAACTGGAGTGTCCCTCCGTGTTAGACCTGTGAGCCTTGGGGTGGTCTCCCCTACATTTTTGCCCTTTTTGCCTCCCATTTTTACCTTACATTTTGTTGGACTTAGGACTCTGGGCGCCTCACCACTGCTAATCAGTGCTGAGGTGCAGGTGCTCTCCCCTAAAACCTTGTGAGGCTGGCATATCTGCCACAAGCCACTGCTAACGCAGTAAGGCTAATCCTCCATAGGCTAACATTGGGAACCTCCCCTCATGGACTAACTTCTGACAGGGACCTAATAAGTCTGTCATGTTTGGTCTTGTTGGACTCGGGGTGGGGAACCCTTTCCAATGATATATAGGGTTTGGGCATTACTACACTAGGTATCCCACTTTTATAAAGGGGACCTTTTCCTGCCTACACTTAGATTAGGCTGCAGACTCCCCCCTCCCCTCTGCATACTGATAGCCTGCCTGGGTTGGGAGGTGGGAGTGATGATTCACACCTTCTTCCCTGGGATGAGCTATGATGGGCTGCCCACTGTAGCCTTAACGGCCTGTCTCTCGTCACTGTGACAGCTAGGTCAGGGAAGGCAGGGAACATACCAGAACTCCCTGGACTCTTCCAGAAGCCCCTGCCCCCAGACCCTTCCAGAGACTTCCACCACTTTCTAGCCCTTAGACTAAAAAGATATATAAGGGAGGGTCCTGGCCTCACATTCTTGTTACACTGCTGGACCTGGAAGAATCCCTGCTGGAGTGAGGACTGCTGCGCAAGAGGATTGCCACTGGGAAGGAGGCTGACTGCTCCAAGGAACTGCTGCCCCACAACCTGCTGAGCTGCCCTACTGTCTGCTGATCCTGCCCTGCATGGGAGACTGCAACATCACCACCAGAGTGTCTCCACAACATCCCAAAGGAACTACTTTTCTTTGAACCACATTTTAAAGAGTCTTCAACCTTTTAAAGATTGCCTTTTTGGGACTGCACCCTTTTAAGCTAAAGGAAACTACCTGTCCTTGGACCACAGCGTTTTAAAGACTGCCCTTTGGAACAGCAACAACAAGATTTGCCCTGCAACGCTGTGCCTTCACTCAGCACTGCTTGCCCCGTGATCCTCCCGAGGCCTCTGTGATTGCCTCTGCTTCTGGCGCAAGCTGACTGAGACTGGCCCTGAGGTCACCGCCACTGGGACCGGAGCGCGCTGTGTAGCGCTGAGAAGCGAAGCGCTGTGTGGCAGGAGGCTCCGTCGTTGCCCTGCACTTGGAGGCACTGTTAAGCGCTGTGCTAAAGGAGCGCTGTGTGGCCGTGACCCCCACCCGTGCAGCGCCTGCTGAGCCCGAGACCCCAAGGGGAGAGGAGCCTCGCACCCGCGCCCGCAACCACCACCCCAGGTAACGCCTCAGTGCAATCAGGCTGCTGCGAGGGGGCGGGGTGTGGGTTGGTCGGGTAACTGGAGTGTGAGCTTTGTGCTTGGCTGGGAACCGTCCTTCACTGACCGGCCTACGGGGGAATAATTACTTGGTAATTGACACTGGGGCATTATTTAGCATTACCAGCAGCGCCTGGGCAGCCACACTTCCTACGCTGGGAGCATCATTTCTATGAGAGGCACACTTATTACGCTACAAGGGAACTTTGGCCTAAGAACCTTCCCCCAGTGAATTTTGACCATAAGAACCTACCTCAAGTGTACTTTTACCATCCAAGGACACTGTGAGAAAGACATTACCAGCAAGAGCCCTTGGCACACATGAGCTTTTGGTGATTTGATCAGGCCTGGGAACTGGATTCATTCTTATTGATTATTGATCTTGCTTGGAAACTGGAATCTTTTTTGTTATTGATCAAGCCTGGGAACTGGATTCATTCTTATTGATTATTGAACTTGCTTGGAAACTGGAATCCTTTTTATTATGGATCTTGCCTGGAGCTGGATTTACCTGCTTTGGTTCTCGCATAATTTTTAGATAAAGAAATTCTTATTCTTATACAAAACTGGTGTGGTGTTCCTTTTGTGAGTGTTTTTACTGTGTCATCGTCGTTGTGTGTTGCACAAATACTTTACACATTGCCTCTGAAGTTACGCCTTTGCTGCTCTGTGCCAAGCTACCAGGTCGGAAGCGGTGGTCCCTACTTGGACTAGGGTGCATACCCCTGCCAACTAGAGACCCCGGTTCTAACACTCCCCTAACGGGAAGCAGTCACATTCCTAAAAATAAATCTGGGTGAGCCTTCACCTCATTTTTTCTAAATTCAATGCCTAACATAATCAAACTAAATCAAACTGCACTCAGTGTATTTTATGTATCGTCTACATTGCTGAATGTGGCTGTCGAGCACATTAAAGCATGGAGGGTCTGTGCCCAAGGAGGTCACACGGGCTTCTGCAGCAACACCACATCATCACTCAGGGCCAAGAATGCATCATTCAGCGCCACCACAGCGCCACTCAGTGTCACCACAGCGTCAACTCAGCGCCACCACAGCATCACTCAGCGCCACCGCATCATCACTCAGCACCACCGCAGCATCACTCAGCACCACCACAGCATCACTCAGCACCACCACAGCATTACTCAGCACACAACAATATCGCTAAGGGCCAAGAATGCATTACTCAACACCACCACAGGATAACTCAGCACCACCACAGGATCACACAGCACCACGACAGGATCACTCAGCACCACCACAGGATCACTCAGCACCACCACAGGATCACTCAGCACCACTACAGCATTCCTCAGCACCACCACAGCATCACTCAGCACCACCACAGCATCACTCTGCGCCATCACAGCATCACTCAGCAACACCACACCATCACTCAAGGCCAAGAATGCATCACTCAACACCACCACAGGATAACTCAGCATTACCACAGGATCACGCAGCACCACCACAGCATCACTCAGCATTACCACAGCACCACCACAGCATCACTCAGCACCACCAGAGCATCACTCAGCACCACCACAGCATCACTCCGCACCACCACAGCATTAAGCAGCACACAACAATATCACTCAGGGACACCACAGCATCACTCAGGGCCACCACAGCATCACTCAGAGCCACCACAGCATCTCTCAGCACCACCACACTATCACTCGGCACCACTACAGCATCACTCAGCACCACCACAGCAACACTCACCACTACCACAGCATCACTCAGCACCACCACAGTATCACTTAGCACCACCACAGTATCATTCAGCAACACCACATCATCACTAAGGGCCAAGAATGCATCCCTCAGCACCACCACAGCGTCACTCAGCGCCACCACAGCTCCACCACAGCGTCACCCAGCGCAAACACAGCATCACTCAGCGCAACCACAGCATCACTCAGCGCAACCACAGCATCACTCAGCGCAACAACAGCATCACTCAGCACCGCCACAGCATCACTGGTTCAAATATGTTCTCTCAATGTTTCAAGCTTTATTACAAATGTCACAAAAATATGTTAATATTTCACTTCTGTTCTTGGATTTTCGTCACAATAAAATACACTGAACATAATCTTCACAAAAGTTATTTCCAAAAGTTTAAGCTATTGCCATTATAAATTACAATAACTTTTATTTAAGTATTAATTATTAAGAAAAATTAAACGCCATTGTTATTTGTAATAGCAATACATGTAAGTCACGTAAATACAACACATATTGCATTACAAATGCTATAGGTGTCACATTTGCGAAAGTTATACTATTGTAAATGACAAAGCTATTAATTTTGCTATTTTCTAAACCAACACATAAATAAAACAATTGACATTTACAATATCAATAGCTCAAACTTTCCTAATGCGAGACCTATTGCATTGCAAATGCTTGTTCATTGTGTTAAGATACAGTTCCTCATAAAGCACAGTCTTGCCTTACACACACAGAGGCCTTTCATGTTGATGTATCAGGTCTCCCGCCATTGCTCTTAAGTATTCAGCGGAATGACCTGTGAGACCAGCAGCCTTTGCGTCTCCCTTCTTGTGCAAGTAATTCTGTTAGATGAGCAGGCCTCTGAGTGGAATATCCTATTCAATATACCATGTACAGAAGCAATTCTTGTTGGATATATATTCAGTCAACGAAAACATGCTGCTCCCCTGTTTGCTTGTTTCCTCTTTCACCCTATTCTGTTTTCATTAAAGTTCACCCTCAGGGGAAACATATGTCTGGCACCGTGATGTATGTGGCGGGAAAAGGGCAGACTTGCTCGTATTTATATGTCCAGTAACTATTTAGGCTTTGTCATAACTGACGCTGGAGAGCTTCAGCTGCAGTGCACCATAATGTGGCAAAATATCCTTTACTGGATAATATCTTCTCACCCCGGAGTAAATAGCCCATGACAATTCTCGCTCTCGCCTCTAAATCTCAAACATTTTAAACTCTCACACCGTGCATATCGTGACTTACTACTATATTTATTCGTTGTTGCTCTTCGCCTTCTTTTATTCATTCCCTGCTTCCGTCACCATGTCTTTTTCTGGACTCTGGTTCCATGCAGTCATCACCTCTGAAAATGCAACAGATAATGTTCTAAAACGGCAATGTCTGCTGCTTGTTTGATACCGCTTCCTAAAAAAAAATACTTCTTACTTATTCACACATTGTTATGTAATGATGATTCGGCTGTAGACAATTGAAATGAATATGTAATTCTATAATAGCTATTCTTAATGACTGCTTTCGTGTAATTACATGTTCCGTTTATGTATAAAGCAAGGATATTAAAATCTCGTTTTAATTTGTGCCTTTAGTGCATCAGAGTTCTACAAACATAATAATAGTAAAATCAGAACATAATACAATTATTCTTTGGATCTTAAGCTTGTTATGTGTCTTAGTTAGGCCCACATAGAAACGATGCCATCTTTTCATCATGTCCACATTTTCTAGGTTGCCTTCTTTTACACAAAACAACCTTTTACACACATTTGCGAGCGTAACAGTGTTGGATTAATTTCTCCGAAACTGCTTCGCTGACAGATTCAGCTTTGATGAACATTATCACGACTCTTTGAACACTATGTAAAAGGCCTCAACGCACATTGTGCAAATGTCGTTACATTTTTCTATACACGGGGCGACACAGCTACCTTTAGACCATAATAATGTTTGCTTGCACAGGACGCTTTTCATTATAAACTAGCATTTCCAGGTTGAGGCAGAGGAGAACTTTGCAGCATTGGCGAGGTCTCTTCACACTGAAGCTTTGGCCCAGCAGGTTGCTCATTGCTCAATCTCTCCGCAAGCGTGTCCAACTCATGATTACGACGGAGATGTACATTCCTTCCCTTCAGGTGACCAGGGTTGGATCATCCAGTACGGGGATTCTTAGCAGAACACATACACACACACCCTAGGCACTTAGGTTAGGGACTGCATAGTAGGAGTACTCCAGATTTCTAAATTGTTTTATATGCCTGCATATATACACTGTATTAACACAATGGTGGAACTTTTTATCCTGTTCACTGCCTTGATACTCCTAATCACATTCATCTACTTCTGTCTATTGATCATTGCATCATATATATTCTATACAAGAATCACGTTCGTTCAATAAACATTGAAAACTTCCCACTGTGTATTCCTTGTATCTTTCTCTGAGAATAAGAGAGCACAAGTGACTAAGCAAAAGGGTTCTAGATCTGTTACCATGATTCCTTGGGGGATCAGGGTTGTCAAGTTCAGTGGTTGCCCGAACCATTTGCTACCAGCCTAAGTTTAGGGGTACGTATGGTGGCACTGTGAGTTAGCTGGCCTATAGGACAACCTATCCTGAGGGGGGGCATAGAATCCCAATGGTTATGTCATCCACAAACTGGCAGTTCCTACCATAGGTTGGAAACAACAGGACAAGCTTACAGCGTGGTCGATTGGGATGCAGGGCCAAATGTGATATACATAATTATATGTTTTATAGAAATGTATATACTATGAATGCATATAAATGAAACCCAATTTATAGATATATTAAAGGAAAAGACTGCAATTGTTGGGTCCTTGAGGACGATTAAGTTTTCATAAATAAAATGCAGCTCAGTGAAAATGATTCAAATAAAGCGATCAGAGGGTCAGGAAAACACTTTGGTGAAATGGGGTGAAAAAAAAATAGTCAAAGCAACACACACAATTGACTCTGTCAAATGTGAGCCCTGCATCTACCCAGATTTGCGTTTATCTCAATGGATAATTTCTTAATGTTCAGTCTTTTCACTTCATAAAATTTTTTTTTTTAACCCATTTCCTCTCTCATCCATGCCAGTTCTCTTTCTGTAGTGGGGCTTTCTTTCTAGCATCGCCTATAATCTGTGATTGCTCATGAGATATTATTTCATAATTTTGTGTGTTCACTGTTTTGGGGATTTATGAGGGCTCTTTGGTATTCCCTAAGGTCCTCCAGACTGTTACTCTTCATCCGACCAAACCACTTTCTTTTTGGGTTACTGGTGCGCTTTTCTCCACAGCTGTAAAGCCACTTGGTCGATTTTATGTGGCTAAATAGCATTAGGCATAGCGTTATACCTTGAGGAAACTGGGAATCAGTTATGGATCTCTCCACTGATGTATAATGTTCAGTGTCTTCCTGAAGGATCACTGTTACAGACATTGGTTGTACGAGAGGTTCTCCATAGAGCATGCCTGTTTTTCAGTCCATTACAACTCTATAGTTCTTTCTCCATAAATCGCCTTATCTGCACCGGTTATACTCTTAGATCAGCCCTTGATGGGTCAGGAATGGGGCCCTGGCTATAACTCAGTTCTAGTGTGCAACTTTTTAGAAGATATTGTGATTGACCCCTATATCTCAGTGACTATGCATAGGCAAATATCCCTTCATTGTGCTAGATAGTAGAGGCTGTGATTACTAGAAAGATACAGGATCTGGCCAAAAGAACTGTTGCTCATTGTGACTTACTTCATACTTCAATACGTTCATTCTATGCTTGACCGATTCATTTTGGAACACAGGTGAGGTGGTGTGAAAAAAGTTATGGAGTTATATTTTTGTGCATCATTAAGAATGTTCAGTATGCATTTATACACATGATTTCACATATCCAGACTGATTTAATACAATTGCTTTTGAAACAGATTGCCTGCGATGTGTAGAAGAGTATTATATTTTGATGTTTCTAGTTAGGCTACATTTTTAAGAAGAAAGCTATTTTAAAGAGGATGGAGGCCATCTCTGTCACTCATTCAGTGTTTTTAACCCTGCACACATCCTCTCCTGACAAGCTCCACAGAACGCAGTTAAAGTGCCCTGTATTACAATATTCTTCACTGTTGTAATTGTTTTAGTCACAGGGAACTGTTTTACTGGGATGTAACTGGCAAGATATCATTATGTCTTCCGTTGCTTCAATGAAATCTACTCATTCAAATAGCATGACACTGTAAATGTAACTTGTTTGAACATCTTTGGAAGGTATTGAAAAGAGAATGCTGAATAGTTATTCAAGAAAATGGGATAGTGCTTAGGTGTTCAGCTAATGACATTTATTTTTCCATGTGCTCTGGTTTGCTGAAGAAATGATTTGACTGCTCACACTTCAATGATTTTGCAAAGTTTTGTATTTTTTATGCAAGAATCGTGAATGAAAACTTCTTGATTTTGGAGGGGAGCCAGAGCTTTCATTAATGCTGTCCACTTCTTTCTGATTTTGATGCCCATTAGGACTTAGAATATTTTCTGATTTTTACATGCTTTGAACAACACTGCATTTGCAAGTATTCATGGAATTGACTCTGAACCACTTATTTTCATCGCCTCATGAAATTGTGGTTTAGCAACTCCTGTGATTCAAATAAATTTGGGAGATCTGATTGAGGTAAATGTTGGGGTGTCTTGACTTTGGGGAGGAGTGCTTTGGTTCCACCGTGGTTCTTTGACTGGCTCCTCTCACTCCATAGTCAACCTTTGTCTATTTGCCTTAAACGTACTCCTCATTCTTGTTTCAAGAAAAAAAAAAACAGTGACTGGTAGCCAGCATTAAAGTACTCAGTACAGTCTTCACTTTCTGATTCCACAAGGCACTTGTTTCTCCTGACAAGAAACCACGTTTTACCCTATTATTATAAACAAACCCATTTGGAATACATGACGTCTCCCTTCATGTATGGCTGTTACATAAATACTATTGGGGAATGTCTCAGGAAAAGTCAGGTGAGTAGCATTGCTGAATTTCTTGATGATCTGGACTCTCTTCTACATATTCCATATCCACTATTTTATTGGCTATCAGAGGAAAGGTCACCGTTAAGGCTAAAGGTGATACAATTGATTGAATAAGACTAAGGTTTTTTAATCTTGTATTGATGGTATTTTTAACTTCATACATCAGTAGTGAAAATTCACAATTTTGATTCTGTTGTAATGAACCTCATTGCACCAGCTTATAAGGACTCTGTTTTGCCCTTATTTGGCCTGTGGCCATTATTGGGGTCTTTAACTGTTATGTTCACCTAAGAATGTGCAAGGGACAAGAAAACAGAATCTCAGTCCGCTCAAAGTGCCCACGAGTTCATGCTCAGTGTTACCCTTAGATTTATATTCAGAGCACCTCCCTGCATTATGCTGTAGTGATTGTAAGAAGGCTTGGTTTTTCCTTCTTGTTGGCGCCATTAGGCGGACAAGTGTCCAGCCTCAGTTAGGACTCAACTGCATCAGTAACACTTTGTACAATTTGACAGTATTTCCACATTGACCTCGTGTCCATGCTTTATTTTTACTTCAATTTTGGTCTTGCTGCTTGCTATGTATAGGGTATCAATAGGGGGTTCACCCAGACTGAGTCACTGGGACCTGGGTCATAGCAGTACTGAGAGAGAAGGGGTCCCAGTAAAAGATAAGCAATTACCACAAATTATGAACAAAAAATTAGTAATGCATTGAATGAAACTACACTGTTTTTATTCACAACGTAGATAAAACCAGGATATAGTATCCAGCAATAACCATTTCAAAAAGGTTGTGTAGTGCCCCAGGGAACAAGGGAAAGGTGATATGGTGAGGATAGTGTGGATGGGGAATTGTGACATAAAATCAGTCAGTAATGTGAACGTATTTGTAGGTCAATTAGAACATACAAACGAACATAAATGCAGGTATATCATTTGATCAAAAACATGCTCCACCTAATACATAAATGTAAAAGTTTTGGTGTGAAGCTGATAGAAGAAAAACAGTTGTCGACGTTTCGACCCTCAGAGTATGCAGGGATTAATGATGCCCTTGCTGCGGGGTCTTCATCAGGACAGGGCGGGGGCAGGCAGCCTATTAATACATATCAAGGGGTGGATTCAGTTTACTTGACCAACTTGAATATTAGTTAATCAAAAAGGAGGGATAAGGGATTGGAACATCCGTTTCTTTCCCCAAGATAAGTTGTAGGTTGATCAAATGAAAAACGGACACTTGTTACACCTTATGACCATTGGTAAAAGGGATCAATTAGAGTATCCTCAAAAACTCAATGTTTTTTGGTAGTGCGGTATATCTGTTTCATCCGCCCCACATTGACGTTGTGGCAGTTATCATTGGGTACTCTAAATTAGTGATTTTGCCAGCCTCAACCTGAGGCGCCTCTGGTCTGGGGTGCAGTGTCCAGAGAAGTGAATGAAAAAAGTGTAAAAAATAAACTATTGAAAAAAGGAAAAAATGTTAAAATGTGGAAAACCACCCGATGAATTTTAATGTAGGGTTGATTTCCACTGATGGTTTAAAAATGTATGATACTACTCATTAGACCAAGTTACTGGATCTAGCAGTATTGTGAATAAATCGTCGACATGTTTCAGCTCACTGGGCCCTAAGGGTCTATGGAGCTTTCGTCAGGACTAACAAACATAGATTTTATACTTACACAATTTGTGTAGTATTATTTTGATATGGTCGTTTTCTGATATGTGTTTCTGAAAACAACTCCTCCAAAATCTGCAATGAAATGAGGAAATACACAAACATATACACACTTTTTTTAAATGCATTCAGTTCGGGCTGATATATAGTGAATTAACATTTTTATCACCAGGGAAACGTGACTCATGGAGGTATTTCATAAGTGGGTTAAGAAGGAGATACTAATGAGGGGCCCCAAATGATATCGTCTCAGTTGTGGTACGAAGTGAGTTAGGTCAAGTATTAACTGACCAAGCGTGGTGGTACTGAAAACCATATGTATATTTCCCAAGTAGTAACCTGTAGGCATTCACATATGGGGTACTTAAATTTGCATGCCAAGTGGATTACTCTTGAGGATATGATGACCGAGTTACATTTAACATTATTCTGCTAACTGAGCTAAGTGGCATTGCAACAGATGGGATTTCAGCAGTATTAGTCGAGTCTGTTATGGAAGAGCTAAGGATTTCTGCTGTATTAGCCATGGTTTGCCCCTCTGCTCGTTTATAGCATGTGAGCTGTACAGGTTTGGAGTCGATAGACACATCAAAAAAAGTGGTCACGAGACAGAGAAAAAAACTTTAACGTTAAAAACAAGAAGGAATTAGTTTGGTCCTACCTGCTTCAGAAGAGCCCTATGCTTCATCGGGGTCCCGCTATTTTGAGCCCAGAGCTGTTTGGATAATGATTTCTGCATTAGTTTTGTCAGGCTCGAGCGTCTTACCGATGTTGTTTGTTACGATGTTTCCGCCACCATTACCCGCGTGTAGGGAAGCTTCCTGCCTTGTGCTGACTCTGCCCCCGGGTGTGTCTTTCTCAGTCAGATACCCAGATTTAAAGGGGCGCGGCTGGTCGTAGGCAGGCGGTGTTTTTTATTTTCGATCTGATAACTTTATGTGTGTCAAAAAGGAGACAGATTGTAATGGACATTTTAACAAAACCGAAATCTTTATCAGTATTGTATTTAGATAAAAATAGTCAGATACTGGGAGGTGGAAAGGAGCCTATTACAGTGACGTTCCGGAATGCTCAGTTCTGGCTATGTTATTATTTAGTGAACTGGTGCCATGGGATGGAATCGTTCAATCCGAGTTCACATGTTTTGAGGCGGTCAACCCACCTCTGTTCCTTTTCAAACAGTATTCGTTCACAGTTATGCTTTTTATCAGTGAGCATTTCAATTACAGTCCAACGGAGCTCATCACAAGAGTGGCCTGAATCGACAAAGTGGGTACACAACTTAGTAGTGTTCTTTTTAAGTTTGATATTACTTTTGTGTTCACCAATTCTTACTTTTATTTTCCGGCACGTCATCCCAATATATTTCTTTTCGCAGGGGCAGCTTATCATGTAGATAACATGCGAGGAATTACAATTGGTATGCTGGCGCTGTGTCCAAACTAGGGTCTCAGACAGTTGCAATGTTTTGGACCCTGTTTGTTGTTGTTTTGTAACCATTAGTTTATCTTTCTTTTTTGTCTTTCTACAGGTCATTGTACTTGTAGCAGACCGCTGTAGGCACACTTAGCCTAAATACTTCACTTTTCTGTAAATACACAATTATTTTTATTTTTATTAAGAATACGTGAGTAAGGTGGGGAAGTTGTGCCCCCGTCCTGAAGAAGGAGCTTGACTCCGAAACATGTCGACGCACACCAGAGGTCCTGTTCTTTAATTAACAGAATCGACCTCACACTGCACTTCTTTTAACAGTACCAGCCAGAGTTCAGAATACATTTTTTTTCTATAGACTCATGTGCCAGGTACTTTTTAATCTTTCACCACATCCCACCACTCACTTATAAATACACCCCACACACTTCACACCACACATAGTCATTACTATAAGTGCTCCCGCGTAGTCGTTGGTCGTAGCATGCCGCATCCCACTAGAGGGGTGCGAAGACCCCGATGATGAAGCATGACACCAAGGGGCCTTTTGGTGTGTGAGGGGTATTTTACAAAACACTGAGTGCTTCAACTTGTGTCGATCACTCTCTCCCCTTCTTTGAGTTGGATTCTCTTTGTTTATTTAAGTACTTTGTGGAGCAGGAATCCAACCCTTCGCTCTACCTCCCTCTAGTGTTTTCGATGTTGTTTTGCAAGCTATACAGGAACCACACGAGAAATGCCCCGTTACAGGTGTCATCATCGCATCCCTCGTAGCGACCTGTTGCTGTTTCTTTAATGGTCGAGTATGTACTAAGACATCTTTTAGGTTTTTTGTTCTGCGGTTGGCAAATCTGGGTTTCGGCCAGTTAAAAGCTCCAGTGTTCAAAATATGCCAATTTTTATTTATCATTTTGTTGATATCATATGTAGAGGGGCAAAATGTTGTAACACAAGTTGTCAGATCTTGTATCGGTGCTTTTGGAAAGTTTTGTAAGAGGCATTCCCTTGGTTGATTGTTCGCTCTTTTTTTGCAGTACCTGATTGTTTTCTCCGTATAGTCCCTTTTCTTCAGTTTATTGCTCAATTCTTTTGCTTGCGAATGATAATCTTCATTCTTACTGCAGTTTCTCTTGAGCCGTAAGAACTGACTAAAGGGAAGATTGTCTCTAAGTGGCTTCGGATGGTAGCTTTTTTATGATAGAAGACTGTTCTTAGCTGTAGGCTTGGTATAAGTTTTTGTCTGCAGGACATTATTTTCCAAAAAAATTGTGAGATCCAGGAAATCTAGGCTGTTGTTACTGGCAGTGTGTGTGAATTTAAGCCAGGGATCCAACTGGTTCAGCCAGTTCATGAACAGTCTCAAATCAAATGCAGTGTTCCAAATCAATATAATATTGTCAATATATCTCTTCCAGTATAGAATACTGGAAGAGAAGGAATTTGATTCATTGTGGATATATTGACTCTCAAAGTGACTTACATATAGTATCGGCGGGAATCAAAATCAGGCCCGGGGACGCTGGGCACTGGAGATCCGGAGATAATTCTATAAAACAAGGGACCTCCGTTGAGTATAGCGGAGTGAGACTAGAGTGGTGTTGAGAACGTAAGAATTGTCCCTTGACTTACCCGAAAGGTATTGGGATGTGGTTGGCGTCCCCTCGTAGTAGACGGTGCTGCGATTATTTCGAAGGGCACCCTCTGGGGAGAGATTGGGACAACCAGATTACCAGGGTGTTGTTCTGGTCGAGGAAATTTTACGGGGAGACATTTGTTAGGGACGTCGGGCCGCTTACCGGAGTTAGAATCAATCTGGCGTCTTGTCCGTTCGCATCTACAATGGCGAACGGAGCTTCCTGTATGGTTGGTAACCGCGGTAACGGGGTCACATGACCGCACTGTCGCGTGTAGATACCGTAAAAAGACTACAGCCACCAAACCCAATTAATAGATAAATTGTGAAACATTATTAATTGCGGGGAATATATTCCGTTATTAAGATTACGAGCTAAGAAATCATTATCTATTACTAATGATCTCGACGGAATTAGTCAAATTTAATTGGTAAGTTACAGAAACGAGCATTGTATTGATGTAGGCAAATGAATTAGTCAGGCTAAGATGATACGAGAATTAATGTGTCACAAGGGACTATTTTGGTTAGGTTAGCAGTGAATGATAGACAGCAAAAGGGCCTGTTTATTGATTAAAAATATTATTTAGAGTAGGCATTGAGCACGGATAAAGGATACATGGGAAGGATAACCAATTGGGTGCAGTCACAAGACATAGCTGGTACCGTACTGACATATCATTGGAAGAACATAGCTAATATAATGCTGACATAGCATTGGAAGGTCATATGGACATGTAATGGCGTACCTATCGCAAGATGGTAAGGCCATATTAGCGTATGTGTGAAGCCGATCTAAAATGGTCCACAAGCGGTGCGCCCTGCACCTCACATCTAATCCTTCTCATATGTTGTAGGATTCTCATTATAGCCTTCTGTTGTGTTTGTCCAATATAGATCAAGTTGCATGGGCAAGTTATGGCATAGATTATGTTTGAGGTGTTGCAGTTGCTGAGTGACTTGAGCTGGACCTTCCGATGGTTATGCTCAAATTCCTTAGTTTGAATCGTGGTGTCGCAGGCCTTGCAGTGGCCACATCTGAAATGGCCAACGATTGGTGGAAGATTCCATAGTGATGTTATAGTGGGTTCTTCAGGGGTTGGTAAAAGAGAACGTACCACATAGTCTTTGACACTTATAGCTTTTTTGAAAGCGTGTAACAGTGTATCTGAGATCAATTTCCAATGCTGATTTATAATCCGCTTTATTTTGTTGCTCTTAGTAGAGAAAGTTGTGACACAAACAATTTTGTCTTGTTACTGGTCCGTACTATCTCTCTGGACCAATAAATGCTCACGAGGGTAGAACCAGGCACGCTTTCTGGCTTTGGTGACGAGTCGTCTCGGGTACCCACGCTGTTGGAGACGATTGGAAAGATCTTCTGATTCTTCAAAATAATGTTCCTTGTTGGAACAGTTCCTACAAATACGTAGGAACTGTCCAAACGGCAGATTGTCGCGGAGAGCTCTGGGGTGATGGCTGTTGTACTGTAACAGAGAAGTTCTTTCTGCCGGTTTGCGATAGAGTGTAGTTAACAGGCTGCCTTGATCCTCATACATAGTAATGTCCAAAAAGTTCACGGTGTGATTGTCAGACTGAATCGTGAATTTGAGATGTGGTGATTGCTGATTTAGCCATGTGTAGAACAACGCCAGTTCAATTGGGTCACCATCCCAAATCAGTAAAATGTCGTTGATGTACCTCATCCAGAGACGTAGCTGGTCTCTGAATGGGTTGAGGGTACATAAGATGGTGTCATCCTCAAAAGCTGCCATGTAAAGAATAGCCACATCAGGAGCGAAGAGAGCCCCCATTGCAACGCCTGTGGTTTGGAGAAAGAACTGATTTTTAAACATAAAAAAGTTCTTGGTCATCGCTATCCTGAGTAAGGCAGTAATGAATTCTGTAGGAACTGCCATAGGTGCCGGTCTCTGTTGTAAGCATCTGGTTAGTACTGCAAGGGCTTCCTCTTGGGGAATACACATATATAAGGAGACGACATCGCATGTAGCAAGAATTTGGTGTTGAGGGTCAAATGGTAGGTTCTCCACAATATTTATGGTGTGGAGAGTGTCTCGCAGGTATGTCTGGGTCGATTCAGCAAGGGGTTTGAGGAAGAAATCGATGTATCTGCCAAGGGGTTCAAGCATGGACCCACAGCCCAAGACGATGGGGCGTCCGGGGGGATCCACCATGCTTTTGTGGATCTTCGGTAATGTATAAATGGTAGCCAATCTCGGGCATAGTTGGTTGAGATAGTGAAACTCATTTTCAGACAGGAAACCTTGGTCCAAACCTGCCTTTGTCAATTCTAAAATTTCCAGGGCTATTGCTTTAGATGGATCGGATCTCAATTGTTGATAACTAATGCCATCATTAAGTTGTCGAAAGATCTCGGATTCATATTTGGACACATCTTGGACGACAATGGCCCCGCCCTTGGCGGCTGGTTTGATCACAACCTGTGTGTTATGAGCAAGGGATTGAAGTGCCGCCTTTTCGGTTCTGCTTATATTGTACTTCGTGAAGGATTTCTCAAGTAATGTTTGATGTACATCTCGCCAAACCACAGCCTCGTAAGCGAGGATTTTGTGTGACATCGTACAGGATGGAGGGACGAACGTGGAGGGGATCCTGAGTCCTGTGTATGATGAGTTGGAATAGGGACCTGCGTTCCTGAAAAAGTATTTTAACCGAATCTTTCTAAAGAATTTAAAGAGTTCCGTTCGTACTGTAAACGGATCCGATCTGTTTGTAGGAACATAGGATAATCCTTTACTGAGTACTTTCAATTCCTGGTCATTTAGGGGATGTTGAGAAATTTTGACAACGGGGTTGGGGGAGAGTGTCGGATTTACCACCGATACGTCTTGTTGCGTGTTACTCTCTCCTCATGTTGTTCCTGTTGAAAATGTACTTGTTTCTGACCCTGGCCGCGACCTCCATCCCAATTGCTGTTGTTCTGGGCTTGGCCCCGCTGTTGGCCCCTGGGTGGGTAGTTGCCTCTGCCTCTCGGGGGTCGCCATGATCCTTGTCGTTGTCCTAAAAAAGGATTGTACTGATTAGGCTGGTATCCGTAGTCTTGGTAATTATAGGAATGGCTGGGACCGGCTTGGTCTTGTTCTCCTTCTGAGCTGTACGATGAGTCAGAGAAAGTGGTGTAATTTCATCTGCCACGATAGCTCCCACGTCCTCTGTTCATAAAGCGACCTTGGTTGTCCTGACGATAATAATCCTCTTGCAGGTACGGATACGTTTTCTTCTTGTCGTACAACCTAATATCCCTGGCGAGTTTTTCAAGTTCGCGATTCTGTGTGGTGAGATCAAAGTCTTTGAGGGATGTATCAAGATTGCTTAGGGTCTCCTTTGCGCTAGCAAAATTCGCATCGGCTGCTATCTCAGCTTTAAGCGTTTTGATTTCAGCTGATATGAGCTGGATCTGTTCGGCAGCAGTTTCCACGCCCAACACCATCCAGTGGCGTGAGCAGTTATTGGCAACGTGGCTAAATCCCTCCTTGAACTTAGGTACCTCGACAAAGATGGCTGGTTCGATCTTGATTTGGAGGCCAACCGGGATGATGTACTCTTTAAGATATCTCGTTAACAGATGACCATGCCAGCGGGTACGGACCAATTTCTTTTCCAGCCGTTCTAAACCCGATATTTTATCTTTAAGAGTGAAATCGATGGTTGGAACATTAGTAGATAGAAAGATGTTATCAGGATTCTCAAGAAGTTTCTCGATGTACTCTTCAGAATAAGAAAGTAGTTCTCTTTCGACCATGGTGTGCTAAAACTGAAATAAATTCAAAATAAACAAATAGAATCTCACAGACCAGCGTCTGCTCGAAGTAGAGTATCAATAGGGGGTTAACCCAGACAGAGTCACTGGGACCTGGGTCATAGCAGTACTGAGAGAGAAGGGGTCCCAGTAAAAGATAAGCAATTACCACAAATTATGAACAAAAAAATTAGTAATGCATTGAATGAAACTACACTGTTTTTATTCACAACGTAGATAAAACCAGGATATAGTATCCAGCAATAACCATTTCAAAAAGGTTGTGTAGTGCCCCAGGGAACAAGGGAAAGGTGATATGGTGAGGATAGTGTGGATGGGGAATTGTGACATAAAATCAGTCAGTAATGTGAACGTATTTGTAGGTCAATTAGAACATACAAACTAACATAAATGCAGGTATATCACTTGATCAAAAACATGCTCCACCTAATACATAAATGTAACAGTTTTGGTGTGAAGCTGATAGAAGAAAAACAGTTGTCGACGTTTCGACCCTCAGAGTATGCAGGGATTAATGATGCCCTTGCTGCGGGGTCTTCATCAGGACAGGGCGGGGGCAGGCAGCCTTTTAATACATATCAAGGGGTGGATTCAGTTTACTTGACCAACTTGAATATTAGCATAGTAAGCATAATTAAATTAAATTAGCATACAGTCCAAGGCAGGAGCATACCTATTTATTCGGTGCTCATCATTGTAATTGTAGACAGGCCGATTATACCTCATTATGGGAACATGGATTCCTAAAGAGTTAAAGATAATAATAATTGTGATTGTAAAACATATTTGAAAGAGATTAAGGTTAGGAGTTAAAATCAGAGATCACTCTCGAGAAAAGCAAGAGCTTTTTGTTATCCCGAAATTGGATATTGGAGACTCACATGATAGATTGCAAGATCCATGTATCGGCGGGAATCGAAATCAGGCCCGGGGACGCTGGCCACTGGAGATCCGGAGATAATTCTATAAAACAAGGGACCTCCGTTGAGTATAGCGGAGTGAGACTAGAGTGGTGTTGAGAACGTAAGAATTGTCCCTTGACTTACCCGAAAGGTATTGGGATGTGGTTGGCGTCCCCTCGTAGTAGACGGTGCTGCGATTATTTCGAAGGGCACCCTCTGGGGGAGAGATTGGGACAACCAGATTACCAGGGTGTTGTTCAGGTCAAGGAAATTTTACGGGGAGACATTTGTTAGGGACGTCGGGCCGCTTACCGGAGTTAGAATCAATCTGGCATCTTGTCCGTTCGCATCTACAATGGCGAACGGAGCTTCCTGTATGGTTGGTAACCGCGGTAACGGGGTCACATGACCGCACTGTCGCGTGTAGATACCGTAAAAAGACTACAGCCACCAAACCCAATTAATAGATAAATTGTGAAACATTATTAATTGCGGGGGATATATTCCGTTATTAAGATTACGAGCTAAGAAATCATTATCTATTACTAATGATCCCGACGGAATTAGTCAAATTTAATTGGTAAGTTACAGAAACGAGCATTGTATTGATGTAGGCAAATGAATTAGTCAGGCTAAGATGATACGAGAATTAATGTGTCACAAGGGACTATTTTGGTTAGGTTAGCAGTGAATGATAGACAGCAAAAGGGCCCGTGTATTGATTAAAAATATTATTTAGAGTAGGCATTGAGCACGGATAAAGGATACATGGGAAGGATAACCAATTGGGTGCAGTCACAAGACATAGCTGGTACCGTACTGACATATCATTGGAAGAACATAGCTAATATAATGCTGACATAGCATTGGAAGGTCATATGGACATGTAATGGCGTACCTATCGCAAGATGGTAAGGCCATATTAGCGTATGGTGGATTGTACCAACCACATTGATAGTACAATGTCATAAAAATAATTTTTTTTAATGCATTGGACCTGTAAGAAGAGAAAAGCAACCGTCATTATTCATTACCAGGCGTACCTGTCACATGACGGTATAGGCCCAAAGTTACCACATGGGATGAGTACACCTGGTTATAGTACTCAGAAAATATTGTGAAAAGGAGCTGTCATGTTCATTCAGGCCCGTTTGTATCGAATCAAAGAAGAACATCCACTTAAGTTCTCTACTATTCAGAATACTTGTGATGAAATGGCCACTGCAAAGCCTGCGACACCACGATTCAAACTAAGGAATTTGAGCATAACCATCGAAAGGTCCAGCTTAAGTCACTCAGCAACTGCAACACCTCAAACATAATCTATGCCATAACTTGCCCCTGCAACTTGATCTATATTGGACAAACACAACAGAAGGCTAAAATGAGAATCCCACAACATATGAGCAGGATTAGATGTGAGGTGCAGGGCGCACCGCTTGTGGACGATTTTAGTTCGGCTTCGCACTCGCCAGACAGTCTGCAATGGGTAGTACTTAAAAAAAGGACCACTAGGACCCCGCGGGAGCAACATCACAAGTATTCTGAATACTAGAGAACTTAAGTGGATGTTCTTCTTTGATTCGATACAAACGGGCCTGAATGAACATGACAGCTCCTTTTCACAGTTAGCCACTCTGCCCTAGATTTGTCTTTGTGGATGTTCAATATTTTCTGAGTACTATAACCAGGTGTACTCATCCCATGTGGTAACTTTGGGCCTATACCGTCATGTGACAGGTACACCTGGTAATGAATAATGACGGTTGCTTTTCTCTTCTTACAGGTCCAATGCATTTAAAAAAAAAATTTTTTTATGACATTGTACTATCAATGTGGTTGGTACAATCCACCATACGCTAATATGGCCTTACCATCTTGCGATAGGTACGCCATTACATGTCCATATGACCTTCCAATGCTATGTCAGCTTTATATTAGCTATGTTCTTTCAATGATATGTCAGTACGGTACCAGCTATGTCTTGTGACTGCACACCAAATTGGTTATCCTTCCCATATATCCTTTATCCGTGCTCAATGCCTACTCTAAATAATATTTTTAACCAATACACGGGCCCTTTTGCTGTCTATCATTCACTGCTAACCTAACCAAAATAGTCCTTTGTGACACACATTAATTCTCGTATCATCTTAGCCTGACTAATTCATTTGCCTACATCAATACAATGCTCGTTTCTGTAACTTACCAATTAAATTTGACTAATTCCGTTGAGATCATTAGTAATAGATAATGATTTCTTAGCTTGTAATCTTAATAACGGAATATATTCCCCGCAATTAATAATGTTTCACAATTTATCTATTAATTGGGTTTGGTGGCTGTAGTCTTTCAACGGTATCTACACGCGACAGTGCGGTCATGTGACCCCGTTACCGCGGTTACCAACCATACAGGAAGCTCCGTTCGCCATTGTAGATGCGAACGGACAAGACGCCAGATTGATTCTAACTCCGGTAAGCTGCCCGACGTCCCTAACAAATGTCTCCCCGTAAAATTTCCTTGACCTGAACAACACCCTGGTAATCTGGTTGTCCCAATCTCTCCCCAGAGGGTGCCCTTCGAAATAATCGCAGCACCGCCAACTACGAGGGGACGCCAACCACATCCCAATACCTTTCGGGTAAGTCAAGGGACAATTCTTACGTTCTCAACACCACTCTAGTCTCACTCCGCTATACTCAACGGAGGTCCCTTGTTTTATAGAATTATCTCCGGATCTCCAGTGCCCAGCGTCCCCGGGCCTGATTTCGATTCCCGCCGATACATGGATCTTGCAATCTATCATGTGAGTCTCCAATAACCAATTACGGGATAACAAAAAGCTCTTGCTTTTCTCGAGAGTGATCTCTGATTTTAACTCCTAACTTAATATCTTTCAAATATGTTTTACAATCACAATTATTATTATTATCTTTAACTCTTTAGGAATCCATGTTCCCATAATGAGGTATAATCGGCCTGTCTACAATTACAATGATGATGAGCACCGAATAAATAGGTATGCTCCTGCCTTGGACTGTGTGCTAATTTAATTTAATTATGCTTACTATGCTAATATTCAAGTTGGTCAAGTAAACTGAATCCACCCCTTGATATGTATTAATAGGCTGCCTGCCCCCGCCCTGTCCTGATAAAGACCCCGCAGCAAGGGCATCATTAATCCCTGCATACTCTGAGGGTTGAAACGTCGACAACTGTTTTTCTTCTATCAGCTTCACACCAAAACTGTTACATTTATGTATTAGGTGTAGCATGTTTTTGATCAAGTGATATACCTGCATTTATGTTCGTTTGTATGTTCTAATTGACCTACAAATACGTTCACATTACTGACTGATTTTATGTCACAATTCCCCATCCACACTATTCTCACCATATCACCTTTCCCTTGTTCCCTGGGTCACTACACAACCTTTTTGAAATAGTTATTGCTGGATACTATATCCTGGTTTTATCTACGTTGTGAATAAAAACAGTGTAGTTTCATTCAATGCATTACTAATTTTTTTGTTCATAATTTGTGGTAATTGCTTATCTTTTACTGCTATGTATAGGTGCACCTCCCATTCTGGGCAGCTTTCGATTATGATTCTGCACTGCTTCTCAGCTGAGATGTAGCCCCAATGAAAGTACTGCAGTGGTCACCTCACTGAATGGACATGGCCATATGCTTCACTCTCATATCAAATCTTTTTGCCATACGCTAAAACATGCCTCAAAGATATATTTGTAAGAAAATATATGTCAAAGTATTATTTAAAATTAAACATTGGGGAGAGGAGTTGGCCTAACGGCTAGGGCGGTCAACCTCTAATCTGGGGCACCAGGTTTGAGTCTCGGCAATGACGCTGAACATCATGTGATTCTGGGCAAATTACTTAATCTCTCTGTGCCTAACAAAAATGAATGTGTCCTCATGTAACACAACTGGTGCTATGTAAAGCGCTTTGATACCCGATACCGGGTCAAGTTCACCCTATATAAAACTCCGTAAAAAAAATTATACATATACACTACAAAAGTCTTAGATATTTAAAAAACATTCTCTACATCTTATACTAATGCATCTTCAAATGTATTGTTTGATAACTGTCTTAATCACAGCTGCCTTCTTGCAATAGTAATATGCAGTGTTTTAAATAGAAAAATGGAAGTGCAGGTTCTCTGTGCCAGAGTACCTGCTTGTTTCTGAGAAGTGCCGGTACTCCCCAATTAAAAGTATAGCATTTCTCTTGAGAAGTGCCGGTACTCCCCTTATCAAAATAAAAAAGTGCCGGTACTCCGTACCGGACAGTACCGGCCCATTTAAAGCACTGTTAATATGCCTTTTAACATACCTGACTGCCATGCAGTTTTCCTTTCTTTTAATGTATTATCATGATGTCCCAAAGTACTGTGTCCATCAATGCACTGTGTCCACATATGGCGTGTTCTAATGTGCTTTATAGTTCGCGAAAGTCCGCCGCGCTGTCCGCATCATGCTGCAGTGGATACGGATGTGGCTGTGGTGCTCAGAACTGTGCCAGTCTGCGCTCCATCATTCAGCCCGTCTCGGAATAGTTACATAAATATCATTTTGATGTAATATACAGAAGTTATGCAGCGTATGGTAAAAACTAAATGCAAATACATTTTTAATGAACTGAAAATATGCCACTGGGAAATATGAAAACAGCCTGAGGGTACTGCAGACGCGGAGTGCCATGCATCCCTAGCCCGCTGTAAACAGCACAGCATCTGAAGGCTTTACTGAAGCCACCCGGGCCGTGCACTGCTCCAGTGAGGGTGACGGATGTGGGTGTCAGTTAATGGCTTGGCATCTGCTGCATGTGCACGGTGATAGCATCTTCTTAGTAGTGTCTTTCCATTATGCCCGCAGAATCAACTCCCTTTGAGAGGACTGTGTTCAGTGATGTAACAGAATGCCTGAATTACTTCATGCTAAATGTAATTACTCCGATTCTTTCTTCCTTGTTCCAGTACTTACAATGAGAGGTTTACCTCATGCTCCATCCCCATCCTCACAATTCTCCAAGCTGTCTTATTTTTATCCTAAATTGCATCTTAGGCCTATCCCCAAAGGATCCCTCCTCCCCCTAACCAATTTCTGAGCTCTGCCCAAGCTCAAAAGACCTTTTTGACAAGAAGGCTCCAAGGTAGGGAGGGTGTTAGGTAAGTACTGGGACGAGGAAGAGGGAATGGAAGTAATGAAGTTTACCAGCACGTAATCCAAGCATTACCTCCTCATCCTCGTCCTCTACCATTCCTTACAATAGGAGGATATGCCCGAGCAAAGGCAACATCTTCTTGTCAAGCCTCTAACAAAAAAGGCACGCCCAAAATAAAACAATAGAATAATGCATAGAAAAAGGTTTTAAGGAAACACTCCCAGTATCACAAACAAATAAATTGTAATACAACACATGAATCACAGTGAGTAGCAAAAAGTTGCTTTACAAAGAACACTGTAACCAAACTGACGCTCATTTGGTTGTGTGAAATGAATCCTGTAATGAGAAATGAACATGGATGGAGAAGCCAATGTTGCAGGTGCACAAATGTCCAAAATGGAAACTCAAGCCCACTGAACCAAGAAGCAGTCATGCCTCTTGTGGAATGAGCTAGAACAACATCTGGAAATATTTACCTGACTGCTTACCAGCTAAGGAAACCACACATTTAATTCAGCTTTCCAAAGTGGCCTTAGAGTTCTTAGATCCCCGACAAAAGTTGACAAATAAACTATTCGATTCCCTAATATCAGCTGTTCTTATCACATCAAGACTTGCCACTGTAGAATCTGTAGAAGAATCATCCTGCAAAGAGGGCAAAATTATTTCCCAATTCCCTCAAAAAGAGGAATTAATCTCTGAGACAAAAATTTGGACGATAGAACAAAACTGCCCTAACCTAAAAAATCCTCAAATAAGAATAACAGCACTGAAGGGAACCTAGTTGACCTATGTAGCTATGTTCCTAGCAGAGGTGATGGCAATGAAAGAATATATATTACAAAGAGAGAGCGACCAGGAGAGCTGGTAGGTCCAGCATACATGCCTCTAACGAATATCAAGTCTATCAGCAAAGGTATGCAGTTCCTTAGAAACAAAAAGAACAAGCATTTACAATGCAATGGTCTCGGCATTATTAAAGGTAGAGCTATTGGCAGTGCTCAAGACTTTTTTTTTATTTATCATAAATAAATGGCATTGTCGTTTACATTGCCAATAGCTTAATCATTTGCATATGCAAGACTTCTTGCATTAGCACCCACACACAGAGTAAGTAGTAGAGTAGTAGAGTGAGTAGTTGATAGTGAGTAGGAGAGAGTTATTAGTAAAGAGAGTATTAGAGAGCGAGTAGTAAAAAGTGAAAGAGTGAGTATTATATAGTGAGAGAGTGAGGCAGGATATAAGTCCCTTGTAGGTTTATATTAAACACAATCGTTTTCTCAAGCACAGTGCAAGCGCTATTCAGGTGAAACCTAAAATGAGTACCAGGCATTAGCAAACGATCACCTGAATGGAAATGTACAGATTTGTTTAATCCTTCACTTTGGCCCTGACAAATTTAGTGGAAAGCGGATACTGTAAAATATTCAAAATATATACGTTCACAAACCAACGCACTTACTGTTGACATTTGTGTTTAACTTTTAGGTTGTTTTTGAATCCTGGTGTAGCTGGCACATGCTTTTATCTTTCTAGGGCTGATAAAATGAGCATCATTCAGTTGGGCATATTAACATCAGTTTTTAAAGGTTTTAAGAATCTGGGGAGTTAGTGTTATACATAAGATCAATGCTTCTTGGACAGGTCAGTGAGTTACGGACTCGCTGATGAGATCTGTGTATAAGCTGGAGATCTAGGTTTAGAAGGTGGCTGAATCGATCAACTCATTTATTTTTTCTGATGTTAATAAACTTCACAGCAATGAGTTTGAAAAGACTATAATCTCTTATTTACAGTGCTTATAAACAGCAAATGTGAGGCAGAAGTTGATATATAGACAGCATTAGCAAGCCAGTTGCTGTTTGCCAATGCTGTGTAGTAGCCACAGACAAAAAAGCTTTATTCCCAACGCGGAAGAGTTAAAAAATAAACTAAAAAGAAAGTCCCAATATGGTAACAAATGATTGTGTAGAGCATTTCTGCATCCTGATGCTATGGCTACCTTAGCATGATGACATATACACATGCATGCACCATCACGTCTGCACCTCAGAGTTTTGGCAGCAACATTGAATGGTTGGGGGATCAAATAATTAGAAAACACAGATGTATCTACGTTCGCACACACATGCATACACGGGTGAACACACACTCTCTTGGTGGGGAGGAGTGAGAAAAGCAACGGATTAGCTTAGGGAAATGAGGGGAAAACAGCACACAAAGAAAGAGCAAAAATATTTGCACTCCCAGGTAGCGCGGAGGGAAAAAGAAACCAGATATATGATACAACAAGTAACATTACACCTACAACTAGCCAGGACTGTTGTGGTGGGGGTGCATGTGGTGGTGTATGCGGTGGTGGCGGTGGATGTGGTGGATGTGGTGGTGGATGTGGTGGAGGATGTGGTGGTGGATGTGGTGGTGGATGTGGCGGAGGATGTGGTGGTGGATGTGATGGTGGTGGTGGACGTGGTGGTGGTGAATGTGGTGGTGGCGGATGTGGTGTTGTTGGCAGATGTGGTGTTGGTTGTTGATGTGGTGGTGGTGGTGGATGTGGTGGTGGGGGTGGATGTGGGGGTGGATGTGGTGGTGGCAGATGTGGTGGTGGCAGATGTGGTGGTGGCGGATGTGGTGGTGGCGGATGTGGTGGTGGCGGATGTGGTGGTGGTGGGTGTGGTGAATGTGTTGGTGGTGGTGGATGTGGTGGTGGATGTGGTGTTGTTGGTGGATGTGGTGTTGTTGGTGGATGTGGTGTTGTTGGCGGATGTGGTGGTGGATGTGGTGGTGGGGATGGATGTGGTGGTGGCGGTGGATGTGGCGGTGGATGTGGTGGTGGATGTGGTGGTGGTGGATGTGGTGGTGGATGTGGTGGTCGATGTGGTGGTGGTTCTGGATGTGGTGGTGCTGGTGGATGTGGTGGTGGTGCTGGTGGAGGTGATGGTGGATGTGGTGGATGTGGCGGTGGTGGTGAATGTGGTGGTGGTGGTGGATGTGGTGGTGGTGGATGTGGTGGAGGTGGATGCAGTGGTGGGTGTGGTGGTGGTGGTAGATGTGGTGGTGGTGGTTGAAGTGGTGGTGGTGGTTGAAGTGGTGGTGGTGCTTGAAGTGGTGGTGGTGGTTGAAGTGGTGGTGGTGGTGGATGTGGTGGTGGATGTGGTGGTGGATGTGGTGGTGGATGTGGTGTTGGTGGATGTGGTGTTGTTGGTGGATGTGGTGTTGTTGGCGGATGTGGTGGTGGATGTGGTGGTGGGGGTGGATGTGGTGGTGGTGGTGGATGTGGTGGTGGATGTGGTGGTGGATGTGGTGGTGGATGTGGTGGTGGTGGATGTGGTGGTGGATGTGTTGGTGGATGTGGTGGTGGATGTGGTGGTGGTGCTGGATGTGGTGGTGGTGCTGGATGTGGTGGTGGTGCTGGTGGATGTGGTGGTGGTGGTGGTGGATGTGGTGGTGGTGGTGAATGTGGTGGTGGTGGTGGATTTGGTGGTGGTGGATGTGGTGGAGGTGGTACATGTGGTGGTGGATGCAGTGGTGGGTGTGGTGGTGGTGGATGTGGTGGTGGTGGTTGAAGTGGTGGTGGTGGTTGAAGTGGTGGTGGTGGTTGAAGTGGTGGTGGTGGTTGATGTGGTGGTGGATGTGGTGGTGGATTTGGGGGTGGATGTGGTGGTGGATGTGGTGATGGATGTGGTGGTGGATGTGGTGGTGGATGTGGTGGTGGATGTGGTGGTGGTGGATGTGGTGGTGGTGGATGTGGTGGTGGATGTGGTGGATGTGGTGTTGTTCGTGGATGTGGTGGGGGTGGTGCAAGTGGTGGTGGATTCGGTGGTGGGTGTGGTGGTGGTGGTGGATGTGGTAGTGGTGGAAGTGGTGGTGGATGCGGTGGTGGGTGTGGTGGTGGTGGTGGATGTGGTGGTGGTGGTTGAAGTGGTGATGGTGGGTGAAGTGGTGGTGGGTGTGGTGGTGGATGTGGTGGTGGTGGTTGAAGTGGTGGTGGTGGTTGAAGTGGTGGTGGTGGTTGAAGTGGTGGTGGTGGTTGATGTGGTGGTGGTGGTGGATGTGGTGGATGTGGATGTGGTGGTGGATGCTGTGATGGATGCTGTGGTGGATGTGGTGGTGGTGGATGTGGTGGTGGTGGATGTGGTGGTGGATGCGGTGGTGGATGTGGTGGTGGATGTGGTGGTGGTGGATGTTGATGTGGTGGATGTGGTGGTGGATGTGGTGGTGGTGGATGTGGTGGTGGTGGATGTGGTGGTGCTGGATGTGGTGGTGCTGGATGTGGTGGATGTGGTGGTGTTGGTGGATGTGGTGGTGGTGGTGGATGTGATGGGGGTGCAAGTGGTGGTGGATGCCGTGGTGGGTGTGGTGGATGTGGTAGTGGTGGAAGTGGTGGTGGATGTGGTGGTGGATATGGTGGATGTGGTGGTGGTGGATGTGGTGGTGGATGCGGTGGTGGAAGTGGTGGTGGTGGATGTGGTGATGGATGTGGTGGTGGTGGATGTGGTGGTGGTGGATTTGGTGGTGGTGGATGTGGTGGTGGGTGTGGTGGTGGTGGATGTGGTGGTGGTGGATGTGGTGGTGGATGTGGTGGTGGATGTGGTGCTGTTGGTGGATGTGGTGGTGGTGGTGGATGTGGTGGTGGTGGTGGAGGATGTGGTGGTGGTGTATGTGGGGGTGGATGTGGTTATACCTACATTGTGTTGGCGAAATAAAGTTATTTTGACTGACTGACACAATTCTAGGATATCCCCCACTAGCCAACAGACACCTAATTTTATGTTACCCCATTCTAACCCTCCTTTACACTCCACTGGTTTACCCTCTTAGCTCGATCTCCATCATCTATTCCATTTGACTCCAATCCCCTCCATAAAGGATTGCATAACCACCACCCTCGACTTGGCTTTCCCCTCGTTTATCACAAGCCTGGTCCTTCCTCTCGACTTTATTACCAACCCCATGGCTCTCACAACTTAGCTTCACGTGCACCTCAGACTTCTCTTGATCTCACCGTAACCCTGGCAATTCTTTCATTGGATTTCCAGCCCCAAAATCTCACTCTGATTATATCACCAATCCCTAACCACCGCGGATCCTACACCCCAGCATTTATCTGTTGTAAACCCTCTGAAAGTGCTCTGGATTCTACACTTCCGTATCAATTACAGCTCCCTGATCTCATCTCAAGCCCATCATCCCTTTGATGCTCCGCTACTCTCTCACCTATGGAAACGTATTTGTCCCGTCTAGCGGTACCATCCCCAAAAGAATCTGTGTCCTTGTACTCTGCCACCGTATACGCCGTTAATCAAGCAACAAAGCAGCAAGCCGCCCCTCACAATCACCAACCCGATTCTACCCTTGCCCTCTGTAACCACCATCCGCAGACCATGGCCTCACTCTACAAGGTCTTCTCCCCTTCTCTCATCGCTCTGGATCCGCAGCCCCCCTAGTTCATGCCTCGCCGTCGCTCAGCTCCAAGCTCCGGGGAGGAAAGACCAGCAGGATGCGCTGGCGCTCGGTAGGGACTCCGGTGAGGGCTCGGACCCTCTCTTGCAGGTCCTTCACCGAAGAGGCGGCGCTCAGGCCCTGCAGCTGTGCCGTGCCCTGACGGGACTTACACCGAAGCCGCAACATTCTCTGAGTTGGGGAACTGAAACACAGAGCCAGCGGCCTAGAGCCATGGCAACAAGATGGCAACTTGCCGGTCAGCTGCTAGGAAACCTCACGAGAAATCATGAAAACGTTTACTCCGCGACGCCATGGTAATGTGATAGCGTCACCAGAATGGTTCATCGGTGTGTCCATAAAATAGAAGTAGGACTAAACTGTACGATGTTTTGTTTGCACACTGGCAATGGCCACAGAGCGCTGCCAAACCCAGCAAATACTACTACACGGTCCTTATTTGTGCCGTGACTGTCGTAGGGTTACCAGACGGATGGCATCCTTGCGTGCCTTATTGCAGAAATAAATTAGGTATGCAGCAATTAAGAGAACATGCAAGAACAAGCGCTCGCCGTGCCGTTTGTGTGTAAGCCTGGTCCTTTTCAGACTGGGGGGCGTGTTTTTTAGGTTTGATTGACGGATGACGTCACAGATAGAATGAACCTGAAAAACACGCCCCCGAATCCGAAAAAGACGGGGCTTAAAGGGAATGACGCCCCTCTCCTCCAATGGCTGGCCAGCATTTACTAGGCCAGCCAATGGAGAAGAGGGGCGGGTTCCAAGCCCTCTCTAAGAAACATTAAATCTTCGGCTCCGCCCACACTGCTTACGCAGTGCGACGGAGTCCTCGACCTAAAAAGGGGAGAAAATGCGTTCAGTCAGTGTCTAAGGAAACAACGGAGGGTCCATTCCTTTAGTAACTAGAGCGCTCTCACACCCAGATCCAGATGGGTGCCATTATTCTTCATAGGGCGTGGTCCTCATTGATTCAGCGCTGAAATGCCTGTCGGCTCCGCAAAGTGGCTCTTTATCGGTGATCTTATGTTCCAAACCCATATGTGAGGTGGGTGTTTAGAGCCGTTAAGTGAAGATTGATGTGGTGAGTTGTGGGTGAATAAAAAGGGTGTTGTTGAAATAGAGTAAGTAGTTATCTAAAACAAGTTTAAATAGGTGAGTATACTTGTCTGATTAAAAACGTGGTGGCTAACTGAAGAGGCAATGAACTCTGGAGCTCAAAAGAATCAGAAGGTCAATATGTTTTTTGACGTGTTTTTCAGAAATAATCAGATGGCAATTCATCAGGACCGAAAAATTCTAATCTACACAGTGGTTGGAATCCGGGTTGGTGTCAAGGATAATCTAATCACAAATAAGTCTCAATATGGTGTACCTTTATATAGTGACTCCTAAATAGCCAACCTGAAATGAAGATAAAAATAAGAATACACATGATCTGCGTAGTGCAAGAATGTGGCGCCTGGCAGCGAGCACTCCATGGAGGCCACCAGCCGAGGCCCTGACACTATCAAACACTACATCTGAAATAAACTTAACCTGCACCTCCATTGATGCCAGCAACTGGAGACAGTGTTCCGCCTCTTGAATAACTGAAGCAAGAGATTGAAAGTCTTTGACCAGAGGTTGAGAGGTATAAACAGAATATATCTATGAACTCATGCCAAAGCTCAGTACAGTATTAGCCGTCTTAGGGGCACCCTCAGCCTTCCTATCCACAGGATCAGAAATCAAAATGTACTCAGTCAAGAGAGAAGGTTGCCCTGCCAAATTAGCCAAAAGTGGATCAATGGACAAAGTCTGAGAAAGCGCCAGATTACCCAGGGCCAGCAAGTAGAACTTCCTCATAAAACGTGGAACTGTAACTCTGGCCGGATTCTTACATTCCCTATTTAAAAGACCAAGAATTGCTGGAATCACAAAATGTTTGGGGATTGAAGGCCTCTGAAACTGCCAAAACCAGGCACAACTTGAAGAAGGTTGCTGAGAATCCATAGAAAGCTGAGGGTTGGAAGACCAGTAGAAGATAAATGCTTCATCTCCTCTTTCTGAATGTATTAACCCCTTGGAGTAGCAAATCAGTCAGCAGTGACCAGTTCTTCTTCCTCATAGTCAGCACTGGTCCAAGATGACACTGAGGAGGGAGAAGAAACTGCAAACTGTGAGGAGACCGAAGAAGAAATTTGGTCAGGTGAAACATGTCTCTCCCTGTATTGCTCATATGTGTCAGGGAGGAATTGAACCATGTCCGGAACCTTTTTGTCTGGAACTGTAAAAAATTCTGTCTTTACCATGTGAGCAGCTCCCAACTTCATGTAAAGCTTTATCTCAAGGAAATTGGGGAGAGAAATGATGACTTTTCACTGAATGCTTGCCCATCTAGACACTGCAAGCACAAAAACACAGAAGGGAGGACTCAAAAGCTGTTTTATACAATCTCTTGAACCTTCACATAGGAAGCAAAACAATGCCCGACCCAAATCAAAATGTTAAAACAAACCATACTATAAAGAATCAACACAGTATTACATTTCCTAATATGCACTCAACATAGACTAAGAATTGTGAAAATATAAAATAAATTCAGGCAATGGAATAGCCACTTTAAAGATAATAAAAATGAATCCTCCTTTTTTTCTTCTCTCCCCATACTACAGGGCAGATACTCCATCTGCTACTGAATAGAAGGAAAGCTGTATGAAGGAAACGATAGGCCCCAGCACAACACGAAGGAACTAGAGGTCAAGAGGGATCCAAAATGTTTACAGAGCAAACACTACCCAGCGCGGGAGCACTATTATTAAATCACCTATTAGGATAGACAATAAGTCTCTCTTTTGGGACCTTATAAGTTTTTAGCAATGCAGCACATTATCCTGGGTGTTACAACATCAGTAATAGGCATATGTGCTGCCTAGGCAAGACCTAACAAAATCTAAAAACGTTCCAGAATTCTAAAACGGCTGCTTGTGCTCACTCCTCCAGCAAACTGCTCATCATGCAGTACGTCTTCAATGTTGGTATATGTGGTAGGCAAACCAAAGCCCCCAAGAAAACGGATACATTTTACAAACAGGACCTTTTTAAACTTTATTCCTTATTATGCCGTGTGAGCGTTTTGTAACTTTCTTTTAAATGTAGACTCTTTTTCTCAAAGACAACATACAGAATTCTTCCTTCTCACATATAATTTAGTTTTATTTCTTTTTTAACCTAGGGATGGCATTTATATCGATTCATGTTTTCAGAATCGGAAATAAAACGACCCTGAGGGATGGCTTGCATCTGCTTGATAATGTAATGAGCGCTGAAAGCAGGTTGCCTGGCATTGGACAGGGACTTCGCAAAACTGGCAGCATAAAATAGTGATTGTCAGCTCTTGTGTAACACGGCGTCCAAGATGTAAGCAATCTGAAGGTGTGCTTCCTGGCTGATTGGAAACTTTTTGCCACAAGATACTTTTTATTTAGCTAACCCATAGAAAATCCACTCTGAATGATAACAGGCACATTCCTCTTTCTGACGGTCACAACTCCCTGTTGTACAGAAACGGAGTGGCTTGATAGTGGAGCACTGGAAAAAGTAAAAACAGACAAAAAATATACATGGGGTGTGGGCATGTAGAAATTACTTATATGGGACTAGAGTGCACATGTGCCTAAGTGCGGGGTGAGCTTTACTGAATAGCTGATATCTGTAGAAGAGTAGGATCTGCTTCTTATAGTTACCCCCACTTTTTGCCGATGTTTCACTATTTTCAACTTAGTCTGGCTGGGATCCTGCTATTCCTAGTTGCTTTCTCCTCTAAATTGATTGCATGTACTACCCTTATAAGTCCCTAGTATATGGTATACTATATACCCAGGGCATAGGTACCCCAGAGGCCTTCCAGGGGCTGCAGCATGTATAATGCTGCCCCTGGGAGGCCACTCAAATTGACACCACAGGTCTGCTACTGGAAACTGTGTAAGGTGGTGCATGCACCCCTTACTTAGATATAGGTTCACTAAACAAACCTTATCACTACACATATAAACCTATCAGTCACCCTTATGGCAGGCCTTATCAATCCTCAAGGCAGGGTGCTGGGTTTTATGTGAGAGGGTGCCCATGCATGAGCAGAACCCCTCTGCAGCCGGGGTTGCTCTGTGATGCAGCCATACCATATACCCTAAAGTGCATTATAACCTTGTGGTAAATGCTAACTTTAAATCGGCTGCACAGAAACCTGTCGTTTTTGGAGTCAAACACCTTGGAATCATACCTCCACACCAGTAACTGGTGTGGGAGGTATGATTCCACCCTGCTCATGAGTCAAATGCAAAAGCATAGAAATGATTACATCAAGCTGCAGTTTCCTTAGTCATTACTAGATGTCCCTCACAAGTCAAATGCAAAAGCATTGAAACCCTTTTATGAAGCTGCAGTTCCACTAGTCATTACTAGGTGTCCCTTATGAGTCAAATGCAAAAGCATTTGACTTGAGGGACACCTAGCAAAAACTAGTTGAACTGCAGCTCTTTGTAGAAATATTTTGATATTGGATACTGTAATATTCACTGCCCACTGCTAATCTTGTCCCATAATGCTTTGCAGGGTCTTTGGTTCAGATTGTATTTTTGCCCATAACTGTGCTTAGGGTGGTCTTAACAGGATGGGACCACCACTGAATCATTCAGCATGTTACAAAATCATCACCTCTCTCATTGCCTGATATTTTTAATTTTCAATGTGCACTTTTGTGAATTGGTTATATGCTTTTTAGCATGAAAAGTTGCTTTATCAAAGCATTTGTGGGTGCAGTTTAGTAGCTGACTCCGCTATGTGGAGGAACGGAGTTTTTGCCTGAATTCGTTTTTTTGATGGAATGTGTAGTTAACAAATCTTCGCAACACTCCAGCGGAGTTCATTGTACAGGGTTACTTTTCAGTATCATGCCATTGAAAAGGACAAACATTCCCGACACAATTTGACACCTATGCACCCGGCTTCCCTGGGTTATGTAACAGGAGTACTCTGGGGCTCACAAGGGGGCTGGCCTTAGAACCATCAAAGTTTGAAAGGGTTTGCCTAAAGTCCTCTCCTAAGTGTCGTTAACTGTAAAATTCCAACATTGACTTTCCCATAGAGTTGTACGGAGCTCGCGGCTGTGGGTCCCATGTGTCACCACCTTGTGTGGTTCCTGGGGTCCCAGCGATTCTACGTGCTCTATGCACTGTGTCTAGTCAAGTCATGGTTGTTATACCACTTTCTTAGTATATGGTTTGGTCTCCCCCTGGAGCCCACTGTGTATTGTGCTATTTACTGTTGTTCTAGTGATTTAATATTGTGTACTTTGTGCTCTAATCTCATATAGAAATTAGTAGAGAGTGTTTAGTAATAAACACATATTTTTTAAATAACACCTGTGTGGTTCTCGTTTCATTGGGTCATTCAGGAGGTTATAGACTGGTAAAACAAGCTGTTTTACATTCCTTTGAGACTTAGCCTGAAGGCTGCTCTCCATAGCTACCACCAGGATAGCTTTCAATAAAGGTTGTCTTTAACCTAATCATCAATGAGGGTTGTTTAGACTGGTACAAGGTGCCCACTATAACTAGTGGTCAGCATACACCAAGCCTACTTCTCACAATATCCCTTAATATTCACGACTGTTACTGGTTGTTGCTCCCCCAGCTGTATGAAGCAGAAGTGTGAACGACCAGCTGTTATGTCAAACCATTGCTTAAGAAATGGTTTATCGAACTCTTAATCGGAGATGTATGTATATCTGTTGTAGTTGCCCTGACCTATACCATTAGTGTCCATATGGTCTTGACTAGGTTTCACGTAGAAAGCTATTCTGTGATAGCTGGGCAGCATTCAAGGAAAATGTATTTGTCTGGACATGCTGCTCGCAGTGCTGTGTATGATCTGGTTGGTTACAGGCAGGGCTTAGTACTGATTTGATAGTTTTGACTGCCTTGCAGTTGCTATTGCTGTAAATGGACAAGACTTTCCTGGCTGGGGGTGTTCTTTAAACCCCTTTGCTCCCAGTCTTGGTGTCAGCTTTTTGCACCTCCAACTCAGTTGATTTACCTCTGCCTCTGTGTCCTCAACCCTCCGGCACCATGTCGCAGCCGCTGAGTGACCGTATTCGGGCAACCTCAAAAGTAAAAATAAAAGTAGCTTTTGGCCAAGTGGGTAAAGGGTGAAGGAAAATAGTGTGGGGCAAGATAATAAAAAACAAGCAAACAGCTGTAAATTTCCACTGCTGCAGGCAGCATCGGCTGAGTCCAGGGATGTTTTCTTGAGAACACCTTGTACATTTCCACAAGCAAATCTGGCTCATTGCTGCGCTGGTTAGTGCTCATGGCAGTCACACTGTGTCACAATGACATGAAGGCTCTGAAGTGCAGAGTTATACAGTGTATATAAAAATCTGAAAAATATTCAAAGTCTCAATGGGCAGCAAAATCAGAAAAGAATCACGCATTATCTCAAGTAGAATAGTCTTCTGGATGATTCCCAAAATTGACAGTTTTTATACACAATTTTTGCATAGAAAATTTTGCAGTTTAATCATGGTGTAACCGAATGTATAGTTTTTGGGGCAAATAAGAGCACAATAAAAATAAACACTACATTACGCTAACACCTAATATTATTCCACCCTCTTTACTAATGTCATCCAGAGATGTTTGAACAAATAAATGACATTTACAGTTTCATGCAATTTGAATGTATAGGTCTTACTCAAGAAACAGAAGATATACCAGATATGGCAACATGTTGCCAATTACATAAGAGCTAGAAACAGCTCACCTTAAGCAAAACAACACCAGCGTAAATATCCTAATGCACTTAATTCTGACTGTGTGCTGCGGAACATGTGGGGAGAGCATTGAATTAATGACAGAGATTACTTCTATCTTGGTTAAAATGGTGGGTTACACAGAAATATGGACTAACATCCATTCCAAAAGAACCCTTCTACACATCATAGAAAACTTGTTTCAAATGAGATTATATTAAATCAGTCGGTACAAGGGGAATCGTATAAGTTATTGCATACTGCACATTGTTAACAATGTACAAAATTATAAAAATATAAAATTATTTTACAAATCCGTGATTTTATAATCACTAAAACTAATTAATAAGAATGTATTAATTAGGAAATTAGAACATAGTCTGCTTTACTTTCTGCTTCTGGTATTCTCCTCCATCGTCTTCAGTTGAATGTAATCTCGATCTTAACATTTGACATATCAATTTCTTCTATTCTTTTCTGTGTCAATACATTTCTTTCACTCTTATACCCATAAAGAGAAACAGAATGATTGCACAAATTATTATAATAATCATTAAAATTAAAGAAGTTAAGAATAGTCTCAACTTTCCCCCTCTCAAATTATCAGTCCATTCACCTACTTTGCTAAAACTCTTCAATTTCTCTGTCACCTGGGTATCTACAATCTTCCATACACTATGCTTTTCTGAAGCCTAAGGTTCATGAGAGACATTAGTAACGTTATTTATGCATTCATTAATAACCCTGTTGTTATCAGATATGAAGGTACAGCATTCCATGACCTTTGCAAACACCACCATCCTTCACAAGAAGGATATTTAGCGCTAAAAGGTTCAGCATTACCGTTGCTCTTAACACAATTAGTTCTGAATTATTTTGGCTTGAGGCTCCTGCAGTACTCAAAGCAAGCGTGTCCACCAGTGTAGACAAGAGTTTAACTTTTAGGTCATTCATAGCCATACCTATAGGAGGCATAATAGCATCTAATATATCTAATGCTATCTGTGCAAAACCACGTTTCACTGTCTTCAAATCATCTGCATCCTGCCTTCCACTCATATGATAAACTCTAGGAAACACCACTGCAAGATAACATGATCCAATTCAATTTCCTGGCAAATCAAAATAAGTGTTTTCCCCACATACATACATTCCTCTCGGAAGTGGCTCTTCACCAAACAGAAAGTCACCATTTATAACATCACTTTCTTCACACTCACTTTCATCCACATATTCAACTTTCCCAGTTTTCAAACATCAACTTTTGAGTTTTACTTGCCATGGTATTGAAAAACTGTTACATTCATTTTTTACCACAGCAAGGCCTAACACTTTACAAGTGTATCTTCCAATTGGGAGCAGATAGAAAACACATGTTTTAGTGAAGTTGTTTTTTAAGTTGCAAGTCTGAAAATGCCACTTTTAGAAAGTTGGCATTTTCTTACTTGAACCATTCTGTGACTCTGCGAATACACATCTGGGTTGGATGACAGTTGAGCTTTGTGAATTCACTCTAGACAGTCACAGGAAAAAAGAGGCTGATGGGTCTTCCTGAACTAGAGTGGCAGGAGGAGTTGACACTTGCACCTGAATAGGGCTGTGCCTGTCTCCACACAAAGAGCTGCATGCCCCCTTGTAGTATGTCTTGGGCCAGAGCCGCCAGGAAGGGCAAGGTCTTCTGCACTGCAAAGGCCTTTCTTTGAAGTTCCCTACTTAAAAGGTTAAAATAGGTATAAGTACTTGATCTCTAACACCCTTTACTCTGAACACTTCTGGACTGAGCACATTCTACCAGGAAGAATCGCTATTGTGCTGCCAGGAGGGACTTCCACTTTTCTGCTTGCTTTGCTGTTTTGTCCTGCTGCTACTTGCCTGGAGTGAGAGGACTAGACTTTACTCTCTAAAATGGCTTGACTGAGCTTGCCTCCTGTTGTTTTGCCTCCTGTTGCTGAAGTCTCAGGGACATCAAAGACTTCACCTGCATCTTGCAGCAAGCACCTGGGCTTCTCTGCTGTCAGTTGTGACCTGCCAAGTGGTGCCAAACCCAGTCCTAGGCCCTTGGAGGTGAATGTGGTGCTGCAAACAAGAAAATTGATGCCTTGACGCCAAGCATCAGTCAGAACCGGCATCTTCTGCAAAATCAATGCATCGCCGCTGCCTGTACCAAAGCCATGGACACGGCTCACCTGGTGTGCAATGCCGCAACCTCAACTTCAATGCATCCCCAACCTTGCCGCAGTGCCTCCGAAAAACTTCTGCAGTGTGAGCCCTGCCATCACGCAACCGACGTCTGTGGTGCCCTTCCTGACTCTGCCACATCCCCAGTCCTGCATGACCCCCGATCAACACATCACCTTGAGGCCAGCGGTTTGACGCTGAGGAATCGATGCTCCCCACTCTCGACATCAAGGCAACTTTGATGCCACATCACCTTCTAGAACCAAGGTCTCGCACCCGTACCTCCGCATTGTCCTAGAGTTGCAAAAGCTTCAATGACCCTGCACCACCTTAAAGAACCAATGCATCACCTGCAACCACAATGCATCACCGCCAACGTGTGACACTGCATCTTGGTTTGCGATGTCATATTCTTAGTTACTGATGCTGCTTCTTTGGTTTTTTGACTCTGCCAAGGTACTGAGCATGACTATATAGCCCCAGTGGGGGCTATAGGCTTCTAAGCACTGCAGTCCTTTGATTTATTTTTTAAAAGTTAAAATCTTGACTTGTGTATGTTGGATTTTTGTCATTTTGGTCGTTTTTATAGCCGCGTCTGGTGGCTTAGTGGACTAATACATCCACTGTAGGGGCCTGTGTTCCACTTCATGGTCATTAGTTCAAATCCCACCGGATCCACTCAGTTTTTCATCTTTATGAGGTTGATAAAATGAGTACCATTGAGTTGGGGAACAATAAGCATCTGTTAGTCAGTGCCAAGATACCCTTGAGTGAACGTGCGCCTTCAAAATGTACGTTATGTTATGTTTTACTCAGATAAATATTGGCTAGTTTTCTAAACTGATGTGGAGTACTTCTGTGGTGTTTTCACTGTGTTACTGTGTTCGTGTGCACAAATACTTGACACATTGCCTCTTTAGTTCAGCCAGATTGCTCTGTGCCAAGCTACCAGATGGTGATCACAGGTAAACTTTTAGTGTGTACTACACATACCCTAACCAGGGCGTGGGTCCCTACTTGGATGGGATACATATATCTGACAACTAGAGGCTTCATTTTTTAACAGTCTTCTAACAACTACTAATCAACCGGGGCTCAAAATTGTAGAATCTTTTGTTGCTCCTGCTGCCAAATTCACCCCAATGGGAAACAGATTTTACCTAATCAGCTATACCTTTACATTAATACAATACAATGTCATCAGTAATTGAAACAAGTGCATTTCAAGTCAATCCCATTGTTCCATATGGGGTCACTTCATAGGATGAGAGACCACTCTTTTTATAATGAGTAAATCTAATGCTCATACAAAGACGAAAAACATCTGGCCTCCTGAAACTAGTAGAAGCACACACTTTGGCAAGTTTGTGCGTGAGAGTTCCATTTATTCTCTCAACTACTCCAGAGATTGAGGACAATAGCAACAATGGAACCTTTGATCCATGTGGAGAGCAATAAAAATCAATAGTAAAATGTTATACGTAAAATGTGTGGCATGATCTGTCAATAGAAGTTGGAAGTCCACTCCATCAACAAAAGATTGACAACTGTCAGGCTGTCTGATCTCTGGGTGAGATAAGCCTCAACCCATTTAGAAAAACAATCAGACAAGAATGTATTTCAAGCCATTGCAAACTGGCATTTCAATAAAGTCTGCTTGGATTCTTGTAAACGGTCCCTCTGATTTGCCAATGTGATTTGTTAAAGTATTAGTACTTTTACCCCGATTAGCCTTTTTACAGACTAAGCAATGCAAGCATAAATTCTTAGCAGCATTTTTAAAAAGTATTTTTCCCAATATTTCTTAAAAGGTCTAAGGATAGCATTTCTCCCTTGGATATGGGATACAACTTCAAATATGGTAATATATATTTATATTTAGATGTAACATATATATCCTAATGGTTTTTCTTGTACCCTAATGCTTTCCATTTCTTTCTATCACCTTCTGTACCTTCCTTTTGAAGATCTCTGAAATTACTCAAAAAACTTTGAAGTATACGTAACAAGATACAATACTAAGTTTTTGTAGTTAGCATGGAATTTAGTATTGAGTCATCTTGTTCAGTTTCTTGAATCACTGTTTCATTTCCAAGTGCACAGTATCTGGCCACCTCATTAGTGATTCTATTTCCGAAAGTGACCATATCTTTTCCAGCCTTATGGGCAGCACAATTGATCACTTTTGGCTGCTGTATTACTATCACTAGATTGTGTATGTAGATTCTATTCCTGATGGGAGCACCAGAAGAGCTCATAAAATCTCTTGGTGACCACAGTTGCCCAAAATCATATACCAATCCAAAACCATAATTGTACCACCATCCAGTGTGCATAAAATCACAAAGTTCATTTTGGACAAGAAGTCTCTTCCCAATAATTTCACAGGACTTGGATCATATAGAATAACTTGATAATTATTTTCCCAGTGCACTATTTTAACTGGGGCATATGCTGTAACCTAATTACCAATGTGTTTATCATTGATTCCTACAATTGTGACTTTTCTTCCAAAGAGGGGTAGGTTTGGGACTTGCACAGAATAAACAGCATAATGGGTAACTCCTGTGTCTATTGAAAAAGAAACAGCATGGCCATTGATTTCACCATCAATGCAAAGCTCCCTTTGATCTACCTCCAGGACTGCTACAAGTAGGCAATCCTTATGCCCCCATGAACAGTTAGTTCGACTTAGCAATCCTGACGGAATCCTGGCTAAATGACTCCTCATCCCCATGCCTGAACCTCTTAGTCCCTCCCGACTACAACATTGCGAGGCTGGACAGACAACCTAACAAGAAAGGAGGGGGCATTGCCTGCATCTATCGCTCTAACCTTCTTGTCACGGAAATCCTGGCGGATACCTCTGACTCCTGTGAATACCTTGCCCTCTCAATTTGCAATAATTCCACCCTAATTTGCAACCTCCACATTTTTTACCACCCCCAGGCAGGAACGACTCCTTCACTGACATCCTCTTGGAAATCCTCACAGCAAAGAGTTCCTCCAGTGCTAATAACATCTTCCTCGGCGACTTCAACTTACACTGGAATGACTTCAAGGATACTCATGTCACGCCATTAAAGACCTCCTGACCGATCAAGCCCTGACACAATCTTGTTTACTCACAACCCACTTGAAAGGAGCCACTCTTGACTGGATGATCATTGCTAAGGAACAAACCCTCAAGCTTATCTCAATAGACCCCTGTGACTGGTCTGACCACCATGCCATTGCCTTCCTACTTCCAGGCTCCCTCAAGACGAGGGCCCCCCAGCCTGTGCTTCCTAAATGGTGGGCCAGAGACACTAAGAACCTTGACCACAAGGAACTCGAGGCTAGGTGCAAATCTGGCCTCCCCTCTTCCCCACATATCACAACGGTCAGTGACCTCAACGGTCACTTCTCTGCTACTATGTCCGACATTCTGTATGACCTGGCCCCTCTAAAACTAAAAAGAACTCAAATTAAAGATAAAAACCCCGGGTTCACTGGATCCCTCAACATTGAGAGGAGATCCCTCCGATAAGTCAAAAAAATATGGAGACAGCACCCCTCTGCCGCTCATTTAAAACTTCTCCGCCAGGCCAGAAATACATACAACAAGAACATCCTCAACTCAAAAAAATAATTCTTCAGAGCGGAACTGGGGAACGCTCAGAACAGGCCCAGCAAACTCTTTGAACTGGTCATACACCAATCCAATAAATTGGCCAAAACATCAAAAGAAAACCCCAAGTCTCTAATTTCACCTGAAGAATTCTCCTCGTTTTTTGCGGACAAAATTAAAAGCTTAGGTAACGAACTTAATTCCGTCCCATTCTCTGTAACCCCCCCTGACCTGCCTCCTCAACCCTCGCTTCCCCAACAGGCTTCACCCATGAACCAAGCACAGTGGACTAACTTCACACTCTACGACGAGGACTCTGTCTCCAAAATCCGATCTACCTTAAAGCTGAACAACCACTTCAACGACTCGCTCCCTTCCAAACGCCTAGCTACCGCCGCCCAATCCATTATCCCTAGCTGGACTTCGATAATTAATGCCTCCCTCCGGCAGGGATAAATTCCTGACTCCCTGTTAATGGGCCAAGTCCTCCCCATTTTGAAAAAGCCATCTCTGGATCCAGTCTCACCTGACAATTTCAGACCTATCTCCAACATCCCTCTCTTAGACAAAGTAATGGAGAAATGTGTGCAGCTACAGCTTCGTCGTCACATCAATAACTTTCACCTGCTCGATGACTTCCAGTCTGAATTCAGGCCAGGACACAGCACTGAAACCACCATGCTCCACATTGTCGATGATGCCCTCCAAGCCCTTGACCAAGGCAAAACCTGTCTCCTAATCCTCCTAGACCTATCCTCTGCCTTCGACACGGTCAACCATGGGAAACTTCTCGAACGTCTAAAACTTAGGATGGGACTAGATGGCACCGTCCTTAAATGGTTTGGCTCCTTCCTCCAAAACCGATCCCAAAGATTCCTAGTCAACGGCATCCTGTCCGCTCCCTCCTCGGTCACAGTAGGAGTCCCTCAAGGCTCAACGCTGTCCCCCACCCTCTTCAACCTCTATCTAGAACCACTCGCCGAAGTCCTCCGCACTGCAAATTTCTCCTACCATATGTCCGCGGATAACACACAGATCTACATCAAAATCTCATCTCTCGAGGAGGTTCTCTCCCTGAATGAGGCCCTGAAGCAGACCGTCCAATGGCTCACCTCCAATCAACTCAAACTCAATGCAAATAAAACGGAATTTCTTCTCATTTCCCCTGCTAAAACGAACCCTGAAACTCAAACTTGGATTAAGGCCATCACAGCCTTAAACTGTCCTCCGACCATTGTGAACTCGGCCAAATCGCTGGGAATAACCTTGGACTGCAACTTGAACATGCAAAACCACTTCAGCTCGTTGGCCAAATCTGCCAGAATCCACGTGAGCTATCTATGGAAACTGAAACCCTTCCTGGACGCTCCCGACCTAAAAATGGTAGTCCAAGCACTAGTCATTTCTAGACTGGAATATGGCTGCTCCACCCTCTCGGGCTTACCCAAGATCTCGCTAGCACCAATAAAAGCCTGCCCCAATGCGGCCGCCAGACTACTCACCGGCACAAGGAAATTTGATCACATTTCCCCACACTTGAAAATGCTGAACTGGCTTCCTCTCGAGGATAGAATACAGCTTAAGCTGGCATGCATCACGCACAAGGCCTTATACTCGAACTCCCCTGCATACCTGTCACAGACACTTGTGTTATCGGGTGGAATCAGAAACTCACGGTCCGCCAGAGACCTCCTACTCCAGCCTGCACGCTTTCGAAAAAAAAAAACTTAAAATCGGGCGTTCACTGGGGCTGCTGCAAGACTATGGAACTCCCTCCCACCCGCCATCAGAAGAATAACCTCTGTTGCTCGTTTCAAAAAGGACGCCAAATCCTTCCTCATGAGTAAATTCCTCATCTAAACCCTGACCCATAACCCCACAGAGACTATTGCCTCATTCCGTCAACCTTTCACCCTACTGTGAAACCTGGGGCCTACCTTCAACAACTACATTGTTAACCATACTTGTATCCTTCCTCCCTCCGTTGTCCTATGCTATAGTAATGCTAACTGTACCTTGTGTTCCCTGCATCCCCTTGTACTCCCATGATTCCCTTCCTATTGTACAACTCCTTGGCTATGTAAAGCGCTCTGATACCCTAACGGGTCAAGTTTGCGCTCTATAAAACACAAAATAAAATACAATTAAAATAAAATATAAGTGAAACCCTGAGTTCCTTCAGTCAGCCAAGCAATAGCAACTTTAAACTCAGGCCATAAATCACTAGGATTCCCAATCTCAAATAGTGAATTTAAATCAGTCCACAACATTTTTGAAAAGGCAAGCAACCTATCAAGTTACATGTACCATTAATCAGGCTCCTCTTGCAATTTTGAAAAATATTTGTAAAAGTATAAAGACACATCATTCTCCCCATCTCTCTCCCTTAATGGAAAATCTGTAAATGCCCATATTTTGTAATCAGTTGCAAACCCCTTCATCTTCTTCTCTGTAGTTTGCTTTTTACTTGCTGTCCCTCTGTTTCATCTTTCTTTGTATTTCTTTAAGTCTCTCCATTCTTTTTTTAATGTGAGCTCTTAAAGTTATTAAGCCTAATTCCTTTATTTCATCATGGATGAATGATGGGCACCATTTTGTAATTCATCTTCTCATTTTTCATTTTCTTAATATCTATTTCATGTTTCTAGCTTATTATGTGCTTCATTTGCACATCTTGCTGCTTCTCTGATCAAATATCATAATTCATCCATATTTTTTTACAACAATGTCTTCAGATCAATTAGCTCTTGTTTCCAGAAAATTATTTTTAAAAGTTCAACGTTAATAACTATCTTTGTAGGAATCTCTTCAACCACACCTATTGCAAGAGATGGATTAAGCTGAATGTAAGAACCAGTTGGGGTATATCTGCTGATATTTGAGTCTCAAGTTGATGCAGTCACTATTTTGCTCACAGTCATAGATGTAATTGGTACCCTTGTAGGGACGCCTGTACTTTCTCCAACTATACCCATATCTGGTACCATAACAGGATCAGGAATAAGTCCTTGCCTCTGTATTCAATCAGAATATGGAGGTGGTCTGGTATTTAAAAGATCTTTAAAAAATGATCCTCTTCATCTGACTCTGGATCCAAATTTTTCTTTCCCTTATTTGTTTTCTTCTTGTCTGTTGTTTCTTTCACCATTGCAGGGTCAACTCTCACTCGCTTTGTTATATCCTTCCTCTAACATCTTTCCTGTCTAACCCAATTATTGTCAATCCATTGTCTAAAGGAACACCTTACATTCTTTGCTATTTTTATCTCATTTTCTGTACTCATGCAATACCATTTCATCAATGCTTCAAACTGTGTAGGTCTATGCATGGTTTGTCACAAGAAATCTATCTTTCTTATGTTAAATATACCCTCCAAAGCAAATTGTAAATCTTTATCAGAAGCAGTATATTCATCCGAATCCGAAATCCAAGTACGTTTGTAAACCACCATGTCCGACATAATTTTGTATGAGGTCGTTCCCTTGGCAGGTAATTAACAGCCATCAATTGAAGGTACCACAGAAAGTTTAAGACTTCTGAACACAGCACCCATTATTTTACCCCAAAATTACCTTAATATCACACAAGAATATATTATGAATAACAAGCAGTCCCAACATGGCTCTTTCAAAGGTCAGCCTATCACAGCTCAGCTCTGTCAGAAACCAACAAATGACAGCATGACTTTTGTGGTGACTTTTCACCAATCACAGGGGCTTATTAGGATGGTGGGCGGACCTGAGTCTGCCCGCCATCCCTGTGGTGTGTGGTCCTGCACCGCGAATTAGGATATGACCGCCACCATGGCGGTTGCATTCTGCAATTTAACATTCCGGCGGGTGCTGCTGACATCAGCACCCGCCGCGATGATAAAATCGCATGTCTAGCATTTCCCTGCACCACATGGCAGGCACCACACTGTGCCTGCCACCTGGTTCAGCAAAATGTAGGGGGGTACCATAGGTACCCCCCCTAGTGCACCCTACCTCCCCAAGACACAAGGGGAGTCTACAACGGGCCCCTAGACCCAATCTGCGCCAGCCTTTCCATGGCGGCATCGCTGCCATGGAAAGTTCTTTTATTTCCCACATCCTAATATGGCGGACATTGCCTGCTAGGCACCACCACCATATTAGTGGCCCTGCTCCGCCCGCCAGGCAATTGTTACGATTGCCACCAGGCAGTAAAGGGGCGGATGGACTTTGCGTCCGCCGCAATACCCACTGCCATCCTAATATGGCGGTGGGTAAATCTCATTGAGATGGCGGAACGATCGCCACCACCGGCCCGGCAGTGGTGAGCGTTTCCATAATCGTAATGAGCCCCTCAGTTTGGCTCCCTGGTTGACAAACCAACGATAGAGCAGCTTGCCTTTCTCAAACTTCCTACACAAAATAAACAAAATAAACCTTGTCTGTTCAACCTAAATATGGAGAAAATCAGCAAGTTAGAATAAGGCAAGCCTCACAAACAATAGAAAACAAGAACAGCAACTTGTCAGCAACAATTCAACCCAATTTACACCAAGCAAAGCCTTTTCAGGGGCACTCTACTCTGGCTAATGTACCTACTCCCTTGCACTGAGAAACAAAGAATCAACCCATACACCAACACACAATCACCTGAAACAGGAAGCTCATTAATTCAGAAAACCCTATCTGTGTGCTTTGGACGCCTCACAAAACACACTACAATATGGAGACAAGTAAACCACAATATCTTGCGATCTTAGATTTTGAATAATCCAAAACCTAATCCAACATATAATAAAGCAAATCCTTTTCAAAATAATAATTACAAATAAGAATAGTACATTAGAATTAGAAGAGTTCTAGATCAATAAAAGTTAAAGGGTTTTATTACAAAATTAAAAAAGAAGCAACACAGAGTAATTTTTATGAAGGCTCTCAAATGTAAAATTATACAGAGTATGCAAAAATCTGAAAAATATTCCAAGCCTCAATGAGCAGCAAAATGAGAAAAGAATTGGACAGCATCCATAGTAGAATAGAAAAGTTTTCTGGCTCAACCTCAAAATCGAGGATTCTTCTACACAATGTATTCATAGAAAATGAGAACTTTTGCAGTTTCATCCTGGTGTGAGCGAATGTATCATTTCTTCAGCACATCAGAGCACAATAAAAACAAAAGTCATTTTATTTACCTTAACACCGAAGCACTATCCCACTACATGAACAATTTTTCAGCTCCCTCCATGATAACGTCATCTGGAGATGTTTCAACAAACAAGTTACATTAACAGTGTCACACCATTTGAAAGAATAAGTCTTAGTGAAGAAACGAAAGATATGACAGATTTGGCAACATGTTGTCAGTTACATCTGAGCTAGAGCCAGTTCGCCATGAGCAAAACAGCAATAATAATCGAGATATCCTAATACACTTCCTCTTGAATGTGTAATGCGGAGCTTGTGGGGAGAGGATGGTTTCAGGGTGGGGAACGTACAGAACAAATGCCAGAGAAGACTTCCATCTTGGCTAAAATGGTGTTTTACACAGAAATGTGGCTCAACCAACAACCATTAGAAAAACTCACTTATACACATCATCTAAAATTGCTTTAAATGAAATTATATTGAATCAGTCTGTACATGTGGACTTGTATATATAATTACATACTACAGATTCTTAATGATGAACAAAATCATAAAACCATACAGTTTTCCCCCCACATACTATCAATCTAAAGGTAGAGGGCACAATTCCCTTGCTTGAAGGAGGCCCATGGATCCCTTGCAATGCAACTGGACTAGCCAGCATTGATTTGTCAGAAATTCTTCGGGTACACAGTTCTTTGGATAAAAGAAACTCGCTGGTGTATGAACTAAAAAAACACTTGTAATAGTAATTTAATGGTTAGTTTTCTGTAGCCCATGCTAGGAAATGATTAGTACCAGTATTCTATACTCCAGAACTTTAAAAGCTACATAAAATTCCATATTTATCGAGAAACTCAAGAGATGGAAAGGAAGTAGGGGAAGGAAAGCTGGCCAGGGAAAAGTGTTCATCCACCAGTACAGTAAAGACAAATTGATGGAGAACGGATTGTAAAGAGTGTTGGCAACAATCATATGTACTTATAAAAAAAACCGGGGGATTACCCAGGCAGAGAATTGTGTGATCTTTTAACGCTCTGACCTTGGCAGAGATGCCCAGCTGCTGGTTGAGATGTCTTTGTTGGACTGCCTAGTCGAATATGGACGCCACTTTCAATCCGACTTTTTCTTTGATCAGAAGCCAGACTAAGAAGAGGCTCTCCGGGTTGAAGTGATGATATTTTTTAGGTCAGAAATCAGTTTAAGTGGCTAACGCAGGGCATCAATGAAGAGGACTTCGTCAACATTAGGAAGATGGTAAAAACAACCTTCACTGAACAGAGTATAAATCCCCCACTCGTAGGAGATCTCAGCTGTACAATTCAATTTGTTCTACGTCAAACCATATCTGTAAGATGGACCCTCAAAACAATGTACAGTTTTATTTGTCGAATGCCACTCTGGTGTGCAGACTACTCTTGGGCGGTGTTACTCTTTTTGAATAGAAAATGGCAGTGGAATACAGCATTTAATTTTGTTTACAAATAGACCTACTTGAACTCCAGGTCTGGCCACTGGTGCACATTCTCTGACTCTTTCGAAGCTACCAACTGCTGCATCTTCTGCCTTTTTACTATACACAGTGCTCGTGGCAGCCTGTCTTCTGTCTTCTGTGCATCTGTTGCCTTCCTACTCCTGTTGTGAAGGTTGTGAAGGGCGAAGTCACATAAATTCCTGTCTGGATTCCTTCTAAAACTCCTCCTGCAAGGAAGGGAATCCAAAGAAGGAGTTACTTTGTCTTATGGTTCCTAAGCTAGACTAGTGACCCAGCTCTAGTCCACATGAGGTCCCTGTGATTAGCCAAGAATGAAAGCACCCAAATGGGAAGGGGTGGTACCTCACCAAAACATGGTTGGAGCTGGATTTTCCCCCGTCACATGAAAAGGGAATTCATAATGCCCCCTTTGAGCCAGTGATTGGACGACTCACCACCCTGGACTTTATCATCCAGGTGTATATCCAGGGCATCTTGAACCTGTAAGCTTGTATCCCCAATGCATCCTGAAAAACTGTGGAATGGTTGACCAGTGGCACCACTTTTCTTCTTGTCCATAGGACTTTCCGAAAAACCCTCATCCAATGAAAGGAGACGACGATGAGGCCTCACTAGCCTCTTGAGGTCCTTCAGAAGCCACCCATCCAGAGACTAAAGTGCGTCACCAAAAGCGACCAATTGATTGTGACTCTGCTTGTCAAACATGCGTCACTTGATAAATGCTGACCTTTCATAATTAGAATACGTCCACCAAGCATTCACAGTTTGTGGCAGAAAGCACAGGCCACACCATGATATTTGGTTTGGACCCTGGAAGAGTGTTCTTATACCTTTATTTGAGTCCCCCGACTCTACTAGTTAGCGCACTCTCCAGCAATTGGGTGGCCTAGTGCACCTGCATCCTATGCTGAAAAACATGGTCCTGAAAATATTGTGTGACATTTATCAAGCTGGGTAAGAATGACAAGGTTAATCTTTGGAATCACCTGTCCAGACAGGAAGGATCCATCTGTTTTAATTAATTCTTGTTGGCTACTGTAATCTAATGAGATCATGTCACTTTGGTTTGACCAATCTGACTCGCTGTTGTAGTCCATCCAGGAATTGATTTATCCATATCCACTGACTCACCATAACATAATTGATGGAATGGGTTGGCTGAATACTTGCAGCGCTCTATAACATGTTAGATACAGACTACCTTTTAAAAAAAATATCATTCCTGAGTCTACGAGTTGAATTTGAAGATTTGCACCAAGATACGCTTTCACTTATCACAAAAATAAAACAAAAATGCTCAGCACAAATCGTGAATACGTTACATTTTTTAACATGACTGGTAGATCAAAAGATATCAGTACTGGTAAATTATAAACAACCCTCACCCCAAACGCAGTAGAGCTTTTTCGATCGACGCTAGCGGCAGCACGCATGCTCTGCTTGCTCTGCCAGACTGCTGTAGTAGAGTATGGGAGAGAAGCCAGTTTTTGACATTGTCTTTCGTAAATGCTGCCTTCGGATTCGTTAACAGGCTTGGTAGTCCCTCATTAGTCTTCATTTGTAACCTACTGGTTCCTTTACTTCGGTTGTTCCATGGGACTGGGGTGGCAGAGTGGGCTAAAGAACGGCGATGGATTAAACCCAGATCTGCTGACTGGGTGTGATTGTTTAATTGGTTCAGATGCTCCGTCCGTCACCACCCCCTTTTGTACCACTTTGTTCGCCATAAGTTGGCAGGGTATGCTCAGACGTGAGTCCCTTGCTCACTTTGCCACTGGATTCAAGCAAGCCGGGCTGAAGGCGGCTGAAATGCCAGAAACCGGTCCTCGGAAGCTTGTTTCCGGTCCAGGGAAGGCATGGCTTGGCAGTTCGGGCTGGACTGTTCCCATGAGGCACAGGGTCAGACTGATTTGCATATGGCCATGTCTGAACTGGGGTGGCAGAGTGGGCTAAAGAACGGTGATGGATTAAACCCAGATCTGTTGACAGGGTGTGAGTGTTAGATAGGTTCAGATGCTCCATCCATCACCACCCCCTTTTGTACCACTTTGTTCGCCATAAGTTGTCAGGCTATGCTCAGACCTGAGTCCCTTGCTCACTTTGCCACTGGATTCAAGCAAGCCGGGCTGAAGACGGCTGAAATGCCAGAAACCGGTCCTTGGAAGCTTGTTTCCTGTCCAGGGAAGGCATGGCTTGGCAGTTCGGGCTGGACTGTTCCCATGAGGCACAGGTCAGACTGATTTGCATATGGCCATGTCTGAACTGGGGTAGCAGAGTGGGCTAAAGAACGGTGATGGATTAAACCCAGATCTGTTGACTGGGTGTGAGTGTTTGATTGGTTCAGATGCTCCGTCCATCACCACCCCCTTTTGTACCACTTTGTTTGCCATAAGTTGGCAGGGTATGCTCAGACGTGAGTCCCTTGCTCACTTTGCCACTGGATTCAAGCAAGCCGGGCTGAAGACGGCTGCAATGCCAGAAACCGGTCCTCGGAAGCTTGTTTCCGGTCCAGGGAAGGCATGGCTTGGCAGTTCGGGCTCGACTGTTCCCATGAGGCACAGGGTCAGACTAATTTGCATATGGCCATGTCTAAACTGGGGTGGCAGAGTGGGCTAAAGAACGGTGATGGTTTAAACCCAGATCTGTTGACTGGGTGTGAGTGTTTGATTGGTTCAGATGCTCCGTCCATCACCACCCCCTTTTGTACCACTGTGTTTTTTAAGCAGCATGGTCGCCCCATAACACGTGCGCCCACTTTCAATCACTTTGACCCGACATTACCTTGTGTCTGTTCCAACCCCCCAAGTAAATTGGATTTAAAAATGATTAGCGAATTAAGTCATGTAAATTCCAGGTAGCACATACTCTTGTGCCAATGGGCTGAAGCTGACAACAGCACATCCGTGTTACATGTCATCTGCACTAAAGCCACCTTGCGGGTTGTTTTCAAACGCCTGTTTTATTAACAACACCACTACCACCACAAATACCACAAAATACCACCACCACCAATACCACCACCAACAATACCACCCCACCAATCCAATACCACCACCACCAATACCAATACCACCACAAATACCAATACTAACCACTAGCAATACCACCAATACCACCACCACAACCACCTTCCACCAATACCACCAACACCAATACCATCACCACCACCAATACCACCACTAATGCCACCACCACCAATACCACCACTAATACCACCACCACCAATACTACCACCAATACCACCACTGATAGAGCGCGCAGGTCACCCGACTAACAATTCACCATTACGCACACTTGGGCCCATATATTTTCAATACACCATATTTATTAATCGGGTAACCTTACACTCTACTACCAGTAACCCAGTTCATTCCTATTATTTCCAATGTACCCGACTTACCAATCCACGTTACAGGTACCTATGATCACAATGGATCAGGGAGCAAGATGTAAAAGAAAGGCAGACACCAAAATACAAATACCATTTACTATATGTGCACTCATATAGTAACCAGAGACACGGGAAGTTTTCAAAAATCTTTATCTAATCTTCTTCAAAGTCAAAAAGTAAAAGATTTACAGCAATTAAACTATCAATAACCAGAAGCATGAATATCATGTAACGGGAAGGTGAGAACAGGGAACATGCTAATAAGGATTTTCAGAGCTTAGACTCAGTATGATGTCTAAAGGACGGGAAAGATAAGGAACATGCTAGACTGTCACAGTCTAATTTACCCCTCGAAGATGGGTAAGGCAAAAGAACTTTAATTAGTCTACAGAAAAATTTGAAGGTAACATGTAGCTATAGGGCAGGAAAAATGTGGAGCACGCTAATAATTCTTTATAATTACTTTAAATCAACTAAAGGATGGGTAAAGAAAAGGAACATCTATATTTCATGAACAGTATATCAGGAGTTTCTTAAAGGATGAGGAAGAATGGAACATGCTAGTATAACAACTAAAATGTAGGACTTTATCATTGGTCAGCACAGGGAGGGTAAGAAAATGAACAATGTGAAAGAATGATTTTATTAAAAGCAAGGAAATGGAGAATGCGTACTGGGTTCCCTCAGATATATATTTACCTGAACGGTGTGGAGACCAACCCTGGCCACGGGTCAGTTAAGGACAGTAGGAACCCCAGGGAAGGACAGTCGCCAGTAGGCCAGCAGGTGCAGAATGGAAACCGAGGACAGGAAAACCAGATTAGGATCAGGACAGGACCATCAAGGAAAGACCAGCACCCGCAGTTCAGTTGCAACGCCTGCACTACACCCTCTCTGCAGCTATCAGTCAAAACCCCGATTGGGTTATCGAATTCCCCAGCAAAGTGCTCCGCCAGGACTTAAGGTTTCCAAAACCCCGATTGGGTCTCTGGAAATTTCGGACAGAGTGCTCCGCAGCACCTCTGTTTCTCGATTAGTTATTGAGTGCGTTGGGTCAGTGACAGGTCAGCTATTCGGACAAGTCGAACAATTTCTCTAGCTAAACCTAGGCTAGTTATACTGTTCTCGGGTCAGTGTACCATCCCCCAAATGTTGCAAGTGTAAGAATCCCCAATTTCGATTGGTCCACAGGAAGGACAGGTCATCACACCAACCAGGATTTGACTTTCTCAAGCCCTAATTTACATCTTTTGGGACCGCCTATTGAATTTGGGGTTCCCATGACATGCTTTACACATAAAAATGAAGAATATACAATTGTTACAAATGCAGTACAGTTCAGCTTTGTCTTGCTGGGTCACAGGTCGGTTCCCAGGAGCATCTTGGCTGTGGCAGCCAGCTGGCTGGGTTCCATTGGTACAAGGTTTTCTTCCCTCTGCCAGGGTGACATGTGCAGTAGGGACTTCAAAGATGGAGTAGTAAGCACCTCCCAGGCCCAAAAGGTTCGATACATGAAAAGTAAAGGAAAAAAATTTCGAACACAGAAATAAATGATTACACTGTATACCAGGGATCCCTATATTACCCCCATTACTTCATATTAACTATAGCCTTAGTTATTAATGCAGACAGACAGCATAGCAAAAGCTGAAGTGCAAGCTTCGGCATGTGAGAACATAAAGCAGCCATCTTATTGCTAATGCGCAAGTGCAAAGGATTCCCACCAGAACTGCGAGTACATCACGTCACATGGGTATGACCGACGCATGCGCAGAAGAAATTCCCGCGTAGCAGCAGCCATTTTAGTGGCAAGCGATTTAGGATGAGTAAACACATAAGCAAGCGTCACTGGGACACCCCGTGTAATGTAAAATGTGCAATATTAGTAACACAAACAGGTTGATTATATTTTATTAACATTATTTGAGGTTCTTGATACAAGCAAGTCGCTTTACGTGTGAATCCTTGCTCCATCACCACTACCACAAATACAACCACCACCACCACCAATACCACCACCACCGCCAATACCACCACCAATACCACCATCACCAATACCACCACAGCCACATTACCACCACCACCAATACCACCACCACCAATATCACAATACCAACACCATGTCACCAGTACCATCATTAATGCCACCAATACCACCACCAATACCACCACCACCAATACCACCACCGCCAATGCCACCAATACCACCACCACCAATACCATCACCACCACCAATATCACCACCACCAATACCATCACTACCAATACCACCACCATCACCACTACCAATACCACCACCACCAATACCACCACCAATACCAATACCACCACCATCACTAATACCACAACCAATACCATCACCAATACCAATACTACCACCAATACCAACACCACCAATACCGCCACCACCAATTCCACCACCACCACCAATACCACCACCACCAAAACCACCACCAATATCACCACTACCAATACCACACGTACCACCACCAATACCACCACCACCAATACCAGTACCACCACCAATACCACCATGCGCTGCATCAGCGGAAACTGCTTGTGTTTTTTGAGCAGCATGGCCGCCCCGTAACACGGGCACCCACTTTCAATCACTTTGACCCGACATTACCTTGTGTCTGTTCCAACCCCCCAAGTAAATTGGATTTAGAAATTATTAGCAAATTAAGTCATGTGAATTCCAGGTAGCACATACTCATGTGCCAATGAGCTGAAGCTGACAACAGCACATCTGTGTTACATGTCATCTGCACTAAAGCCATAGTACAGGTTGTTTTCAAACACCTGTTTTATTAACAACAACACCACCACTGCCATCACAAATATCACCACCAATACCACCATCACCACCACCAATACCACCACCGCCACCAATACCACCACCACCAATACCACCCCACCAACCCAATACCACCACCACCAATACCAATACCACCACCAATACAAACCACTAGCAATACCACCAATACCACCACCAATACCAATACCACCACTAATGCCACCATCACCAATACCACCACCACCAATACCACCACTACCACAAATACAACCACCAATACCACCACCACCACCAATACCACCACAATATTACCATCACCAACATCACCACAACCACCATTACCACACCACCAATACCACCACCACCAATCCCACCACTAATATCACAATACCAACACCAATACCACCAGTACCATCGCCAATGCCACCAATACCACCACCATCATCAATACCACCACCATCAATGCCACCAATGCCAACACCATCACAAATACCACCACCACCACCAATATCACCACCACCAATGCCACCACCACCACTACCAATACCACCACCACCAATACCACCACCATCACCAATACCACAACCAATACCATCACCAATACCAATACTACCACCAATACCACCACCACCAATACCACCACCACCAATACCACCACCAATACCAGTGTCACCACCAATACCACCACCAATACCACAACCACCAATACTACCACCAATACCATCACCACCACCAATATCACCACCACCAATACCAACACCACCACCAATACCAATACCACTACTACCACCACCACCACCACCAATACCCCTACCACCACCACCAATACCACCACCACCACCAATACCACCACCATCAATACCAATACCACCACCAATACCACCATCAATACCAATACCACCACCAATACACCAAGACCAACACCACCAATATCACTGTCATCACCAATACCACCAGCAATGCCACCATCACCAATATCACCACCAATAACACTTCCACCAATACAACCACCACCACAATCAATACAACCAATACCGAGGAGGAGCTTCGCGCGCATCCGTGATGGCCGCGTGAGCACAGGGCTCCCGAGGACCCTTGCTGCCTCCCGCATTTATCCTGGATACTATCTTGATTTGATGGAAGGTCATTGAAGACACAACCCGGCTGATGTACTAGCAGGTTTCTGGGTCGGAATTGGACGCAGGGTCACCGAGTTATGCCGTCCTCAAGTTTGTGGCCTTCTCCATGGAACCGCCTGGACCTTGAGTTGTGGCTCTACCCAGGTCGTAATTCAACAACTACGGCTGGCGGGGACCAGTTCACAGCCTCACTTCACTTTCGGTTTTGTTTCTCCCACGCATCTTCTTCTATCTGCGGGGTGACGGTTGATTGGGCTGGCTCCTATGCCAGTTCATTGGGCTTAGAGCTAGCGACAGGTTGGCTGTGGACTCAAATTGACTCAACTCTGCCTCTGGTATTCTTGTGGGTGAATTCTACGGAGCCATTTGGACCAGATCCCAAGCCTCCCTTCGGGGCACCCGGCTCGCCATGACGGACAAGCCCGAGGGTGAAAAACGGAAAGTCAAGACCAGCTTCCGTGGAGGCTCAACCCAGACGAATGTCATGGATCGTTACACACTTTCTAAAGGATCCCCCGGTGGCACACCTAGGACACGGGAGGAGGCTGTCGACGATCCCGCCGTACCGGCGGACTTAACGCTACAGGACGTGATGGGCGCCATTGCTGGTATCAAGTCCTCCATTGGCCAACAATATGAAGCCCTGGCTCTGAAGCTGGACACGGTGGCCATTGATGTCAACCTCATTCGAACTGATTTGGCCAAGACGAACGAGAGGGTGAAGTCCCTTGACCTAAAGACGTCCAGCCTTCCAACAGATGTTTCCGACTTGCAAACAGAAGTGCGCAACCTTAGAACTGCCAATGACTTCTTTACTCGTCGCTTGGAGGATTTTGAAGGCCGTGCATGGCACAACAACGTGCGTATTATTGGGGTTCCGGAAGGCTCTAGTTCACTCTCCACTGATCTTCGAGTGGAGGACCTTATCCTCAATCATCTTGCACCCAAGGGCCTGAGCAAATTCTTTGCTATTGAACGTGCGCACAGGGTGCCGGGGGGACAGGCGAAGCCCGGTTTTCCCCCCCGTCCGATTATTGCACAGATCTTCACCTTCAGAGATCGCAACGCCATCTTGCAGGCGGCACGGACAGGCGGTCCTATGCAGTTCGAGAACGCTGCTGTGCACTTTTACCCTGATTTTTCCCAGTCGGTCCAGAAACAACGAATGGGATTTCAAGGGGTGAAACGGCGGCTTAGGGACATGGAGTTAAAATACGCGATGCTGTTCCCGGCCCGACTTCGAATGCCGAACACGTCAATCGAACATTCTTCTTTGTCAGGCCTGAGGAAGCGAGTGATTGGTTGGACGCTTTACTGGCTCGCCGTGCTGACCAGGACCATACTGGTGGCGCTGAGGGGGGTCTAATGGACCAAGAATGACTATGGCGTCTGTGTCCGGAACACTATTCACCATTAATAGCTGAGGCTCACTGACTTCTTTGATCATTCCCTTCGTATCCAGGGAGGTAGCGGCGATGGCGGGGCCCTTTCCTCCTCTGGGGTTTCTTTGTGTAGACTAGTTGTTTGTTTGTAATTGTTAGGGCGACAGGCACACTGCAAATTGGGGTGGCTTCTGAGTCTGTGCAGGGGTGCAGGGTGGGGGGGGAGTTGTGTTGGGAACATTGAGGGTAGGGAGGGAAATGTTTTGGGATTGTTTTTTTGTTTTTTTCAAGGCAAAGAACTTTCACTATTTCTGACATTGGTGTGGTGCTCGTTTTGAGATGGGAGTTCATTGTAGATCTGGATGGGGGTAGGGGGTTGAGGGTATTGTGCTGGAATGTGAATGGGTTGGGTGAACGGATAAAGAGAGGGGTGGTTATGCAGCTTTTGCGGCGCCTCTCGCCCGACGTTGTTCTGCTACAAGAGACGCACTTGATTGGGAATACTTGTCACGCTCTTAATAGACGGGGTTATAGTCTTGCTGCCCATTCTGGGTTTACATCTAGTTCTAGAGGGGTGGGTATATTGCTTAGGACTTCCCTCCCCTTCGAAGTTGATGATGTGGTCCTTGATGCCAGGGGTCGATATGTTGCACTTGTTGGGCGGTGGGAGGGAAAGACGGTTTCGTTAGTATCGGTGTATGTCCCTCCTGGTCTACAATCCACAACATTTGGTGACCTGGGGCGGATAGTTTTGGGTCTCCCGGAGGGTGTTTGATATTGGGTGGTGATTTTAACTCCGTCATTTCTGGAGGAGCGGATCGCTATCCGCCCAGAGACCTTCCTGCTGCGCAATCCTGGTTGGGTGACTTTCTGGAAACATTGGGGCTTGTAGATTGTTGGAGGCTAATGCATCCAGAGCAGACTCAGTTTACCTTCCATTCGGGAGCACATGGTAGTCTTTCTAGACTGGATTATATCCTGATACCGGCTGCCCTGTCCTCTTCGATTGGAGAGATTAAACACCTGGCCCGGGGTATATCAGACCATTCCCCTATCTGGTTTTATTTTACTCTTAACACAGGCGCTGAAGGGAGGATGGCCCCGATTAACCCCTGGTATCTTCTTAACCCCAAAACTCGCACTGAACTGATTAAATCATTTGATCTGTATTTTGCTGAAAATGTGGGTTCTGTGCCCTCGCCTGTTTCGCTGTGGGAAGCCTTCAAGACTGTTATCAGGGGACAGGCATTGTCTTTGATTGGGTGTGCCAAGAAATGTAAGAATGAGGCAATTGTTCATCTCGAGACTGAAATTACAGAATTAGAGACTGCATTGGAGCGAGATGTGACTCGAGAAGCATTGCATATTCTCCACCTTAAACAATTGGAATATAAAACTTTGGTTACTGATGCGGCCAAGATGATGAGTAGGGAACAGCAGGGACGGTTATATGACGTGGGCGATAAAGCAGGGAAATTGATTGCCTGGCTGGACAGACGGGAGAGAGCGAGTCGTGTAGTTCCGGTGATTGAGAAATTGGATGGTATGCGTGTGACGGACCCTGTTGAAATTGTTGAATGCTTTGCTGATTATTTCAGAGAGGTGTATACCCCGGTGTCCGACAGGCCCGAGGAGGATTCTCAGTTGTTGCTTAGAGATATAGCGCTGCCGTGTTTGTCAGAATTAGATCGGGATTGTTTGGATGCCGCACCCTCGGTGGATGAGGTGGCTCTCGCGCTGCGCTCCATTCGTTCCGGCAAGGCTCTGGGTCCCAATGGCCTTCCTATAGAAGTGTATAAACTACGCCCTGATACTCTAGCTCCCTATCTCCGAGATATGTTTTTGGCTGCGTGAGAAAATGGTTCCCTCCCTAGGGACCAGCGTCTTGCGACCATTGTGGTGATCCACAAGGAGGGCAAGCCACGGGATCACTGCTCGTCTTATAGACCCATTTCGCTCTTAAACGCGGAGCCTATGATCCTCAACAAGCTGCTCGCTAATCGTCTGATTACGGTGATCAGCGACTTGATCCATCCGGATCAGTCGGGTTTTATCCCTCATTGTGGCACGGCATTAAATTTACGACGTTTGCATGGTGTTCTCGCGAGGGCCCCGACGTTGCGTGAACCGGCCATCTTGGCGTCCTTAGACGCCACGATGGCCTTTGACACAATCGAATGGTCGTATCTCTGGGCCGTACTCGCCAAGTTTGGATTTGGCGCTGGCTTTATTGGTTGGGTCAAACTCCTGTATGAAACGCCACTGGCGCAGGTGGTGGTTAATGGTCGTGTTTCCATGCCTTTTGCTCTCGGGAGGGGCACGCGGCAGGGTTGTCCGTTATCCCCACTTCTCTTTGCTCTTGCGTTGGAGCCACTCCCTGCTTGGCTACGGTGGGAACCTTTGATGAAGGGCATACGTTGGACTCCGGAATTTGAAGATCGTATCTCCTTATATGCGGATGATATTTTATTGTACCTCACATCTCCCCAAAAATCGCTTACCGTATTGTTCAACGTGCTTAACTCCTTCGGGAAGAACTCGGGCCTTGTTATCAATTGGTCAAAATCCTATATCTACGTGCTCGCGGGTGGGGTCCCTCGGTTACCGCGGGGCTGTCCCATCCAGTTGTCGCAGTCTGGTTTTAAATACCTGGGTGTGTATATTTCGCTGGATCCGGCGGTTCGCTACGAACTTAATTTACTCCCTCCACTCCATAGGTTGCGCTCGGATGTAGCGCGCTGGCGTAGATAACCGTTGTCTCCCCTAGGGCGTGCGGCCCTCTTTAAAATTATGTCCTTGCCGCGGTTTCTCTACGCACTTCAGAATAGTTTTGATGTAATCCCGTCAAAATATTTCTGGGAAATAGAATCGCTGCAGAGGCAATTGCTATGGGACGGACATTCACGCATCGCTCTTTCAAAATTAACACTTCCCTGGTATGATGGCGGCATAGCACTTCCGGATATTTGTAGATATTATTGGGCTTCCCAACTTGCTGCCATCAACCACGGGATGTATGTTCCGGCATTGAATCCGGCTTTTGAAATGGATAAGTGGCTCCTCCCATTCACAACTCTCGGGACCTACTGCAATAGCCGTGCGGGTTTGGCATAGCGCGACGGCGGCTATGGGCTGGAGTGATAAGCTAACTGGCGCGGCTCCGCTTTATGCCTCTGCGAAATTGGGTTGCCTATGGAATATGAAGGGTTTTGATAAATGGGACCCGATCGGTATTAGTAAAGTGCGTGATCTCTGGGTTAAAGGAGGGGTGAAGTCCTATTCGGACCTGCAAGCGGAGTATAAGCTGAGTGATAGGGAACATTTTTGTTATGTACAGGTACACCGTGCTTTGAATTCTGTGTTTCCCGTGGGTAGTGATATTCCGGAATCTTCCCCCCTTGAAGATCGTGTATTAGACGGTCATGTGCCAGACAGTACTATCTCATTGTTTTATAACAAGATGATTAATGACCGATCGAGTTTGCTTGATCACCTTCGTGAAGCTTGGATTGCTGATGGCATTGAACTAGATGATGAGGACTGGCAGTCCGCGATCTCCTCTCCCAGGGAGGTTGCGATTCCGGCCCGGCTCCGTCTGGTCCAACTCAAGATCCTCCACAGAAGCTATGTCACCGGCCCCCGCCTAATCCATATGGGCTATTCCACGGATGGCTTGTGTAGGCGTGGTTGTGGTCTCCTTGGCACCTATCTCCATATCATATGGGAATGCCCTGAGGTGGTGCGATTTTGGACCCGTATACATGATGTGATGAATGAAGTAACGGGTGTTGTGATGATGCCAGAAGCCCGGCAATGTTTATTGAATGTATGGGGTCCGAATGATTATGACGTGTCGCAGCTGCGGTGGGTGACTCTTGCCAATATGGTTGCCAAACGAGATATTGCACAATTGTGGGGGTCCCCGAGGCCGCCTACAGTGACTGCTTGGAAAGAGAGTGTGGACTGGTGCATGTTCAGAGAGAAGACGGTATATATAGCAAGAGGCAGACCCAGTAAATAGGGAAAGATTTGGGCCAGTGGAACTCATACCGGGGAGATATATGTACGCCCCCACTCGCAGAAATTCCTAGTCCTTCTCAATCGCCCTGACCTGCATTCCTTCTAAGCTGTGATACATTGTGCTGTTTATGTGCAATTTTGCCTTTGGCCTCCCCCCCCTTATCTATATTCGAAGAATTTTCTCTCCTGTTGTCATGTATCTCCCGTCCTCCTTGAGCACAGACCTAATGGATGTACTATCGCTGTATTGCCTTGAATGTATGTTGTTGTGTTTTTGTATTTTCTGTTTTATGTAATAAAAAGTTACAACAAAAAAAATACAACCAATACCACCACCACCACCCCAACCACCACCAATGCCACAACCACCAATACCGCCACCACCACCAATACCACCACCACCATCAATGCCACCATTAATACCACTACTATCACCAATACCACCACCACCAATACCACCAACAATACCAGCACAAATACTAGTGCCACCACCACCAATATCACAACCATTACCACCACCACCAATACCCACACCACCAATACCACCACCACCAATACAACGAATACCACCAATACCACCATCACCACCAATACCACCACCACCAATACCAACACCACCACCCTAATACCACCACCACCAATATCAATACCACCAACACCACCACCTCAGTGCCACTCACTCACTAGTAATTGCAGGGGCACTGTACAAGGCCTGAGCTGCAGCCAAGACCATCCTTCCCTTCCTTCATGCTTGCCATAAAGCACAGCCCACCCAGGAGGAGAAGCCAGGGCCCTATTACAGCTGGAATCTTTTTTATTAGGCCAAAGATAACAATGACATTACGCAATGCCACACTGCACACTCAAATCACAAAAGGGCAGGAAATAGCCCCCTCTTCCTCCTGAGCCGTGACAGTGTAATCACGGAGCGAAAGGTGTTGCAGCCCTTCGTTAGCGTTTATATCTCAGATCATATGTAACTCTCACTTCACACTTTGTGTCTGTGTAATTTACAACACTTACACATCTTCTTCACTCCAGTATTTATCCCTACTTTGAAGACGTCGCAAGCCAGTCTTTTCCTCTGATATTTACAATATAACAAGCGTTCAAGAGGCCCTTCTCGCATTTGCGAGAGTTTAAGCTATTAGTATTGTAAATGACAATGCCTTTTATTTATGTTTTAAAACCCAAAACATAAATAAAAGGCATTGTTATTTACAATGCCAATAGCTCAAACTAGTGTTAATGCGAGACCTATTGCATTGCAAATGATTGTTTCTTTTCTAAACATAAATTGTATTGCATTTTAAAAAAGAAACAGCATACAGTATATATCAATCATTCAGTATTACTCGACCACGAAAAAGACACCTCTTTCAAGGATACATGAAGATTTTACGGCTTTGACCACAGGAAGTTCAACATGCTTTACGGATAATGCAATCAGCTTCCCAAACCCATTAACTCAGTAGAACAAAGTATACATTGTTTTCCCCCACAACAAAGAAGAACCGTAATAAAGAAACTTTCAATCATTCTATGATCAAATTATTTTATTGAGTCTAGTAAGAGAGAAATATAGAAACAAATCGTGAAATCCAATGTGTGCCCACAAAAACTCAACACCACGATCAAACTCTGCTGCTAAGGACATGTGGATTGGTGAATGTCAATTTTCTAAACTCTGAGCATCACTAATTGCTCCTTCGGTTATACGTGACCTTATCCATGGTGCTGAACATTCGTTCGATCACATTAGCCCCTAAAGACTGTTAGAAATATATGCAACACACAGCAAAGTGGAACAAACCAACTCCAGGCTGTGGGTCACGGAACATGGATTCAACAAAACCACATTTTTGAATATCTGTGAAATGGTTAGGGCTAGAAACATGAGACTTTTTTGTTTTTATCTTTTACATTTTTCCTATCCTACCATTGTGAGATGTATATTAAAGAGCTAATCATTTTACAGAAACAATAAACCACATGACAAGTTATTTTTAAATGAGGCGATAGCTACATTATTGGAATGGAATCCAATATAATCATTGGCCTTGGGACATGAATGGTAAACTACATCGTGTAGCCTCGTCCACGTGTTACACACGGGACTAATGGCGAGACTGCATTACAGCTTGGCATGTGACAGGCAAGCAGGTTTTTTTTTTATTCAACCGACCAAGCACAGAAATAAAGGACATATTATGCCCTGTTTCAATGTCCGCAATTTTGCTTTGCCAGGGGTCTGCATCTATGAGGCTCTCTCGTAGAGCACTGACTGTGATGAAAAAGAGTTCGATACATATGTGCAGGCACAGTAAGTGTGGTAACAGCAGAAGCTTACACACATACAGAACGATACAATCAGTGCAAGTTTTCTTCATCTCACACCTAACAACAAAACCACAGATAGCAGCAATTGGAGTTTCTTTCAAATTCAAGGTGTACAGCACACACACTTATGAAGCAATGCAGCACGGTGACAGCATTGCAATTTTTTTCCCCACAACAGTCTGTCTATTCAACTTTCCTTCCCTCCGAAACGTTTATAACCAGCCGCGGAACATGCAGGTAAGAGCAGTGGGGCCGGGTTGGGTGGGGAATCAACTGACGACAATGAGGGAAAATTAAATAAATATCTAATTTTCCCTCCGCATCGTCTGTTGAAATCCCCTCCACCGAGGCCACCACCCCACCACTCTTACCTATAAGGGCTGCAGCTGCTTATAGCATGGGGGCAGTAATAAGTTAAATGCACTAAATATGGGAAAGAAACAATATGATTAGTTAAATGCACTAAGCAACGATCAAAGAAGCTATATGTAGAGTAAAATTCAAGTAACTACTAGTTTATCAATCAATTAAGTCAAGCCCTTGTTTAGTTTTGAAGTGGAAAGAGAACAAGCAAGATTGTGAGACCAGGAACACATTCTAGTTCTATGGTCAGCATTCTCTGCATACTGGGTCTGGGTAGTTCTTGTTAGTGTGTGGTTGTCTGTATAATATAGATTTCATCATTGCTGGACCTAGTTTTCCTCATGGAAACCTGGCAGAACCCTGCATCAGATATTGCCCCTCTGGCTACACTATTGCCAGGCATGACAGAATTCACAAGCCCCAAGGTGGAATCACCATCACCCACAAGAACACCATCAGCTGCACCACAGCCACAAACACATCATTCTCCAACATGGAACACCTGTTGGTCAAGCTCTGTGTCCGCCAACTTCACCTTAAGCAGCACTCTTATCTACAGAACACTGCACACCGACTTCACTGACACCATCACAGACTTTGCTGCACCACTTGCCCTCTATGCTAGTGAGAGAGCGCAAACTGATATAAATGTATGAGTACATCACACTTACCTATAGTAAGCACAAGTCATGATGAGAAATGCCATGAGTGCTAATAGTATCTGAAATTATATTCTAAATATATAGCTAATATAGAGATTTAAGTAGAAGTGGAACTAATACAGAAATGTGTGACATTATATGATTTTATTAGACGTGATTATTTTGAATCTATGTCGTGTAGCTGTTAACTTATAAGATGGTCTGTGGTAAAACGCAGAACGTGGTAGGCCTCAGGGCCAGAGCTGGAGCTAAAAGGGAAGGTGTTTCTTTTCACGACACAGATTGTTTAACGTTTTTGGTCATTGCATTAATGGGCCATGATTTAGAGTAATGTTTTCTAAATAATAGAATAAGAGTTTTAACATGCTTTAATTAAATGAAGAAATTGAATGCTATAATCATAATGTGAAATATTGTAGGCCTGAAATGTTTTAGCATTGATTTACACGTACATGTCTGGGCTGAGAAATGTTGCAAGCCTTTTTAGAAGTCTATGAGAGTTGGGTTCTTGGCGGCAGATATCTGTCTGCAACAGGAAAGGGGGGATCCAATTATAAGTGAATGAATAGAGGTCTGTTCAGTAGACGGCCCAGACATGGAGGAGGGTTCTGGAATGTTTAAGGGGTATCAGCGGGCCGGAGAAGAGACTGAGAAGCAAGGTCAACTCTAACGTCTGAGGCCCAATACAAAGCATCATGGAAAAAGCCTGAAGTTGCACCACGTGAGAGGCGTTTCGCAAGGGGCGTCTCAAATGTTGTTGACTGTTTTGTATTAGGGACAGCACCCCTGGGTGGAGTTAGAGCAGAGACCTGAGGACCCTTTAGAGAGCGGATGGGTAGGCAGTGAGGGGTCATGACTGGAGAACTTTAGGTTTCACCAAGAGACTTAGAGTGGGTGACTTCCCTTGGGGGTCATTCATTGCTGACACCTTTGTTAGGTTGGGATTTGGTTAAGTAGGGATACCATCTAGAACAGGGTAGGGACGCCTAACCTGTGTTTGTTTTCCTCCAACCTAAATGAAGGAGAGATATGCGTCTATGCTGATAGCTTTGCTATTTTTAGAACTTGTGTTAGTGATTTCTGTTGCTCGTCTGAGGGCTTTTCGAGAGCACATGTATGTAATTGGACCTGTGTATCTCGTGAATCTCATTCTGAGATGCTTGTATTTGCAGCTCATTATATCTTTACAATAAACTTTTGAAACCTAGAAGTTGTCCGTGATCTTTGAGAGTAGAGTCCTTTCTTGGGTGAACTAATTTGCAGATAGGTGTACTGTTTCCTTCCAAGACAGGCAATAAAGGTTCAGTCGACCAGATCGAGGTTTGGATCAATAGATATAAGGTATCGATCAAAATCTCGCCCTTTCAGTTGGTAGCTATAGAGGATGGTTGCCTTCTTGAGGACGGTGACCTAGGCCAGGTTAGCTTACCCCAAGGCCCCTAGAAATCGATGATCGGAAGAACAGCCCGCAGATGAAGATCCGGATGACGTGAGACAGAAAAAGCAGCAGTATCAGAGAGAGTGAGTATAAAGGGTTATGCGTGTTAGATTGCGGTGTTTTTGTATTGTATCTATGTTGTAATGTTTGGCGGAGTTGAATGTCTGTAGAGTGACTGTGGAACAGGTTGTGAGCGCGCGCAACCGGTGGAAATCTTAAGTTCAAGGAGAGCTTAAGTGGTTCGGGTGTATCGGACACCCAGAGTAATTGTCAACTAGTGTGAAGGGGGTCATGAGGTACCATTGATCACCCGAGAGACCGAGATAGGGGGAACGTAAGAGTGAGTGCGTGAGTAACGGACGCTGGTCGGAAGTTACTGTGTGTGTAAGTAACCTATCAGAAAGACGATAGACATCTCGTCAGTTGTGTTGACAATTACAGATAGACTGTGGACGTACAGTCGAGAGAAGTGACCGCTTGGTCGGAAGTAGTCATTTTTCAGTGTATGAATGGGACGCATGCATAACCGGGAGACGAGTTGAGAAAGGAGGGGTGCTGCTGCGAAGCGGAGAAAAGAGACGTCAGGTGGTGTCGCGCAGTGATTGGCTGACCGGAGAAAGACCGCGCTGTGATAGGCCAGCTAGCGAACACGTCATACAGGGTCGCGACGTGATTGGCCGACAGGAGAAAAACCGCGCTGTGATAGGCCAAGCAAAAAAAGCCGCGACAGGATTGGTGGATTGTCATCAGGAAGTAAACAGAGTAGCGAGGCTGGATTTTGTGCGCATAATTATGAAGTGTTTTAAATGGTTGAAAGCACTGTTTAAGAAAGAGAGGCGAGGATCGTATGAAGGGGAAGAAGCCCCGCCGGAGGGTACGCCAGCTCGTTATATGGCAGTAAATGTTGGGTTGCATACGATCCTTTGGATATCAGAGTGGAGTAAGATTACTGAAGGAAATGAGGAACTGACGTTCCCGAAGTACGGGACGTTCAGATTAGAGGTGTTACATCGATTGAAATCAGTCATGACCTCAAAGAGACCCTTGCCTAGACCAACCCAGTTTGAAGCCCTTGAAGCATGGCTTAGGGCAGCGCATGAAAGGAATATGAACAGACGACAAGAAAGGGTGAAACGCTCGGTAAGGGCAGTACAGGATGCCAGGTGGGATGCGGATGCTAAAAGATGGAGAGTGCATAATTTGGAAATAAATAAACTGTACCCAGTGTTAGAGGCGCCAGTAAATAAAAGCCCCATAGAAGAAGATGACGAGAGCGAAACAGAGGACAGCCTGATAAACAGATTACTGACAGACAGGCCACCCCCGTATAATAGAGCAGGGGGAGAGGTCGAGAATACTGAAGGAGAAAAGGGGGGCAATGCAGGAGAGCATAGACCGCTTCCCAGTTCAGAGTGGGATCCTGAGCCAAAGAAAGAGTTGCTCCAGCCTAGTCAGGTGCAACAGGTGGTCGGTAGGTTTGTGGTACAAAGAGCGCCGGAAACGGAAAGCGCCACATCCTACCCATTGCCAGATGCACTACAGGTACCTGTTACCATAGGTCCTATAATATCGATATATGACCAAGAGAGAGCAAAAGGGGAAGAACGGAAACGGAAAGACAGAGAAAGAGCAGAGCAGGCAAGGAGGAACGATACGATTAATTCCCCAAGTCAGATGCCAATACCCAGAGAGTGGAGTACCCCGATGCACACAGCAGGGGACCCAGGAGGAGATCCTGGGGGCCCTAGATGGCCAATGGATCTGAGGGGATCTGGACGAAAATCCTTTCAAGAGCTAAATGAGTACATGAAGCAGTGGGATGAGGCAGTGAAGGCTCAAAAGTGCATCAATGCTGCAGAAGCAGAAAGGGAAAGTCAGGACAGCAGAGCACGAACTCACTGCGGGGCTGGGGAGAGTAGCCCGGAGTGGGACTGTAGAGGGAGTAGGGGAGTCACCCATTGGGCCCGGAGTGGAGGTAGAACAGACCTGGAAAACGGGGGCCCCGGGAGTGGAGGGGTGGCGTGCCCAATACTCAGTGAAGGGGAGAGGAGAGCGCAAGAGTACAGGAACAGCTTTAAGTGTCCACACTGTGTGCCTGGCACCAGAGAACAGAATGGGAGTTGTGAGAGGTCGCACCATAGTCCCTGTGATGACAGAAATGAGCGCAGCCCAGGGAATATGGGGAACCAGGAAGGATCGTATCGGATACTGAGCGATACGAGGCAAAGGGAGTGTAGCGACCAGAGGGAAAATAACAGAGAGATGTGCGGTGAGAGGAGAGAAGAAGACGAGAGTGGGCAGAGAGAGAGTAGGGATAAAAGGCCCGTGTTCCATCACCTTCCAAGATTGGATGGCCGAGCATGGGACCTGGAGAGATGGGAGCAAGGGAGGCCACCCATTAATTCTCCTGAGCCCAAACGCAGAGCTCGAAGTTGGGATGGGAGGGAGACCAGTGAGCCCCCTTCAAAAGACATATTGCGAGCTGAGATAAAAGCCAAGAGACTTGATGTCTCCAGCTTAAGGTCAGACCTGGATGACATGGTAGATGGTACCCTGCCTTTAGAAAGAATGGAAATGTATGAACAGGATGAAATATTGTATATGGCAAAGGACATCACACGAAAGGCGAGAGCAGTCCATGAGAAGTTAGTCGAACTAGCAGGCAAATATATGGTGGACTTGTCAAGAACCAAAGCATTACAGGGTAACCACAGGCTACATTACTCAGATCGAGATCTAGATGAGAGGAGAACGATTGGGCTGAAAACACACATAAGGGAATTGATTACTGGAATAAGGACATGGAGGGCACTAGATAAATGGGAAGAGAGGTGGTCCAAGAAAGGGACCGGCAGAAGAAGCATGATTGGTATAACACCAGGACAGCAGGGAATAGAAGCTTACCCTTTGCGTGAAGTTGCCAATGGGAGCTATGTACATGTCCCTTGGAGTAGGGGAGATTTAGCTGCTTTTACCACATCTTTCCCCAAGTTACGAGAGAGCCCCGTGGAGTGGTACAAGCAAGTCGAGAGGTTTGTGAAGATCTCAAAAGTCCTATGGATAGATCTGAACACGCTGTTTGACATTGTAGTACCAGGAGATCTGTGGACAGCATGCAAGGTTAGCGCTGAGTGGCCCACAACGGAGCCAGAGAGAGATGCTAGGACTAATGGGCCGTCCGAGATCGTGATGGCAAAATTCGAGAGAGTGATGACTTGGCTGAAAGAGAAGGTGCCAATGCAAGACATAGATTGGGTCAGAATAGACAGAACGAGACAAGAACCCAAAGAGACAGTCCATGAATATTACGAGAGATTGCTGAAGGCGTTTAAACAGTATAGCGGCTTGGATGTAATGGATCCAAAGGACATAGGGCAATTTGTGTCCAAGTTCGTCCTGGGACTGAGACCGGATATTAGTTTAATGATTCAGCAACACTCGATTTGTTGGCAAAGTAGACCCCTAGATGAAATACTGAGATATGCCAGGTACTGCTGTGATGAGGTAGACTCCAAGGCTAAGAAACTAAAAGAGAAGCTGATGGTGGTACAATTGCAGGCAGCAGGAAAGGGGGGACCGCAACAACAGCAGCAAGGGACAGGTACAGGAGGTAAGAAGCAGTACAGTCAGAACAAGGGTAATGAGGAGAGTACTACCTTCAGACCCAGAGTAGACATAGCTACCTTGAAGAAAACGACTAGGTGTCACCAGTGCAACGAGTTGGGGCATTGGAAACGCGAGTGCCCTTACAATGTAGAGATAGGAGAGCAAGAGATAGAGGAGGAAGAGGTCCAGAGCGCACCTATGAGAGGGGCGACGCCATACCAAGGAAAGGTGCTCAAAGGGGGGGGGGCTCCTCCCCGAGCCCAGTTCCCGCAACCTCCTCGAGTAGGGAGTATGGGTAAGACCTATAGACAAATGCCCCTGTTTGTGGAAGGTGAAGAATGCTATTATGTGGACCCATTAACCGGACAGAGAGTGGAAAGAGAAGACTGCACCCTTGGGGCAGCCTTAGAGGTAGATCAGAGGGGACCCTATGTGGAAGCAGAAGTAGCAGGGTGCCCTACGACATTTCTGGTGGACACAGGAGCCACTAGATCCACGATCAGATCAGCTGCAGTTCCAGACCTGCCCATGTCTGGAGAGACCATACAGGTGGTAGGGGTCGCAAACAGGAGAATAACCAGCCAATTGACAGAACCGGTACAGGTGAAAATAGGGAAGTACAGCGATGAGCACCAATTTGTAGTTTGCGATTCAAGCCCTGTGTGTCTGCTAGGAAGAGACCTGTTGTGCAAATTGAATTGTACTATATATTGTACACCCCAGGGAGTGGAGGTATTGACTAATGATGATGATGCAGATTTCAAAGTTGCAAACTCAAGAATATGTGTGGAGCTGTACCCTACTTTGACAGTAGACGAGCTTCCCTGGGATTTGAGAGAGACAGTGGCATCAGAGGTATGGGATTTCACTGGGGAAGAGATTGGATTAGTCAAAGGGGTGGACCCAGTGAAAATTGTAGTGAAACCGCATGCTGAGTTCCCAAGAACACCCCAGTATAAATTGACTCCAGAAACGATTGCAGGCATAAAACCCGTGATCGAGTCCATGATTAAACAGGGAATACTGAAAGAAATCGTGGGTAGTCCATGTAACTCCCCGATTATGGGTCTGCAGAAACCAAATGGGAAATTTCGGATAGTGCAGGACCTTCGAAAGATTAATAACATAGTCGTTTCATGTTGTCCAGTGGTACCGAATCCATCAGTGATACTGTTTCAGATTCCATTCCAAGCAGAGTGGTTCACTGTGATAGATCTTTGTCAGGCTTTCTTTTCGATCCCTTTGGACGAAGATAGCCATTTTCTTTTCGCATTTAAGCTGGAAAATCGCGTCCTAACATGGTGTCGTATCCCTCAGGGGTATACAGAGAGTCCATCGATCTTTAACCAGCTTCTGAAGAAAAATCTTGAAAGTCTAGTGCTGCCCCAGAAGTCAGTTCTGGTCCAGTACATAGACGACCTCCTTGTGGCGTCAGAAACAGAAGAAGCTTGCAGGGAAGATTCCATTGCTTTGTTAAATCACCTAGCTGCCAATGGGCACAAGGTGTCCCCGGGAAAATTGCAGTACTGCCTGACAGAAGTACAGTACTTAGGACACAGAATTGAGAAAGGCAAACGAAAAGTGTCACCAGACAGGATAGAGGCGATCATGAAAATGAACGCGCCTCAGACACAGAGAGAGGTCAGGATGTTCCTAGGGATGGTGGGTTATTGCCGACAGTGGATCGTGAACTTTTCACTGAAAGCAAAGCCCTTGCAAAAACTGACGCACAAAGAGGTGAGTGATCCGGTACCATGGGACAAAGACTGTTTGATGGCGTTCCTACAGTTGCGAGAGGACCTGTGTCGTGCTCCGGCATTGGGAATGCCTGATTACAATAAACAATTCTTTCTTTACTGTTGTGAGAGAGAAGGTTGTGCGTTGTCTGTGTTGGTCCAAATCCATGGGAATGCCCGTAGACCAGTTGCTTATTTTTCAGCTACTTTAGACCCAGTAGCCGCAGCGTTGCCCGGATGTCTCAAATCCGTTGCTGCAACGGGTGTCAGCATTGAGAGATGTGAAAATATCGTTATGGGGCACCCGTTAGAGGTGTGCGTGCCACATTCTGTTGAACTGTTGATGACCAGGACCAAAACACAGCATCTGACCAATAGCAGGCTCACGCGCTATGAGCAAGTTATTCTTGCTGCAGAGAACGTGACCCTCAAGAGATGCTCTGTTTTGAACCCTGCTACCTTAATGCCACTTCCAAATGATATTGATGATGATGATGAATATACAGACCATGACTGTCTCGATGTGACTGAACTATGCACCAAACCCAGACCCGACATCGTAGATGAGCCACTGACGGACCCAGATGAAGTTTTCTTTGTCGATGGCTCATGTGTAAGAGACGAAGTTGGGCAGTTGAGAGCAGCTTATGCTGTTTGTACAATTGAAGGAGTTGTGGAAGCTGGGTGCCTGGAAGGAGTACACTCCGCTCAGGTAGCCGAGATTATTGCCCTAACACGTGCTTGCTTAGCAGGCAATCAAATTCGAGTCACCATCTACACCGACAGCCAATACGGGTTTGGGGTAGTTCATGATTACGGGCAGTTATGGTCTCAAAGAGGGTTCATGACTTCTTCAGGCTCTCCCATTCGCAATGGAGAGTTTGTGCGCTTGTTGTTAGAAGCATTGCAATGTCCAGCAAGTATCGCAGTTGTAAAGTGCATCGCACATACCAAAAATGAGGACTTTGTTTCGAAAGGCAATAGATATGCTGATGAAGTTGCGCGGTATTGCGCAGAACAAGGTTACTCTTTCACAGAGGTGGATGTGGGTGGAATAAATGTGAGAACTGAATTAGCCATGATACTGGAAACTGTTGATACTTGGGATGAATTGTCAACCATGCAAGAAAATGCTCCTGATTCAGAAAAGGAAACATGGGTAAAGGCAGGATGTGTAGTGGGTGAGACTCATTTTTGGGTCTCAGCAGACGGCAGAGCAGTGTTGCCCAATGAGATGGTGAGTCCAATGGCTAGACTCATACATGGTCCCGTACACTTAGGGAGAGATGCTATGCTGAGAGTGTTTAGACAGACTTGGTACAATCCTAAGTTTAGAATAGCAGCAGAAGCAGTGTGCCAGCGTTGTGTGACCTGCCAGCAGCTGAATGTAGGGAAAAGAACACCAGTTGCACTAAGTCACATAGGAAGGTCTGGAGGTCCATTCAACAGAATGCAGATAGATTTCATTGAAATGCCAAGATGCAACCGCCTCCGCTATGTCTTGGTGGTTGTTTGTGTGTTCTCCAGATGGGTTGAGGCATACCCTACACGTAGGTGCGACACCCTCACAGTGGCTAAGTTACTGCTTAGAGAACTTATCCCTCGGTTCGGGGTGCCGGCCTTTTTGGAATCAGATAGGGGAACACATTTTAACAGCGAGCTTGTGAAGATGATTTGTGTTGCACTGAATATCGACCAAAAGCTCCATTGCAGTTACCGACCAGAAGCCTCAGGAATTGTGGAACAAATTAATGGCACGATCAAGTCCAGAATAGCGAAAGTTTGCTCCTCAACGACCCTGAATTGGCCTGACGCCCTGCCATTGGTACTCATGAGCCTTCGTAGTACCCCAGACAGAAGAACAGGGTTGTCACCACATGAGGTGTTAATGGGGAGAGCAATGAGACTGCCATCTATTCCAGCTACTGCACTGTTAAATATCACAGATGATATGATCCTGGACTATTGTAAGGGACTGTCTGACGCCATGCGTTCTGTGTCCCTTCAGGTGCAGGCTGCAGAGGTTCCAGCGTGCCAGGGCCCTTGCCATGACCTGTATCCTGGGGACTGGGTCCTGGTGAAGAAACATGTGAGAAGAAGCTGCTTGGATATTCGTTGGCGTGGGCCCTACCAGGTCATCCTGATCACAAGTACAGCTGTAAAGGTGGGAGGCCTGCCCAACTGGATACACGCGTCGCATACGAAAAGGGTTCCAGCACCTCTGGAAACAGCTCCTCTCTCGGATGGACGTCCAGCTGAGGACCAAGAAGCCATAGAGGGGGCTAGCCAAGCTGTAGAGGTGCCAGTGGAAGCAGGGAACGAGTCTGACCAAGCTGAGGACGGTCAGTACAACAGCGAAACAGAAGACGCTACAGAAGGAGAAGACAGCTGGGAGTACGAGTCTGACCCTGACAGGTCTGAAAGAGAGCGAGAACAGACCAGAAGGAGAAGGAGTAGAAGGGCACGTGGAGAAGCAAATTGGCCGCAAAGAAGAAGTTCTAGCCTGAGGTCAACTCCAGAAGCAACCCTTCCTCCGATATCAGAAGACTCAGACCCAGAAGAAGGTGCTCAGGGCGCTGAAGCACCAGACCGAAGAAGGTCAAGAAGAGTGCGTGTGCCTAACAGAAGATACTCCACACCTGAGTGGACATATCTGGCGACAAATGTCTGTGAAACCGGAGACAGGGAGGATCCGAGCGGTGGTGGTGTCCAGTTCTGAGCCCATTATCACCGTGGAAATACAACTGTTGGTACCCGGTGTCGAACAAGAAGGGTCACTAACATTCGTGCTCCCCAGACCTCCCCGCCTCAGCAAGTTAAAACACATGTTTCTTACAGAATTGAAATTCCCCGACTTTGGTACCACGATAACAGCACATGAAGAGCATACTCTTCGCATGGAAATATTGAACTATGCTATTGAAGCTGCAACCACAAATCTAATAGTCGATTGTTAAAGGACTTTGTAAATAAAGCAAGCAGAAGAAAAGAAGATTACCTAGCGCCCAGGAAGCAGAGAATTTTAGGGAACCCCTTGAGTGGATGGAGAAGGGCTAGGGTTGTCTTTTTGAACTGTGAAAGGACTTTTTGCGAAAAAGGCTGTCAGCCTCCAGCTGTGTGGATTCTAAAGACAAAAAAGGATTGAAAGAGACTGTAAAGGAACGAGAGGAAAAGAACTTTTTGCAAAGAGAAAGGGAAAAGCTAGATTGTCTGACGAAATGGAGGCCGGCACCCCGAACCGCAGAGCTAAATGTATAATAGGTATACTAATAGTAGGAGTGATAATATTAATAGCTTTAGTGGTAACAATTTCTTATGTAAAGGGACATGAGGAAGAGGTAAAGGTAACTGATGCGAATTCTGTAGTAACACTTACACCCACTGTTGCAGGTGAGAAAAGGGAAAACACTCAAGAGAAAGCGTTATTGGCTGCAGAAGCCCGCAGGTTACATGTAGACGAGTCCCAAGGAGACTTTAGGTCAAATGCTTATGCTAAACTTTTGTATGAATACGTGGATGCCATGGAGGTTAAGGATTGCTACGTCTGCATGCAGTTGCCTGCGTCTGTAGATGAAGGAATTCGATATCATCACCTCCCTCTGACATATGGCATTACATGTAGCTTATTGCTTAGTATATTTTATGAGAGAGATAGTTTTGAATACTATTTCTCCAATTATGATTCTGTGTTGCCAGAAGTCCCGAATTATAAGCAGATGAATAAATGGGATTACTGGAAGAGTGAAGACAGATTGGCCAAATTCTTCATTCCTTGGATTACCTTAGATACTTCACATGCCCGTAGAAATAACTTGACATGTAAGGTGTCCGAAGTCGAGAAAAAGTTCATAGGGCAGGTGGATGATCGTTACAGGAGACAAAAGATTTTGAAAAAATCAGGACAAGGGAAATTAGATTGGACCGAGGAAGAGAAGTCACATAAGAGAAAGGGTAGTAGTGGTCCAATAGCTTTAGATAAAGCGCAGAAAGGAAAGTTATGTCTTCACCGAGCCAAAACGTATTATGAAAATGTATACGTGGGTGAAGTTGACTGTGAACATGCTTTTAATTTAGAGTACTACACTAAGGATTTCCTGAAGGGAATGCAAGTGATTCCAAATGTGTATTTTGTATGTGGAAGAAATGCTTACGTGAGACTACCTGACAACTGGTATGGATCATGTTACTTGGCAATTGTCTTCCCCAAAATATATCATGCACAAGACTTATTGATCATTGAGGGCCAGACATCATCGAGGGGAAGGAGAGATTTAGGCGATGCAGAAATGGTTGGAGATGTCTTTGGAGCTATGTTCCCTCTTTTGGGAATAATCCTTAATGATGTTAAAATTAGACGACTGGCAACAGTTGTCGACAGGTTGTCTGCCAGCACTGCTCAGTCCTTAATGCTGGTAGAAGGAGAGATGCAATCGATAAGGGCTATGGTTCTTCAAAATCGGCTTGCATTAGATGTCTTATTAGCAAAAGAGGGCGGAGTCTGTAAGGCTTTGAAGGTTCAGGAATGTTGCACTTACATTCCAGACCTTTCAAAACCCCTTGAGAAAGTTATTAAGAACATAACTAATATACACAAAGAGATCGAAGACTTGAATAGAGAAAATGTCTGGGAAAAGGTGGGCCACGGAATGAGTACAGTTGGAGGGTGGTTTTCCACCTTAGGCAAAAGCTTTATTTGGTATATCCTAAAGCCTATCATCATAATATTGATCTGTGGGATAGTATTGTGGGGATTGGTGAGGGTATTCAAATGGTACAGAGCAAGAAGGTCAGAAAGGGCCCAAAGAGAACAGTTGCAGAGATTGGCTGCCATACAAGATAATCAGTACAGGAGCCTGAGAGCTCTGGAAGCGCAGAGAATGCCAGCAATAACTGCAGTTTAAATGTTAGTGATGACCCCGAGAGGTCATCAAAGGGGGGAACTGAGAGAGCGCAAACTGATATAAATGTATGAGTACATCACACTTACCTATAGTAAGCACAAGTCATGATGAGAAATGCCATGAGTGCTAATAGTATCTGAAATTATATTCTAAATATATAGCTAATATAGAGATTTAAGTAGAAGTGGAACTAATACAGAAATGTGTGACATTATATGATTTTATTAGACGTGATTATTTTGAATCTATGTCGTGTAGCTGTTAACTTATAAGATGGTCTGTGGTAAAACGCAGAACGTGGTAGGCCTCAGGGCCAGAGCTGGAGCTAAAAGGGAAGGTGTTTCTTTTCACGACACAGATTGTTTAACGTTTTTGGTCATTGCATTAATGGGCCATGATTTAGAGTAATGTTTTCTAAATAATAGAATAAGAGTTTTAACATGCTTTAATTAAATGAAGAAATTGAATGCTATAATCATAATGTGAAATATTGTAGGCCTGAAATGTTTTAGCATTGATTTACACGTACATGTCTGGGCTGAGAAATGTTGCAAGCCTTTTTAGAAGTCTATGAGAGTTGGGTTCTTGGCGGCAGATATCTGTCTGCAACAGGAAAGGGGGGATCCAATTATAAGTGAATGAATAGAGGTCTGTTCAGTAGACGGCCCAGACATGGAGGAGGGTTCTGGAATGTTTAAGGGGTATCAGCGGGCCGGAGAAGAGACTGAGAAGCAAGGTCAACTCTAACGTCTGAGGCCCAATACAAAGCATCATGGAAAAAGCCTGAAGTTGCACCACGTGAGAGGCGTTTCGCAAGGGGCGTCTCAAATGTTGTTGACTGTTTTGTATTAGGGACAGCACCCCTGGGTGGAGTTAGAGCAGAGACCTGAGGACCCTTTAGAGAGCGGATGGGTAGGCAGTGAGGGGTCATGACTGGAGAACTTTAGGTTTCACCAAGAGACTTAGAGTGGGTGACTTCCCTTGGGGGTCATTCATTGCTGACACCTTTGTTAGGTTGGGATTTGGTTAAGTAGGGATACCATCTAGAACAGGGTAGGGACGCCTAACCTGTGTTTGTTTTCCTCCAACCTAAATGAAGGAGAGATATGCGTCTATGCTGATAGCTTTGCTATTTTTAGAACTTGTGTTAGTGATTTCTGTTGCTCGTCTGAGGGCTTTTCGAGAGCACATGTATGTAATTGGACCTGTGTATCTCGTGAATCTCATTCTGAGATGCTTGTATTTGCAGCTCATTATATCTTTACAATAAACTTTTGAAACCTAGAAGTTGTCCGTGATCTTTGAGAGTAGAGTCCTTTCTTGGGTGAACTAATTTGCAGATAGGTGTACTGTTTCCTTCCAAGACAGGCAATAAAGGTTCAGTCGACCAGATCGAGGTTTGGATCAATAGATATAAGGTATCGATCAAAATCTCGCCCTTTCACTAGCAACTACATCCTACTCAGAGACCTGTATGTCCACCTGGAAGACCACACTAAACACAAATCAAAAGCACTAATTAAAGTCCTTGGAAGCTTGGGTCTCATCCAACGAGTAAAGAGACCTACCCTCATCACTGGAAACCTCCTGCACCCTATTTGCACCACCTTTGAAAATATCTGAGTCAACGAGCCCACACCAATTACCTGGAAAGACCACACCCTCATCAAGTTCAGAATTCCTGTCTCTGTCCAATGCACTACCGCCAGACCAGCCCATCAAAACTGGAACAGCAGTACTGATCAGGACTGAAACACCTCTCTTCAGACCCATGGACCTGAATAAAGCAACAGCCTGCCCAAAGCCATCAAGAATTTCAATGATTTGATCAACTCCTGCTCCGACCTTGGCCCCTCAAACACAGCAATGCAACAAAAACCAGACCCCAGGCCAGTTGGTACACAGAGAAACTCAGACTGGTGAAACACTACTGCAAACAATTGAAGCACACGGAGACAGCCAGGACAATGCAGACAGAAGCATTTTCGAATCCACTACATGACCCTAACATCAAATGATCCAGACTACCAAATGCACTGCTCTGGTGCACCGCATTGATGCCAGCACCATCAGAAGCAAAGAAATCTTCACCTTTGTGAAAGATTTCACCTTATCAGTGACTGCCTCCAATTCGATCACTCATTCACAGAACCTCTACAACAGTCTCTCTCAATTCTTCAGCAACAAAATCACAGCCATTTACAGCAACTTCAACCAGCAACAAGGCTTGACAGATCTCGCCAAATGTCTCCATATCTTACCCAAAGCATCAATTGTAACCATCATGCCCCCATCATCTCCACAGAAGAAACTGCTGTGACCCAAAAATCCATCCACTCAGAGGCCCAACCAGACCCTGGTCTGACCAGGCTACTCCAGAGAACTGCAACCCATCAGCACTATGCTGACACCCATTCTGAATGTCTCCATCTTTTCTGTGACCTTCCCAGATGCTTAGAAACATGCAACTGTCCTCCCACTGTGAAAGAAACGCTCCTTGGACCTTTTCATGATTACCAACTACAGACCAATCTCCCTGCCAAAATTACCAGCCAAGGTCTCAGACAAAATTATAAACAGACACCTCAACAAATACCTCAATGACCACCAACTCATTGACACAACTCAATCTGGTTTCAGACCTATCGGCAGCACAGAAACTGCCCTCATCACCACCATGAATGGCTCTGACTCTAGACGGAGGACACACATCACTCATTCACAGAATCTCTACAACAGTCTCTCTCAATTCTTCAGCAACAAAATCACAGCCATTTACAGCAACTTCAACCAGCAACAAGGCTTGACAGATCTCGCCAAATGTCTCCATATCTCACCCAAAGCATCAATGGTAACCATCATGCCCCCATCATCTCCACAGAAGAAACTGCTGCAACCCAAAAATCCATCCACTCAGAGGCCCAACCAGACCCTGATCTGACCAGGCTACTCCAGAGAACTGCAACCCATCAGCACTATGCTGACACCCATTCTGAATGTCTCCATCTTTTCTGTGACCTTCCCAGATGCTTAGAAACATGCAACTGTCCTCCCACTGTGAAAGAAACGTTCCTCGGACCTTTTCATGATTACCAACTACAGACCAATCTCCCTGCCAAAATTACCAGCCAAGGTCTCAGGGAAAATTATAAACAGACACCTCAACAAATACCTCAATGACCACCAACTCATTGACACAACTCAATCTGGTTTCAGACCTATCGGCAGCACAGAAACTGCCCTCCTCACCACCATGAATGGCTCTGACTCTAGACGGAGGACACATGGTGGCCCTCATCCTCTGGACCTCTCTGCAGCATTTGACACAGTCTGCCACTCCATCCTCATCCAATGCATATACAGCATTGAAGTCCATGGGCATGCACTCCAATTAATCTCCTCCTTCCTGCTTTTTCCTGTCAGTCAGTCAGCCAGCATTTCACACCTCGGATGCCAGTGACGTTATCTGCGGAGTTCTACAAGGATCTTCCTTGAGCCTATTTAATGCATACATGATTCTTTTAGCCATCACCATCTGCTCTCACAATTCCAATACTCTCCTACGCCAATGACACACAAGTCTAGTCTTTCTCTCCCTTGTGGACAAGACTCCCAGTACTCAGATCAAGTTCAATGCCTGCATGACTGAAATCACCCACCGGATGAAGGCCAACTGCCTAAAGCTTAACACCGTCAAGACCAACATTGTAATCTTCCAGTAGAACACATCATCCTGGGACTCCACCAGGTGGAAAAAAAGAGCAGAGACTGGCCCACACTACCCATGCCAAGAACCTTGGGATCAACATCAAAAGCAAACTCAACATGACTGCCTAAATCAATGGCGTTAGCCTCTCATGCTTCCATACCCTTAAGATGCTGAGGAAGATAGTCAAATGGCTATCAATCAGAGAAAGGTTGTCGGAGGCCACACCCCCTTTCTCCATCATTCTGCAAATGCACCTCCTGGCGCACAACTGGTTGGGGGATGAAGTTCCCTTGGATGATGAGGTTGCTTGGGGGCAACTACTCCTCCTGTTACCTCCCGTAAGTTCCACACAGTGGGATTGACAAGAGGTCTTTGGAGGCCATGCCTCCTTGCTCCACCTCTCTGCAAACACGCCTCTTGGTACACAACTGGTTGGGGGATGACACACCTCCTGGCTCACAATTGGTTGGGGGATGACATACCTTTGGCTGCTGAGGGTTCTTCGGGGCGAACTTCCCCTTCTGTTACCTCCAGTAAGTACCACACGATAGGATTGCTAAAGGTCAACTGTGGCCCCACCCCTTTTCTCCACCACTCTGCAAGGGCGCCTACTGGGGAACTACTGGTTGGGGGATGACATTCTCTTGGATGCTGAGGGTTCTTTGGGGCCACAGTACCTCTCATGTTACCTCCAGTATGTCCCACACAGCTGGAATGCTGAGACCTGGCCTGAGGCCCTTCCCCCTTTTTCCACCACCCTGCAAACACGCCTCCTGGTGCACTACTGGTTGGGGGATGAAGTCACCTTGGATGCTTAAGGTCCTTGGGGGCCTAGAACATTTCCTGTTACCTCCAGTAAGTCTCACACAGCAGGATTGCTGAGAGCTGGTCGGAAGCCAGTCCCTTCTCCGCCACTCTGCAAACTTGATTACCACTTAAAAAACATAGAAATTCACTTAAAAAGCCAAACATTACAGGGACTTTATAGTTAGGAAATAGATTTGAAAAAACCTTAGAATTTCACTGAAAAACCCAAAGGTTACAGGGATGTTATAGTTAAGCTCAGATTTCACTCATAGAAAAACATAGAAGATCAGCAGTTATAGTTATATGAGCTAACTACAACTTATGCCTCCATATTGCACTGCTTATGACTTTACATATTGCATCCCTCAAGAAATGGTCAGTGACATCACTGATGATATCTCGGATGACATCTTCCACAGAACCACTCACACCCCATTACAACCTATTGTACACCCACACAGACACCCAGCCAACCAGTCACATACCGATTCAGAGACACATATAGAAACTCATATATATATATATATATATATATATATATATATATATATATATATATATATATATATATATATATATATATACTTACTCATCCACAGAGCCACTCACACACCCAATCACTTACTCATACAGCAACTCACACAACCAGTCACTCGCCCATACAGCTACTCATACACCTAGCCACTCACCCATACAGCCATTCACACAGCCACACACTCACATATTCACCTATACAGCCTCTGACTCACTCACTCACTCACTCACTCATACAGCCTTTCAACCCAGCCACTCACTCATCAATATAACCAATCACACAGCCACTCAACCACTTACATACCCATCCACACATCCATACAAGTATGCACACATTTGCTCACTCATGTATACAGCCATTCACACACACACTCTCCAGTACAGCCACTCACACACACAATCCACTTAACCAAATTCACACTCAAAGAGCCACTCACTCAACAATACAGAACCCTTACACTACCTGTCACTCACTCATACAGCCATTCAGACACTCACTCATACACCCATACAGCCACTGACGCCCACTCACTTTCCAATACAGCAACTCACACAGCCACTCACTCACCCACACAGCTACACATACACCCATACAGTCACTCACACACCCACACAGTCACTCACACACCCACACCCACATAGCCACTCAGTCACCCACTGACAAACAGATAAACACAACCACTCACTTATTATATGTTAAAAGTACTATCACTCATTAGTAGTACACCGAGTTCACTAATTACACTTTTGTAGTAGTTTAGTATAAATGTTTAACACTCATAAATTCTTAGAAAACACTTACACTCCCTGAATGATGTCATCAGTGATTTAATTTGAGATGTCATGAGTGATGTCACTGACCATGTCATGAATGGTGTAATATGTGAGGTCATAAGCAGTGCATTGCAGCATGTAAGTTATAGCTAACTCATCTGAGCCTAACTATAACGCCCCTGTAACTTTTGTTTTTGTAAGTGAAAAAAACTATATATATATATATATATATCTTCATACCAAATACGCAGCACTCAAAAGGGATATGCTTCAAAGAGTAGTTTATTCGGGTTGAGCTTTCCCGAATAAACTACTCTTCGAAGCATATCCCTTTCGAGTGCCGCGTCATTGGTATGGAGAAGCAAAATTAAAGGGTCTGGATCTGACCCCTACCCTGAGCACCAGATGTCAGCGTGCGTCGGAAACTGAGGATCACTTTGTGGCACATATATATATATATATATATATATATATATATATATATTCACTGAAAAAAACATAGGTTTCAGGCCCGTTATAGTTAGGAATTAGCATTTAAAAAACCTTAGAAATTCACTGAAAAAAACATAGGTTTTAGGGGTGTTATAGTTAGCTGGACATTTCACTCGTACAAAACAATTGAAGTTCCTCCGTTAGAGTTAGTTGTACTATAACTCACACACGCGCAATACACTGCTGATGATATCACATATTACATCATTCATGACATGGTCAGTGACATCACTGATGACATCACTGATGGCATCTCAAATGACATCACTGATACCATCAACCAGTGAATGTGGTTTGGTTCAATATTTAAATAAATATATATTGGAATCTGCATTGAAGATTGATTGGAAGTATTAGTGTCCGTATGAAGAATTTACTAGTAGTGTGATTGACTGTCTGAATGACTAATTTAAAGTGTCTCATTAAATATATGGGATACTGATTAAAGTGTGTGAATATCTGTATCAATCTGGTTCTTGTTGTGTAAACTACTGCCTAACTTGGTTACTACCTATGTGAAACTCTATATTAGTTTTTAATTAGTTAAGTGACTACTTGTATGGGAGAGTGAATGTATGTGTGGTTGGGTGGAATGTGTGTGATGTGCAAAGAATTGTAAATAGTTCATTTAGTAGATATATGAGGTTATGACTGCATGTGGAATAGTTGTATGAGTGAGTGAATATCTTTATGGGTGAGATAATGAGTAAATATATTTCTCAATGATAGGTGTCCAACAAAATAGAAATTTAAAAGGCAGTGCATGTGACAGTTCTTGTATTTAAATAAGAATATATAAGACTCAGTGATTGTATACGTGACTGTATGGAAAACTGTATACTTGAATAGTGATTTTATAATACATACACTAAGTATGACTTTCTATGTATATGAATAAATAAAGTAGTGTTATATAAGTGTGTAGGTGAGAAAAATGTAAGTATGATCAATTGTTTGCATAAGTGAAGAGGATGGCTGCATAACTGAATAGGATATATGCTGCTGTGTAATGTCAATATAGGTGTATAAGTGTATTTAATAGTGTTGTATTGTTGTTTGTCAACATGTATGAGTGAATCTATAGGTAAGTGTTAGATGTGTGTGTAGATCTACAAATCATTAAGTGGGTTTTTAGGAAGTAGTTTTGGTGTGTCATTCTTTTAAAGATGGTTCTTTATATTTTATAGTGAGTGATGAAAGGTTATACTAGTGTATAATGAGGTGTAACAGATTTTCACGTGGATGATGTCATCAGTGATATCATTTGAGATGTCATCAGTGATGTCACTGACCATGTCATGAATGATGTAATATGTGACATCAGCAGCAGTGGATTGCGGGCACGTGAGTTATAGTTAGTACAACTAACTATAACGGAGGAATTTCAATGGTTTTGTACGAGTGAAATGACCAGCTAACTATAACACCCCTAAAACCTTTGGTTTTTTCAGGGAATTTCTAAGGATTTTTTAAATGCTAAATCCTAACTATAACATGTCAGAAACCTGTCGTTTTTTCAGTGAATTTCAAAGGTTTTTTAAATGCTAATTCCTAACTATAACGGGCCTGAAACCTATGGTTTTTTCAGTGAATTTCTAAGGATTTTGCAATGATAATTTTTAAATGTATTAATTGTTATATATTTTTTTTTCATATTGTTTTACTACTTTTTTAATCTATTTATTTTTAGATATCTTATTTTTTAAATTACATTATATATTTTTAATAAAAATTGATTTAAAAAAAATATATATTAAATTCTAATTTTTTTTTTATTTTATATTTTTTTTAAATATATTTATATTATTTTCTTTATTGGTTTTTTTCAAAAATTTTTGGGGAGTCGCGCACCCAAAGTGTACCTATCTCGATCACTGCGTGGAACCTAGCCGCCATGTTAGGATTGTTGTGTAGGATCCATGTAGGGTGTGCGACGGGTACGCATTTTCCTGTGCGATCGGTGCGCAACTCCTGGTGCATACGCGTCATGTACGTATTTCGTTACGTGACGCTCGCGCGGTTCCACGTGACATCATATACGTGTTGGACGCAGTGGGTGCGCAACTCCCCCGATATTTTTTAATGTCTGAAAACATATATATATATCTATATTTAATATAAATATTAGGGCAAGACATTATCTGATGTGATCATCAAAATGATATACTTTTACTTTTATTAAACCTATATTACGCTTAAATACAATTTTGCGAAGTCGTGTTGGGTGCGTGCTGCGTGTGCGCACCCTACTCGGATCCCATGTGATCAGAAAAAAAAGAGATTTGATTGGTTCATAACACTTCTATTCTAACTATTGAAGGACCCCACCCATTTCAATCGCTCTTCTTAGACCTTCCTTGGGAGACGACCTGTGCTAAGAAGAACCACATTTTTCTGGGATTGCAGACCTGGTTTTGCTTTCACTTAAAAAAATGGCTTCACAACAGCATGAATCTTCAGAATCTGAACAGTCCAACGAAGAAGGATTTGTCCCAGATGCCATTGGTTAAATCCTTTTTACATCTCCAACACCCTGACCTCATTATTGTGCACTGTGGTGGCAATGACCTAGGCACTTTGACTGGGGTAGGTCTGGAAATGCTTATGAAGAACACCTTTGAGAATTGATGTCACTTTTCCCCCAAACTGCCTTTGTCTATTCTAACATATGCCAAAGGCAGAAATGGAACTGGTCCAATCAATTATGTCCACAGATTGAGAAAGCTAGGAAGCATGTTAATAAATCTGTTTCTGCTTTTCTCCGAGATTATAGGATGGCGTCCATTTACCACAACAATCTGTGTTTCAATATGGATTGCATCTGTAGGAGAGATGGTGTACATTTTACAGATGAGGGTTACAGAGTCTTCCTCATGAACTTTAGACTCTGCATCGGTACTTTCTTGTAGGTACCAAAATCTGTCAATAAACACAACGGGAAGCTGCTAACATGCAGCTCCCTGTGTGGAGAAGCAAAATGGTTTGCATTTTGAAAGAGCAGGTTTCCCTGCTGTCTCTTTCAAAATGCAAACCAAGTTTGCTATGACAGGGCGGGAGCCTTGGCTCTCGCCCTGCCATAGCAAACAGCAGTGTCCTGGGCGTGGGCACCCCGGGACACTGCAGGAGCTGGCCCTGGGGGGTGGCGGTCCCCAGGGCCCTCGAGGGCTCCAGGAGGGGGGGCGACACGGCCCCCCTCCAACAACATAAAAAGCCCTGGGGTTGGTGGTCTCCGGGGCTGGGGGGGCCTTTGAGCCCCCCCAACCATTTTTGAGGAAGCCCCAGTCAGTAGCGGTCCCTGGGGCTTGGAGTGGCCTTTGTGTCCCCCACCCATCTATTTTGCAGGGGAGGTGGTGGTTGAGCCCACTCACCCATTTATTTTGTAGCCCTGGGGGTGGCGGTCTCCGAGGCTGGGGACCCCCTCTGGACCCCCAATAAATTTAAGAACGTTTGCCTCCCGGATTTGGCCCCTCAGGGGCTAATTATTAAAGCCCACGCTTTGTTTTATTTATTTTTTTATGGCAGGATCCGGGCACCCTGCGTGTATAAATTTTTTTTTTTATTGGCCCTGGGGGTCCTTGTGGGACCCCCTAAAATGGTCTAGCGGGTCAGGGTATTTCTACCCTGCCCCTTTTTAAGTTTTACACACTAGTTCCACTGATTTCTTCAGCCCCACTTCTACAGAGGCACAAAATGGCTGCCAACACTTCCTGGTTTGGAGTGTTGACAGACAGTTGACAGCCAATTAACATGCAGCTCGTGATCGGGAGGGTGCGCTCAGGGTGCGCTGTTCCAGCGCGGCCATAGACATATATGTGATTTTGATTTTGATTTTCTCAGGAACTACTTAAGCAAAAGGCATGACTCTGAACCAAGGTCTACCTTTCTGCCAAATTTTGTGTAATTCCGTTCAGCAGTTCGGGCTGTAGCTGCGACTAAAGGTCCCTATGGAAAATTGCATGGGGAAAACACATTTCATTTTGGGACCCCCTTTTGTTCTCAGCCCCCGCTTCACGATTCACCCCGAGACTTTTAGGATAGGAGCGGACCGGAGCGGGCAACAAGTTTTGAAAACTTCGCGAAGATTCGGTTACCGACGCCAAAGTTATTTCAAATAGAATGTTGCGGATTTCCTATGGATAATAGGTCCTAACTATAACTACCCACTGGCGACCGCCAGTAGGTAATATATATATATATCCCACTCCACTGCCTTTTCCAAGAATCATTTCACATCGATAAAAGTAGGCACGGGCCACAAGATAAGTACTTGATTATTTATTCGCTGTCGGCCATAATGCTTTTTGGTCCAGCCGGACCTTGATCACATGACAACGCTTATGGTTTCTTTCACCCTTTTAAAGGAACTTCTGCTCAACACTGTTGGAGAATCGTAATAGACGTGGAGGACATACTTCTTTTAAATAAAGTTCATACAATACCACATTATATAAAAGGTAAAATGTAGAATGTAAAAAAAGATTAGACTTCCATTAATTAGAATTGCTTGTTCAAATTGTCCTATACATTATGAAATACATATAGCTTCATATTAAAAGTCTATAATATATCTGTGTTCATAAATTCTTAAAACAGTATCAATTATAAAATACCATTAAAATACATACTTCTTATGACATTAAATTTGAATAAATATATAAATACATAAATATTCATTTAAAACATGTTTTGGTATAAAATTCTTGTATATAATTTTTTGAGGAAGGCAATTTCATTTTAGCGGTAAAAAAATATATATAGTTATATATATATATATATATATATATATATATATATATATATATATATATATTTATCTATTCTGTAAGAAATGCAGTTAAAGTTATGTTGTAGTTATGAATTAAAACAGAAAATAATTGAAAAGTGCAAGTTATGGCTAGGAATGCAATCTATACCTCACATAACATCCACACAAACCATAAATTGCCCACCAAAAGCAATCCTCTTGACCTCACTCCTAATGCGACTGATGCAATTACTAATTAACAGATGAGATTATGTACAATTACTACTTTGAAACAGTAATTTATAGTAGTATTATTATTGGTTTGGTATGCACTTATAATTTATATGTATTTAACTCTTAGGTCAAAAGCCACGAAAATAGTGTTAGAATAGTTTGTTATTAGCCGCATATCTAACCCCTCATACATTGTACTCAGGATCACCATACTTTTTATGCTCTTCAACGCTGGGCTCTAAAGGAAACTGCAGGATGCTCAGCTGTCCAGGACATCTGTTAAGCATACCGCCTGGGGTCTCTAAAAGTTCAGAAGGGTGGACAACACAGTCCATCACATGTCAAGCACACACTTGCTGCATTACTGACTTCTCCAATCCCACAGGTTTTTCAGCGACGCTGATCTATCAGATTTTTTTCTGACAACCAAATAAATCGTGAAAGTGGCTGGTCTGATGAGAGATTTAAAATTTTCCCTGTTCTCACTAACCTTCGTTGCTGTATTATTGAAAGGTGTTTTAAAAAAGATTTGAATCTTCAAGTAACATCTCCTATTGTTATGTTATGTTATGTTATAATGGCTTTTGTAGAGCGCACGGCTACTCAAAAAGAGTGTCCCGGCGCTTTTAATTAACGAGGCTGCAGTAAAACTAACATAACACATTAAAAAAAGAGAATTGCAGATACAAAATAACAAAACAAGACACACAGGGGGCCTACTGGGAGAATAACCACGTTTTAAGGTCCTTTCTGAAGGCTAATAAACTAGAGGCTCCCCGAAGTGACAGGGGCAAAGAGTTCCACAGTTGGGGCGCCAGCAAACCAAAGGAGCGGCCTCCCAGGCGTGCTCGCTTCACTCGTGGAACGGTCGCCAGAAGTAAGGATTCTGACCTCAGGGAGCGCGCCGGTTGGTAAAAGGTGAGTCTCCTCTGGAGATACTTAGCCCCCGTCACATGAAGAGCTTTGTAAGTCAGAGTCAAGGTCTTAAAGGCGATCCGCTTACGGATTGGCAGCCAGTGCAAGGTCTGAAGCAGAGCCGTGGCACTGGCACGTCTGTTCAATCCGTAGATTGCTCGCGCCGCAGCGTTCTGCACAACTTGCAGCCGCTGTAACAGGTACTCTGGCAGGCCCAGGTATAGAACGTTAGAATAATCCAACCTGGAGCCTATCAGGGCCTGCACAGTCAGCCTCCTGTGCTCCTCCGATAGTAGGGGAAGAAACCTCCGTAGCATCTTCAGGAGGCCGAAACACATACCCGACACTCCGAGGATCTGGGCCTTCATTGTTAACCCCGTGTCCATCTTCACACCCAAGTTCTTAGCCAGTTGGGATGAACACAAAGGGGGGGACATATTAATGGGCCACCAGGCCTGCCACTCTGGTTCCACATCGCACCCGAAGAAGAGTACCTCAGACTTATCGGGATTGCACTTGAGGCTGTGTAGATGGAACCATTGAAACACAGCCCCAAGGCAATCCCGGATACTCTCCCCCTCAAAGTCCTCTCCTCTCTTACAAGAGAAGAGGAGCTGGGTATCGTCGGCGTACGATACGATCCGGGCCCCAAACGACTCCGCTAATGCCGCCAAAGGGGTCATAAAGATATTAAAGAGGGTCGGGCTCAAAATAGAGCCCTGAGGGACCCCGACTCCCAAAGGCGGCATCACGGCGGAATCTGGAGCGGCCCAGACCGTTTGCCGGCGGCCAGCTAGAAAAGAAGAAAACCAGCTGAACACCGTTCCCCGAAGTCCTATCTCATGGAGTCTTGTGAGAAGACCATCATGGGGAACGGTGTCAAAAGCCGCCGACAAGTCCAACATCACCAGCATGGCTTTGCCCCCTGAATCCAAGGTCCCCTTGATTGTTTCGGAGACCTCGAGGAGCGCAGTCTCCGTACTAAGACCCGGGCGAAATCCTGACTGGGTGGCATGCAGAATCTCATTCGACTCTAGAAAGTTGGAGAGCACCGTCTGCACGTGCTTCTCAACAACCTTCGTCAGAGCCGGCAGCAGAGAGATAGGCCGATAGTTGACAGGGGCCTTAGGGTCCAGGCCAGGCTTCTTAAGCAGCGGGATGACCATCGCCTGCTTCCAAGCCTGCGGAACCACTCCCTGGCTCAACGAGAGATTCAGCAGCGGATTAGCCAGAGGATTAATAACCTCAGCCAGTTTCGCCAGAATCTTAGCAGGGCAGGGATCCAGGGGCGAGCCGGACTTCATCTGGGCATTGATCTGTATTGCATGTGTGATAAGACATCGTGGTATTCTGTGTCTGGTCTAGTGAAATATTGTATCTGTTCCCAACCTTCACGCGACCTCCAGGAGCCAGGCCAGTTCCATCAACTTATCTGAAAATGTCTGAAGCCCTGGAGGACCAACATTAGTCTAAGACTATATATTCAGCAGCATGGTCATGTAGTCTCGCAGCTCATAGCACTAACCGCCGCTTTCACTCTCTTGCCCCTGGGATAAAGCCTGATATGGGGTCTTCTCGGTACACACTGCAGTACATTTGCCTTTTTAAATCTGTCAAAGGCATGTCACCTCTCCAAGATAAAAAAGATAGGAGCTTGAGTCACAGTGGGAAAAAGCAAAGATGTGTTATTGTAGTGTACTCTCCTCTGGGATTTCTTCTAACCTCTTGAAGGGGCACCAGGGGTCTCAGGATGCTTGAGTGAAATGTGTATGTGGCAATGGAAAGGGGATGACAAAACGACAAGAAGGACACCGGACCAGTCGTTCAACTGGATACTGACCTTTAAACTTACCCGTGCAATTCTGACTAAGCCTCTGTCAGTACATCCAGCAAGCTCCAATCCACAACAGAGGCACAGAGTAGTCAGGAAGGGCTCCCCATGCCAAGTATCCCCATAGGAGCATTTTCCTCAGATGTTATGATCCCACTCCATGTACAGTGGCCCTGACGTAAAATATCTAGAAGAGAGTAGAGCTTGCCCAGGCTTAAGGAATTCTTGAGATTGCAAATGAGGCTGGTAGTAAGAGGTCTGTTACGAGATTTAAAATGTTCCTTTCTTGTTCCTAATCTTTGACTCTGAATTATTCTACAGTGTTTAAGGTGCTCATGTTAATGTATAAACACCTACTGGTCACTAATCTTTTTTGAGCATGTGTAGTAATTAAATATGTCACACTGTCTCTGGTTTCAGCATTCACAAGACCTCTCAATCAGTCACGCCTTGGATGCTCAACCAATGTACTTTACCCTCGAGAGTTGAAATGGCTTCGGATATTGACCTTTCATTTCAGACTATGCCCAGGTAAGCAGGTCAGACATGGAGCCTCAAATTGGATACGGATTGGTAGCCCGTACAGCCTCTCCTGCATGTTGTAGATTAGCATGCATCACCTCTTCTGTGGACAAGGCAATTTATTATTGAACTAGGTTCTCCTCTGTGATATGTACCAATACTGTACCGCATGCCCATTATTGGGGATTCAGTCCATTACCAAACTAAGGATCTGCGCCAAGAACACTTTTGCCTTGAAGAAGTCACAGTTTAAAGCAGCAAAACGCGACGAAACACGTGTTGGCTCAGACTTTATTTCATTTGACCACATGAAGAATAAACAATTTGTGTTACGAGATCGAGCTACGGATCATGATTGCTCTTACTTTATTACCTACATGTTATATATACTGTTTAGCGTGTGCAAGGGATTGCGTTGCTGTTTTGCTTAGTGGTTTTGTCACAATTAAGGTAGAAGGGTGGATCTCCCTACCCCTTTTTGCACTGCTCACATAATCCAGACACGAGTACTATCTGCGTACTGCCTAGGAGCGCCATTACCCTAAGTCACCATCCACCTTGCAGTTTCAAACCTTACTTATAAATGCCTAGATCGGACTGCTACAGTTTGCTTTTCTAAAACTTTTCAAATTTATGTCAACAATCCATACCAAGCTGTGAAATTAACACGAAGTTTTGACAACCAGATTTCATTTTGCATCTCAACGTAAATTATTTTCACTACTAGAGGACCTGGATGTATAACTTTTTACGTCAGTTTTACCCGTTTTTTAAAATATTCTAAAATGTTGTTTGCTGCAGTATTTTGGGGAAGATTAAACTACACTTGTGTAAAGCTATGTTGTATTGCAGAAGTTCAATTACAACTAGGCGTGTGAGGCGCTGCAAAAAGAATCCCCTGCAGGCTTCAAGAAATGCTCTTCAATGCCTTGTAAACTTTTCAACCTTTAGGAAGGGTTTGAAGTTTAAATCTGATAGTTTAATCAGCAACACGAGGTTTTGCAGAGGAAAAATTCAGCAAACGTTCACTTTTAGTAGGGGTATGTTGTTGCATAAAATAATTTGTTAAGAAGGGGCAACTAAAAGCCAATTTTGCAAAGTAAAGAAAACGCTGCACCCCTTGTAGAGGGCCACGTTTGATATCTTCGCAAAACTTTGGAGTCGACATTGAAATTTCAACGGCCCCCTGCGAATTAGCCATGGGCAACGGTAGAGTGTGATATCAATTCTCAAATGGTGACACCAACCGGAATATTATGGCAGCATAAACTCGTGCATCGATACACCACAGACTACCTTCCTCTTCAATTATAGTCTAATACCTGGCAGATTTCAATCCGCCCCCTACAATCCTTTATCCCTGCGAGCTACTTCAGTACCTGCTCCTGGATGGGATAAAACAAGCTTCAGAGTTCATCCGAAATGGCAGACCTCGTGCACGCCTTCAACAGTATTGATTTTTCGAATCACTGGAGTCGCATTCCATGCAGCTCTAAATATAACCGAAGCGATAGTCTGCGCGCCGACAAGAGTTTAACACCATGAGAGCTGGGGTCGTATTTTATTCACTCGAATCCTTGTCTGGATAGAAAAGTGCTAGGCGAGGGCTTCGAAGGGGGAAATGTTTCTTTTGTTTTCAGTTGAGTAATGTATTTCCGGCTCGCGCATACCTAAAGCCACCTGCCTGTGAGAACGGTTGGCGGCCGGTGCGCGCGCGGGAGCCCTCCTTTCCACAGTAGACAACAGTATGAGTGACTGCATGACCCTGCGAACCAATCGATGCATTGCTTTCTTATGTCTGGTGCCAACTAGGGTGACCAACTGGCATGGGTGCAAATTCAATACGGGAAGAGTAAAAATTCAAGCCAAAGGGTCAATATTCAGTACAAAAATTCAGACTGAAGGTCAATATTCAGGACAAAAGTTCGGGACTATATTTACGTTTTTACAGACACATGAGAGGAGGTTGCACATTAGCACATAAGTAAGTAAATAGACAACCAACATAAGTGCAAGTCAAAAGAATTTTATATTAGGTTATAACAATTGTGCTTTGAACAACTGGGCAGGTCCTTTTTTGGTATTTCATGTGATCATAATCTATGGCCTCTGTGGATGGGATGGCGGCGTGGTAGAGAGCTCGAGGATTGAGCTCCATGGTTCGGAATAACCATATCAGTTTAAATCCACGATCAACCCTGCCTACCTCGCTCCAGAAGACCTAGAAAAGAAATAGAAGGATTTAAAGAATATACTCACCGAGGCTGCACCTTCGCTGCTCATCTCGGTCTGACGGATCCACCGAGACATTGCTGGCCGCTCCGTTTCGCCCCTCCCAGACCGTGACGCTTGAATCGCCTCTCCAGCTCTACTCTCAGGGATGTTTTTGGACGAGATGACTTGGGACCTGCCCACGGTGAACTCAGCTCAACTCCCTGGGCTGGCTTGAGACGCGGTCACAGGACCTGTCCTCGGCGATCATCCGCCCCCGCTCCGGCTCCGGACGCTCGGCTTCTCCCATGCGCGTACCTTGGGGGGCGGGGTGAGCAGATGGACGAGCTGAGACATCGGGTCTGGCGCTTTGGAGCCCTTCGCATGGTTCCCTGGATGATGCGGGTTGTCCCAGCACGGAGAGGTAAGTGGTGACCCCTCCGCCTCTCCCACCTGCCGATGGAAATACATCAAGGCTGGTGACCCCTCCGCCTTTCCCACACACCGATGTAAATACATCGAGGCTGGTTACTCATCTGCCTCTCTTCCCCCGCCGACGATTGACGAGCCCGCAATAATTCAACTGGCTACACCATGGCCCAATCCACAAAGTTGCCCCGCCCCTGCTGTAGAGATTGATCAGAGGCGCCGAACCTAATCACCGGTTCGCGTGCCCGGACCCCCGCTAAATCCCTGTGTCTGGTGGTTGTTGTTTGCTGGCACTAAAATCTCAGCCATTTTGTCCTCCAAACCATCCCCCGGCCGATTCCACGAGCGCTCAACAAAAGATTTTCCCCCACCCCCCACCTGGGGTAACCAACCCCCCACAGATTCCCTGTATTTAGTGGTTGTTTATTTTTTCAATCCTGTGCTTATCTTCCTTTACTTCTTTATCTTCTTTTTCTTCCTGTCTTTTCTTCTTGCTCGCGTTCTCCTTAATTCACCTTGTCTTATGTTCTTCTTCTTCTTTGCCCTTTGCCTGGCTTTGAAATGGCTGCTCTCCTTTTTCCTATGACCTTTCCTTGAATGTCCCCTTCAAAATGTCACTTTGGTCGTCTTTGTCCTTTCTTGTCCTTCATATGCCCCTTTATTCTCCTTATTTCTGCCTTTCTATTTCTGCCTTTGTTTTATTTATTTCTACTTCTCGTCGTCTTTCCTTTCTCATTTCCTTCTTTTTCTACGTTATTTGGCCTTAAAATGGCCGCTCCATTATTGTCTATCTTTCTTTCCTGATCTAAGATGGCCGCCGCTCTTATCGCGATATTTCGCGGTCAAAGTCTCATTTCTTGTCCTTAAAATGGCCGCCAATGCAGTTCTCAGTGCTCATTCGTCCCAATTGCCTGATTTCAATATGGCCGCCTCTCGCGAGATCTCGCGCTAGTTATCTCAATACACGCGCTTAGTTCGAGTGCTTACCGCGTTCTTGCAGATGTTGGCAGTCGGGGTGTCTTCCCACGTCGCTGCTTTTGCAATTCTCTTGTTTGTTGTCTTCCTGTTTCTTTCCGCCTTTGTCCACGCTTCTTCCCTCGTCGAGGTGGCAATTGCTGGAATCTGCGTCGATCCGTCATCCCGCCTTCGTACGCCAGTTGTCATGTTCTCCAAGTGCGCCGGGAGGTACACCATACACGGGACGCAGGTTAGTTTCACATTTCTTTATTGGCATCTCTCATTACTGCTAGTTAGCATCTCGTGCAGCTGCTGGTCCGCACATCCGTCCCCGTTCATGCCCTGGTCATTGTCTGCCCCCTTTCCTCTGTCGTCACCGGATCTGGTGTCGGGTGACCTGGTCACTCTGTCCACAGGGTCCTAACGCCCTACTGTCCGTCGCCCACACTGTCGGGTCACGACAGACGTGAAATTCAGCCGCGCTTTTGCCTCCTGGACAGTATTCTAATCGAAACCCAGGAAAGGAGTAAGAATGATTCTCCCCCCCCGTGGATGACTATTCTGTCCTCCATTTTGTGGTACCCCCCGCAACTGACCCAAGATGGCAAGCACCTTACCCTTCACCATTGACTATTGAATGTTTATTTTTCAACCCCGATGTGAAATTCAGCCGCGCTTTTGCCTCCTGGACAGTATTCTAATCGAAACCCAGGAACAGAGAAAGAAGGATTTCCCCCCGTGGATGACTATCCTGTCCTCCATGTTATGGTGCCCTCCACAACTGACCCAAGATGGCAAGCACCCTCCCCATCACCACTGACTATCAGAAATTAAGCCACTATACCATAGTAATATGACGGCCATCTTGTAACCCTATACGTTTTTGCTCTTTGCTCCTGGTCTCTGCTCATATCTCCTCTTTCCTCCTCTACTTAACACTCCACATATCATCCCTCCTTAACTTTAAGCAAATAGGACGGCCATCTTGGAACGGGCTTGGGTCCTAGACGATTTCCTGTTTGCTCCTAGCAACTGTGCACCTAGCATCTTTCTCCCTGAACCTGCACAGGCCTTCCACACAACCCTCCCAACCACCGGCGACCCCTAACTTACCCGTGCCCGATATGCTATTACTCCTCCCAACCGTACCCCACTCATGCTTGACCTTACCCTATACCTACAAGTCCATAATGCAATTTAGTACACGTTTCTCGCCTCTCCATTACCTCACCCGTTCTACCTTACCATGAGTTTTATTTTATTACACTAACTTCCGTTAGTTGTGCTATCTATGCAGCCAACACGACATCCCGCTCTCCTCCCGGAGACACTCTTCTACCGCCAACTATTCTGCACTCTCATCCCTCCCACCCAGCTTGTTAGCCTGGCTGACTCACTTTGTTTACATTGGCAGTGTCTCGCCATAATATGCTACACATCTCTTCCACTACCTCCTCACTCTCATCCTCCTACTTGCTATGCTATATTTTCTATGTGCATTATGTTGCCATACTTGCTATGTTAAGGCTGGTTATGCACATTAAGTCCACATCTTGCTTTTTATGCATTTTATTTTCCACTGCTTTCGCTTTGCTCGCATGCGTCTTGTGATATGATATATTATACCCCCACCATCTATACAATGTCTTTTACCCTTTTTATGTGCATTACGTTGTCATTCTTGCTATGTTAATTCTGTTTATGTGCATTATGTATTGTATTCTCTATTGCTTATGCTTTGCTTGTATGCACCATATGATATGACGTATTCTTATACCCTCACCATCTATACTGCTTTTCATTGTCTATGTTGCATCAGCATACGCCCACCTACCTATTGCCCCCTGCTGACTCCACCCCCTTCTAGCTCCATGTCCACTTGTTGTTGACCACTCGCAAGCCACCCCCCCCTTTTTGCATGTTATTGCAGTGCGATGTGCCCTTAGCCTTGCAGGTATCGCGTTTTCTATTGCTTGTGGTGTGCAGTTTGCCCCATCTCCACCATATAAGCTGCATCACACTGTTTACTCGGTCGCAGCAAATTACCCCCACCTATCTCATTTCCCATTACTTAGCCCTCCCACAGCAAAACTGCACTGGCCTTAACAGACCTCTACTCCTTACCTAATCTCTCTCTAAACATTAACTAACTGATCCTGGCGTACACCCCCCGCTCCATTCTCTCCCAGTCATGCCTCCCCTCACCTGCCCCCCCACTATCACATCCCCACCCATCCAGAAGCTCGGCCCCAACTCTTGGTCCATCCTCTACCCTCCCCACCTCTCCAAACATGGGAAGAAAAACTTTAAACACAAACTTCTCTGTCAGCATCCCGAAACCCTATTTGCCGACCACCACAACAGCCTCAACTCCTCCATCACCTCCAACTACATCTTCTTCTCCAAGCGCCCTTCTAAATGGAAAAGCCTATTTCTACAACACCTCCCTATCACCACCTCCCGCAAGATCCCATACGGTCTGAAACTCTCCACCACCCCATCTGCCGCCTTCACGGGTGAAGTAGATATTTCTATCTTCAAGTCTGGAAACATTCTCATCCAAGCCTCCGAACTCTACCTTTACACATTTGAACTCCACTTTCATGCACTTTCTCAACTCCTTTTACAACACGTGAACGCTCCCCTATCACTCACTCTACCCAGCGACCCTTCACCTCTCTCCTCTTCCCCTGCCCCCCTGACACCTCTCTCTAACTCACCCTAATCCCGGGGTCTATCTCTATCCACGGTCTCTCCCATCCCCCTCCCCTTCCCCCGGTCTCACCATTCACACCCCCATCTGTATTCTTGACTCCCAACCTCTTCAGTCCACTAGTGCCCCCAACTCCCCCGCTACCCCTAACGCCCAATCCCCCCAGCCCCACTTTACCCTCTCACAAACCCACCCAATCTTGAGCCCAACCTCCTCTCCTACCCCCAACTCTCCCTCATATCAACAATGCAGTTTCTTCTACACCCCCATCAACCTCTGAATTCCACCACACCCACCCTATGATTCACTCCTCCCTCACCCTCCCCGTTTAACATCACCCCTCAGTCCCTTTTTACTTCCTACGCCCCCCCTCCGATTCCTCCCTCCCACACCCCCCCTGTTCGCCCATGCAACACAAAAGACACCTGAAACGCCACCCCCTCGATCCCCCTGTCGTGTTCTCCAATCCTACCACCCAACCTGAACGCCTCATCCCCGTTCATCTCCTGTGCCCCCGCTTCAGCCAACGTAAACGCCTCATCCCCTTCTATCTCATGTACCCCTGCTCCACCCAACGACAATCCTCCCCCTCATCACAACCCTCCCCCAGGCTATCCCCCCGTCCTCCCTTCTATCTCAGACCCTTAGACTTCTCCTACCCCTCTTACTTCATTAACCCTATTGAGCCACTTCACTCCTCACTTCTTACCCAATCACTCCTGAATGTTGAACTTCTCCTATCATCCCTTGCCATTGAACTCACCTCCCTTAGAACTGATGTCTCTCTCCTCACCAAATCCCACACCGTGGTTAATAACCACACATCGATCCCCTCACAATACACCATCCCCTCTTCTATACACTCTTCCATACACTCCAACATCCCTCCCCTCAACCCCCCTACTAACGGCCCACATAGCATGGCTGCCAACACCTACACTCCTCCTGGCGCTGCTACCAATACCAATATCGACATTCCCCCCTGCCCACCCTTCCCCTTGAACGGCTCTACCCCATCTGAACCCACCAAAATTACCAAAATCATCCCCTCAACCCCCCAACTAACGGCCCACATGGCATGGCTGCCAACACCTACACTCCTCCTGGCGCTGCTACTAATACCAATATCGACATTCTCCCTTGCCCACCCTCCCCCTTGAACGACTCTACCCCATCTGAACACGCCGAAATTATCAAAATCATCCCCCTTCTAAGCAATCACGCTCCCCCCTTCACAACTTGACACCTGCACGACAGCCCTAGAAGTTAACTCTCTTACAAGCTCTCTCATCTGCCCATCTTCATCCTTTCCCTACACTCCCCTTAACCATGAGTCCACTATCCCAGTTCTCGTTGGTACAAGCAGACTTCCCCTACTTCCGGCATCTCCTAGACCCCCCCCGACTACTCAGACCTATCCCCCCCTGCTCCCCCTCCCAACTGCCCAACCCCACCCCCTCTCGTGCATGCTGATTAACTGCAAATCCGCCTCCTGCCATGCGACTGAGATTGCGGAAACCATTCTCTACGATAACATTGACATAGCATTCCTTACCGAAACCTAGCTCAACCCTCACTCCACTCCTATCCTCGACCTGCTGACCCCCCCTGGTTATTCCATCATTAAGAAAGATAGAAGCAAACAAATAGGAGGTGGCCTTACCCTAATCTTTAAAGATAATCTTAATCTCTCAACAGTCCATGTGCAAGACCCTTCCACATTCGAGTACCTATGCGCTGAGATCAACTTTCCTGGCTCCCCCGCCATTAGGATTCACACTAGCTACCACCCTCCTGGTATTGTATCGCCTTTACTGAAGAGATGTCTGATTTGATTACCCAAGCATGGCTTTCCCACTCTAAAAATCTCTTTCTTGGGGACTACTACATCCACTTGAATAAAAATGACGACCCCGCAGTCTCCTTATTCAACAGCATCATGGGCATCACTGACCTGATTCAACTCTGCAAATCCCCAACACATGCCAAAGGGGCCACCCTTGATGCGATTATGACCTGCAAGATTCTGTCCTCCCTCTCAAACATCCTTCCTGTCGACTGGTCCGACCACCACCTTATCCTCTTCAACCTGAATTGCTCCATTACGCGCCCCACTTCCATCGGCAGTCTAGGTCTGAAACCTACTCGTAAACTTCACCTTATTCCACCGGGCGAATTGGAATTCACTATTAAAACTCACTTACTCCTTGCCCCTCTCTCCCTCAGCACCAATGACCTAACCGACCATTATAATAATTCTATTACTGAAGCCCTCAACCAAATTGCCCCAATCAAAATCAAACACCAAAAAAACTTTCCGCCCAAATCATGGTTCAATGCAGACCTCAATAACGAAAGACGTGCCCTCAGACAATCAGAATTGGCCTGGAGGAACCATCCCTCCTCTGACAATCTGGCCCTCCTCAGAAAGTCCAGAGCCCTGAACAAAAAACACATCTTCCATGAAAAAGCCTCCTAACTCCGGTCCCAACTGGACCAGGCCATAAACCGCCCCAACTATTTAACATTGTTAAAAAACAAACATCCTCCGGCCCCCCCAAAATGCTAGCGTCGGTTAAACGATGCGAAGAAATCACCAGCTTCTTCTCTAATAAAGTCAACTTGATTGAACTCTCCTTCACCTCCACCCCAACCTCCCCTCAATCAACTCCCCCCACATCACTAACAGTAGTCCATTCTCTTCCTCCCTGCCTCAAAGTCCCCCTAACTCCCTAACCAGTCGCCCCCAACTTGTCTCCACTGTCACGCACCATCAGGCTAAAAAACATGCCTCCTGGATCGAATTATCCCCTATTTTCGAATCCCGGTCCCCAATATCATCTCTAAGCTAAAACCCTCCTCTCACACTAAAGATCCTCTTCCCGCACACCTGGTCCAAGAACTCAAACATGTCATTGCTCCAGTCTGGACCAACATCATCAATTCTTCTCTTTCCACAGGCTGTGTTCCCGCCTCCCTTTAGTTAGGCCAAATACCACCCATCCTCAAAAACTCCTCCGCTGACCCTAACAACCTTAACAACCTACGCCCCATCTCTAACCTACCTTTCCTCTCTAAAGCCCTGAAAAATGTGTCCTGACCCAACTAGATAACCATATCGCCTCATTCAATATCCTAGACACATTCCAATCTGGTTTCAGAATAGGATACAGTACTGAAACGACCATGCTCAATATTACAGATGACATTCATCGCTCCTTAGACAAAGGTGAATCCTCTCTACTAATCCTCCTTGACCTCTCGGCTGCCTTTGATACTGTCCATCATCCCACCCTTCTTAACACCCTCGAAGTTCGCTTCGGTCTCGAGGGCACCGTTCTCAAATGGTTCTCCGCATTCCTTCAAAATAGATCCCAACAAATTAAGCTCAGCCACTGCCTCTCCAAGCCCCAACCTGTCTCACCTAGTGTTCCGCACGGCTCCATCCTCTCCCCTACCTCATTTAACCTATTCATGGAACCTCTCACCCTCATCCTTAAACAAGCTAAATTATGCTACCACCTCTATGCAGATGACACCCAGCTATACTACAGGATTAAATCTCGCAATTACATCCTTCACCTCAACGAGACCCTGATTAAAATACAAGCTTGGTTCCATCTTAATCATCTCAAACTAAACCCAAAAAAAACTGAAATCATCCTTTTCACTCCTAAAAACAACTCCCTCCCCATTCACCTCTGGATCAAGGATATTACAGCTCTCAACTGCCCCCTCTCCCCCTCGAATACTGTCAAATCCCTAGGCATCAGCATTGACCATAGCATGAATCTCATCCCACACATCAAAAATGCCGCCAAGGGTGCTCTCTTCACCCTCCACCACCTCAAAAAACTCAAACCTTTCATACCAGCAGACGACTTTAAAACCGTTGTCCAATCGCTTGTCCTTTTCCGTATTGACTATGGTAACGCCACACTCGCTGGCACCCCTAAAGCCCACCTAGAACCGCTCAAATCTGTCCTCAACCTTGCCGCCAGACTTATCTCCGATTGTAAAAAAATTCGACCTCATCTCGCCGGTCCTAAAAAACCTCAACTGGTTCTCAATAGAAGGCAGATCTATCTACACGATTGCATGTATCACACACAAAGCCCTTCACCTAAGCACCCCCTCCTACCTGGCTGAGACACTGCAAAAAGCGGGGTGCTCCAGGTCCCTGAGGAGCACCAACTCCCTGGTCCTAATCCCTCCCAGACTCAAGCACAAAAAAACCCAATCTCGTGCTTTTTCTGGGAATGCCCCCACGATCTGGAACTCTCTCCCCAAAGATCTTCGATGCAACCCCTCCTACCCTCTCTTCAAAAAGAGACTGGAACGCTCCTTCACAACAAATACTGGGGAACGTAACCTCACTGGTGTTTGACTCTCTACACTCCTTCCTCCCTGATTCTCGCCTCCTCCTCAACCCCTTCCCCACCTCTTATTATTCCTCTCCCCTTTTCTACACTCCCTTCTCCCTCTGAACTTCGACACTCCCCCCCCTATTGATCTCCATCCGCCCTACCCCCCAGCTCATTCAATTACCCTATTTTATGGAACTCATGTTTTTAATGCACATTGTATTATTCTGTTGTAATTGTTTACCTATCATGTAAAGCGCTCTGATACCCCCGGGTCCAGTAGCGATATATAAAACCTTGGAAATAAATAAAATAAATAAATACATTTATATGGTGACTGCACTAAGTTGTCCAGTCTGATATTTTTTTTACAGTTCATGGTCCTGAGCAGGCATGTTTGATAGAAGTGGTCGGGAAGATCTGTTCGGATGGACTTTGTTACTAGCATCTCATATCTGAGTGCCTTTGTGAGATGTAAAGCCGCACAAATAGAATGTGGCTAATTGGAACTGGTAGTGCTGGACTAGAGTGCAGTCCCCCGAGAAGCCAGCTTTATGTGTCAGATCACTTCAGGTATCCCATGTCTTTTCAACTGGTGATGGTTTAGGGTCTGGTAAAGTACTGAGTGATGTATAAGACCCATAGCGGAAAGGTCTTATCTGAGAGTAAGAGCATTAAGAAGGAAAAGAAACTTATTAACCAGCCTGCATGAGCTATAATTGGCTGCAGACTGCTGAATGTTATGGTATTATTATTGGTCAGACGGTCTGATAGGTGTTGACATTACTATATAATGCCCTGGCTAGCCTATTATCAGCCCTCCTTATTTTACCTGTATATGGGATACAGTCTACTGAATGGGCTGTTTCATTTCTGTGAGCTGTAAACCGCAGATTCTCATTGATGCACATAAGTGTGCTACAGAGTAGAAACTATATAGGCTGTTGGGGCATTATTGTAGGGCAGAAGGAGGCACTGCCTTTTACATACAGAACATTCTATTGAAATGGAAGCAAAATGGCAACAAGCAGTTTTACTGATAAAACTATACACGCACAAAAAATAATGTGTAGAAATGTGGTTTCAGCAAATATGTATCATTTGAACATCACCAAGTAAAGTGTCTTGACTATTTTGATTCTGTTTCCAGCACACTTTTGAATTACAAACAAGTGTCCCATTTGTGGTTTCCTAACTGCTGACATGTTTTGAAACATTTCCACTGTTCATTTACAGGCATTTAAAAGTTGTGTGTTACAAAAAACTGACAGTTTACAGCCTTAGTTTTCCCATCCCCTGGAAAATGTGGAAAAAACTGGTGCATTCTACAACAAATTTGTCATTATATATTCAACTGGATTAGCTTATGAAGCATAGTAAATGATGACCTTACTGTGCGCCAGGATATGACAATCTTTGTGGGTGCCCTTTGATGATCCCCTCACTATCACAAACAGGTCCTCTCATCTCTCCATAGTCAATCAATCAATCAATCAATCAATCAATCAATCAATCAATCAATCAATCAGAGGGACTTGAAAAAAGTGGAGGCAACGGCGTTGATCTGGCGGGTCATGGTGAGGGAGAAGTCGAGCATGATGCCGAGGTTCCGGGTATGGTCTTTCGGGGTGGGTGGGTTTCCGAGGGCGGAGGGCCACAGGAGCTTTCCCAGGCGGTGGAGGAGGGTCCAAGGACGAGGACCTCTGTCTTCTCCAAGTTCAGTTTTAGGCAGCTGTTGCTCATCCAGGATGCAATGTCTTTCATTCCTTCTTGGAAGCTGCATCTGGTGTCATTGGGGTTCTTCGTGAGGGAGAGGATTAGCTGGGTGTCGTCGGCGTAGGATACTATGCTGAACCCATGCCTTCTGACGATGGCGGAGAGGGGGGCCATGTAGGTGTTGAAGAGCGTGGGGTTGAGCGATGATCCTTGGGGTAGTGAGAAAGGAGCAGATCCAGTGTTGTGCAGTCTGGGTGCAGAGGGCTGCGGTATGTCCCTGGTCGAGCAGCATGCAGATGTCGGCAAGAAGGTCCACAGAACTGGACTGGGAGGAGTCGAGCATGGTGTTCTCGATGAAGGTGGTCAGTTGTGTGTTGACGAATTTCTCAGTGACCTTGGCTGTGAAGGGAAGGAAAACGATGGGCTGGGATTTTTTTAGGTCTGTCGGGTCAGTCGAGTGTTTCTTAAGGAGGGGCTTGATCTCAGCCCACTTCCAGTCATCAGGGAAGATGGCGGATTCAAAGGTGGGGTTGATGGTGTGGCGTAGTTTGGGCACGATGGCGGTGGCGGCTCTGTGGAAGATGTGAGGCGGGCAGGGGTCTGCGGGGGCTTCTGAGTGGGAGCTTTTCATGGTCGTGCTGTTGTCTTCAGTGGTGACAGGTGACCAGGTGGTGGTGGTGGGTTGGCTGTCATTGCTGGGGGGAGGGTGGTTTCTGGAGTCAGTTCCCTGAAGTTCTCAAGAGCCTTGATCTTTAGATGGAAGTAGGAGCCGAGTTTGTTGCAGAGGTCCTGGGACAGAGTGATGTCCCTGGCTTCGCAGGGGGGTTTGGTGAATGGCTGGATGATGTTGAAGAGTTCTTTTGAGTTGCTGGTGCAGATTCTGTTCCTGATGAAGGTCCTCTTGGTGGTTCTTATGATCTGGTGGTATTCTGGTGGTATTCTGTCATGGCATGCTTGTAGGTGAACTGGTCTTCGGTAGTTTTGCTGTTTCTCCATCGTTTCTCGAGCCGTCTGCAGGAGCGCCTGGCTTCTTGGAGGTCAGTGGTAAACCAAGCTGCTTTCAGAGGGTGTTGTCTGTCGGGGTGGCGGAGGAGAGCGAGCTTGTCTGCGCAGCTGGAGAATCAGCAGTGTAGTTCCGTGACTGTGGAGTTGGGGTCGTTCAAGGCAGAAGGGGGTTGGCAGTGAGGGTAGAGTTGAGGTCCTCTTCTGTGACCTTGCTCTAGTTCCTTTGTAGCGGGCGTGGGCGGCCTTGTGTGCGGTGGTGGCACTGAAGGAGAAGTGTACGAAGTGGTAGTCTGTCCAGAGGGGCTGAGATGTGTGGCTGAAGTGGTTGTTAGTCCCTCCTGCAAATATGTGTCCGGCCTTGTGGGTGGGGGTAGTGATGAGCTACTTCAGTCCGAGGTTGCCCAGGAGGGCGGTGGAGTCTAAGTCGCTTCGGTTATCAACGTGGAAGTTCAGGTCTCTGATGAGTATACAGTCCGTGGAGGCAATAGCGTGGGGTACAGTGACATCAGCGAAGGCGGTGGTGAAAGGAGCACGGGGCCCGGGGGGTCTGTAGGCGAGGGTGTTGCGGAGCGTGGGTCTGGGGATGGTTTGGATCTGGAAGTGGAGGTGATCGGTGTTGGAGAGAAGGTCGATCATCCTAGAGGTGGAGAGTCAGAGGGAACTCTTGTGTACGATGGCGAGTGCTCCTCCTGGGCGGCGGGGCGGTATTTGCACTGGATCTTTTAGCCGTCGGGGATGGCGGTGACTATGTTGGGGCAGAGGCGGGGTTTTCCCAGGTTTCCCTGAAGAAGGTAACATCTGGTGAGAGGGTGTCGAGGAGGTCCCAGATCTCTACGGCGTGTCTGTGCAGGTAAAGTGCACGTTGGGGAGGATATATTTCAGGGCTTCGTTGGTGCGGGCGTCCAGCATGGGTGCGGAGTTGGAAGGAGTGCTGTGGATGGTAAAGGGATGTCAGCAGTGTCAGCAGGAGAATTGGCCGTGGGTGGTGTTCGGCATCGACACCTGGCAGTTGCTGTTTCTTCGAGGGTTGAGTGCGGAGAGGGCAGCTGGGTTGTAGCAGAGGAAGGTCGGAGATCCAGGGTTCCTGGCGCTGGTCGCGGATGGGCGCAGACGGGCTTGCCTCTGGTGTGCCAGCTGTGCGCCCGGGGCTGCCATTAAGAAGGCAAGGGGGAGGGACTCACTGCTGGGAGGTGGGAGTGGGTAGTCAGCAGGAAGAGGGGCTGCAGGGGCAGCAGTGGTGGGAAGGGAAATGTGCGGGAAGTGGAACGGGCAGGGAACGAGAAAACAAGACAAAAATACGGTGGCAAACAGAAAAACAGGCACAGTCCAATACAATACAGTTACAGTGTAATACAGAAGATTACAGACAGAGACACAAACCAAGCAGAAAACTGGCACTATGCAGGGCCTTGAACACCTGACAGTACAGAGCGCAGCACAGCATGGGCAGCGGCACTTACCAGTGGAGCTGCAGGGGGATAGAAAAGGTCCCTGACCAGGAGGTCAGAGGTCTTGCTCGTGCTCCCTCACAGCGGCCGCCATTAAGTAGGGCAGGGGGGGAGGGAATCACAACTTGTCTCTCTCTCACATGTATTTCATATGTTTTATAGCCCTTCTCATACCAGTGTAAGGAGTCGGAGCACTTTACATCACACACAGATACAGAGACAATGAATCATACATATGTAAATCAGTCTATAGAAAATGTACATAAGGCAAAGAGGACTACAATATTTAGGATTTACATGTAATCCATACTGGTAGGCACTTTTTAAGAGTGCTTAGTCTAAAAAAGCCAAAACACAGGATTCAGAACATAAAACCGTGGTTAGGGTTGACTTTAATCATAAGAATGTATTTCTACCCATGCAAACCATTTTGAGCAACATCAGGATAATGAAAGGCTGGAAAGAAAACATAACTTTCTAACTTGTACATGCAGTTTGCATGCAGCTCTTTGATGCCAGTTCACAGCTCACTGTTCTACATTATGAATGTAACATAAATTGCACAGTAACAAAAGAATCTCTGAGACAAAAGCAGTCACCCATTGATCCTCACATAAAATACTGTTGCTTGATATGCATGGTCCACATTCTTTGCAGCAGGCATATTAACCCTCTGCACTACCTTAGATGAATCAAAAGTGCCTCTAGACAAAACTCCCATCTCTCTTCAGCAGGTACATTAATCACCAGAGTTATTGTGACACTTCTATTGTTGCCCGAAAACTGCTGGATATACAAGGAACTTTGCAGTGATTTTAAAACTGCTGCACTGCTAAAACTGGTCCCCCACCCTTCGAAGCCTCCTGGGAAAAATCCCATGCCTGGCATGGCCAGGCCAGCCTTGCTGCCACCCTCCAATGCAGTCCCCTATGTTCACATAGACCCTCTCTCATGGGTATTCAAATTCTTTTATGGTGCTACTCATCCCAAGTATGTAGGGCAGGATGTCGGAGTGCGTTACATCACACACATATTATACAGAGACAATGACTCATATACGTGTGAAAGTCAATGTATAGTATATGTTACTTAAGACAATGAGGGCTACAAGGTGTAAGAGTCAGATGTCATCCATAATGAAAGGTATTATATCTTAAGAGTGCATGGCTAGGAGAAATATGGACACTCAGGATCCAAAACATAACATGTTGATGGGGTTGCTTTTACTAATATGTATTCATTATTATCCAAAAGAACACTATTGAGCAACCTTGGAATAATGAAAGATTGTAGAAAAACAGAGGCAGGTAGCAAAAGGAATTATGTGACAGCAGCTGTTACCGGCCGAGCTATTCACATGAAAACAATTAGTTGATCTGCATGTTACTCCTAGTGCTATACAAGATGCACGTTATTTCTCTACGCTACTTTGAGTCAAACTGAGACTAGGCAAAGTTCAGATCTCTCTAACAGATACATTAAGCTTCACAGTTAAGCCTTCAGTTTTATTAGTGCCTAAAAAACATGCTGGTGCACAAAAAACTCTCCAATCTATGCAAGCTATTTCAAAATGCCACCCTCCCACCCATCTTGTCCCCTGGTGTGGCAGAACAATCCCCTGGACAAAAACAGAATGCCCTGTCCCATACCGAGTTGGCCCACCACATGCTGCTACTGCCCAGACTGGCCCATTGTCATTTTGTATATGACAATCAGCCAGCATAAAGAATAACAATGGGTCCATAGTAGTCTGTGCTAGGCCAGGGTAGGGCTGCTCTTGAGCGCAGTGGAGATCGAGGCGACCCCAACAGGGCATTCTGCAGAACAGTGAGGCTTCTTGCAGATGAATAGTGCAGCTCGCTGCAACTCTCAACATTACAGACAAAATGGCATCCATAAAGAGATCATCATGGACAACAGACGTGAGATCCAAATAACAGACTGTCTGTGAAATTTACGGATGATTGGTCTCCCTAGTGCCAACACCAACAACAAACACCAAACGCACCACACTTCATTGCAAACTACAATAATTTGTTTGAAGAAACACATTTACAGTGCTTCATTTCACAGTTCTGTTGTGTCAACTACTGTCCAATACCAAATGTCGCCTTGTTTCCAGGGGTGTAGCTTGGTCAGTAAGATTTGGGGGGGTGAACTTCAGGTTTCCCAACAATCAATCAGGGCAGGAGGAGGACTTAAGGGGCATTGAGTATTGTTAGGTACAATATTTTCCAAACTAACCAATGTTTTTAAAGACATTCAAAACAGATGCGAGATGGAGTGTGTGGATGTATTTCATCTATCTGAATGTAAAAATCCCAGGTGAAATCCAAATGTGCCTCACAATAATCAATGGAAAGCACTTGTACCCAACTATTTGCAACAGAATACAGTTTTTAGGAGTTTTTACAACCTCATAAGAATGGGATGACTGAGTTGGGACTGTCGTATTTAGAGTTTGTGAGCTTCAGATCACTGCTTATGTACGAAGTGAGAGTTTACCGACTGACCGTTGTTGCCCTTAGAAGAGCAATAATTAAAGAGGCCATAAAGTGACTGGTCTGGAGCTTCAATCAATCCCAACATATAAAAGGGACACTATGGAACCTCTGGTGATGGGGATGTAGGTAGTAAGCATAAGTGAGTTTACCATTGGATAAGGTCCTCAAAGACTGCCCAAGTCAGACATCTATACCTTACCCCCAAGTTTCTGTGTGCATGGCTCACGCAGGTTCTTCCCTGGGCTTGTGAACAGTACACTTCATTACAGGCTCAAAATCAGAAACTCCCTGGGGATCACTCCAGTGCACTCCTCACTTCATCAGTACCCTTGCATTTGAGGTTGTAGAAAGAGAAGTAGAGAGCGAGAGACAAGAGGATGGGAAAAGGCGACAGAGCAAGATTGAGTTAGAGAAGGGAAGATGTGAATGAGCAGGCAATTGCAGAAAAATAGGAAAAAAGATTGATGACTGAGCAACTTGCTAGTAGTACTGCTAGCATTTATGTGGCATTCCTACTCCCTTGTGAGGCACCAAAGTGCCTTACCCCATTGTGTAGCATGTTCCTCTGTGGGAGAGTTCCTAGTTGGTAGAGTGCTGAACTCGCTGCAAGCATATGTGGAAGTTTTTGGTGTCAGGAATGAGTGATCAGACTGGTGTTCTCCTCTCGTCTTGGGGCATGGGTCTTAGCTGATGTTTGTTCTCTGAGAGGTGCAGATTTTACTGAAGCCCAGAGAGTAGACATAGATACTTGCCATAAGTGTGTTAACTCCAGCATCAACAGTTCCCTGCAGGATGATATGCATGTTGTCCATGTATTTATATAATATGAGATTGAAAGTGCTGATCAGGTCCTGTAAGACGTTGTGATAGAGAATGAAAAAAAGTGGAGCCTTGTGGGACAACACAACATGAGGTATGAAGAACAGAGGTGAAGGGTGGCATTCTTAGTAAGCTTTGTCATTCAGAGATTAAAGGAGATACTTAACAGAGCATTTCACCGTAAACCATTATCCTCAAATCGTCATAACAGGGTCTACGGATGCACTTTGTCAAAAAATATCGATAGGTTAAGGAGTAGTAAGATAGCCTTTTTAATTTTTGAAGGGACTTTTTGCCTTTGTTAATAATGTAGAATAATGTAATGCATTTGCTGTTTTGATTGCCAATTTTTCTGCTCTGTTTTGGCACGAGAGGATATTTTTGTTCTTGGTGTTAGACTTTTTCCATTTGCGCTGTGATATGCCAAGTTCAAGCTTCAGTTTTTTAAACTAATTGTAATCAATCGGGTACTTTGCTTTTATGTAGTGTCTGTGCATGTGTTATTTCGTCTCTGCCAGTCCAGACCACCAGTAATTCAGCTGCAGAATTCAGCCACTTTTATTCCTTGTTCGTTGGGTGAGGCCTTGTTTAGTTGAGTAATCTAGTCATTGGAAGCTTAATTCCTTTCACTTGTAGCTACCCCTTTTCTCTGCCTCTCCTTTAACCATGTTTAAGGAATCTCTATTTAAGAGTCACAATTCCATATGCATGTAGGTTTCGTAAAAATCATAGCGATTCCTACACATTGCGATTCGCTAATAGGAATTGCTTTCCTAAAGGCCCATAGGAATGAATGGGAAAGCATTCGCAATGTGTGATTACCACATAGGGTCCTAGAGGGCCTAAAGCCCCCCCTGATGCACCCCCCAAAAAAGTAAGTGTGCAGATGTGGCACACACACATGCCCTAAGGGCATTTGTATGCGCCACATGGCACTTGAAAAAATGTAGTTTTGTACATTTTTCTAAGAATTTGCAAATTAACATCAACTTGAAGTTGATGTTAATGTGCGATTCCTTAATGCAAAGTAGAATTTTGAAAATGCTTCTTGCATTGCATTTAGGGAATCGCAAATTGCGATTCCCTAAATGCATTTGCAAAATACGTAATTGCAAAAATTGCGATTACCTATTTTGCTAATGCATTTTGGGTTGATGCATCAGAAATGGCTGTTAACCTGCTCACAAAAGTGCCGCTTCTGCAAATCAGCCCGTTTGTGACCGGTAAAAAGCTTGATGCATGTGCCCCCAAGTGTCTTAATGGCTTTTTAAAAAGATTGTGACCACCTCCTATTTTGCTGCAAAAGCTGGGGCAGATAGTACTATGTATTGATGTGGGGGTAGGATGACATTGATAAACCAGCGTTGAGACCTGCTTGAGGTTCAGTTGTCCACATTGCGGCTTGAGTAATTACCCTGTCACTACCAGATGGCTTGCTAACCCAGTACACATGCTTCAGCCAGAAGCCTTACCTACTCCAGCTATTCCTTTTTTCAGACCCATGGACCCTCCTCAGTATGTTGCCATTCACAGTAAATCTCTGTTGGCAGTTTCTATAAGGCAAGGCCGCCCAGTAAATATTCTTGTTGATTCTTTCAGGCGGCCATCTTGTTATACGTTTTGAGGCTCCAATTCCTCATATTTTCACAACTTTGGGAAAGAGAACTTTATATTGTAAGTTACCTTAGATTTCCACCAATCCATTATTGAAGAGATATCTTTACTGTTTTTTGTGTGTTTACTTCCAGGTTCACATATATAAGGATATTGTTTGATCACAGTGGTACCTTGCAACAGCACGTGATCATGCTTGTTGCTTTCTCCAGAGGATTATAATTTCCCCCGTTTTCTGCTGCTAAACACTTTCCAGTCCAGTTCTGTTTTATCTCCATGAATTCCCAGAAATCGTTTCTGTTCCTCGGTTTTTACTTTCAGAGGAACTAAGGTTTTCTTCAGTGTGCTCTTAATCCAGTTTCCATTCTGGAAAACAGCACTCCAAAAAATGCTATCCTCCATCGACATGAAACACTGTTCTTTGCAGAATTTGGTGGGAGGGGTATAGAAGCAAGGGGGAACTGAGGCTGGCAGAGTGAGTGCTAGCAGTGAGAGGGACATACATGTTTAGTTAAGCTTAGATAAGGGAGTCGAACGCTAGTGGGTTATGGGAACTGCTCTGTGGGTTCAGGATGGGAACAGTAGGACCTGGGAGGCCCACACGTGTTTAAGTGAAAAGGAGAAGGGCCAGGGGATAGTTCAGCCTGGAAACAAGATACACCTCATGTACGTTGTGGAATTATCTTTAATTTGTTTCTGGCTTGAGACATTTTTGGGATGATACTTGCTGGGATGTGTTTGTTCTACATTTGAGGAATTCTACTGAGATTGATGTCTTTGTTTTGCTTGCTGGATTTTAGGTGTCCTTGCATGGTGTGGTGCCAGCGCATATCCCAGATCATAAGTGAGTATTTCTTTTTGCTGCTAGTTTGATTCACCAGGATAGATATTTTTACGGTTTGGTGGACTGTATGATGTGAGAATGAATCCAACCAACAGAATTTACTTGTGGCCTGAACCCAAGCGGGAGCATCTCCTCTCAGCTGAGAGTCACAATAGGTTATTCCAAACCACCTATTCCCTCCTGACTCACGAGAACCTGAGTAAAGTGAGCCGATATGACTGCAGCGTCAGGTGCCGCAACCCAGGCCAAGCACAGGGCTTGTCCTTACGACACTGGTGAGTCTTGCCCAGTCAACGGAAGGGCCGTGTAGGTAGAAGGAAAAAGAACATAGCAGTGGGTGACAATCCGCAATATTTTTGAAAAGTGAAATGTTGATTTCTGATGAAGGCAAACACTGAGGCTTCTTTTTCAAAAGTCATCAAGGATAATCCAGAAGCCAGCACATCTCAAGGTCTTATAGATGTCTCATACTATCTGGCTCAAGATGAACAGATGAAGAAGCCAGAGAGAGCTCCACCCTCAAAGTCAACCACTAACACGAATGCCTACATTCAGTGCTTAATTTGTGCCGGTGGTTTCTAGTGCGCAGCACCGGCACTTATTTTATAGGGCCAGCACTATAGCTATCTTTTATGCGGGCAGCAGTGGTGCTGATAATTTTTCAAAGAGGAATGCACTCAGCAAATCTTTCGACCTGCTTTACCCATTTCCTCCAAAGGCACACACCGGGAGAGATCTGGATGCTGCTCGTCAAGACCTACACTTGCAGGATTTATCATACCTGCCAGCTATTTTTGGACTGTTCCAGCCGACTTCACTGGACCAGAACACATACTGTCCATTTAGGAACTGAAGCCTTTTCATTACTTAGTTAAAATGATTCCCCTTAAGAGCTCTAAAAGCATTTGATATTCTATTGAAGAGTTCTCATTTGATTTTGTCGCTTGTTTTGACCACATTTCCGATTCACTGAATCCAATTGATACTCTTCTGGTTTATACATGGGCAAATATTGAATTTTGAGGATCTAAGGGGTAGTACCTATGGTTCGTGTTACACCTACATGGTCCTTTTCAGTCAGCACATTCCAGTGTTTATTTGCGTTGCCCTGATGAAGTTCCCAGTGTGGGAATGAAACGCGTTGGCTGAGCATCTCAATTTGCTGAATCTTAAAATTTAAAAAATAAAGAACTTTATATACTTTCATACTACTACTTGTCTATTGGACTTCTTTGATCTGCGCACCCCCACTTTACCATTAACAATTCTTGATCTGGAAATGGATGTCCAAAGAAACAACGGCTGGCTTTGGGTTTGTTTGCGCAGAAACATTCCCCATTGGAACTGGCATGAGGTGCTGAACTACATGTCCGCCGTTGTTTCTTTGGACATCTATTTCGTCGAAAAACCTGCACCCTGCCTGAGACTTAAGTGGATAATTATTGCCAGTGGCTATTTCATGAATCAGCTAGCACGAGGGATGCTTAGAAACAGCAGGCCCAAGATGATGAAGGAACAGTTAAGGAATGTGACGAGCAAATGTAAATGCACGTATTACGTTAGCCTGTGTTCTTAGTGCCTAGTAATAAAATATTGCACAGAGGCCAATGACTGGGTCACCCCAGCTAAGCCAGCAGTAGGGCGGGGGCAGGGCCCACATTTCTTCTCACCCCGCAGAAACTGCCTGTGTCATGAGTGCTAACAAAATGTAAGTAGTGGCTGAGGGTAGGTGGGATGAATAAATGTCACTGTACCATTTTTTAAAAATTAAAAATAATGCCTCAACCTTGGACCTCTTGTTTCCCTCACCCGTTGGTGTGCAGTGGTGACCTGCCATTGCATGCGTCTTGCATCTTAGGACAGCCTCTTGGGCACTTTGTTGCCGAAGCTGAGCTGAATGGGATCGCTGGGATGGACTTCACTGTGAATCTGCCAGTGAATGCCTGTTTCTGCCACCTCCTATACCGGGCCTTGTTGAACATGCTTGGCTACACAGAAAGAGAGAAGCCTTTCAATAACTAAATAATGTCAACTTAGCTTCAGTACCAAATACGTGCGTGTTTTTATTTAATAATCGGCGACTGCTTAATTTAAAAAATCAAGTAAGGCTCGGAGAGCCAAAGTCTAGGCCCATAACAACCATCATGAAACCTATTTCCAGTGCTTAGTTAGAGCTCGTGCTTGCAGGTGGTGGCCAGCAGCACTTATTTTTAGGGACTGGGACAGAACAAGATAGAATGTTAACAAGCATTTGCAATGCAATAGGTCTCGCATTATGAAAGTTTGAGCTATTGGTCTTGTAAATGACAATTTTTTTATTTATGTGTTGATTTTGAAAATAGCTAAATTAATAGCTTTGTCATTTTCAATGCCAATAGTTATAACTTTCGCACATGTGACGACTATAGCATTTGTAATGCAACATGTTTTGTATTTACGTGACTTAGATGTATTGATATTACAAATAGCAACGGCTTTTAATTTTTTAAAATAATTAATACTTAAATAAAAGTGATTGTAATTTATATTGACAATAGCTTAAACTTTTGTAAATAACGTTTGTGAAGATTATGTTCAGTGTATTTTATTGTGATGAAAATCCAAGAACAGAAGTGAAATAACATCTTTTTGTGACATTTGTAATAAAGCTTGAAACATTGAGAGAACATAATTGAACCAGTTGTTGTTGAATGGTTGCACAGATTGATGCTGTGATGTCGCGGAGTGATGTTGTGATGGCACGGAGTGATGTTGTGGTGGCGCTGAGTGATGTTGTGGTGGCGCTGAGTGATGCTGTGGTGGTGCTGAGTGATGCTGGGATTGCGCTGAGTGATGTTGTGGTGGCGCTGAGTGATGTTGTGGTGGCGCTGAGTGATGTTGTGGTGGCGCTGAGTGATGCTGTGGTGGTGCTGAGTGATGCTGGGATTGCGCTGAGTGATGTTGTGGTGGCGCTGAGTGATGTTGTGGTGGCGCTGAGTGATGTTGTGGTGGCGCTGAGTGATGCTGTGGTGGTGCTGAGTGATGCTGGGATTGCGCTGAGTGATGTTGTGGTGGCGCTGAGTGATGTTGTGGTGGCGCTGAGTGATGCTGTGGTGATGCTGAGTGATGCTGGGATTGCGCTGAGTGGTGCTGTGGTGGTGCTGAGTGATCCTGTGGTGGTGCTGAGTGATCCTGTGGTGATGCTGAGTGATGCTGTGGTGGTGCTGAGTGATGCTGTGGTGGTGCTGAGTGATGCTGTGGTGGTGGTGAGTGATGCTGTGGTGGTGCTGAGTGATGCTGTGGTGGTGCTGAGTGATGCTGTTGTGGTGCTGCTGAGTTCTCTCTGCAACTGCACTCTGCAACTGCACTCTGAATCTGCACTCTGAATCTGCACTCTGCACTCTGAATCTGCACTCTGAATCTGAAATCTGCACTCTGAATCTGCACTCTGAATCTGAAATTTGCACTCTGAATCTGAAATCTGCACTCTGAATCTGCACTCTGAATCTGAAATCTGCACTCTGAATCTGAAATCTGAATCTGAAATCTGCACTCTGAATCTGAAATCTGCACTCTGAATCTGCACTCTGAATCTGAAATCTGCACTCTGAATCTGCACTCTGAATCTGCACTCTGAATCTGCACTCTGAATCTGAAATCTGCACTCTGAATCTGCACTCTGAATCTGAAATCTGCACTCTGAATCTGAAATCTGCACTCTGAATCTGCACTCTGAATCTGAAATCTGCACTCTGAATCTGAAATCTGAATCTGAAATCTGCTCTGAATCTGAAATCTGCACTCTGAATCTGCACTCTGAATCTGCACTCTGCACTCTGAATCTGCACTCTGAATCTGCACTCTGAATCTGCACTCTGAATCTGCACTCTGAATCTGCACAGATTCCTGCACTCTGAATCTGCACTCTGAATCTGCACTCTGAATCTGCACTCTGAATCTGCACTCTGCACTCTGAATCTGCACTCTGAATCTGCACTCTGAATCTTCACTCTGAATCTGCACTCTGAATCTGCACTCTAAATCTGCACTCTGCACTCTGAATCTGCACTCTGAATCTGCACTCTGAATCTGCACCCTGCACTCTGAATCTGCACTCTGAATCTGCACTCTGAATCTGCACTCTGCACTCTGAATCTGCACTCTGAATCTGCACTCTGAATCTGCACTCTGACTCTGCACTCTGCATTCTGAATCTGCACTCTGCACTCTGAATCTGCACTCTGAATCTGCACTCTGCACTCTGAATCTGCACTCTGCACTCTGAATCTGCACTCTGAATCTGCACTCTGAATCTGCACTCTGCACTCTGAATCTGCACTCTGAATCTGCACTCTGCACTCTGAATCTGCACTCTGAATCTGCACTCTGCACTCTGAATCTGCACTCTGCACTCTGAATCTGCACTCTGAATCTGCACTCTGCACTCTGAATCTGCACTCTGAATCTGCACTCTGCACTCTGAATCTGCACTCTGCACTCTGAATCTGCACTCTGAATCTGCACTCTGCACTCTGAATCTGCACTCTGCACTCTGAATCTGCACTCTGAATCTGCACTCTGCACTCTGAATCTGCACTCTGCACTCTGAATCTGCACTCTGAATCTGCACTCTGCACTCTGAATCTGCACTCTGAATCTGCACTCTGCACTCTGAATCTGCACTCTGCACTCTGAATCTGCACTCTGAATCTGCACTCTGCACTCTGAATCTGCACTCTGAATCTGCACTCTGCACTCTGAATCTGCACTCTGCACTCTGAATCTGCACTCTGAATCTGCACTCTGAATCTGCACTCTGCACTCTGAATCTGCACTCTGCACTCTGAATCTGCACTCTGCACTCTGAATCTGCACTCTGAATCTGCACTCTGCACTCTGAATCTGCACTCTGCACTCTGAATCTGCACTCTGAATCTGCACTCTGCACTCTGCACTCTGAATCTGCACTCTGAATCTGCACTCTGCACTCTGAATCTGCACTCTGAATCTGCACTCTGAATCTGCACTCTGAATCTGCACTCTGCACTCTGAATCTGCACTCTGAATCTGCACTCTGCACTCTGAATCTGCATTCTGAATCTGCACTCTGAATCTTCACTCTGAATCTGCACTCTGAATCTGCACTCTGAATCTGCACTCTGAATCTGCACTCTGAATCTGCACTCTGCACTCTGAATCTGCACTCAGTTATAACTTTCGCACATGTGACGACTATAGCATTTGTAATGCAACATGTTTTGTATTTACGTGAGTTAGATTTATTGATATTACAAATAGCAACGGCTTTTAATTTTTTTAAATAATTAATACTTAAATAAAAGTTATTGTAATTTATATTGGCAATAGCTTAAACTTTTGTAAATAACGTTTGTGAAGATTATGTTCAGTGTATTTTATTGTGATGAAAATCCAAGAACAGAAGTGAAATAACATCTTTTTGTGACATTTGTAATAAAGCTTGAAAACATTGAGAGAACATAATTGAACCAGTTGTTGTTGAATGGTTGCACAGATTGATGCGGTGATGTCGCGGAGTGATGTTGTGATGGCACGGAGTGATGTTGTGGTGGCGCTGAGTGATGTTGTGGTGGCGCTGAGTGATGCTGTGGTGGAGCTGAGTGATGCTGGGATTGCGCTGAGTGATGTTGTGGTGGCGCTGAGTGATGTTGTGGTGGCGCTGAGTTATGTTGTGGTGGCGCTGAGTGATGCTGTGGTGGTGCTGAGTGATGCTGGGATTGCGCTGAGTGATGTTGTGGTGGCGCTGAGTGATGTTGTGGTGGCGCTGAGTGATACAGTGGTGGTGCTGAATGATGCTGGGATTGCGCTGAGTGATGTTGTGGTGGCGCTGAGTGATGTTGTGGTGGCGCTGAGTGATGTTGTGGTGGCGCTGAGTGATGCTGTGGTGGCGCTGAGTGATGCTGGGATTGCGCTGAGTGATGTTGTGGTGGCGATGAGTGATGTTGTGGTGGCGCTGAGTGATGTTGTGGTGGCGCTGAGTGATGCTGTGGTGGTGCTGAGTGATGCTGGGATTGCGCTGAGTGATGTTGTGGTGGCGCTGAGTGATGTTGTGGTGGCGCTGAGTGATGCTGTGGTGGTGCTGAGTGATGCTGGGATTGCGCTGAGTGGTGCTGAGTGATCCTGTGGTGGTGCTGAGTGATCCTGTGGTGGTGCTGAGTGATGCTGTGGTGGTGCTGAGTGATGCTGTGGTGGTGCTGAGTGATGCTGTGGTGGTGCTGCTGAGTTCTCTCTGCAACTGCACTCTGCAACTGCACTCTGAATCTGCACTCTGAATCTGCACTCTGCACTCTGAATCTGCACTCTGAATCTGAAATCTGCACTCTGAATCTGCACTCTGAATCTGAAATCTGCACTCTGAATCTGAAATCTGCACTCTGAATCTGCACTCTGAATCTGAAATCTGCACTCTGAATCTGAAATCTGAATCTGAAATCTGCACTCTGAATCTGAAATCTGCACTCTGAATCTGCACTCTGAATCTGAAATCTACACTCTGAATCTGCACTCTGAATCTGCACTCTGAATATGCACTCTGAATCTCCACTCTGAATCTGAAATCTGCACTCTGAATCTGCACTCTGAATCTGAAATCTGCACTCTGAATCTGAAATCTGCACTCTGAATCTGCACTCTGAATCTGAAATCTGCACTCTGAATCTGAAATCTGAATCTGAAATCTGCACTCTGAATCTGAAATCTGCACTCTGAATCTGAAATCTGAATCTGAAATCTGCACTCTGAATCTGAAATCTGCACTCTGAATCTGCACTCTGAATCTGCACTCTGCACTCTGAATCTGCACTCTGCACTCTGAATCTGCACTCTGAATCTGCACTCTGAATCTGCACTCTGAATCTGCACAGATTCCTGCACTCTGAATCTGCACTCTGAATCTGCACTCTGAATCTGCACTCTGCACTCTGAATCTGCACTCTGAATCTGCACTCTGAATCTGCACTCTGAATCTGCACTCTGAATCTGCACTCTGCACTCTGAATCTGCACTCTGAATCTGCACTCTGCACTCTGAATCTGCACTCTGAATCTGCACTCTGAATCTGCACCCTGAATCTGCACTCTGCACTCTGAATCTGCACTCTGAATCTGCACTCTGAATCTGCACTCTGAATCTGCACTCTGCACTCTGAATCTGCACTCTGAATCTGCACTCTGCACTCTGAATCTGCACTCTGCACTCTGAATCTGCACTCTGAATCTGCACTCTGCACTCTGAATCTGCACTCTGAATCTGCACTCTGAATCTGCACTCTGAATATGCACTCTGAATCTGCACTCTGCACTCTGAATCTGCACTCTGAATCTGCACTCTGCACTCTGAATCTGCACTCTGCACTCCGAATCTGCACTCTGAATCTGCACTCTGAATCTGCACTCTGAATCTGCACTCTGCACTCTGAATCTGCACTCTGAATCTGCACCCTGCACTCTGAATCTGCACTCTGCACTCTGAATCTGCACTCTGAATCTGCACTCTGCACTCTGAATCTGCACTCTGCACTCTGAATCTGCACTCTGAATCTGCACTCTGCACTCTGAATCTGCACTCTGTACTCTGAATCTGCACTCTGAATCTGCACTCTGCACTCTGAATCTGCACTCTGAATCTGCACTCTGCACTCTGAATCTGCACTCTGCACTCTGAATCTGCACTTTGCACTCTGAATCTGCACTCTGCACTCTGAATCTGCACTCTGCACTCTGAATCTGCACTCTGAATCTGCACTCTGCACTCTGAATCTGCACTCTGAATCTGCACTCTGCACTCTGAATCTGCACTCTGCACTCTGAATCTGCACTCTGCACTCTGAATCTGCACTCTGCACTCTGAATCTGCACTCTGAATCTGCACTCTGCACTCTGAATCTGCACTCTGCACTCTGAATCTGCACTCTGAATCTGCACTCTGCACTCTGCACTCTGAATCTGCACTCTGAATCTGCACTCTGCACTCTGAATCTGCACTCTGCACTCTGAATCTGCACTCTGCACTCTGAATCTGCACTCTGAATCTGCACTCTGCACTCTGAATCTGCACTCTGAATCTGCACTCTGAATCTGCACTCTGCACTCTGAATCTGCACTCTGAATCTGCACTCTGCACTCTGAATCTGCACTCTGCACTCTGAATCTGCACTCTGAATCTGCACTCTGCACTCTGAATCTGCACTCTGCACTCTGAATCTGAACTCTGAATCTGCACTCTGCACTCTGAATCTGCACTCTGCACTCTGAATCTGCACTCTTAATCAGCACTCTGCACTCTGAATCTGCACTCTGCACTCTGAATCTGCACTCTGAATCTGCACTCTGCACTCTGCACTCTGAATCTGCACTCTGCACTCTGAATCTGCACTCTGAATCTGCACTCTGCACTCTGCACTCTGAATCTGCACTCTGAATCTGCACTCTGCACTCTGAATCTGCACTCTGCACTCTGAATCTGCACTCTGCACTCTGAATCTGCACTCTGAATCTGCACTCTGCACTCTGAATCTGCACTCTGCACTCTGAATCTGCACTCTGAATCTGCACTCTGAATCTTTACTCTGCACTCTGAATCTGCACTCTGCACTCTGAATCTGCACTCTGAATCTGCACTCTGCACTCTGAATCTGCACTCTGAATCTGCACTCTGCACTCTGAATCTGCACTCTGCACTCTGAATCTGCACTCTGAATCTGCACTCTGCACTCTGAATCTGCACTCTGCACTCTGAATCTAAACTCTGAATCTGCACTCTGCACTCTGAATCTGCACTCTGCACTCTGAATCTGCACTCTTAATCAGCACTCTGCACTCTGAATCTGCACTCTGAATCTGCACTCTGAATCTGCACTCTGCACTCTGCACTCTGAATCTGCACTCTGAATCTGCACTCTGCACTCTGAATCTGCACTCTGAATCTGCACTCTGCACTCTGAATCTGCACTCTGAATCTGCACTCTGCACTCTGCACTCTGAATCTGCACTCTGCACTCTGAATCTGCACTCTGAATCTGCACTCTGCACTCTGCACTCTGAATCTGCACTCTGCACTCTGAATCTGCACTCTGCACTCTGAATCTGCACTCTGCACTCTGAATCTGCACTCTGAATCTGCACTCTGCACTCTGAATCTGCACTCTGCACTCTGAATCTGCACTCTGAATCTGCACTCTGAATCTTTACTCTGCACTCTGAATCTGCACTCTGCACTCTGAATCTGCACTCTGAATCTGCACTCTGCACTCTGAATCTGCACTCTGAATCTGCACTCTGCACTCTGAATCTGCACTCTGCACTCTGAATCTGCACTCTGAATCTGCACTCTGCACTCTGAATCTGCACTCTGCACTCTGAATCTAAACTCTGAATCTGCACTCTGCACTCTGAATCTGCACTCTGCACTCTGAATCTGCACTCTTAATCAGCACTCTGCACTCTGAATCTGCACTCTGAATCTGCACTCTGAATCTGCACTCTGCACTCTGCACTCTGAATCTGCACTCTGAATCTGCACTCTGCACTCTGAATCTGCACTCTGAATCTGCACTCTGCACTCTGAATCTGCACTCTGAATCTGCACTCTGAATCTGCACTCTGCACTCTGAATCTGCACTCTGCACTCTGAATCTGCACTCTGCACTCTGAATCTGCACTCTGCACTCTGAATCTGCACTCTGCACTCTGAATCTGCACTCTGAATCTGCACTCTTAATCTGCACTCTGAATCTGCACTCTGATTCTGCACTCTGCACTCTGAATCTGCACTCTGCACTCTGAATCTGCACTCTGAATCTGCACTCTGAATCTGCACTCTGAATCTGCACTCTGCACTCTGAATCTGCACTCTGAATCTGCACTCTGAATCTGCACTCTGAATCTGCACTCTGCACTCTGAATCTGCCCTCTGCACTCTGAATCTGCACTCTGAATCTGCACTCTGCACTCTGAATCTGCACTCTGAATCTGCACTCTGCACTCTGAATCTGCACTCTGCACTCTGAATCTGCACTCTGCACTCTGAATCTGCACTCTGCACTCTGAATCGGCACTCTGCACTCTGAATCTGCACTCTGCACTCTGAATCTGCACTCTGCACTCTGAATCTGCACTCTGAATCTGCACTCTGCACTCTGAATCTGCACTCTGAATCTGCACTCTGCACTCTGAATCTGCACTCTGAATCGGCACTCTGCACTCTGCACTCTGCATTCTGCACTCTGCACTCTGCACTCTGAATCTGCACTCTGCACTCTGCACTCTGAATCTGCACTCTGAATCTGCACTCTGAATCTGCGCTCTGCACCCACAATATGCACTCTGCACCCACAATATGCACTCTGCACCCACAATCTGCACTCTGCACCCACAATCTGCACTCTGAATCTGCACCCACAATCTGCACTCTGAATCTGCACCCACAATCTGCACTCTGAATCTGGACCCTGAATCTGCACTCTGAATCTGCACTCTGAATCTGCACTCTGCACTCTGAATCTGCACTCTGAATCTGCACTCTGCACTCTGAATCTGCACTCTGAATCTGCACTCTGCACTCTGAATCTGCACTCTGAATCTGCACTCTGCACTCTGAATCTGCACTCTGCACTCTGAATCTGAACTCTGAATCTGCACTCTGCACTCTGAATCTGCACTCTGAATCTGCACTCTGAATCTGCACTCTGCACTCTGAATCTGCACTCTGAATCTGCACTCTGAATCTGCACTCTGCACTCTGAATCTGCACTCTGAATCTGCACTCTGCACTCTGAATCTGCACTCTGCACTCTGAATCTGCACTCTGAATCTGCACTCTGCACTCTGAATCTGCACTCTGAATCTGCACTCTGCACTCTGAATCTGCACTCTGCACTCTGAATCTGCATTCTGCACTCTGAATCGGCACTCTGCACTCTGAAGCTGCACTCTGCACTCTGAATCTGCACTCTGCACTCTGAATCTGCACTCTGAATCTGCACTCTGCACTCTGAATCTGCACTCTGAATCTGCACTCTGCACTCTGAATCTGCACTCTGAATCGGCACTCTGCACTCTGCACTCTGCACTCTGAATCTGCACTCTGCACTCTGCACTCTGAATCTGCACTCTGAATCTGCACTCTGAATCTGCGCTCTGCACCCACAATATGCACTCTGCACCCACAATATGCACTCTGCACCCACAATCTGCACTCTGCACCCACAATCTGCACTCTGAATCTGCACTCTGAATCTGCACCCACAATCTGCACTCTGAATCTGCACCCACAATCTGCACTCTGAATCTGCACCCTGAATCTGCACTCTGAATCTGCACTCTGAATCTGCACTCTGAATCTGCACTCTGAATCTGCACTCTGCACTCTGAATCTGCACTCTGAATCTGCACTCTGCACTCTGAATCTGCACTCTGAATCTGCACTATGCACTCTGAATCTGCACTCTGAATCTGCACTCTGCACTCTGAATCTGCACTCTGCACTCTGAATCTGCACTCTGCACTCTGAATCTGCACTCTGAATCTGCACTCTGAATCTGCACTCTGAATCTGCACTCTGCACTCTGAATCTGCACTCTGAATCTGCACTCTGAATCTGCACTCTGAATCTGCACTCTGAATCTGCACTCACAATCTGCACTCTGCACCCACAATCTGCACTCTGCACCCACAATCTGCACTCTGAATCTGCACTCTGAATCTGCACTCTGAATCTGCACCCACAATCTGCACTCTGAATCTGTACTCTGAATCTGCACTCTGAATCTGCACTCTGAATCTGCACTCTGAATCTGCACTCTGAATCTGCACTCTGCACTCTGAATCTGCACTCTGCACTCTAAATCTGCACTCTGCACTCTAAATGTGCGCTCTGCACTCTAAATCTGCACTCTGCACTCTAAATCTGCACTCTGCACTCTGAATCTGCACTCTGAATCTGCACTCTGCACTCTAAATGTGCACTCTGCACTCTGAATCTGCACTCTGCACTCTAAATGTGCACTCTACACTCTGAATCTGCACTCTGCACTCACAATCTGCACTCTGCACTCACAATCTGCACTCTGCACTCACAATCTGCACTCTGCACTCACAATCTGCACTCTGCACTCACAATCTGCACTCTGCACTCACAATCTGAACTCTGCACTCACAATCTGCACTCACAATCTGCACTCACAATCTGCACTCTGCACACTGCACTCTGAATCTGCACTCTGCACTTTACATATGGTATGTTATGCTTACATACGTTCCATATATTATCCATGTATATGCCACATTTAGTTAAGAATATATGTTCTGTTTAGTTACATTACTTTGTTTGTATACCCTTTTATGCTGCTCTAAAGTTATTTCAATGGGTGAAATGCGGAGCCTGGGTAGCAGGAAGGAGAAGATAAGAGAGTGCATCGAGTGCGGACTTGTGAGCAAGCGCCTTAAATGTAAATGTAAATGTAAATGTAAATGTACAGGAATTTATATAGCGCAAATCACCAAGCGGTCTCTAAGCGCTTGCTTAGGGAACCCGTCCTGGTATTCCCCTGTGAGATAACCCCGGCAGGGTATCCGCAAGGTGAAAGCCAGGCATCCCGCCGCGAGGGGCCGTTGTGGAGATTAAGCAAGCTATTGCCCAGAGTCGCAGAGTGTGAACCCGGGAATCGAGTAGGCACCGGAGCGAGAATTGTCGAGTCCATGGACATTTTAGGACTCAAGACCCCGCCGAGCCGGGAATTGAACCCTGGTCCCGGGCTGACCTCTGCTTCCAGGTCTGCCTCCTCTAACCAGTGAGCCACACTTCTCCACCTTAAGCCATCAGGATGCTACTTCAAGGCACGTAGACAGGGTCATAATACCCAATAATATTCGTAAAGGTAGCTACAAAAAATGGCGTTAGGTTGTGCACACACCCTGCAAAGATGCGTGTAGCGCCTGAAGTCACAAGTTGAACCTGGTGTTGTTCGCTACAATAGACGATAGTTATCAGTGAGGTTTGTTCCACCATGAAACGAAAGTTGGCTGCCGAGAGTAACAAGGCAGTGCTGGGAGGGGGGCTGCGCACCAACTGAAGTGCTCTGGTTGCACGGCCTGCGGCCGTGTGAAGTGTTATCAGTGAGGTTTGTTCCACCATGAAACGAAAGTTGGCTGCCGAGAGTAACAAGGCAGTGCTGGGAGGGGGGCTGCGCACCAACTGAAGTGCTCTGGTTGCACGGCCTGCGCCCGTGTGAAGTGTTATCAGTGAGGTTTGTTCCACCATGAAACGAAAGTTGGCTGCCGAGAGTAACAAGGCAGTGCTGGGAGGGGGGTTGCGCACCAACTGAAGTGCTCTGGTTGCACGGCCTGCGTCCGTGTGAAGTGTTATCAGTGAGGTTTGTTCCACCATGAAACGAAAGTTGGCTGCCGAGAGTAACAAGGCAGTGCTGGGAGGGGGGCTGCGCACCAACTGAAGTGCTCTGGTTGCACGGCCTGTGGCCGTGTGAAGTGTTATCAGTGAGGTTTGTTCCACCATGAAACGAAAGTTGGCTGCCGAGAATAACAAGGCAGTGCTGGGAGGGGGGCTGCGCACCAACTGAAGTGCTCTGGTTGCACGGCCTGCGGCCGTGTGAAGTGATTAGCCTTTGAAGTATGTCACGGCGCCTGAGGGGAGAGCAGAGAGAAGAGAAGGCTCGTGCGGGCAGAAAGGACGGCCGTGGGAGGTGGGAGGAGAATTCGGCATGGCTTGGGAGGGGAGGAGAAATGAAAGTAAAGGCTGTGTTTGCGGGGAGAGAGAGGGGAGGTGCTGGTGTGGGAGGAGTGCTGCTACGGCCTGGGGGAAGCTGGCTGGGGAGGGGGAGGAGAAATGAATGTAAGGCTGTGGGGAACAGAGTTTATGGCCCAAAAGCGCGTGCCTGTGGCCACGTGAACTTCAAGAAAACCGCAAGGAACGAAGCCCTTGGTTTGAGGAGGATTTCGAGCACTTGAATTCTCACTCCCTCAATGCGCTTGCGCGCATTGTAGGTCACGAGACCTAAAAATGGGTAAAGATGCAAGAAGAGAAAAACTGGAAAATAGAGACAAAGGGAAAAAGTCAGAGTGAAAAGTCCCTTCAAAACTGAAATAAAGCGGAGAGAATGTCTGGTGGTAGATGAAACATTCGGCAGCACTGGTAATGAGGTTTTGAGATAAAACTTTGAGCTCCGGCACTTATATTTTTGACAAACTAAGTACTGGTACATTGCTACCACTTTCTGAAAAGCACTATTCTATACCACCAAAAAGCAAAATATTGGCGATAGATGGACTGCTTGGGCAGAGGCATTTGATGATTTCATTGATGCACTTGAAGAGACTGATACCAAAATGATGATCAAATATCTAAAAAATCTTGCTGGTGCTGGTGTAAAAGAAGTCATAAAGAGAACGCTGTAAACCGATGAAGAAGTCACATATCATCAGATTAAAGAAGTGTTGAATCTCATGTTTAATCCAGTGCCAAGATGTTGCCAAAGATGTATCTTCAGTCAGGTACAGGGAAAGCTGATGAAACCATTGATTAATCAATCAGTCAATCAATCAAAGGTTTGTTAAGTGCAACTACTCACCCGGGCGGGTCTCAAGGTACTGGGGGAGGGGTGCAAGCAGCTCCTTGGTGCTTACGGAGTACCGTCGAGAGGCCAAGTATGTACTGAGGTCTTCCAGGGCCCACTAGGGTTTGTGCAGTTGCCAGCCACTCATGGTGATTCAGTGAAGAGTCAGATCATGAGATCCTTCGGGAATTTGGAGAGAGTTGGTGTCTTGCGAAGGCGGAGAGGGTGGGTGTTCCATGCCTTGGTCACGAGGAAGGAGAAGGAGCAGCCTCCCGCTCTGGCCTTCTTGATGCGCGGCACTGTCGCGAGGGATAGCTGGGCTGAGCGGAGGGGCCTATGGGGTGCGTGGAACGAGAGGTGGTGCTTCATGTAGGTGGGGCCGGTGTTCTGGAGGGCTTTGTGGGCGCGGGTGAGAAGCTTGAAAGTGTTTCTCTTCTTGACGGGGAGCAAATGAAGTGCCCACAGGTATTGGGTGATGTTACAGTGGGTGGTAGGTTAAGAACTAGTCTGGCACCGGCATTCTGGAAGCTCTGGAGTTTGTGGATGAGCTTGTTGTTGATCCCGGCATAGAGTGAGTTGCCATAGTCCAGTCTGCTGCTGATGAGGGCGTTGGTGATTGTTTTCCTATGTTTGAGGGGAATCCAGTTGAAAGTTTTCTGTAGGAGACGAAGGGTGTTGAAACAGGAAGAGCTGACAGCATTAATCTGGCAGTCCATTTTGAGTTTGGAGTTCAGGATAATTCCAGGGTTGTGGGCGTGGTCCATGGGTGGGGGTGGGTTGGCAAGTGAGGGCACCACCAGGTGTCATTCCAGGCTTCGGGATGTGGGCCTATGATGAGTATTTTGGTTTTGTCTGTGTTCAGTTGTAGGCAGCTGTTCTTCATCCACCCGGCAACAGCTTCCATCCCTTCTTGAAAGTTGTGTTTTGAGGTGTTCGGTTCGTTGGTCAGGGAGAGGATGAGTTGAGTGTCCTCTGCGTACGATATGATGTTGAGTCTGTGTGATCCGACGATAGTTGCGAGTTGGGCCCTGTAGATGTTGAACAGAATGGGGCTGCTGGAGGATCCTTGGGGGACTCCTCAGGTGGTCGGTGTGCGTTCTGAGAGGAAAGGAGAGAGTATGTCCCGATGTGTTCTGCCAGAGAGGAATGAGCGGATCCAGTCGAGGGCTTTGTCCTGGATTCCTGCATCATGGAGTCTGTGGGCTAGGGTGCAGTATGAGAATGTGTCAAAGACTGTGGAGAGATCCAGGAAGATGAGGGCCCCAGTCTCTCCTTTGTTGAGGAGGGAGTGTATGCCGTCTGCCACGGCGATGAGTGCAGTTTCGGTGCTGTGTTTTTTCTGAAGCCTGATTAGGAGCAGTCGAGGATATTTGTGCTCTTCGATGAAGGAGGCGAGTTGGCTGTTGACAGCTTTTTCAATGACTTTTGCCGGGTACAGAAGTAAAGAGATCGGTCTGAAGTTTTGAGGTTTGTGGGTTCCGCCGAGGGTTTTTTCAGGAGAGGGTTGATCTTGGCGTGTTTCCAGTCATCGGGCAAGGAGGCGGGCTCGAAAGAGCAGTTGATAATTCTTTGTAGCTATGGGGCAATATGTCTGCGGGTCTGTGGTAGATGTGGTGGGGCAGGGGTCCATGGGGGCCCCAAAGTGGTTGTTATTCTTAGTCTTTAGGGTATATTCGATGCTAAAGGTGGTCAAGCTGTCCAGTGTCAGCTGTGTGTTGTTGGAAGCGGTGAGTGCGGGTTCCCCATGGAGGTTGTTGCTGTTGAAGTTGTCATAGATAGTCTTGATTTTGGTTTGGAAATAAGTGCTGAGTTTGTCGCAGAGGTCCTGGGAGGCTGGGATGTCAGTGGAGTCACTGTTGGGTTGGGCAAACTCGTTGATTATGCCGAATAGTTTGTTGCTGTTGTGTGCATGGTTGGAGATTCTGTCCTGGAGAGCTTTCTTCCTTGAATGTCTGACGAGTTTGTGGTGGGCAGTGGTGGCTATTTTGTAGTTGATCAAACATTGTAAGTTTAATGAATTTTATGATGAAGAAGCTATGTGTCTGAGAGTTATTGATGGATGTTTGTCAGATTAATTTAAGTGACGAATGCAGAGATAAACTTAGTCTTGAGCGAGTACTAATGGCTGCCAGAGCTGAAGAGCATACCGATAGACAAGCTGCCGACACGGAGGCTGGTGGTGCCCAGAACTGTTCAGTCATGAGTGTATAAAAGTAAGCCAAAACAAAAGACTGATGGACACAAAGTGATGTCTACGTATAAAAAGAAGTTGTGTTTTCAGATGTGGATTTCGTCTCCACACCAAGGTGAATGTCCTGCTCTTGGACAGATATGAAAAAGGCTGCGGCAAGGAGAACCATTATGTGGCAGTTTTCAAAGCAAGGGACAAAGTAAGCGCATCACGGGACGAAACAAAATTGCCGCCACAAGATTCCAGAAGCAACGTTTGACGCACACGCACAAGGCCAGCAGTGACCTCAGTTAAGACAAATTGACAATAAATGAAATCAATAGTCATCTAAATCATCGTCAAACAGTTGTTCTATATCAGTGTCAATTTAAAGTGAAGAAAATGATTGTGCCATGTTGATGTTTACCTCAGAACAGCGTGTGTATGTTGGTTTGGCCTCTTGTGAACGAAAATGTCAGTCAAAGAAAGATCAACATGCCAAAGTACCAAAGTCATTCAAACACTTTCCGAAGATTACATTGAAAATAAATTGTTGTTCGATACCTTTCATTATTGATGGTAGTGCATTGATAAACATTGTGGCTGAGGAGAAATACATTGATTTATCTCCATTAGCGCAACTTACGCCAGCTAAAACCACAGTGTATACTTGGGCTGCAACTACCCTCTAAAAAAGTCAAGGTTCATTTGTAGCAACAATGAAACACAAGAAAAAGAAGGTACAAGCACCCATCCACATGCTTCAAGGCACAGTGCCCAGTTCCTGTCTACTCTGTTTCAACACAGCTGCTGATATGGGACTGATTTCTGTGAATTACAACATGACTGCTCACCACAACATTGTAAGTCAGTTACCTTCTTTATTTCTTGATTTGGGAAAACTTAAGACTATGAAAGTGAAGTCGCATATTAATGAGCTTAAGCATGATGTTAATGAATGTTCCACTGGTCCAACACATTGAGTTTCTCCCATAGTAGTAGTGCCCAATAGGACAGTGAAGGAGCTGTACACATATGCATTGGTTTGCGCCAAGCTAACAAGGCAATTAAATGAAAATGGCATCCAGATCTCCACATTGCTGTCATGATAAAGCAATTAAATGATGCAAAGGTCTTCTCAGGTCTTGATGTAAATTAAGGTTATCATCAGTTAGAACTTGAAGAAGATTATAGGTATATTACAAACTTTTCTACACATGTTGGTTTGTTTCGATACAAAATACTAGGTTTTACCGTGTCATCCGCTACAGAACTGTTTCAAGACGTCATTCAATGTATCATACAGCCTATCATGAATGTGTTCATTTACAGTGATGACATGTTGGTTTTTAGAGCTTTACAAAAAGAACACTATGCACAAGTATATAGTTTACTTACCGAAGCAGGTTTGACTATTAATACAAGCAACTGTGAGATCCATAAGACAAAGCTAAAATTCTTTGCCCACATCTTTCCTGATGGAAGTATGACACCAGATCATGCTAAAGTAGAAGGCTGTCTAATGCTGGTCCCCCACAAGATGCTTCCATGGTGTGTTCCTTTCTTGGTACAGCCAGTTACTGTCCCAAATAAATACATGTCTAAGTGCTCAGTTGAGAGACATGAATTTTTTATTTTTTATTTCATTGGTCACATAAATGTGAGAAAAGTTTAAAGAAAAGTATGCAAGCCATTGAGAACACTACTGAAATGGCATATGTCAATCCAAAGCGTCATACAGAGGTTGTTGTTGTCGCTAGCCCAATCGAGTTAGGTGCTACCATGCACAGCATAGTGGACCCCCAAATGCTTGAAGACATATTGTGACGTATGCAAGTAGAAGTTTGTCCCAGACAGAAAGTGCTTACTCACAACCTGAGAAAGAAAGCTTAGCAATAGTATGGGCTTGTTAACATTTCCATGTATTCCTGTATAGAAAACCTTTTACAATCGTAACTGATCGACAAGCTTTACTGACAATGTTGGGAAATCCAAAGGTTAAAATGCTTCCTCGCATTGAATGATGGGGACTACTGTTACAAGAGTCTGATTATACCATTGTGTATTGTCCAGGGAAGGATCAGAACCCTGCTGACTACTTTTCCAGAGGGCCTGTACCCTTGTACAGGCCCTCTAGAAAAGTACTCCATCCAAGACTGCCAAAGCCTATCTCAACTTCATTGTAAAATCCAATACAACAGCTGCCATTTCCGTAGCCCAGATAATTACTGCCACGAGCCACAATAGTGACATGTTAAAACTGAAGGATATAATTACACATCAGTCATGAAACCAACAAACTCAACTGCTCACCAGTGTTGGCGAATTTCAAAAGTGCAAAAATGTTAAGGATGAATTGTCCATAACTCAGGAAGGCGTTATATTATGAGGTTTGAGAATGCTGATTCCGTAGAGTCTGAGATAGAAAATAATTGAAGTAGCCCATGTAGGACATTGTGGAATTGTTGCCACAAAATAAGCTCTATGAGATCGAGTTTGGTTTCCTTACCTTAATGACAGGGTTGAAAGGGAATTAAAGGCATGTCATTTATGCAGCTGCCTTTGAACAAAAACTGTTCACCACACCTGAAGCATGCAAGGGAGAGAATAGCCATTTACTTTTTTGGGTCCACTTGACAATGGTCATCATCTATTGGTGGTTATGGATGAATACTCATGATTTCCACTAATTGAAGTTCTTTCATCTAAAACTCAAGAACGAGCCATTGAAAGACTAGATGGCTTCTTTGTGACATGGGGTGTTTCAGCCAGAGTGAAGTCTGACAATGGCGTGCCTTTCAAAAGTCAAGAGTTCAGACATTTCTTGAAGCATTTTAGAATAAAGCATCAAAAGAGCACACTTCTGTGACTACAAGGCTGTGGACTTGTTGAGCGTTTTATGAGTATGATAAAGAAAGCAGTACAGCATGCCACTCTTGAGAAGCTCAAGTCCAAAACTGTGTTAAATTCTACCTTGAGAGCCTATCATTTAACACCCCACTCGATCACAGGTGAAAGTCCTGCAACTTTGATGTTGAGGAGAGCAATGAATACTAAATTACCTCAAAAGAACAATCAAAGAAAAAAAGATAAGATGACAGCTCATGAGTAGAACTTGGTTAAGAAGCAAAAGAGGATAATGTACGCTGGAAGAGGAGATCCAGTGTTCATACGACAAATGCAGAAAAGAAAATCTGATACTCAGTCAGTCAGGCAAGCTTTATTCGACGATTGTCATAAAAGCATATTCCATTTATATAAAAGTACATGTATAAAATTCAGTAAATAAAACCAGATTAAAATCCAGATTATAAAATATTCATAAAATACATAAATAAAATCATTCCATTAATAATACAAATATAGGGGACTCACACGGACGCTGTTTTCCTCGCTGCTGACGCCACTTTGCTGCCTGCCTGCCCACGGACCTTCAATCACACCTAGTGGAACCCGCTTCGCGGGTCCCACGTCGCTGGAAGGGGCATTCCGAGGCTGTGCTTTCTCCTCTGCTGCTGGGCGGTGAGTGTGTGACAGGGCTGCGAGCAGCAACCCGGACTCAGTATCCCAGGAGTCCCGGGTTGCCCTGGCCGTTTCCAGCTGGCCTGCTCTCCCTGACCGCCCCGCCCAGCCCCACCTGCTTCAAAAGCGGCAGTGATTTCCCTCTGCCTTGGGACTCACACGGACGCTGTTTTCCTCGCTGCTGACGCCACTTTGCTGCCTGCCTGCCCACGGACCTTCAATCACACCTAGTGGAACCCGCTTCGCGGGTCCCACGTCGCTGGAAGGGGAATTCCGAGGCTGTGCTTTCTCCTCTGCTGCTGGGCGGTGAGTGTGTGACAGGGCTGCGAGCAGCAACCCGGACTCAGTATCCCAGGAGTCCCGGGTTGCCCTGGCCGTTTCCAGCTGGCCTGCTCTCCCTGACCGCCCCGCCCAGCCCCACCTGACCGGAAACGGCGCCTCCCCCTTACCTTCAGTCAGTACTTACTGAGCCAACTGCCCAGCTGCGCGGGAGCGCGCGGGAGGGCGCCGGGAGAAGCCCGGGACAAGGGCGGGACCGTTTGAGGCCGTTCGAGGACAGAGAGGACTGGCCTGGCCCACCCCCCTTGGTTCTTCTCAAGGTTATCGTGCCTGGGCATCGACCCTAGTGAGTACCATAGAGAAATTGTAACTGTCACACATGATGTGTACCCGGGGGAGTCGCAGTAAGACCGCGCTGGGTTTAACAAAGCCAAATGGCACTTTGGATGATTTCCTCGTAAAAACAAACTTGGCAATAGATGCCGAAATTACAAAAATGCAGAAGAGGGTTTCTATGGAGCTAGATGCTGCACGCAGGCTTTCCCAAACATTTGCTAACTCTAAAAAATCCTCCCTGGGAAATATTGCGTCTGCTGCATCTCCCCAACAGGTGGAACGTCCGCCTCCTTTGTTGATCCTCGCCGACGTTCATCATTCCTCCCATTGTTCCTCCCCACCAGTATTAGACTCCTCATTTATTTTCTCCCCCATGACCGTCCAACCCAGCGAAAGTGACCCACCTACTGAGCTGGGTAATTCCACCACCTTCCCGGTTACAACTGCCCCCTCCTTCTTTGTACCAAAAAGTACAAACCCAGGTCGCCAAGCAGCGAAGAAGAAAAACAATGTAAAATCTGCCTATGCTCGTAAGAAAGCTAAAGCCAAAGATGCAAGGCAGCAGTTTTTCAACCATAGAAGACCATTATCCAACGCAGGGGATCCTAAACAAACACCACCCCCAGCTATCCATCAAATAGGGGGTGATAGTAACCTCACCACGGTTCCTGCGGTAGAGAATCCCATTATCCTTGCAGATAATTCAACACTGGGAGGGCTAAACAAGACAGAGAGGGACAAGGATAAAGTGGGTGATGATGAAGACTTTCTCCAGACAGTCTGGGTCACTTTAAAACAACTATTGACACCCTTCGAACTCAGACTGTCACGTATTGAGAATCACTTACTTGAGATGGATAAAACGTTAGTATCCCTGGCCACGCTTAGCCTAAAACAGCTGGAAGCAACACATCCCCATATTAACGAGAGTCCACCTCTGGCTAGAAATGCTGGTACCCAACCTGCTCCAGCCTCTAACATTGGCACTAAAGCAGCTACAGCGCCTAAGGAGGTTCCTCCTGCCCCCTCGATTCTTCTTGCACCCTTACCCCCCCCGTTATCCAAGCCTACTCCAATTCCTAAACCTAGGACACTTGCAAATGTCGCGGCCAACCTCCCAAAAATAGAGGAAAAACCCCCTAAAAAACATCTTCAGCCCAAACCCCCTCCTAGAGCCGACCAGAAGGCGAATAATTCCATCACTCCTCTCTTAGAGCGTACACCAAATTTACACCCAAATCACCAGAACTTCCGCGGAGGCTATATTGATCTTCCCCCTGAGGCTGGGCCCTATGTGGTTATCTTGGCAGGGGTACCTCCGCTTGCCCCCGATATTGTTGAAACCCAGTGGTCCTTAAAAAATAAAGTGATCCACTGGTTAAATACCAATAGGCAGATCCATCACACCAATAAGAGTAGGGTACTAATGGTCAGGAGAGTCCCTTGGGTGGGCCGTACTCACAAATCGATACCAGGAGACTGTATCGTTATGTCTTTTGCAGACCCTCATACAGCCCATCTCATTACCACATGGGACCAATACGTGACCGAACAAATCATTGTCGCCAAACCCCTAACCTTTTTCTACCCTCCAAAACAGCCAGTAGAGCACCCTGGGGCTTGGACCACAATCCACAACCACAGATGGAAGGGTCAGGTGCAGGGATGGCAACCCACCAATTGGTGGGAAGGTGTACACACCATGAATAGGTTTGGATGCTTAGATCAGGTGGATTGACTGGGAATACTCGATCAAACACCCCGATCAAGTGAGCAAGACCACACAATGACTGACACTAATAGCAATACATCGCCACCCATTGTTAAGAACTTGACCCATTTGATGGTGGTTCCAACCACTTCCGCCCAGCACCCTCCCCCTGTCCGAGCCATACAACATCTAGGCAGGCCACATTTTCAAGATCAGGTAGAGTTAATAGAGAGTGAGGGTCACATACAGTTAATAGAGAGTGAGGGCCACATATCTCAGGTAGACAGTGAACTGAAACACTCATTATTGTCCTGGAATGTAGCAGGACTGGGCAACAAGATCAAGCACATACCCTGGTTGGAGACGGTCCACAAGCATGGCATACTTTGCCTGCAAGAAACCTGGCTGGTAGAAGAAAGGCACATCATGGGGTATCGAACGTTCCATACACCCGCTGCTCCCGCCATTCAGGGCCGCAATAAAGGGGGTCTCTGTATATACGTTTCGAATGTGGGGGATATAAAAGTGCATAATTTTCACTCTGACCAATATTTTCAAATCCTTTCTTTTAAATGGGGCACCACACAAAAGGTCATACTGGTGAATTTCTATAACAATATGCCACCAAATGAGATGGAATCCATCTTAAATAAAATGTTAAACCGTATCCATAAAGTGAGGGACCAAAACGCGGGAGACCATACAGTTATTTGGGTGGGAGATTTTAACTGTGCTATCTGCCCACTTTCTGAGTTAGGTTTGTGCGGCCTTGCAGATCGTGAGGAGGACGGCCCTTTTCACTTCTCACACACCAAACTGGGGTCTCTCCTTAACAGTATTATGTTTGCTTTTGACCTCACCTTCGTTAATCAGGCATGCTCTCCCCCAGTTCCCTTTGCCCCAACATATAATGGAAGAGGTTGTGAATCCATAATTGACTTTGCACTGATATCCCCCACCTCGCCCAACTTTATAACCTTTTGGGAGATAGGGGAAGATCCAATGAGTGACCATTACCCTATTACCTTTGGGGTTAGGCTCCAAGTAGAGAAACTAAAGGAACCTAGCGGCTCACTGTACCCATTGGAGGTCACCTTAGCAAAGATAAACGGCTATGTGTTAAAGTGGGAGAAATTGAACCCCACCATCTTCTTCCACAAATTAATATTATCCTGCCTTGAAGACATATTTGTCTGCTTAGAAGAAGATGCGGAACCTAAGGCGATTATGGCAGCTTTTACCAATATACAGGAGTACATAAAAGGCGTTTTAACTAAGAGTCACAAAAAGAAGGGGAGATGTGCATCCAGGTGGTTTGATTCTAGGTGCACAGCCGCCTTAAAGAACTTGAAGAAAGTTTTAAACGCAATCCCGAAAAATAGGGCCCAAATCTCTGAGGCTAGACGAGAGTACAAGAGAGAAATTAACCTCCGAAAAGCAACCATGAAAAAGGAGGCCTGGGAGGCACTGGGAGAAGCTGCCAGGAATAAGGACACCAACCTTTTCTGGAAAGTGATAAGATCAGTATACAACCCAATACATACTGATAATTGCATAGATGTAGCAATTACAGCAGAGCTCTGGGTTGAACATTACGGGAAACTCTACACCAACAGACAGGGGAACAGCATGAACCAACAAAAGGTACTTGCATCCTCGAACAACTTCACGCGAGATTATCAACAAAGCGATCCCCTAGTTTCGCCGTATCCAATTAATCTGGTCTTTACCACCCTAGAAGTCGAAAATGCAATTAGGGAAAGTCCTTCAGGGAAAGCTCCGGGTCCGGATCACACACCAGTGGATGCCTATAAAACAAACTTGGAATTCTGGGCTCCCCTCTTAACCAACGTTCTGAATATGGGAAACAAATGCGGTTTAATTAAGACCTGGTCAGATGCCATTGTAGTCCCCATTTTTAAAAAGGGAAACAGGGACGACCCGGCTTGCTACCGTCCCATATCCTTACTAGACGGCCTTATGAAAATTGCAGGAAGGATAGTCCTAAAGAGGATCCAGCACTGGGAGACAGAAAATAAGGTTATTTCGGAATTCCAATATGGATTCCGAAAGGGATTGGGCACCCAGGAGCAATGCCTAAATCTGTCGTTATTAATGTCCAAATATACTGAGGCTAAAAAAGGGGATTTGTTTGTTACATTCGTTGACCTTAGCTCAGCATTTGATTGTGTGGATCATCTGCAGCTCTGGTCAACATTGGAGCTCATTGGGGTGGATCCCACCATAGTGGTTTTTATCAAAGAGCTTTATAGAGATGCTGGTGCCAGGGTGAGGTTCGGGACCCAGGGGCAATGTACCCAGAAATTCCCCATAAATAGAGGGGTTAGGCAAGGTTGTATACTCGCGCCCCTTCTATTTAGTTTTTATATTAATTCTGTTGTAGAACATCTAACAAATCTCCAGAATGACTACCCAGCGGTCAATGGTAGGCCTGTACCCATCCTATTATACGCCGATGATGCGGCTATTATGTCCAGGACTAGGGTAGGGTTGCAGAGAGCGGTAAGAGAATTCTCGTCCTACATGGGGAATAGAAATTTGAAAGTGAACATCTCAAAAACTTTCTCCATGCCGTGCACCCAAAAGAGTAAAAGGCCGCAATGTTCGATATTCCTTGACGAGCAAAGAATTGAGACCACAGACACTTTTTGTTATCTAGGCGTTGTCTTTGAGAGAAAAGGAGCCTGGAAACATGCAGTATCGGCTAGGAGGCTTGCCTTTACCCGTGCTATTGGTGCCCTGAGAACTTTTGCAGTGAAAATTGGGGGCAAGCCGATTGCTGAGATGATACAGATTTACCAAGCCAAGTGTTTAGCGACAGTCACTTATGGAGCAGGTTTATGGGGCTTTGAAGACGTGTCCTCACTCCAAATTTGCGAGAATCTTTTTATTCGTTACTTATTGGGGGTGAGCAAATCTACTTCAACTTTTATTACTCATATTGAGACTGGCCTCAAATACCTTAGTGACTTCATAAAGCTGTCACCATGTTTGCTTTGGCACAAAATTTGGACTACCAGGGAATGCCAATTTAACAGAGATCTAATCAGGGATTGCATGAGCTTGGATGTCGCACCCAAAATTAAATGGTTGCGACATGTCCGGTTGATGTTTGCCAAGATTGGTCGTCCCGAATACTATGATGACCCAGAGTCCCTTGAAAATTTGTCTAGGTCGTCTCTCAAAAAACTTTTAATTATCCACCTGGAAGGTGTTAGATGGGATGCAGAGAAACTCAAAAATACCACCTTGAGCTACCAAAGAATTACTCCCACCGAAGGTTTGCAATTGTACCTTAGGACCGAAACTGCACCTTATCCTAGTATGCTTCTCACCAGGCTGCGCCTTGGCACCTTTTTCCGTATGGTCACTTTCCCTAAACAAAATGACTGGACTGCTTCGATTCTAATTTGCCCATGCGATGATCACTCATCACAAAGTAATATTCATATTATGTTCTTTTGCAATCTGTATTCTGCCCCAAGGAAATTGTATCTATTACCTCTTCTAAAACACTGGGGCATAAGAACATGCAAAGACGCTTACTACAAATTACTTTTGTTAGATGAGGTGTATGTCATCTTTGTCGTTTCACGTTTTTTAATGTCAGTGATGAAATATAGAAATTCCATGATGTAACCCTTACATGTTTTAACTTTTGCATATGTTTTTACATGAGGTCAACGGCTGTAACTTCATCATTGACTCTTATCATCTGGAAAACTGTTTTATAGAGTCTCATAAAAACTTCGTTGGGGACAAGTTTTTAGACTTGCTGTATAAAATGTACTTGTATGCTTTTATGATTTTTTTTATCAAACAAATCGAATAAAGCTAAATTTGAAATATAGAAGATATCATTCCATTAATAATACAAATATGGGAAATTTTATTACACAATTTTTAACAACGATACTTGGCCTACGAGGTTAGCTAATATATTATTGATTCAGGAGTCGGGCTCTAATCGTCCATGCCCAACCTAGGTATTTCGCCACCGCTATATACACAAACATGTTAGGACTTGTGCAAATGATTCTGACTGCAATCATTCCTCTCCTCGTTCCCAATAACCTACACATTGGTCGTAACCACTTTCGTCTCGGCACCGCATACATTGGGCACTCAAACAGAAGATGGCCCATGGTTTCAGGAACATCTGGGCAAGCCGGACAAGCCACCTTACCCCCACTAGTCCATCTATTAGAGAATGCCCTTACCGGTAGGCTTCCCACTCTTAGCTGGAAGTAGAGCTTGCGGTCAAGGGGCTTTGTGATGACATCCCAGAATTCCTCATGTTTGGGACAATCTTTAATGTCTAAAAATAGACCAACAAGAGAGTGTGAAGGGGTGGTACTAAAGACCTTTGTAGCCACCAAGTTCCAGTACACGTTCTTGAGTACCTTCTTCGGTGGGAACCTGGCATGCAATGGATCTTCCCACAATTCCCCTAGGCCTAAATCAGTCAAGAGATTCCGGATATGTCCCAACCATTTGACTTTCCGGGAACCGTCACTATTAACTACGTCCAGCAGCCCCCTGGTGTATGTATCCAGTTCAGGTGTAGACCAAATCCGCCGCCAATATAGGATTGGGCGCAAGGATGCAATTAGAGCTATTGGTGTTATGCCCAGATCGTAAAATAGGGGATTCAGTGAGGTACTCTGGGGTAACCTTATTCATTTTCTAAGAAATGTATTTTCGGAAACAGTCATCCCCTTTAGTTTTTCATTTCCCCACATTTCCACACCATACAGAGTAGAACTAACTACCTTGCCATTGTAAACCGATAGCACCGGAGTTATTGGTCTAGTCAAAGACCTGGAATGCTCTAAACTCAATGCTCCTGAGAGCTGACGATGCTTCAGGGAAGCCAAATCAATCTGATGCCTCCAGGATAAGTCCTGTTGAATGCAGACACCCAAATAGCTAAATGCCTGTACCCTCTCAAGTGGCCCGCTACTCATATATACAGTACCCCTGTTAGCATTGGGTGCATTAAAAGACATGTACTTAGATTTAAGAACATTAACCTCCAATCCACGAGTGACACAGAAGTCCTGGAAAATTGTCAAAGCCTTCTGTAGCCCGCTCGGGGTTTTTGACACTATGAGACAATCGTCTGCAAACATTAGTATAGGGATTTTACCTCCAGCAAGAATAGGTGCATCAACATTAGAACCAATTAAAATGTTAGCTACATCATTTATATATAAAGAAAATACCGTTGGAGCCAGGACACAACCTTGGCGCACACCTGTTTCAACTGGGAATTGAGATGTAACATTGCCAAGACTACCCCTTTTGATGCAGAACCTTTCCAAGTGGTGTCTATTAGGGGACACATAGTGAATGCCCAGTGCCCTGGGAAGTCTATTACCCGAGACTCTTCTCATTTCAGGCAATTGACCAATAATTAATCAGATCTAATAGTTGAAAGAAATATGGTCTGAAACACCAACAACTGCTGTTGCTTCTATACCAATGTGCAAATCCTGTACATCGGTGATGACACCTCCTAGTTCCCAGAATGAGATCAGGTTGAACAATTAAGGTGCCAAGAAGATTGATTGAAGAGGTTTGAATGTAAATGTCTATCTATGTAAATATTTTGTAAGCATCTTAAGTTTTTATTTAACAGAGGTGGGGATGTAGTGTTTCACAAATTAGAAATGATGGAACCCTTTTGGCTCATGATGGACTTCGTAGATCTGTGACGTATGTGTTACTGCAGAATGCACTGAAGGCTGGTTTAGAATGTTGAGTTTGCAGTTACACACAGAACAATAAAAATGCGTATTACTATGTCTTGTGTGTGGTGTATTCCTTTGCGGGTACCGGGGCTGGGGAGGACGCTACAGTGAGGTACCCCCGCAGAAGTGATGCAAGCAATTTGAACCAATGTAGGGCTTGAGATGTAGCACTTGTGGCAATATGCCTTTCCAGAGCACACCGATGTAAGACATTCTTATCCTGTAGCCCTTTATCTAGACCCTAAACTGCATGCCCTAGGGTGAAGAGCTAAATAGGATAAACAGGTAAAAAGACAGTCCCTTGTGTGATGAAGGATGCCACATGACCTAACTAGGATCTCGTACTCCCAGCTTGTAAACTGAGGGAGGGCTAGAGTACATATACAATGAAAGAGTATTAGAATAAAGAGCAGGAACAGATCCTTGCTAGAGTGAAAAGGAAAACATTACGAGAAAGAGATCAGCAGAAAACATAAAAAGGTTTCTTCGTGAAAGGAGATACTGAAGGCACAAGAGAAGGTACTCAGGTGGAAGAAAGGCACAAAAATTAATTACAATGAAAACAGTGAAAAAAGTGAGGAACTAACAAAGAAGCACAAAGTGAAAGTGGCTGCAGCCCTTGCAGGTAAGAGCAGTGGTTAATTTGTAAATAAAAAGTACGGGGGTCTCATTAGGAGGCAGCTTGCACGGTGCACCAGCCCATTTCTCCAGCTAGAACCCCCTAAAACTGAACCAACTACTAACCATGAAAGTGGGGAGAGTTTGTTACTTAATGGCCAGAGTTGCCGACTTCAGAGCTGAGGAACTCGGTTCGATTCTCAGCGTAGGCTCAACATCCTGGGATTCTGGGCAAATCTCTTGATATCCTTGTGCCTACCATAAATGAATGTATCCTTAGCTGTTGCTCATGAAAGGCACCAGTGTTGATTACGTGCTGGTGCTGAGCACTGGAAACCACCGGCTCAAATTAAGCACTGTGACTATGGTATTGGTCACAATTTTTAAATATAAGAGACAGAACACCATGTTAATTTACTTGTTGCCATGATCTGTGTGTAGCCTGTATGCCATAAGTTATGGACACAGTGTGGAGTTCTCTCCCAGAAGCAGAACGTCATAGTACAAAAAGGAAATATAAAAAAAAGTTTTAAAAAACTTCCGTTTAATGTCATGAAAACGTGGGCAGCAGGTAGTAGTATGTCAATAATAAAAGTTATTTATAGATTCTGACATTTTTTTATTTCTTTTGATTGACCTTGAATGTGACTGGCCATAGAAAACAGTAGGAAGCACAAAAGATGGTGCAGTGCGCACAACTCATCCACTACAATAATCAATCAATCAATCAACCAATCAATCAATCATTTGTAGAGCGCACTACTCACCCATGGGGGTCTCAAGGTGCTGTTACAACTGCACAGTGGAATTTCTATTGAGAGAGCGTGACTGGCTTTAAAATTGTAGTTACACAAGAGTAGAAAGCAAAAGAAGTATTAACAATAAAGAACAAAAGCCCTATACCTTTCTTACCACTCACACCAGAGTGTGTGCCAGACTGGAAGAAGAGTTTCTTTTGCATGGATAGCTACAACTGTCTTTTCCTTAAAGTTGCAATGGGAAAGAGAATTGGATTTTGGAGTACCCTACTCCAGATTATGATAAGATATTTGACACTGGAGTGTAGGACATGGAAAGTGCCAGGCAGTGGTATTTGTCTAGTGCTTATTTTTTGGAAAAATAAGTCTCAGGGCCCAATATCTATCTCAAGAGGCTACTGTAGCTTTCACCACCCACTCTCTCTGCCAGCGCTGCAAAATGCTAGTACCAATACTACCTACTTACAATCACACTTCTGTAAATGTCTATTCCTGGCCACCCACAGCTGTAAGAAGGGACTGGAGGTGCCGGATATATATATTTTTTATGTATTTTGCAATGTTAAGCACCGGCAAACACCGACACACATTGAACAAACACCGGCACACATGATGGTGGCCACAGGTCTCAACAGGAGCTGTGTGCAGAATCTCCAAGGACAATTTTCCAGTTTAGCACAATTCAAAAAGATGGAAAGCAGGGAAAAGAGGGGTTACCAACAGGCATCTTCAGAGCTCACTCATTAATCCTGCACCCTCACAAGCAAATATCCAAGCAAGTAGCATGGATTCCCAAATTAATGTGGTGAAATCCCAATGTTTTTCTAAGTGAGAGGGTGGGTCTGCCCTTAGTCTCCCACCCCTGGTGCCAACTCCTGGCTACATCCATAAATCGATGTCAGTGTTTAAAGACTGCAGAAAGAGCCTTGGCTTGTTGGCTGAGCACCAGGGCGAGCTAGGTGTTTGAAGTCCTGGGACGCAGACGACAAGGTATCTTGTCCTATTAGGGACAGTCATATTAGTGCAGTGCCCCAGACATAAGATAAAGGACAGAACACTCTCTGGGACCCAAAAGCTTGAAGGCAGGGCTCGATGCCTCATCAAGCCAATGGAAGACAGAGAGGTGGTTGTAGGATCCCCCTGGCCTTGCAACTCAGCTGAAAGAGGGGATAATTATGTTAGTCCAGTGCCCCAAACCTGACACACAGGACAGAATCCTCTCTGGGATCCAAGAGCTACATTGAGAGGCTCTATACCTAATTGGTCCACTGAAAGTTAGACTACCTGTGCTATTTTTGTTGCAGATCTTATCTTCACCAGGAACTGGGGCGTAGCAGACAACGAGACCTTTCTGGACCCAGATCTACAGTTTCTTGAAGGGCAATATGTGAGAAATGTGCAATGACAGACCATTATGAACTCCATCCTGAGTTACAGAGAGCAGGGTTGGGCACAAATTTCCAAACTGGGAGGTTCCTTACCGCACAGATCTTGCCACACATTGATGGCTACCATTCTAAGAAGGCAAATTTGGTACCTGCCGGACATATAAAAGGTCCTGAGGGAGGATTAATACCACACATGCTCTCATGACTAGTTGTGTGTTACTGATTACCAATTCACCACTCACAGAAAGTGATCGGCCACTGAAAAGTGAGTGAAAACTCACTACTAAAAAAATGAGGTCTTAAATTCTGGAAGAGTTGTGCTGTGGAAGCAGTTTTTTGTCACCCACAAGCTGCTTGCAATATCTACGTTAGACAAAGTTAGGAACATCGGGGCCTAATTTAGACTTAAAGGATCCAGCTACTTGAAGGTGTTTCCACAAATTAGTGCTTTTTAGATGCTCAACAAAGACCTGAATCTTGGTCTCCCGGTGGTTTCCTCTTACTTTTCTCAAATCAGTCTATTGTTTTTGGATCTTGACCTTTCTGCCCCAGCTTCTTTGTGCTCTAGTAGCAGCAACCTGGGTTCTCTCCAGACTCAGTGTAGCTAATGCCTGCAGTCTGGGATGGGCAGATGGCATGATGAAGAATCTACAGTGGGTGCAAACCATGGAAGTCAGGCTTGTGGCAGGTCTGCAGAAGTGTGAGCATGTGTGTGAATTTCTCGAGTAGCAAGTGAACTCCACTGGCTCCCCTCCAACCTCCTACAGTGAGCGACTCTTGTGCCTTGAAGCCAATATTCTTCGCTGTACTCCAGGTAGATGCTTTTGGTCAGAAATGCACCTCCTTCTGGTGGTTCCTTCTGTTCTGCAGACCCACACCAGCCATGCGGATTTTTCTAGTCTAGCTCCTTTGCTTGGAACTTCTGAACTTTCCTCACAGCAAGCAGCTAACCACCCTGCCATAAGTCTTATGTGTTTTCTGTGTGGCCTCCATTTTCCCTACTGGTTTGCAACCATAAAGTCATGACGCAATCCAACATCCATGTGCCCTATAACTCACTCACTTCTGGGACAGGCCACCACTCCGTGAGTGCTGAGGTGCCCCTGCTAGAGGTTGAAGTGGAAGCGAGGAATCAGAGCCGTAGCAAGGTCAGGTGGTACCCGGTGCAGAAAATTTCTCGTCACCCCCGGCTTGACAAAATTGCCAAAATATGTGTTTAAAGCACATATTTTTGCCATTTTGTCACCCCCATCAGTGATGATACCCGGGGTGACCCACACCCACCGCACCCCCCTTCCTATGCCACTGCGAGTAATCAGTTCACTAGTGCATTGCGTATTGAGAATGAGAGAATGAGGATGAGACTCGTTATAGTGAGTATATTATTCCTTTTTATTGACCCAACTTTCCGGAGAGCCGTGGTAGTGTTTTCTATTATTTTTACACTGTTGCGAGAGGCAATACTGCAAACAAAACAGGGGACTGGCACATGCATCTCTTACAAGCGTGTTTATTTGTAGAAAGCACAGATTGGCGTTCTAAACCCAATGACAAAAATGGAGATGTGTTGTTTACCTCGACGAAATCATGCCCCTATTGTATAATTAATCACCAGTCGTCAAAGTTCATTTTAAAAGCATGAGAACTCTAATCCTGAGTCAATGGTAGCGGGATCAGTGAGCATGGAGGCGGATTCAAAGGTGTGGCTAAAAACTAAGGGCCTCATTTATGAGGCCCCTTGCGCCATGGGAACATCACTTTTTGTGACGTTCCGTAGTGCAGAAGCCTGCGTGATATTTATCAGGCAGCACTAAGCCACTTTTTTGGGCTTAATGCTGCCTGATAAATGCCAGTCCCTTTTTAGGTAGTGTTCTGCGTTAAAGGGGCGTGCAATGGGTGTTGCTGGGGGCGTTTCCAGCAACATCCAAGGCCTTTTGACACTGCCCCAGATTTATGAGAAATTGTAAATCTGAGGCAGTGCCAAAAGATTACGCCTCCCCAGGGGGCGTAAGGGAGGCGCATCGAGGAGAAATATCTTTATTTTTCCTCCTTTTTCCTTTTTCTATGTATGCTGCATTCCACAACACACATAGAAAGAGGGGAAGTCTCATGTGATTATTTTTGTACAGAATGGTTTCCCTTCCTGTACAAAAATAATCATCCCCACAACGCAGGCACCCTTGCACCATTGTGCAAAGGTGGCTGCGTTGGCACAGGCAGCCCATTGTGCGCCGGTGCAGGGGGAAAGGACAGGAATACGCCGTATCTTATAGATACGGCGCATTCCTGCCCTTTTCTTTTGCCGTAGGGAAGAGCAGCAGGAAGACCTGCTGCAAAACCTCATAAGTGAGGCCCTTAATATTCTGTAACTATTTTGTTGGTCTTTCACCTTCAGGTAACTACATAGGAAATTAAAACATAAAATGCAATTTAAACTAAAAAGCGAGAGATGCACTTTTTATGTTGTGAAACCTCTGTTGATTAATACGATCACTGTGTGTGTAAACAGAGAGCCACGGAATTGGTTTTCTGGTTGGTGCAGTGAAGAATAGTGACTTGGGAGTTTTTAATTTTACGAGATCCCAGCCAGTGACAGAACGCACTGTGAATATGTATGGCATTACATCGAGAAAAATGTTTATTTCAGAAATAAGTCCATAAAACATCCAGGCAAAAATACAAAAATAAGAAAATAATTCATCCTTAATACAAGAGTAAACACGCTGTTCATCAGATTATTTAGGATAAAAGAAGTGCAAGATCCACAATTAAGTTTAGTTTGTACCAGGCAATATTTGAAAACTTGATCACGGCAAAGACAAGAGAATCAGATGTATCAGATTTAAGAATCCCAAAAGAGAGTGAATGCTGACAACTACCCAAATTCTTGCACACTGGGCATAGCCACTTACATCGAGTATCTTGGCAGGCTGGGCAAAAAAGCAAACAACGTGTTTCAGTCTCCATTGTGGCATGACAAGCTGGGTATAAAACAGAACTCAAATTACCCTCTTCACATTTACAAATGAAGCTATTCAAGAGTAAAATCCACAACCTAAATTTGACGTAAAGACTTCATGCAAAAGGAAGACAAAATATTGTCTAAAATGCCTAAATATAGGTAAGGGCTTGAGGTCTAAAAACCGGCTTGTCAGCCTCCTACTTTTTGAAGGTAATGCCAGCTGTCAAGGATGCTTTGCCAATTTACATACTTCAGTTTGGCTAGATGGGAGCTGGTAATAAAATGAGATTCCTCCCATAGCGCATTTAAGCCTAGTCTGCAAAACCAGACATTTTGGGGCATATTACCAACAAGTAGCGATATTTATCGCTAAATAGGCTTAGCGACGTTTTTTTTATCGCTGAGCATCACCGGAATTTATCGCTGAGATAACTTGCTATTAGCAACGTTTATCTCCAAAGCGATACATTTTCCGGCGATAGCGGCGGAATGCGTGAATATCGTTGAGAATACAGCGATATTCATGCATTAGAGGCGAAATGCTCTTAGCCATGTTATCAACCTACCATTGGATAACATGGCTTAGAACTGGTCTGGGCAGGTGTTAGTTTTTGGAGATATTCGCGCTTAGCGCAAATATTTCCATCGCTACGCCTGCCTTGCTAATAGGCGATAGCGACGTTAGCGACTGCTTTGATTGTCATTAGCGATAAATATCGCTGACATGCAAAGCGGGCCCCAAACCGCTCACTATCGCCTCAAAGCTGTCGCTAACATCAGTTAGTGACAGCTTGCTAATAGGGCGATAGAATTATCACCGCTTAGCAGCCGAAAACGGCCGCTAAATCGGCGATAATTGCCTATCGCCCCCCTTGGTAATATGCCCCTTTGTTTTTTAACCACGGAGTCTTACATGCACGATCCAGCACAAAGAGTACTAACAGCCATTCTTATAGCTCAGGGGTGTACTGTATCCTAAGCCAATATGGTAATGGCCGCAGGGTAAAAAGGTCAGACATTCTTTTTAGGTCTATCTCCATAATTAAGAGTAACAATGGGATGCTATCCAGGACATTTATCAAGGAACTTATACATCAGTTTTCTGATAATACGAGAGTGTTTGTAATACGTGAACCCCTTAACTCAACCCCATATAATGTTGCTCTTTGTGTTTTCGCCCTGGAAGGCCTCTAAGGCTGGTGCTACTAATCTGGACTTTGTAGGTCTCAGTATAAATAGAATTGCCATAGTTCTGCGCTGGTTTACTAAACTACTCTTCTTGGCTTTAAGACACCAAGAAAAATTATCACCTATCCTAATATCCTAATAACCAGATGACCAGAAACTGATGACATGCCCAATAAATTCACCATGCACAGTCAGTCTACTTTTGCGTTCTACATGTGCTGAAAGCACCATATATTTTGTTTTCAATTTATTTAGCTCAAGACCTCTTTGTGTGCAGAATGCTAAAAATCTGTTTAGTAGTGTTTGCAGACCCATGGGGTTTTAGATATAATCAAGAAATTGCTTGCAATTAGGAGGGCTGGGATGGTAATATCATATAATGTTGGTGAATCATTATTAGACTTCAGAAAAAAAGTATCATAATATTCAGAGAGAACAGTGTTGGAGCTAATACACAGCTTTGTCTTATTCCTCTCTTCATAGGAATTTCTGCTGTCAGTTCCCCATTGGTTCCACAGCATTCCTGAGCAAATCTCTGTTCATGCAATCTATCCAGATCTTGATCCAAAATGTCCTGGAACCTGCACACTCTTTAGTACCTTCCATAGGAGTTGGAAATCGTGTGGGTCCATAGCAGAAGCGGCTCTAAGGTCCACAAAGGCCACATATGAGTTTTCCTTGTGAGTAGACATATACTTACAGTAGATTAGGGCAACGTGAAGGGCTTGGTTAACCGTACTAATCTTTGCGGGGATCAAATCTGGTTAGCATGCATCCAGTCTTGCATCTTATGTAGGACCTGCCTAAAAAAGACCACTTCTATGTTATCTAATTAACGAATCGACCTATAAATGGACGGATAGTCCTCGTTCCCCTATTCCCCTTCTAATACATGGGGGCTATCTCAGCTCCCGTCCAAGTGTCAGGGATTGTAGCTCCACTGCATTTGATTAGAAACTGGTTTGAACCCAAATAGCAGGTTCAGCACAGTATAAATCATCAGGTATCTTATCCTGAACAGGGGACTTCACTCTATAACATTTCAATAGCCTTCAATGTATCCTGAAGAGAAAATACCATTTCTCCACAATGCTCAATTGGTGTAGTACAGGCTTCTCCAAAGAGTAACTTTTATTTGCAGCCCAAAGAACAAAATTAGAAGCATTTGTTTGGTTGAATTAATATATCTATACCAAAGTTGAAAAGCGTGTATTCGAGGCAAAAATGTGAGTATTTTCAGAATTCAGAAGCTGAAGTTTGGAGAAAAATGGTTGAATTTCCAAAATATATTTAAAGCTGGTATTTCAGTGATGAAAATGTAATGAAGCTGGGGAGACTTTTGCTGGCATTCTAAACTTGGTGCTAGGGCATTGCAGCTGTGGCTGTAATGGATTGTCCTTGTAGAGGCATTCCACATTGACAAAGCATTATTTACATTACTAATGGCAACCCGCCTGATGCACTGAAATTATAGCTACTGGTAATCTTGCATATCGTTACCACTAATGTACTCTTGTCTGAAATAGTTGCAATTACAGCTCTAGTAATAATATTAGCTTGGGAAGATTTTCGTCAAATATAATTAGCTTTTTTTTTTTTTTGTTTAAGACATTTTTATTGAGTTTTAGCAAAAACACAAACAAGCCATACAATAATGTAAGTGAATATAATAAGTGAAAACAGGAGGCACTAGGGCTAATACAATTTTTTTTTCAGAAACATCAATGAGGAGGAGAAAGAAAAGTCAAGAAAAGAAGAAGAGAGAGAAAGAAAAAAGGGAGAAGAAAGAGAAGGAAGGAGGAGGGGGAAAGGAAGAGGCTAGGTGAAAGTTGGGAATATGCAAGAAGAAGAGCAGGAGATGAACTCATATGGGATGGGTAGAAGAGAGGTAAGAAACAAATGAGAGCCATAGGAGATCGGATTTAATTTTTAGAGGGACAGAAGAAGAAGAAGCAACAGAAATCCTATGTTCATCACAAATGAAATTCCACCAAGTTATAACAGAAATTTTAGAATTATCTTTCCAGCAAGATAGAATCACTTTAAATGCAATAGCAATAAACAAATCAAGTAACCGAGCATTAGATGAGACCATATCTATATCATCTGATAAAGAACCTAAAAATACATTTGCTAATGAGAATGGTGTAGAACATTTAAGCATACGCACGCATATATCCCAGATAGAGTTCCAAAATGAGAAGACAGAAGGGCAGTCAAACAGTTGATGTTTAAGTGTACCTGGTACGGAAGAACAAGACCAGCATACAGAGGGTGAAGCAGGAGAAAACTTGGAAATACTTACAGGTGTATGAACAACTCTATGATAAATGAAAAATAGGGATTGAGTAATGCGTGCAGCAATAGAAACCTTGAATAATTTGGACCATAAGCGATCCCAAACATCAACTGGTAGCAAAATGTTCAAATCAGCTTCCCAGGTAGTCTCTACAAGGGATTTAGGACGATCTGAAACATTAGAAACCAGTAAACTATATACATAGGCAGCTTTTGGTTGTTGTAAAGAGAACAAAGGGTAAAGTGGGGATGTGGGGGAAAAGGAGGGTAAAACATCGGGCGGAGAAAGGAGAGTTAAATGAGAACGAATAGCATCAGTTATGTTGTTATATTCCTGTAAACATGAAATAGGCAGGTAATACAAATTTTGCAACTCTTGGAAAGAGAGAATAGAATTATTGAAAAGGAATTGATATACAAAAGAGATCCTCTTTTCCTTCCAGTATTTGTAGTAGAAAGACTTGCCCTTATATTTGAGGAACTTATTATACCACACAGTGGACGATAAAAAACATTGAAGGGGAGATAAGTCTTTGGTAAAAGTGTCAAGCAACAGTGTCTTAGAGTATTTCAGAACTGGGTGTTGAGACAAAAAGGAACAATTGGACATGAAAACAGCATGTTGAAACGAAAAGCCTTTCAACAAGGAGCTTTCAAACATCACCCATCTGGGTACAGGTGAAGTCAAAAAATCATATGCTAATGAGAAGGATTGTTTTATAACAAAAGCAGAGTGATATAATTTAAAATTGGGGAACCGTACACAACCTTCATTTTCAGGACGAATGAGTGTTTGCAAAGCAATGCGAGGGTGTTTGTCATTCCACAAAAATTTTGTGCATATTGAATTCAAACGAGCAAAAAATGAGCAAGGGATTTTTATGGGGAGCATAGATACAGTATAAAGAATATGAGGCGTAATCATCATTTTAATCGTATCCAGTCTACCCCACCAGGACAAGAATAAGGGAGACTAACTTTGGAGAAGGGACTGGAGTTTATTGACAAGGGAATCAAAAGTGAACTTAAGGGTATCAGCGAGGGAGGAGGAAAACCAAATGCCAAGGTATTTCATTTTGGAAGGGCACCAGGCAAAGTCAGTGGATTGAAACATGTATTGGTAACAAATGGAATTTAGAGGCAGGACTTCCGTTTTGGAGAGATTAAGTTTGTAACCAGAGATGGAAGAATATAAACGAACTTCATTCATGAAATGTGGTAAAGAGGAAACTGGGTCAGCCAAATAAACAAGAATATCATCTGCATATGCAGATATTTTTGTTTCAATAGTAGCTAATTTGAAACCATGGATATTGGAGTTAGTTCAAATACGTTCTAAAAAAGGTTCGAGACATAGGATAAACAATAATGGGGAAAGAGGACAACCCTGTCTTGTGCCTCTGTTCAAAGAAAAAAATCTAGAAAACTGGTTATTGACGAGGAGAGGAATAAAGGAGTTTAACTAAGGAAATAAAAAAGGGACCAAACCGTTGCAAAGACCGAAGCATAAATTGCCAGTTGATCCGATCAAAGGCTTTCTCCGCATCCAAGGACAGAGCTGCAAGTGGAGATTTAAATGATTTACTGTGGGAAATAATATTAGCGAACATACAAGCATTATCAGAGGCCAACCTACCTTTTACAAAGCCAACCTGATCAGTTTTAATCAAGAGAGGGATGAGGACATCTAGGCGGGAAGCAAGAATTTTAGCAAATATCTTACAGTCATAATTAATCAGGGAAATAGGGCGGAAATTTTTACATTGGGAGTGATCTTTGTCTGGTTTGGGAATTATGATAATGAGGGCTTCCAGGAAGGATCCAGAAGCTTTAGCAGAGGAAATAAAAGAATTAAAGAGGTGATGTAATTGGGGCACCAATATCTTATGAAATGCAGAATAAAATTCAATAGGTAATCCATCGGGACCTGGGGCTTTAGATTTTGTAAGGGAAGAGATGGCCTGGAGAATTTCTTGGAGAGAGAGATCTTTCTCTAGTTGGGCAAATTCATCAGGGTGGGAAGGTGGAGAAGGGAGACCCTCAAAAAAAGACGTTAGGTTAGAATCAGAGGGGTGAGTGTCATCAGTATAAAGACTGTGATAATAATTATGAAAAACTTCTGCAATGTCCTCATCCGAGAAAGCCAACTTATTAGTTTGGTCATTAAGAATAGGACCAATCGTTTTACGTTCGGATTTGATTTTGAAATAGTTTGCCAGCATTTTACCCGCCTTGTTTTGGCCCCCATGGTATTTGGATTTAATTTTCAAAAGGGTGTTACATGCTTCAACCATAGCAATCTTATTTAACTCAGACTTAGCCTTGATTAGATTCTGAAGAGCATCCTTGGATTTTGAGGAAAAATACGAGTGTTCGAGAGATTTAATATTCTTAAGTTGGTCATCATATTTGAGTCTATTAAGTTTCTTCTTTTTTGTAACATATGAAATGGTAAATGCTCGGAAAGCAGCTTTGAAAGCGTCCCAATTATTAGGAACAGAGGTGTCAGAAGGGTCATTAAGGAGAAAAAATTCATTAATATAGACCGTAGCTTCCTTAAGAAAAGTAGCATCAGACAGTAGATATGTATTGAATTTCCATCGACTGAATTTGGAGGAAGTTACGGTGAGATCAATGGACGCATGGACAGGGGCATGGTCAGATAAAAAAATAGAACCAATATCAGACTTTTGGAGTGAGGGAAGGAGTGACTTACTAACCATAATATAGTCTATCCTAGAACGGGTATGATGAACATTGGAAAAAAAGGTATATTCAAGGGAGTCAGGATTACATGTTTTCCATACATCATAAAGAGGACGCGAGGCAATGGCAGATTGGACACATTTATGGGTTTTATCAGGTTGAAATTTATTAGAGAGAAGGATTTTGATATTGTTTCAAAATGTGGGATCAGGCCGAACTGGACCATAAATGTTTAATAGAATTAAAGTTTTATGTCGTATCACAACCTTTGCCATTACCCAGCGTCCTTCATCATCATTTTGAGATGATAAAATTTGAACTAACAGCCCTTTATGGAATAAAATTGCAACACCCCCTTTCTTGTTAACCGCAGGAGAAAATACCACTTGACCCACCCAGTTACGTTTTAACTTAGAAGATTCAACATCTGTGCAATGAGTTTCTTGGAGAAAAACTACTTGAGAATTAATTTTAGACAAGTGAGACAATACCTTCTGACGCTTGACTGGATGACCAAGACCTCGAACATTCCATGTCACAAAATTAAACATGATGTGAGGGAAGGATGGGGTGTACATGTGGGGTGGATACACTGCAGGAAAAACATCTACAAGAGGGGGCAAAGCAAAAAGACTTGTTACAACAGGATAAAATATTCAATATATATAAGATATGAAAACACAATATGACCAAACTCACTGTGTGAGACAACAAGCACCAAAGAAGCCAAAGGACAAATAACAGAGACTGTGCAAGGAAAAAGAAGTAGGAGAAGTAGAAGAAAGTCATGAATAAAATCACCGTGAGTGAGAACAAAAACCAAAGAAGCCATAAGACAAGAAATATAGACAGTCCGGAGAGAAAAAAACGGAAGAGAGCCCAAGTCAGAGGGAGAATTAAGAAGAGGGGAGAGCAAGAAGGAAAGGAAATAAAAAAGAAAGGAGGAACAAGGAAGGGACAAGAAGACAGATCAAGGCTTAAAAGCCAGGTCTGAGAGGACAGAAACAGCAAAGACATTGGGGGTAGGAAACGCCGGAGAGGAGACGGATCCCGTTGAGCAGAAGAAGAGCAAGAATGGGCATAAAAAGAAGGAAACTATGAAGCCTCAAGGGAGAGGAAGACACAAGGAAAGAACCATGGCAGAGTTAAAGTAAACAATTAATCACCACCAATTCAACACATTCAGGCCTGCAAGAGAAAAATCAAATATTAGTGTCCATGTCAGGAGAAGAAGCAGATTGTAGGTAGGCGTGTAGCTTCTGGGGGTCGTCAAAGGAGCGAGTGTGTCCATTATGTGTGATCTTGCAGAAGCAGGGATGAAGAATACCATACTGTATATTCAGCTGTAGCATCAGAGGACAAAGATTCAAAAACTATTTTCGTCGGGCATTTGTTGCATTGGAAAGGTCTTGTGAAATAAAAATATTATGCCCTGACCATACAAGACGACGCTTAAGCCTGGCAGATTTTAGCACAGTCATTAGTTCAGTAAATTCAAGAAACAGAACAATAATACCACGAGGCTTAGAAGCATTTGAAGTGAGGCGCCCTAGACGGTGAGCTCGTTGGATATTAAGGGGATGAGACGCAGGTTGGAGGTCCAAAATTTCGTGAAGGAAGTTACGAACAAATGAGACCATATCAGACCCCTCAACATTTTCCGGAACACCATAGAAGCGCAGGTTATTTCTTCGACTGCGATTTTCAAGGTCCTCTGCGTGGAGTTGAAGCATTTTAATCTCTTTTTCCAGTTGGGGAATCTTAGAGGAGAGATCCTGCACATCACTGACGCGTTGTTCAAGGTTGAGGACTTCACCCTTCATAATGACCCATCTCTCCTCAATTTGTTTAAGCCTCTCATTGGTAGTAGACATGAAAGGCTGAAGACCCCGTACCTCTTCAAGAATAGAATCCAAACCAGGGTTATGAGATGTATGAATAGGAGAGGGAGGGTCCTTTTTGGGTCTTTTAGGCTTTGTGCCTGTAGCAGTAGATTTGATGCCATTTGCGTCATGAGATATTGCGACGGCTGGATTGCAGTGGAAAAGACAAAGAAATAGTAAGACTGCTGGCGGGAGTGGTGGTAAATTCTCCAGGTATACAGGTAAAGAGAATCTGCAGCCAAAATTGAATGGCACACCAAGCATAAAAGGAGTGGCAGCTACAACGCAGATTTACATGAAAAGCTCAAAATTAACGATAAGGGTAAAAATACCCGCACCTGACGGCCAAAATGCTCACAAAACCATGGACTTTGTCAAAAACCAAGGGAAATGTGAGTAAAAAGGAGGTGAAAAGCAGTCACGAAAATAAAACACAGTCAATGCCATAGATGTCGCAGAAAGAAATGCCTGTGGAAACCAGCACTTAAAATGGCCGCCATAACCAGGAAAACGAGCAATTAGAGGAGAAAAGTCACTGAAAGCACTGCCAGGAGGAGAAATGCTGAAGCATACCTTATAAAGAACACATGGAGGCAAGCAGCGTAAAGCAGGCACATGAAGAAGAATTAGTAAACAGCAGGCAGCATCCTGAGAGCAGACTAAAGGTCGCGGGCTCAGTGGCTCAAAATGGTGGCCGCCTGCGACCCTACGGTGAGGAGAAAGTCCGTGATGAAATAGAAGCAAAAAACGGCATCAAAATCGCCAAAACAGCATCCAGGAGCCACAGGGCATATTCCGCCACGGGTGCCTTGTTAATTCAGGCAGCCGTCGGCAAGGTAGAGGGGAAAGTGCTGCATGGAAGCCCGTAGCTCAGCGGAGCTCACGGGAAAGCCGTCCGATCTCGACAGCGCATAAGCCACGCCCCCCCATAATTAGCTCTTTTGAACTCAAAAGTTTGGAGACCCCTGGTGTAGAAGCAACAGCGACCAGCTCAGTTAGAGACATGGAGAGTCAGCTTCAGAAGGGGGAATTTCAGTTAACACTACAAAGAGTTTCTTGGAGAAGTATAGAGTACCTCGGAAAGCCAGATAGCTTTAAACTTCATTCGAAATTAAAGATGAAAGAAAGGTGGCCTGGCCTGCCTCATCCTGTGGATGACAGGAGAAGACAGGCTCGCCCTTTGCTCACGCACATCCCACACAGCGGGTGTTGTTAATCTTGTGTTATATAGTGCTTACAGAAGCGAACCCCTCCTCCTGTGACCTTCCATCCAGGGATTATGGGACAGGTAGTCCCCTGTAGAGTCAGTGGCATCTATGTAAAACACTTAATACGTTTTTATTTCCTGTTGTAACAAACAAAGACTTGTAAAAAGTTGTGTTATGATCGGAGCTGCTTCAGTTGGGATGGAGTATGAACTTTATAAGGAAGGACTAAAGATCCAATGTGGCCTTGCTCAGGGCTTAAAGTGGGCAGGGTCCTGTTGGTGCTGGGCAATTTTTAAAATGGTGCTTCGAGCTGGGTCCCTATCGGGCTCTGTTTTTTATGCCCAGGCACAGCCGATCCTGTTGCTAGCACGCACGCTAGTATAAACAAGAGATGTGTGCACGCTCACTTCTTACTAATGGGGAGAGCTCAAAAATGGGACTGACGTGAAGTCTGAGTTCCCCTCTGTACTTGTCTTTTTAGCAAGACAGGCCTGACGTTAGTTTCTCTGCTTCAGCCCTACTGGCCGTTCAGTATAATGAACTCTGTGGCGGCCTTCCTGGCCTTTCGGGTATATTATCTGCTCTGGTCCATAAATAAATAAAAAAGAAAAATGATGAAAGTAAGTAACACAGACCTCTCTACTTCAGACCTCAGGATGAAAGGAGAGGCTCCTGGTGGGGAAAACAATGGCCAGTCACCTACAAAGGCACGAGACGGTCCAGGCGAATGCTGTCCATGGATGCTGAGAAGAGAACACGGGGAAGGTGAGCTCCCATGGAGAGGCAGATGGGGTGGTGTGAGAGGGAGCTGTGAGGGGACTAGAAATGACTGAAAGACAGTAACAGAGGAGTAACCCCAAGAGCATAGAGAAGGTGTGGGGTGGCTAGAAGAGATAGGGAATAATAGAGACATTAAAAAGCACCATACAGATGGACTAACGGAGGCAGAGAAGGCTGCCAGGGAGGGAGGGGACTGACAGACAGGGGAGACATTCCGAGTGAAAGAGTAACTGAGTAATGACAGGAGGCCAAGGCATGCATCACAAGTAAGTACCTGCACTCAGTAAAGTTGTTTGCTATTTTATTATCCTTTGCTGAGTGAGGACTTGTGATTTCCTTAAGCACTCAATGCTAGTTCCCACGAGTTAGGCCATGGCCCTAATGGGTGTGGCCCCACCCCTTTAACAGGTGTTCCACGCCCCTTTCAGAGAACCCCCAGTTTTTTCATCCCACTTAAAGCCCTGGCCTTGCTGTCTGTTGGTTTATTTATTTATGCCTTTTTATATAGCGCAGACCTTACCCGAAGGTGTCAGAGCGCTTCACAATTGGAACAGTATTTATTTTATTTATTTATTTATAAAGTTTTATATAGCGCGAACTTGATCCCGAAGGATATCAGAGCGCTTTACAATTGGAGGGAGAGGAGGGAAAAAGATCACAACAAGACTAAAATGGGGAATCTAATAGGTATTGAATCATATAGTGCACATATAACAGATTCTATATAATCCAGGGGTAACGTAGGGTGGGCTAGTCAATGATAGATAGGCTTTCCTGTTTTCAGTTTCTATTTTTGGTAAATTCTGGTGGGGTTTTTTCAGTGTTTTCAATATCTTAAAAAACAGTTGTTATCAGTGGTTACACATTTTCGCGCCACTAAAAGCAACAGAAAAAGTGTTTTTCTGGTGTTTATGGAACGTTTTGCTTTTATTATTGCTTGCTTATTGCACTGAAAGAACATGTACTTACAGTGTATATGTTAAAGAACGGTCCTCAGGATCGGTTTGTTGTTTAGTGTGTCCACCTCTAGATCTAACCAACGCCTGAATTGCCGTGTTGGCACAAAGCATTGGGAGGATCAAGCGGGGGAAGAAGGGTTGGAGAGGGGGAAGGAAAGGAGGGGGACAGCGGGGAGGGAGATCTGAAAGACACAAAGAACAAAATACCATGAGAACACTAACTCTCTTGGGGTGCTAGTCCATTTCCTTACCCCACACAGTATCTAAAGCCATATACCTGTAAAGGAAAATACGGAAACGTAGGTGTGCAGTGCTGCCTGAATGAGCTGTGGATTTCTGGTGTAGTACTGTATAAATACAAAAGGTTTGTAACAGGTGAACAGAGTTGTCAACACACACACCGGACACCACACGGTCCCATAAGATTCCCCCTTATGCAACAGTAAACATACCCTTGTCTAAACTCCCAATCGCCTCACAGGGGTAGAGTGTAGCCAATATCACTCATACGAAACCAATGTTAAATAAAGGAGTTTATTGACAAAAGGTTAATACACAATCTAGAAATGCTGTCACATCAAAAACTGGATGCGTGTAAATAAACACTTCCTGAGAGTTACTCCATATACCCTGGGATCAGGGATTTCCCATATAATACGTCTTATATGTTCCCCTGTGATTTCCAGTATGAATAGACCAAGGAAGCCTTGTTTGAGTACTGTACTTGAAGCAAAACATATAGGGGAATGGCCTTGTGGATCTCTGAACATCCACTTCCCCGTCGGCCGGCAATACCGACCGAATCAAATCCGGAATACGAAAGTAAGTGTCTACCCAGCGTAAGGAGCAGCTTGGAAACAAAACGCTGTACTGGGCACTCTAACCTCAGCGTCCCGCTGAGAACTGAAATCGGTGCAAGGCACCCTTACCGCACCACACAGAAGACTCCTGAGTGCAGCTGCCAGTAATCCTGGTGTTCGGACTGGAATTCCCGACGCCGAGCCCTGGCTGCATCTTCTATTATGCTTCCTCTCGCGAGTCCTCGCTCGTGTCGAGGAGGCTCATGGGAAATGTAGTTTAGGCTCTAGGCCTGCCGGGAAGTGTAGTTCAATCGCGGCGCAATCGTGACAGTATATGAGGTCCAAATAGATTTTTGCAAATTAATCTTATTGTAGTACACCATACATTACTTCTTCAGTGAGTCTTTGGGTCATGTGCGCTAGCCCTTTCCTTCCTATGTAAACTTCTATGAAAATGTCCTCTCAGCATTCTAAGCCCCTTGGGCTGAGAACCATCAGCTAAGGGACAAAATGATAAATATTTGCATTTTAGGTCCTGTGCATAAGAAAACAGTGCACCAGAATAGACTAAAAAGTCAATAGCATCCCTCATTAACTCTGAAGATTGTAAAGAGGCTTTCAGCATACCATCTAACAAGTGGCAAGGATCTCTTACAGGGAATCACTTCAGCTCGGGTATCAATTTTGACAGGTCATCACACAACTTTTTTATATACGTAGCTGAATCACTGCAAATACAAATAATATCACTCCAATCTTTGTTGAACTTGGAAAGAACCTTTTTTGCAGAGCATTACAAGTGACAATGCGTTCCATGTTTTCCAAAAATCTGGTGTCATGTTTTCACCACTATCCCAGATGCTTGGTGATATATATACTTGTCACTATACCTTGCATTGAATGTTTAAAGCCTGAGGTGTTGGCAATTCACCTACTATCAATACTGACCCACTAGAAACTATGGTCTGATGTGTTAAGGGTTTTTACCCATTCTCTGTGGGTAAATGTGATGACACATATTAGGAAAGATTTTTATGAAACCACCCATTTTACCTATCAGTGAAAGAATCAAATGCAGCCAAAATATCAAATATGAGTTTGATATTTCCTGATTCTGTATAGTTTATAAAATGATTAAACTAGACCTAAAACATGAAACTAAACTCTGCATCTTTAGACCAAAGTCCACAAAACCGAAAAACGTAAAAGGAAGAAGAAACAATATTTTAGTGGCATCCCTAAAGAACAAAACTCAAGCAGAATAATGTTAGCCATTCTTTCTCACTGCTAGCTTGTATAATACAGTTACATTGTTTTGACCCCTTCAGGAAGAAACAAATGACACTTTCACTCTCTTTTTCCTTTCTTTGAATGGCATTTAGTTTGGGGTTGTCCGGGTGTTTTTTCAGTGTTTATATGTTTTCACCGGTGAGGGCTATTTTTCTTTCACTGAGGTTTTATCAGTTATTATAGGTTTAATCCTAAAACCCCACAGCCTAATGATACATAATGACATAAGGGGAGTGATGATACATAATGATGTAAGGGGGGCAAATACAATAGTAACAGAATATTTAACCAGTGCTGTAGTATTTCCAGAGCTATTAGGACTTACAATCGTCCATCATGTTAAGGTAAGAACTTATTCATGAGGAATCTTTTTGCTTCCAATTTGAAAGCAACCTTGGAAGAGATTCTATGAATTTCCGGTGGAAGAGAGTTCCACATTTTTGGTGCAGAGCCAGAGAAGGCTTGTTGGCATGTTCTCTTTTTGCGGAAGATCTGAGGTTTCAAGAGGAGGGAGTTAGCACTCCTAGACGGTCTACCTCCTCCAGATAGTACTAGCTTTTGCACAAGATAGTTGGGGGTTTTGAAGTGGAGGGCTTTGTGGGATAGGCAGGCAATCTTCAGTTGAACTCTAGCTTCATAGGGCAGCCAGTTTAGAGATTTTAAGACCGGGGAGATGTGGGCATTTCGCTTGGTGTTCGTGATCAATCTGGCCGCCGCGTTCAGTGAAGCCTTTAGGGGGGCCAGAGTGTATTTGGGGAGGCCACATAGCGTAGCACTGCCTTAGTCAAGCCTCCTCAGAACAAGCGCTTGGACCACTTGCTTGAAATCCAATTGAGGTAGGAACGGTTTGAAATTCCTGAGTGTTCTCAGCACGTGGTTAGCTCCCTTGCACACATTGCTAATATGGGTCTTCATTTTCAGATGCTTGTCCAGGGTGATTCCTAGAGATTTAGCTGAGTCAATAATGCGGGGGGAGCAGTTGAAGGCGGTGAGTTGATTCATCCAGAGGTCTATTTTAGGAGTATGTTTCGGGGGAGAAATGAGGAGGAATTCTGTTTTGGATGTGTTTAACAGGAGGTGGTTCTCAGTTAACCAGTTTTCGGTAGTCTGTAGGGTGGAGTTGAATGAAGTGATGTCATCCGGGGAGGTGATTTTCAGATAGATTTGGGTGTCGTCTGCATACATGTGGAAGCGAATGTCCAAGGATTTTAGAACATTAGCTAAGGGTTCAAGGAACAAGTTGAAAAGAATGGGATATAAGGAGGACCCTTGGGGAAACCCCATGGTGACTGGGGAAGGCACGGAGAGTGAATGGTTAGCTTTATCTCTTTGGGACCTGTGCTGCAGGAAGGATGAGAACCAATGTAACACCTTACCAGAGACGCCCATCCTATGTTCAAGAAAGATTATAAGGTTGTCATGATTGACAGTGTCAAAGGCGGAGGAACGGTCGAGTAGGATAAGGAGGCAGGATTCATTTCAATCAAGCATCATTAATATGTCATCCATCACGTGAGTGAGAGCCGATTCAGTGCTGTGCCCACTCCTAAAACCAGATTGGTGTTGGTCCAGAAGATTGAAATTTTCGATATGCTCATATAGTTGAGACTTGATGCATTTTTAAGGAGTTTGGCTAGTGTAGGGATACTGGAGATAGGTCGGAAGTTGTTAACATCTGTACTGTCAGCTGTCGTTTTTTTAAAATAGGCGTTACGTGAGCCTCTTTTAGGCATTCAGGGATCGTGCCTTGTGACAGAGATGCATTGACGATCTTTGTCCAGAAGGGGGAGACTTCTTCCTCAATTACTTTGAAGATGGTGGGTGGTAATGGGTCATTGAAGTGATTAGATGGGTTGATACTCCGAAGAACCTTTTTGATCTCTATTTCAGTTAGGGGAATAAAGGTGTCCCAGGAAGTGTTGTTCTTGATACCCCAGCTACCTGGTGCTGTCTTGTCTAACAAGGCCAGGGGTGGGGGGAGTGCAGGTTCATTGGGTAGCAATAGAGCCCTCCTGGTATCCAGATTGATGTTAATAAGTCTAGATTTCTCCATAAAGAAGACAGCTAGATCATCACATGAGGGAGGTATGACTTCCAAATCTGAATGGTTAGGGGCTTCCACCGATTGTTGTTTAACCAGTTCAAACAATTTCTTGGGTCGATTGGCCACTTGGTTAAGTTGGGATCTGAAATATTCCGCTTTAGCTGTCTTGATTTGTTTGTCATACAAGCTTCTTGCTGATCTTAGGGTTTTTAGATGGTCCGCAGATGATGTGGATCTCCAGGAACGTTCGATGGCCCTTAGATTGCGATGTTCCGAATTTAGGTTTCCATTGAACCAAGATTTAGATCTCTTAGTATGTGCATTTTTTGGTTGGAGTGAAGCCAAAGAATCCATGATACTGGCAATAAAAGAGTTGTAGAAGTCTGTGAGTGCATGGACTTCATGTATTTCCACTTGGAGAGAAAGGGCCCGCTTACAGCGGGTTGCTAGGTTAGCTGTATTGATATCTCTGAGGTCCCTTTTCCAAATCTTATGTTTAGTTGTTTGTGCCTTACACCAGAAGACCTCCGAGTTGAAATGGAATGAAATGATGTGATGATCCGACCAGTAACATGGTATGATGGAGTCCAAAGTGATGTTATGACCTTCGGAGATGATGAGGTCTAAAGATTCCCCTTTAGTGTGTGTGGGCTGGTCACAGTGTTGAACCAAATCATGATCATTCAAGAAGGAATTGAGGCATGATACTGCTTGGTCATTAGTGTTTGGCCAATGAAGGTTAAAGTCCCCAAGGTAGATGTGGGGCTGGACTAAATCACATTGCCAGAGATGATTTCCATTAATTGCTCAATGAATGGGTGATTGTCGCCTGGGGGGTGATAGAAAGTGTGTAGTTTGCAAACCAAATGATTGTTACTAGAGATGTTGAGGCAAAGGTATTCGCAAGTAACTGGCGAGGAGAACTCTGAGAGGGAGACCGCAAGTGTGCTCCGATGTATACACGCTAGTCCACCTCCCTGCTTCTTAATTCTGTCTAGGCGAATTATGTCATGTGTGGGGGGCACCAAGAGGTCTAGGATTGGAGTGGATGAGGGGCTGAGCCAGGTTTCTGTGAGGATGATGATATCTAGCTCATGTTGCATGAGGTCGAAGATCTCGGAGGAGTGTTTGTTGGCAGACCTACAATTGAGTAGTATGCACTTGAGTGGAGCCGGAGTGAGGGTGGGAGGAGTCTGAATGTTGTTTACTCTCTTGAGGTTGTCGTTGTTTATGACTCTGAGGTTGTGGTAGGGTTCTCTGTAAGTATGGGTGAATTTTGTGGATTCGCGGTCCGCGAATTCGTGTGAAATGGCAATGGGATTTTCCCGCGAACTCGAGGATTTTTTTGCCATTTGTCACACGTCTGTCTGTAACTTTGCCACAGTGCCGAAAGGAGCCGAGGTCCCTCGAGTGAGCTGTCCATTATAGTGAGGAAAGGGCGGGAAGACGTTGCATACCCTAGTGTGTGTGTGTGTGTGGCGTGGCCAAACGGGCGGGGCTTCCATGCGAGTTCACATGCCTCTTTACAGGTCAGAGACCGATCAGAGCAGAGATGAGAAGGAAGCAGCCTCCTGGTCACAGGAAGTACACGGGGATTGCGCTAGAGAAACTTGTGGACGCAAAGACCTCCATCAAGGATTAAATTTATTTGTAGGCGGTAGAGATATGGGGAGGAAGCACACCTGCCTAACCTCGACCGTGCTCACTAGTTGTTTGGTCTGATTATAATGCGTGACTGAATTTGAGCTCCAACTCGAGCACCTGCTGTATTTATATCATTCTGTAAGTGCTTCCTGTTGAGGTTTAATTTTTGTGACAGGAGCATCGTGCCAGAACAAATCCTGCCTGCATTATCCACGAAGATGCTGCAAAAAAAATAATAATTCCGCCCCGCGAGCAGATTTGCGGAATTTTTCGTCAATTTCGCGCGAATCGCGGATCGCAAAATTGCAGAAAATCCGCGAGCGGAACGGATTTTGCCCCCACCCTTAGTTCTCTGTTTGGATTAGAATGAATGGTTTGAATTATTCCCTTTGGACTCATGTTGATATCTGTGCTAGACGAATAAGACTTGAGAAGGCTGTCAATTTCCTTGGGCGTTAGACTGGATGAGCTTCTTGGGTTAGAGGCTGCGTTAGGTAGGGGAATGGAATTGGAGATGGAAGGGGAAGAGGGATGGTCATGGGGAGCTGTGTCGATTGTGCTAGCGGGGGCTTTGTGCCGGTTAGGACTAGAGAGGAGGGGGCTTAACAAAAGGAGATATTCAAGTGAGAGGGCTTTCAAACCATGGAGTTCGAGGGAGAGAATGTTCATCTGGAGGGAGATATTGTCCAAGCGTGCCAGCAAGTCTGGGTGTTGGGATAGGTGGGGAAATTGAGGAAATTGAGTGTGGAGATCTGGAGAGGGGGGCGGATGTCTAAGTGTGTTAGAGGGGTCCGAGGCGGTAATGGGTGATTCAATGTGAGAGGGGATGTCACTGAATATAGTCGGTGTTCCAGGATGCATTAACCAGGAGGTTGGTTGAGTGTGGAGAACAGGAGAGGGGGTAGGGTGTTGATGTGTGTTAAAGGGTTCAGAGGTGGTAATGGTAGATCCCAGAGGGGGAAAGGCGGTAGGTTGTTGATGTGTATTAGAGGGGTCGGGCGGTGATGGGAGATCCCAAATGGGGGGATTCGTCACTGAGTATTAGCGGTGTACAAGCAAAACCTTGACAAGGACGTTGGAAGTAGTGACAATTGTGCAAGTAACAACAGTAAACAAGATACAAGATAAGGTAGCAAACGATACATTACAAGAGGAAAGAGTGACAAGTGTGCATGTTACATAAGAATACTAGATACAATTAGAGGTATCATACTGCAATAAGTGGCAGTCACTCCAAACACAAGAACACACTGAGAAGGCACTTCTATAGGCATGGAGTACAGAATTTCCTATAGTGAACGAACTTCCTTGAGGGTATAGATGTGGCATGAATTTGGTAAGTTAAATAAGCATACTGGATACAAGTAGAGATATAATACTGCAATAAGTGGCAGTCATTCAAAACACAAGAACACACTCGGAAGGCACTTCTATAGGCATGTAGTACAGAATTTCCTATAGTGAGAGAACTTCCTTGAGGGAATAGATATGGCTTGAATTAGGTTTGGAAGTGTCTTTGAAGGAGGAGAAGTTTGAGGTCAGTTTTAAAGGACTGGGGGGAGGTGGTGGTCCGGAGCTGAGGCGGAAGTGAGTTCCAGATTCTCACTGCGTTGCCTCAAAAAGGATTGGGCCATCTATCTTTCCCTTTTTGAAAGTGGGAGGTTCAAGCAATACACATTCCGCATTGTGTGATGGCCGAGAGCCTTCATAGAGTTTCAGTTTATTCGCCAAGTAGCAAGGAGAGGAGGAGGGCAAGGCTTTGGAGGTGATACAGGCAGTCTTGTAGATAGATCTTGCCTCGATGGTAAGCCAACAAGGGGAAGATAAAATGGATGTGCTGCTGTTTATTTTCAACTGCTGGCCAAGAAGGGTGCTATTACTCCCAGGTAAAGCTGCCGGAGAGGAAGTCAACAGGCTGTTGTGCACGTGCCGCTGCTGCTGGATTACACTGCCTACAGTTTACTTAACAGTATTAACAGGAGCCACACGAGTCACTGGCAGGCCCTGGTCCCTCTGACCTGGGTGCTGGAACACGAATAGCCGGATCTAGCCACAGAGAGCTTCAAAATAATCATTTTTGTCTGTTCAGTCGGCTGATGGTTATTGTTTTTTTTTGCTCCTCTAATAGCGGCAGCCGCTACCAATATATATTAGATCTAAGTACTAGGCAGACTGTAACACACTTTGATGCCTCATCAGGGGTAGTTAGCACTATATAAATGCAAGTGCAATTACATTTACCTAAGGCAGTAGGCCTGCTTTGTCTAAACGGGGGGGTAATCGTAAAATGTAAAAAAAATTGAACCAACTCCTATAGGGACTATCAATGACTCTGACATTGTTTCGAATAATACCCACTTGAAACTAGCACCTGAGCAGTTACAGTTGCTGATAGGTATCATTGATGCCAAGTTCGATAAAATTTTACAACCCCTACTTCACAAACTTGATATTTTTTCTGGGGAACTGAAACGGCTTGGAGGTTTTGTGCAAACCCATCCTGGCCTTAACAACTGTGTGCTATCTGCTAATACAGCTCAGGGCAGCACCAGCGAGCCATTGAAGCCGCTTATTGGGGATTCAAGCACCGATACGGTAGTGGTTACCAACCCTGTGTCCCATATTATACCCACTACTTTGTCCATAGGGAATACACCGAGTACTAACGTCATGAAGACAAAGCGTTATGGCTATTCATAGCCTGATTTACCACCTGACTGTGCACCATATGTGGCAGTCCTGACTAATGTCCCACCAGTAAGGGAGGAGGGACCTGACGGTATCCATGAAACACATGTATCGTTAAAGAATAAAACTGTGGCCTGGCTTAACAGAGAATGTGGTTTTCCAGTTGCTTTGGCAGACCAGATCTTGGTCACCACCAGAAACAATTGGATAGGAACTTCACATAAGAATATTTTGGGTGATTGTGTAATTGTCAATTTTAAAAGTCCCCATCTTGCAACCACCTCTTTGATTAGAGCCACCTCTCGCCCACCGAACGATCAGAGTATCTCACTCCGTCCCTTAGGTTATTTTTATAGACATTATACAGGCCAGCCTAATAATGATCATGGGTGGGGCAGAGCGAGAGGTCCCAGTGCGTCAAGTACGCCGAGTGGGTTTCAGGTGGTTACCTCCAATCGTTTTCAATGTTTGAGTGGGTTAAACTCCAACAATTGACTGGACCATGGTCTGGCCTCTTCTTTATCCTGCAAGGATCTCGTATTATCAGGAGTAGGACCCGTTGTAACAACTTCAGGGCCTGTAGTTAAAGAAACACTGACTTAAGCAGATTGTACGATAGCCAGTATAGAGGGTGAATTAGGGGGATGTAACAAGGAATTGCCGGAAGATGATAGTCAAAGCATCATCTACCCGTCTATTACCAGTTTACGGGGTAATCATCGTATCAATATGGCAACTGGATTTTCTAGTTGCCATATTGCTAGCTGGAATATAGCGGGTTTAACGTCCAAATCTGATTGTCTGGGGTGGTCAGAATTTATGGCCCTTTTTGATATCATCTGTTTCCAGGAAACATGGTGCAAGGCTTTTAAAGGATATAACGGATTTGTCTCATATCAATTACCCGCCACGGCATCTACTTCGGGCAGAGCTAAAGGTGGGCTCCTGGTTTTGATTTCTGTCAAAATCCCCTTTATTGTTAAAAAACATGTACTGGTTGGGGCACATTCCCAGATTTTATGGCTCCCCCAGAAGGAGGGTAGAAATATCCTTCTAATTAATTTTTACAATAATATTTTTGACAGCACTAGGGTACAGGTGGTTAATGCTCTAGCAAGCGCCCTGGATGACATTATAATGGGCTCCAATGTTGTTTTTGATTTGCTTTTGGCAGGGGATTTCAATACGTCTGTTTGCCCCCTCTCTAATCTTAATACTTGTGGGGTGGTCAATCGCTATGGAGACGGAGATCTCCATTTTCTGCACAATCAGTATGGGGAGTCTCTGAATAATCTCTTAGCATCAAATGATATGGATATTTTGGCCAATGAGAAAAATGATCTAGGTGAGGTAATCCCCACTTTTACAGGTCGGGAGGAGTGTGGCTCACTGATTAGAGCGGCAGACCCTGATGCAGAGGTCTGGCCCGGAACCAGGGTTCAATTCCCGACGCGGCAGGGTCCTGAGCCCAAAATGTCCACGGACTCGATAATTCTCGCCTCGGTGCCTATTCTAATCATGGGGTCCCACGCTGCAACTCTGGGCAATAGTTGCTTAATCTCCACTACGGCGGCCCACCCGCTGCGGGATGCCTGGCTTTCACCCTGGGGATACCCAGTAGGGGTTATCTCACAGGGAAAAGCCAGGACGGGTTCCCAAGGCAAGCGCCTTGATGCCTTCGGGTGATACGTGCGCTATATAAGTAGCAATACATACTGTGATCGATTTTATTTGTATTTCCTCTAGCCTTGTGCCCTGGACTATGGCCCCTTAGGTCGTTGACATTTTGCTCAGCAACCATAACTGTATAACTATAGAAGCCCTTCTCTATAAAGAGAATAGGATGTCTAGTATGGGGCTTATTGAGAATATCGAACCCCATAGACCTAATGGGACAAGACTAAGGTGGAAAGGGGATAAAGCAGAAATGACGTCTGATTTTATTATAAATAGCTGCTTATCTGAAATTACTGAGATTCTGGAAGATATTGATGTCACTCCCGAAATAGTTCGGCATTTTATTCGAATTACCTTTGTTATTGATTGCAAGCTTACTACTTCAGTTAAGCGCAAATCAGACCACTTAAGGGGGGGTTTGACCAAGCATGTACTTCTGCGCTCAAAGAGCTAAAAAGGGCACTGACAGCCAAACCTAGAGATAAGAGCCTGGTTTTTAAACTTAGAGCTAGCTACAGGGTCACCATTAAAAGAAGGAAATTGGAACTTCAGCAGGAGGCCTCGGATAATCTGGCTCAGGCAGCCGAAACCAATAATAGTACCTTGTTTTGGGCCACAGTGAATTGTGCATTCCTTAAAGATGAGAAGGTTCCAGAATTAACATCCAAGGTTAACAGGGAAACTTGGATTTCTCATTTTTCTAGTATTTTTGATTCTGACAAAGCTATTGCTCTTGAAGAGGACAGTTGGCCCATCGTCCCTTTGGACATTACTGTCATGGAAGTTTTGGATAGCATCAGGGCCAGCAAAGGGGGGAAGGCACAGGGCCCGGACAGGGTGCCTATCGATATTTATTAGTTAGTACCACAGCTATGGGGCCCTCTTTTAGCTAAAAATTTTAACGCAGCAGTTTTTAACGGTGTGCCCCCTACTTGGGAAGAATCCATTATAATTCCTATTTACAAGAAAGGAGACCGGGGGGATGTGAAGAATTACCGCCCGATCTCCTTGCTAGATTCTTCAGTAAAAGTTATGAGTAGGGTGCTTCTGGTCAGGCTGGAAGAATGGGTAGAGGCCAATGGCATTTTGGCAGAATGTCAATTTGGGTTCAGAAAGGGGCGGGGACAATCGAACAGTGTCTAAATCTCGAACTGTTGATCGGAAAGTATACGCAGGCCAAGCCGGGCACTATTTATCTCTGCTTTGCAGATTTGAGTAGTGCTTTCGACTTGGTGGACCACGCAATTCTTTGGGCCAAGTTGATTGAATTAAGGGCACCGGAGGGTATTGTTTCTTTTTTAGCACGCCTTTACGCTAAACTACGTACTTGCGTACGATACGGTACCCATGGTGAGTGTACAACTAAGTTTAGGATTGGGCGGGGTATTAGACAAGGGTGTGTTCTCGCTCCACTGCTCTTTACCCTTTTCATTAATGAAGTGGATTCCGCCCTAAAAACCATTGCTGCAGATGCTCCTAAAATTAACGATGTCAACGTCCCGGTATTACTTTACGCGGATGACGCTGTTTTATTGTCTCGCACCCCGATAGGCCTCCAACGCCTGATGGATGGGTTTTCACAGTTTATAAAAGGGAGAAAACTTGTGATTAATAAATCCAAGACCTATGTCATGGAATGTGGACAGTGGTGTAAAAGGAAGTCATCGTCTTATTTTATCGATGGACATAAGGTTCAACAAATTGAAAACTTTTCATACCTGGGTATCACATTTTCTAACAATTGCAGCTGGTCTAGCGAGCTTAAAAATGTGAGGGCTAAGTTGGCAAAGAGTGCGCATGGAGTGTTTACATTAGCCACAACATTAGGGGATAGGCGGATTAAAAACATGCTTAAAATATTCCAGTCTAGATGCCTCTCTACCGCTTTGTATGGTGCCGGGGTTTGGGGCTTTGCCCCGGCCGGGAGCCTACAAGTGGAGGAGAACGTCTTTTTAAAAAGACTCTTGTGTCTACCTAAATCTGCCTCCAATGAACTAGTACATAGAGAGCTCGGCATCCATCATCTTACCGATTAGATTCTCCTTAGACCCCTTATGTTATGGCGGTCGATTTGGATGAAAGATGAAACTTCTCTATGTAGAGCCATTATCAATGACTGCCTCTCTATGGATAACCATTTAAAGATCCCGTGGATTAAATACAATCTAGATAGCTTCCAAGTGATCTATGGCCTCGACATTAAATCAGATAATTACGGGGCCTCTGATTTATCCAAATCCGAAATGAAGAAGTCCTTCTTGAATCTTCTTTCTGAGAGGCGGCTTGGTATTAGTGGCAACTTATCCACCTATGTGTCCTATAGTGGCTTAAATGAATTTGTGGGCTATCAACCCTATTTAACCCAAGTGACTAGAGCATCACACCGGTTTGTCCTAACACGATTAAGAATTGGGATTGCCCACAATTTGGTGGCTTTCCCCTTCCAGGACAAGCACCCAGTTGGTCCCTGTCCATGTGACAATATTTCAGCACAAAGCACTATGCACTTTCTTCTGTTGTGTCAAATGTATAGGTACCTACGAATTGTTTATTTAAAACCTATTTTTGTGAAGTTTGGAGTCAGGACTGTAAACGACTCCATGAAATTGCTTTTTAACTTGCATCATCACGGTGTTTGTTTTTTCACGGCTACCTTCCTCCTCAAAGCAATCAATGCAAGGAAAAGTATGAGTTTTTAAATTATTTATTTAACCCCTTGCCTGTATATCTTGTTTTTAACACTGGAAATTGTCTCAAATGTTTTTATTCTTTTTATGTGCTTTTATGGACATTGCTCTTTGTTCCGAATAAAGCCTTATGAAATGAAATGACCTAAGGCAAACATTTTTCTAACTGTCCCTTAAAAGCAAGCACTTTACAGGTCACCTTCAATACCTCTCAGAAAGAATACTCTTCAAGTGGCTCCATCAGATAAAGCCATTAATTGTCCCTGGATGGTTGCCTTGCACCCAGGACTTTAAGTGGGATGAAAAACCTGGGAGGGTCTTTCAAACGTACGTGGCCCATGTAATTGCTTAAAAACATGCAGGCTAGAAATCCGTGGACCGTGTGCCGCCCGACTGGTATTTTTCTGCTTGTTATTGCATCCAGATATATAATGCAAGTAACATTACACATACAACAAACCAGGACTATTGGCTTTGTCAATGGCTGTTAGTTGCATAAAATAAATGAGCAACCACTATGGCTTCGCTGTATATAATACTGAAAATACTTCCGTTTTGAAATGATGAGACTATGAAAGTACCACAGGACGCTACATCAAAGACAGTGAAGGGTAGCACTGCTGCAGATTTAAGGATTCTTTTTGTTCACCTTGAGGGTGAGGGTAAAAAAGGAGAGCCCGATAGAGACCCGTCTCATCACCTGCTTTTTCGAACTGGCGGCGCTGAGCCCCACAGGACCTGGCCCACTTACAGCCCTGCGTGTAGCAAATTAGGGGAACTGTTTTTGTCATATTAAAAATAACACGTGCACGACGTGCCCCTCAGATCCCGCCCACTTCGACCTCTGGTCTGCGGCTGTCCAGTGAGAGTCCAGAAACAGAAGTGCCATGGGAGGGGACTAAATCGGACAGAAAAGTGTGTTGCATTGAAACACCGCTTCAATCTAATCCTCAATGCCTTCGGGTAAAGTCTGTGCTTTATAAAAATGCATTAAATAAAAAAAACAAATAAAAAAAACTGTTCCTCTGACAGTATCACCATTCAGTAACTAATAATCGCGTGTTATCTCCTACACTACTATTGAAACGTGCCTGTGCCTACCTCAGGTGAGGAAACGCGTGATGCTTGAAGCAACCTTTCATGGATTTTTTAAGACTCAGTTCATAGCGTCTTTCTCTTGCCCCTCCAGAGTATGGTCGTGGCCTGCCTCTTTTTACCCTTCTTGAATTAGTGCTGCTCCGAGGGGGTGGAGGACTCCATCGCGCTGGAAGGGAATGACATGTTTGGACACCTCTGGGTGCCAGCATCTGGCCACGCTTGGAAGTGCTCGGTTCACTCCTGGGAGCTGTCCAGCACCGGGAGCTTCTGAAGCGATCGGCACAGGCAGCAGCCGGGGGCTGACCGCAAAGCCTCGAAGAGTTTAAAGAGACTAGGCAATGTGTGCACATGTGTTTGTGAGAGCAGCATTTCATTGAGAGGCTTGGGGGTGTGAATGGGATGGTTAAACTAGTGTGTGTGACAGAAAAGTGGATCTTTGTGAGAAAGTGAGATTAGAACATCTGAAAGGAGGGTGTAATAAAGCAATGTATGATATATGATAGTGAGATGGTTATTAGGAAGAGGAGTGTAGTGAGCTTAAGGGGAGTGAGAAAGAAAGAGAGAGCATGGCATCACAATAGACAGCGATGGGTGTGCATGGGAAAGGTATGAGAGAAGACGGTGTGTGTGACAGAAAAGAGATGGACGGGAGAGAGGGGAAATTGAGGCTCATGCCTTTAAGAAGAAGGAAGATGAATGCTAAAAAGGGAGTTCAAGGAGGCAACTATGAGAAAAGAAGATGGTGCGAGAGACAGCAGAGAGTATGGACAATTTTGGGGCAAGATAACTTTGGCTGCCACCAGCAGTGAGAGTCATTGTCAGTGCAAGCTGCAAATGAAGGACTGTTGCTGAAGTGGGTGATACAGACAAACGTACCTTGAAGTTATGCAGAGGGAGATAGAACTAGTAGAGAGAAGGAAGTAAGAGAAACGGTAGGTGAGATATAGAGTGATCAGAGAGTGGTAGGAATGAGACCAGTGGGACAGAAGGTATGTATAGTACACTAAGCTGGGATAAAGGAAGGAGAGAGAGAGGCAAGTGTGAGGTAGTTGAGATTAAGAGAGAAGGGCGACAGGGCAAAAACGTAAATGAAAATGAAACGATAGAAACATGAAATAGTCTGAGAAGAGAGAGAAAAGGAAGCCAAAGAGCTGAATAAGACAGAATGAGTGGGAACTATAACATAATAAAAGTGAGAAAGAGAATAGATAGAGGTAAACACGAGACTAAGAAAGAGTGAGAGAAAGAGAAAAGTAATTTTATTTTTCTTTCTATTATGGATAGTTGTGTTGCTGCTGCACGTGTAATACGTTTATTATGTTGTGTTGTGAAGCTCAGTATTAAAATTACCACTATACTAAAGGCAAAATGACTTGAATTGCCAATCAATATGTCAATGCAGGGCTTGACTGAAAGAGTGAACCGTAACAATACATGTGAGCTGAGTTTACTGTTGGTTTTACAGGAGAAAGGAGCATCTTTGTAAAGTTTTAAAACATAGCTGACAACTTAGTTTCACACTTTCTGCCTTTTTCTTATGTAGGCAGTCAAGGGTTAAGCAGCCCAGTGATTCAGGCCAGACGCAGCCTTTCAAATGCAGACTCATCTCACTGCTAATGGACTAACATTAATACTCCTTGGAAAAACAAACTGACATGCTGAAAAACATTATTTACCAGAATAGGAGCAGCAGCAACTGAACGTGTCTGAAGAGACAAGAAAAGCAATGTGCTGTCAACCCTCTTGCTGATTCAACCTCTGCATTAAAGTTCATGTGATTTATGTAGCGCATCTGCAGTACCACTGTGATGATGCCCTGCTTTGGTGCAGCACATGCTGCCCCATACTGGCCGCCAGTGCCTCCAGGAACTCTCCCAGCAGTTGACCTCTGAAAGTCCCCTGTGCATCTAACCTCCAAGAGCCCTGTATACAGCTAACCATAGAGAGCCCTCTGTGCACCTAGCCACTGACAGCCTTCTGTGCATCTAACCACAAGCGCTCTCTATGCAGCTAACCACAAGAGCCTTCTGTGCACCTAACCACAGAGTGCCCGCTGTGCACTTACACATGAGAGCCCTCTGTGCACTTAACCACAAGAGCCTTCTGTGCACCTAACCACGAGAGCCCACTGTGCACCTAACCACAAGAGCCCTCCGTGCACCTCACCATGATGGCTCTCAGTGCACCTAACTACGAGAGCCCACTGTGCACCTAACCACGAGAGCCCACTGTGCACCTAACCACTGAGAACCCTCCGTGCACCTAACCACGAGAGCCCTCCGTGCACCTCACCATGATGGCTCTCAGTGCACCTAACCACGAGAGCCCACTGTGCACCTAACCACTGAGAGCCCTCCGTGCACCTAACCACAAGAGCCCTCCGTGCACCTCTCCATGATGGCTCTCCGTGCACCTAACCTCGAGAGCCCTCCGTGCACCTAACCTCAAGAGCCCTCCGTGCACCTAACCACTGAGAGTCCTCCGTGCACCTAACCATGAGAGCCCTCCGTGCACCTCTCCATGATGGCTCTCCGTGCACCTAACCTCGAGAGCCCTCCGTGCACCTAACCTCAAGAGCCCTCCGTGCACCTAACCACTGAGAGTCCTCCGTGCACCTAACCATGATGGCTCTCAGTGCAGCTAACCACGAAAGCCCTCTGTGATGCTAACCACTGAGAGCCATCGGGGATCTAACCTCGAGAGCCCTCTGTTCAAATCACCACTGAGAGCCCTCCGTGCAGCTGAGCTCTGAGACCACCTTTAGCATCTAACCATGAGAGACCTCCATGAATCCTACTGCTGAGAGCCCTTCGTGCACCTAACCACTGAGAGCCCTCTGTGCACCTAACCACTGAGAGCCCTCCGTGCAGCTGATCTCTGAGACCGCCTTAAGCATCTAACCATGAGAGACCTCCATGAATCCTACTGCTGAGAGCTCTCCACACTGTTGAGTGCCAGGCTTGTCTTTGCAGGAATAAGGCGAACTAGGTGCAGGAGGCTAAAACTAAGCAGCTGAAAGTGTGAACTGCCAACAAATGGGTCTGCTTATTGTTATTTGCACTTAACTTTATAACTGTCTACTATAGCAGTAGTTGAACTAGCCAAGCTGTCAACTACCATCGACAGTCAAGTTAGCAGCTAAGTACTGTTGTGCTGATTCTCCTAGAGGTGAGTGAGCTACTGCAGGCTCCAGCGAGGTCCTTGGCTCGGGCTCGGCCCGAGGTTCTCTTGGAACCTCGAGCAAATAGCAGGACGGGCCGGTGTGATCTGTGGTTTCGCTGCCCACCCTTTTAACTCAATTACTATGTTCTAGAACGTCTTCTACTTTCAACTTAAATTGACAGGAAATGTATTTTTTTTAACAACACTAGCTCCTCGGAGGATTAAAGAGAGTGCATTATAATTTGATGTAAAATGGGAGAAAGATGCAAGTACAGCGCTAAATTGCAAAAGCAAAACATCTAGGATTAATCCCAGCTTCCATGCTTGACTAAATTGTGTGATACAACGCAATTACGCTATTTTACTGTACCTTCTTTGCCTCTATCATTATAGTTGAAAGCACATCAGCTCCGGAAGTGCGCCAACAAAAACCTATATGCTTTTATCCACTTTAATGTTGGTTCATCTACAGTACCAACCTACGCTACATAGAAGGGACATATGAGAACTGACAGGCCATATGGTGGGGGAGGGACATGAATGTTTCTAAGTTCACATTTAGAAACTGCCTCTTCTATTAAAAGCCACTCAATGCAGTGATAGAGGATAATGCACTAAAGTGAACCGCCTCCCCATGTTAACGAAATACATGTCTTTGAATCTTAAGGAATCTTTATCATAAAAGGCATTTATTGTATATCCTAAATATGTTGTGGGCTCAGCTTGTGTTAGCGCTCGAGAGCCCAGCCAGACCTTGGAATCAGCTCTCCGTGGAAATTAGCAAGCTCGCCCTGCCTAAATTTCCTGCGTCCATGCTGGGATCATTCTGCCCACAATAACAAGTGCTGAGCTGGTTGTCCGCAGCCCTCCTGAGATCTGCCCACATGAAGTGCTGAGCGAATACTTCAGCAAGGCTGCAAAGGAGCATAGCTTGATAGGCCTTCCATGCAGGGGCGGTGGGTGACATTTGAAAGTGGTGAGGCGCAAAGTGATTTGCATACAGCACCGTAGCGAGCAAGCGCAGCGAGCTGGCCCGAACCCCAAAAGGGGAGTTTGGGGGGTTACCCCCCAAGAAAAGTTTGAAAAAAAGAAGAAAAATGTGCATTTTCAAGCAAATTTGAGAAAGCAGGAAGGTTAATAAAGCAATTGTGAAAGTGCAGTTATTACATTAATAGATGGCATAACATAGGTAGCTGCTTATTTAGTATAACCACAGAGCTTCATACATTCCGTCCTATTATGCTCAGGTGCTGAATTCAGACTATAAGACTTTAAATAAATACCAGCTTGAAATACCATGTTTTAACAGTGTGGCTCACACTCGCACCATGCACAGCTTGAGGCAATTAAATAAAGGCATGTCAGTCGCAATGATTTAGATTATCAGCTTTCACAAAGTGCTAAAACAAATGCCGTCCTGAACAGTGCCGTCCTGCCGTCCTTAGCAGTGCCCACCACATATAGTGCCCAGTAACAACCTAATGTCCCAGGTCCAAAAGAAAAGGTCTCTCTATCTACTACCGCCATGTTCGAGTTGTATTGAAATATGTAGGCAGCTTCAAAAAGACTCAATATAGGTAGCATGCGCTATTAAAAAAATAAAACACTTTCACAAAATACCTAAGAAGGTGTACAATTCACAGGGACTGGGCAGACACAATCACTATGCGTGGCAATTTGGGTATATTTTAGTCTTGCAACTAGCCCGAGGGAGGGGCAGACAGCTAAACAAGTCTGGTTGCCTAAAACAAATGTAAATGTGCTCAACTGGTCAAATTGCGTTTACGCCGGTTTTGGCTGTAATTGAAGGCATCACTTCAAACTTTCTGACAATGCAACCTATCTTATACTGTCAGTGATGGAACTTTCAAATATTTACGTACATATTCACATTGTTTTCTGGCACAAACTTGGACCTCCTAGCACTAAACATACATAAATCATGGGGAATTAAAAAACAGGATGAGATTTCCTTAAATAGGCATATGTTAACATATTTTTGTAGTATAACACTAATATGTACTTATGAGTGTAGTGTTTAGTTATACATGGCTGCTTAATTTGCTAAATTGTGACAGGCATCCATGTATGCATGTTCACGAGTTAAATAAACACAGAAATATACAACTTTACGGCTCCATTTATTCTCAAAGCACAAAATAAACATTGAAATATATACCAGTTATATAGGCAAAAAATAAATATGGATAAATACTGACGGAAATGTTAGGCGCAGTACTCTCTTATACACAAGCAGATGCACTACAGTAGCCACGGTGCGAGTATCCCTCAGATGCCGAGCAGGGACAGGACAGATACCCATAGTTAATGAGTTCTTCACAAATAACTACAGTTATTCACAGTGCAAGTGTTCTTTCCACCCAGAGCAGGTACAGTAGAGGCATCCGTACTTCGGGATTCCCTCAAACGTACAGCAGGCATACTACAGGCATCCACGGTGTAAGCATCCCTAGCACACTGACTGGCTACGCAAACATGTTTCTCTCAACACAGATACAGGACACAGATTCTTGTCCTTAGGTGAATCAGCCACAAAAAAGACCTGCTTCAAGATATCATATTATGTACACCACTGTATACACTTTGTATACCATTGCCACTTTCCTCATAGCAAGAGTAGGTCATATACACTCATCCACAGTGCAAGCTCCCTGTAGCACACACAGAAGGCGAGAAGCTGGCACTTCGAGCTTCTCACACACACACACACACTCACACACACACACAGAGCAGGAACAGCTAAGGGACCAGTAGCGCAAGCTGCCCTAACACAAAATATGAAACCAAAGAAAGGGTTTGGGCTCAATACAGTAAGGTCAAGCCTCACTTAGCTATATCACAAAACAATTACCAGTACTGCCAAATTACTCTAGGGCAAATCAACTAACACAGTGAAACAAAACACCATATTTACAAGGCTTCTTTTTCTGTCTGATATAAATCTTTATATTTTTTATTTTTATTTTTCAAAAACACATTTTCATTATTTTTATAACATCGCCACATATAAATACATGTCTTGAACTTCAGTTTTTTCAACATACCCTGTAAACAAACAAAATTGACATTTATTCTCTCCTTTCACACCTTCCACACACACATTCACCCAGACTCACTCGAGTCTCTCACACTTCCTATTTACACAATATACATTTTTCATCATTAACACAAATACATTTTGCTTTAAACTTAGAGGCAGCCTTGGGATGAATTTTGATTTTAGGACGTTTCACACTTTGTGAAGATTCCTAAGGCTGCATAGAAGGCTGGTCTACGCGTTTCGAACACCCTTACTAGGGGGTGTTCTCATCAGGACCACATATCTCTGCCTTGTGTCAAAACGAGGGGAGGAAGGGGCTTTCAGCGAGATAATTGGAAAATAGAGGACGCGAACGACGTAACAAATGATAAAAAGCCCATAGACTGAAGCTTAAAGAAATACAGCTAAAGACCCGCGAAAGAATACAAAAATCTTGGCACGTCGCAAGACTCAAAACCCAGCACATCCTATCTCAGGAAGTGCAAAACAAGTTAATAATAGTCCCCTCCTCCCCTCGTATTTATATGTGGCGATGTTATAAAAATAATGAAAATGTGTTTTTGAAAAATAAAAATCAAAAATATAAAGATTTATATCAGACAGAAAAAGAAGTCTTGTAAATATGGTGTTTTGTTTCACTGTGTTAGTTGATTTGCCCTAGAGTAATTTTGCAGTAATGAGCCCTAACACAAAAAGCAGGTGCATTCGTAAGCTTTCCTCACACACACGTACGCACACGCGCACACACACACACACACAAAATATTTGTTTCCACGATACAGATCTGCACTGCAAGCTTCCCACACACAGAACCGGGCCAGGGATGGCATGATTCCAGTTATCAGACTGTTTATAATACTGGAAATAACAGTAAAAGGTGCCATAATGCTCACAGCAGATACAATTCAGGCATCTGCTGAGAAAGCGTCTCTCACACACAGGTGCAGGTATTCATAGAACCAGATTCCCTCACAAGCAGGTGCCATAAAGAAGAGCCACAGTCCAAACTTCCCTAACATAAAGAGCAGGTACAATACAAGAATCTGCAGGGTAGGTTTCTCAAACACACAGAGGACTTCTCTGTTGGGTGAGAGGGCCTTTGTCCATGCATTGAATTGCTCGTTCGCCACCCTTGCCATTCTCACTTGCACAGATGCTGCAGGAATGGGAGCCAGGGATAGCCAGTGCTACCTGTGGCTTGCCCTTTGGAAACCATCGCACTGCCCTTGCTACCCCTGGCCTCAGGAGTCATGAAGGCAGCGGTAGGAACAGGATGGATGTAAACATGGCTCCAGTGCCCGGTTCACTTCCAATCGTTTCCACTTCTTCCCTTTTTTCCTGCCCCTGAGGCGGTTCAAAGTATTGCCAGCCACGGGATCAACTCTTTGCTGGCACCGCGGTCAATGTGTGTGCCACGTCACTTCCGGCTCCCCTGGCATTTTGGTGAATCAATATTCACAGCAAAATCTCATGAAACCCGGACCACATGTGGTGGGGCTCGGGAACCCAGAGGCTAGACCGACTTCAGCTAGGAACAAACAAATCCTGCCAGACCCCTGCAGACAGAGGAATGCAATGGTACACACGTATAGAATATAAAATACAATTGTAATCACAGGAACACAATTGAAGCCAATAACTGGCTCACGGAAGAGAAAAAGTGAGCTTTGCATGAAAAAGAGCATAAGAAGCAAAAACATATCAAAACGGATAGATAGAAGATTTTTCAAAATGCACCAGCAGGACCCAGGCTTAGAGGCGAGGCTTCACCACCCATGGAAAAGAAACAAACTGAAACAACACGTTTACTTCTGCATTCTGGAGACCCACAGCCACATTCACAAAACTCCCTCTTCCACATGTGATGACTGATTAACATGCAGTGACGTTTAGCATGCAGCGATGTGGTGGCATCTAGCTGTGTTTGAGCATGCAGTGATATGCTTCCATCCCTCTAACCCTGCTGTAAGGACGAATGTACTATAAAATCTCTTATTAAGCGATTTTAAATCGAGTTAGGCGGTCTTCATTGTCTACAGGACAGAAATCTAAGGCATATAAAGTTTGGTAGAAATCTCAGATCCTAAGGGACATTATTTACAATCACTCTACTCTCCCGCCAAGTCTTATCGACTACCTGGAAAATTTGTGTTTGTTTAGGTCGGAAAAGGAAAAGGTCTAACCACAAGCCTCCAGGATCGACCTCGATGTCCACTCCATCATCCTTCAACGGCTAAACAGACAGGCATAATTAAAAAATAGATATAAGAGGTGGTCGTCAAAGAGCCGCCTACACTAACCGTCACTCTGTGCATGCAACGATAGAACTACCTCCTCTGAGTTACCTAACGAGCATTCATCGCACAATGTCAAAACAGGACAAGGATGCTTGGCCTTATGTCAAGCATCACAGAGGCCGAGGACACTCACTCACCGTCTTTCTTCGGCATCTTGGAAACCGGGCCTGGGGGGGCTGTCACCGGGGTCTGCTTGCTTCTCCTCCTGCCCGGGGTCGCGCCACTCTGCCCCCGCCCACCCACATGCGGCATCCAATAATGGATGTTGCGCGGTGGACCAGCCAATCCTGGCGCTGCATGCAGCACCAGGATTGGCTAGGGGGGCACACTGTGTACTCGCCCTGGGCAGCCTTTCAAACCCGGCATGGCTGAAGCCGCACCCACCGGCCCCTTCTCTATGCCTAAGGGCATCGGCGCATGTGCGGGCAAGTCTCAGCCCGGTAGTATCATGCGCACAGTGCTGGTCTGCTGCAGACTGTCAATCAAGCAGCTGCAGCAGACCAGCAGCCCCGCCCCCCCCCACCCCCTGCGCACTCCAACCGCACCATTACCGGCATTGATTGACATGATTTGTGTCACTCCCGTGCTGCGTGCGCTGTTGAAGAATTACTATTTATTAGCTTTAACTTAAGCTTAGCTGCAGTGCCTGTGCCACGGTGCGTCCAGGGCTTAGTGGGGCTACGCCCCTACGCCCCAATGGACGCACCGCGGCTGCTTCCATGGGACCCCTCATATGGCTCAGAGAAGAGGCTGCCCAGCCACAGCCAGCCAGGGAAAGAGGCCCCGGACGAACCGGCAGAGAAGGTCAATAGCTGTGTAAAGTGGGTCTGAGACACAGCCTCAGCGGTTCTGGGGAAACCACTCAATCATGCCTGCCATGCCATTGCAACATGGCAGCCATGGTGGATCGATTTTATTTATTTTCTAAGAGACACGCCACACTTAGCAGGGGGTTGTTTTGGCATTCTTAGAAACTTGGGGGCAGATTTGCAAGCCCTTTGCGACACTTTTGTGCCGCCTTTGCGTCACTTTTGTGACGCAGCGGGGGCATAAACCATGCACCACGTTGCGACTTATTTACAATGTGACGCATCTTCGTGACGCATCTAGGCAGATGCGTCACGTTGTAAAGCCCTGCGCCACATGAAACCTGCGTCAGGTTTCATGTGGGCGTATTGTCGCAGGGTGGGTGTTCCCTCGCAGGTAAGCCCCGTAAAATTGACGCAGTGAAATCTTCAAGATTTCACTGAGTCAGTTTTACGACGCTGCTGCTTCAAACCCTAACGCCTGCTTATAGCAGGCGTATGGCTTGATGCACCACGTTAAGTATGGGCGGCCCTGTGCATTACAGGAGTTGCATCGCGCTTTGGGTGCAACTCCAGCAATGCACTGCACGTACGCCACAAGATGCGTCATGCATCTGCCCCTCCTTGCACCATGGTGCGCCGCATTGTAAATGCAATACATTCAGGGTGGCGCAAGGGGGGATTGCGTGACACATCTGTTCTGGCACATCCCTGCTGATTTGCAGAGATGCGTCAGACATTGTAAATATGCCCCAAAGTGGCAAATGCACTGGAAGCTTGCGCCCTGCGAGTGGGGTTGGTTCATTGATTTTTTTTCCTGTATTTTAGCAAAGGAAATCGTGGCAGACATAGCATTAACAAAGCCTTGCCTTCATGGAGCAGTACTACCGCATGCGGGCGGCGCTTACAGTTTTCTGTAAGGCAGAGCCAGAGGTCGCTTCTTTGTCAGGAAAAAGAGGAGTTTCTGCCCGTCAAAGAGGTGGGTGTAAGAGACATCGGTCGTCTTTGTGTCATGCCCCATTATTGCCCACCTTCATACTCAATCATGACAGTTGCATCGGGCTCTGCCTACCATCAGAAGGATAGAGATTGCAGCTCTGCAGTGACCTGTCTGGAGACAGCCACAATAATTTGCACTGAACTAAATCATCCCCAGGCAGGCATGGACTAAACTCTGCAGCAATCTATTTATTGTTCTTTGTTGTTTGCACTTATATGTATTGTTAGACCTGGCTTGTCCAGCAAGTTTATCCCCAGACTTTTTGGCCTTCTGTTTCTGACCTGCTTTGTTGGTTTTATGACTCTGGGTACTTTACCACTGCTGATCAGTGCTAAAGTGCATGTGATCTCCTTGTAATTTGCGTTTATGGATTGGTGATTCCATGATTGGCATATATGATTTACTGGCAAGTCCCTAGTATAGTACACTGTGGGGTCCAAGGGCCTTTAAATCAAATGCTGCTGGTGGGCCTGCAGCACTGATTGTGCCACCCATATGAGCAGCCTATAAATGTAACTCAGACCTGCCACTGCAGTGTCTGTGCACAGGTTGGTACTGCCATGTCGACCTGGCAAGTGCACCCAAATGCCAGGCCCTAACCTTCCCTTTTCTTATGTGTGAGGCACTCCTAAGGTAGGCCCAAGGTACCCCAAGGGTGGGGTGGAGTGTTTGTGAAAGGTAGGACATGCCCTGATTTGTGTGGCATGTTCTGATGGCAAAATACTGCCAATTACGTTTTTCACTATTGAGAGTCTATCTGTCCCATAGGATAGAATGGAAGTTTATTTATAACATCTTATAAATATAACTTCCCAGTGGGACAAGATTGAAAGATGGAGTTTAGTATGCCTGAACTCAGAATATAAAAATGCATCTTTTAGTAAAGATGATTTTTATATTGTGTGTTTGAAAATACCACTTTTAGAAAGTGGGTATTTTCTTGTTTAGCCATTCTGTGTGTCTCTGATGGTCTGTCTGGCTTTTGAATAACAGGGGCTGAAGATGTGCATTCTCTCAGATGGCCATCGTGAGGGGGGGTTGATGTGTGTCCTGTCTTTCCTGGATGAGTCAGGCCTGGGTTGAATAGACCTGGGCCTGCATTCAGAGTAGGGGGTGGAGATCTCTTTCATGCTTGAATGTGCCTGCTCTGCCTGGGACAATGCTATCTCCACCTCCTGCTGGGCTGCTGCACCAGAGAGGACAGAGGTGGTTTTGACTGGGCAAAGAGCTTCCCTGCCACCAGAGAACAAAGGAAATTGTGCTATAAAAGTGGGGCCCAGACCCCTGAAGTTGAGATTACCGCTGAACTGAGGAACCTGCCAGGAAGAAGATCCAGGAGAGCTGGAGGAGGAGTACTACCATGTGCTGTTGGGGTTGGCCGGCAGTGGTTGCTTCTGTCTTGGGTAGGGAAAGGACTGGGCGGTACTTTCATCATCTTGCTGTTAGAGTTTTCTCCAAGGGCTTGAAGTAGAGCTTGCCTCCTGTTGGATGTCTCAGGGATAGAGAAGATTTCAGAGATTACTTATGGGATTCAAGAGTAACGAACAGGAGAAGTACTGCCCGTTTGCTGTGTGCTGTCTTTGGTTGGCCTGCAGTGGCTGTTTCTGCCAAGGAAAGGACAAGGACTGTGTCCCTTGCTTGAGGAAGATCTTCAAGGGCTCGAAGTAGAGCTTGCCTCCTATTTTTGAATTCTCAGGGATACAAAGACTTCACCGCCAGCTCCCTGAACTTCCTTGCTGAGAGTTCTGACCTGCCAAGAGGTGTCTGCTGCTGATCTGGGCCTCTGGAGGTTGTTCCTGCTGTTGGGAGCTGCAAAAGCAATGCAACTAAGAGAAGTGCGACACAACTGCAGCTGTTTCCAAGGCATCGCTTAAAAAAACGTTGCAGCACCTGCCCGTAGCTCGAGAAGTTGATGCACGCCACATCGAGTGCACCAATCTACAAAGTCCGAGATCACTGCACCGATTCCGACGCAGGCTGTGCGGCTGCAAAAACCAATGCATCGTGGGACCGTGGCTGCAGAAACCGATGCATCCCCGATCCTTGCGCATCACATCTGGGTGCCACGCCTGCAAGAATGCCGGGCCGCAGTAAGAAACCAACACATCACCTTTCCGCACAGTAAGAAACCAACACATCACCTCCCCTTCAGTAAGGAACCAACACATCATCACCCCTGCTGGGCAGTAAGGCACCGATGTATCACCTCCACTGAAGTAAGGAACAAATGCATCACCATCCCTGGGTACAGGGAACGGACTCATCATCTTCCCTGTGACAGTTTTTGTTTGTGTGCATGACGCATCCAAGGTACTTAGTGTGAAAAGTGCAGCATCTGCAATTTGCTTTGAACAGACATATTTTTACCTTAGAAAAGTCATATTTGTATTACTTTATTGTGCATTTTTAGCGTTTTGGTCTTGTTTGGTTTAGATAAAGATTATGTATTTCTCACTGTATTACTGTATATGTACACATATGCTTTATACACTGCCTCTGAGATAAGCCTGTCTGCTCATGCCAAGGTACCAAGGGGGTGAGCAGGGCTTATTTTGGAAGTGTATCCCCCTTACCCTGACTAGGCAGAAGGGTCCCTACTTGGAAAAAGGTGCAAACCATTGCCAATTAGAAACTCCCATTTCTAAAATTTATGATATCATTATTTGCATGGAATAGATAAGCTAGTATCTCATGTTTTGTGCTCTTTTTAAAAATAGCAGGAGGAGTCTTTCAGATTTCTTTTTATAAAGTTCTCCACTTCTTTGTGTCCCCGGAAAGGCAAGTACAATCGAGTTTATGTAGCGCTCACTACCCTTGATGAGACATAGAAGTGCTTTGCACTGTTACAGAACCCAAGTTTGGCATTTAGTATAGCATTTTTTTTATAGAGCACGTGTATGCTTAAGCTTCATGGCGCTAAAACCAAAAATATTAGTAGAAATTAAGAGTTATTGTAAATTCATTAGGTGCTGCTTTAAAACAGCACAGAAATTTCATAAATCTGAAATGCTATAAGTTATCAGGAAGATGATTACAGTTGTTAGTTCAGTGGGTATTTGATATTGGGATTAGTCTTGTGCTCGCAAGGAAACCAATCCATACATTCCCTCCGTTTTTTTGTGATAGATGAAATTAGGTATGGTCAAATGGGGGGGGGGGCTTTATGAATTAATGCAGGTGGTTGGTGGGATTAACAGGTGAGCTAGGGAAATCAGATCTTGTTGGTTTTAGGTGTGGTAATTTGCAGAAATACAATAATAGAGATTAAGGCAAACATGCAAGGTTGTGCTCAGACAGAGAAGGCATGCAGAGATAAAAGGGAAGGAGATGGTCATGTGAAAGAAAGAAAAAGACAACAATCAGTAGTTTTAAGTCAAGAGGCAAAAACCCCTGTGCCCCAGTTTTCTGTGTAGTGCTTCCCTTACTTATTGTCAAGGAGTTTTACTGTTGGTTTTCCCCCACAGGACATATCTGGAGCAGTTGGGATTGATAGGCGACTGTGTCCCACGTGCACAGATGTGAGGGTCTGAAGTAAGTTTGTAGTGTTCCATTTGTGTTGCTCAAGCACCGACCATATAAGCGATCTACACCCGCCAGTAGTCATTTGCAGCCCATTCGGGGTGAACATTTCTAACAGGACAACACCCTGTATTAACCTGGTAGGTTTGTGGCTATTCTTTATCATGAGAAACAGATACATAAAGTGGACAACACATTAAAAAGTGATCGGACCCTTCTGAGCTAGATCCAGTTTTTTTGGAAATAAAGTAATACTGTTCGCAGTATAACAGAACACACTGTGAAGTGAATTTCAGGCCCCCTGTACAATGTACTTTCTCAAAGGCAAGCAAATTACACACAATATGAAGATTCAAACAAACAAAGTAAAACAAGCTGCTGGTGGCCTCCCACCCATGTTGCATACCCACAATCTACACTGCCAAAGCCAAATCCAGAATGGCACGTAATATTCAGGTAATCATGCCGCATAGTCACAGCAGCCATCAGACTAACTTACCAGTACGCGTCCTTCAGCAGTATAGGCATTAGGTCAATGCATATGTCTAATGAGCTGCTCATTCATGGAGCACTGTACTGAAATATGCTTAAAAAGAACACATGTACACCTCAGTGACGGACAGGATACTTTCCAATGTAGGTGATAAGGGCAAAACACACCACTTAAAATGCAGTGTGGAGTTTTACTGACAATGACCTACAAAAAGCTCAACTGTCTCTCCAGGGTAATTTGTGAGATATGAGACACTGCAGTACTCCTCTCTAATACTTATGTGCAATATATAAGATTTAAAGTCAGTATTTGCCAAATGTTTATATGATATAGATTTGTCTTACTTAGTTTCATTGTTAAAGAAAAAAAATATCATGTTGGTGTAATAGATATAATTGGCTAACCCAGGAACACAACACTTAGTTAAAGTGAAAACACAATGCATTGACCGTGCTCAACCAAGCCTTCTATACCATTACTTGTTGTCTTTGACCCCATACAGAGATCATTGCCCTATGAATAAGTTCCATAGAAATGGCATTTGCAGTAAAAGAGCTAAACAGATCCTGCTAAAGTCATTCTGTCAGCAGCACAACGTAATGTATGCAGCTTCCAAACACAACACAACAAGAATCTTCACACAAGATGACTGGACAATGTCACGGTGCCAGAAGAGAGCCAACCACATAGCAAAAGACATTTATGGAACTCTTTATTTATTCTTTTTTTTATAATTCTTTTAATTAAACATGGAAACAAGCTTCAGATAAACATCATGTTTGTATTGAGACATCAGGATGAACATTAGTCACAGGTAGCACAATACAGAACGAATATCTTATCGCAATTACTGGCTATCACCAGCCTTACTCTTGAGGGATCGATCAGTACATGCTAACACGCTGCTCCTGAGGCAGAAAGCCGGGAGAGTGTTTCACTTTTTAAAATTGTTCTCTTGTGTTTTCTTGTGTTTTAAACTGAATTTCACTCACCCCAATCCTCTGCAATTGACAAGCGGACCCTCCGCTGAGCAGAAACCGGCGTGTAAAACGCTTGCCAGCACTTCGACCGATCGACTGGCCACGTCCCCCTTGGAGGCCACGCCCACCGCCCACAGCATAAAAAGGACGCTGATCACTAGCGTCTCCATCTGCTAACACGCTGCTCTTGAGGCGGAAAGCCGGGAGAGTGTTTCACTTTTTAAAATTGTTCTCTTGTGTTTTCTTGTGTTTTAAACTGAATTTCACTCACCCTAATCCTCTGCAATTGACAAGCGGACCCTCCGCTGAGCAGAAACTGGCGTGTAAAACGCTTGCCAGCGCTTCGACCGATCGACTGGCCACGTCCCCCTTGGAGGCCACGCCCACCGCCCACAGCATAAAAAGGACGCTGATCACTAGCGTCTCCATCTGCTAACACGCTGCTCCTGAGGCGGAAAGCCGGGAGAGTGTTTCACTTTTTAAAATTGTTCTCTTGTGTTTTCTTGTGTTTTAAACTGAATTTCACTCACCCCAATCCTCTGCAATTGACAAGCGGACCCTCCGCTGAGCAGAAACCGGCATGTAAAACGCTTGCCAGCGCTTCGACCGATCGACTGGCCACGCCCCCTTGGAGGCCACGCCCACCGCCCACAGCATAAAAAGGACGCTGATCACTAGCGTCTCTATCTGCTAACACGCTGCTCCTGAGGCGGAGAGCCGGGAGAGTGTTTCACTTTTTAAAATTGTTCTCTTGTGTTTTCTTGTGTTTTAAACTGAATTTCACTCACCCCAATCCTCTGCAATTGACAAGCGGACCCTCCGCTGAGCAGAAACCGGCGTGTAAAACGCTTGCCAGCGCTTCGACCGATCGACTGGCCACGTCCCCCTTGGAGGCCACGCCCACCGCCCACAGCATAAAAAGGACGCTGATCACTAGCGTCTCCATCTGCTAACACGCTGCTCCTGAGGCGGAAAGCCGGGAGAGTGTTTCACTTTTTAAAATTGTTCTCTTGTGTTTTCTTGTGTTTTAAACTGAATTTCACTCACCCCAATCCTCTGCAATTGACAAGCGGACCCTCCGCTGAGCAGAAACCGGCGTGTTAAACGCTTGCCAGCGCTTCGACCGATCGACTGGCCACGCCCCCCTTGGAGGCCACGCCCACCGCCCATCTACTCACTATTCCATAAGTATGTGCCTCCCCAGGAAGCGCAGCGGGCACGCCGATTGCGCGCCGAAGGCGCGCCTAAGGAAAGCTCGTCTGCGCCCGTCTGCGCCCGTCCGCGACCGACCGAGACCAGAGGCCACTCACCCTGCCTCTCCCATTCAATATTCCCACTCGCAACTCACTGCTTATCAAGGCAAGTGGACTCTACCTGCTACTACCTTAGCTCGCATCTCCAATCTTGGACTAATAACTTCACATAATTCAGTCCATACCAACACCCTATCCACGTCCCTAAATAACAGCTTCTTAAACCTGCTTCCAGCTGCCCTCCCCCCCAACAATAACTGCTATGTACTTAAATACAAGATCGGCAGTAAAACACCAGCTCGATCTTTTCACCCTACTTGAATCCCATAAACCCGATTTATTATTTCTGACCGATACCTGGTTCTCGGACAGCTCTCTTCCCTCCCTGCTAGCGATACTCCCCCCGACCTATTATGCCATTCGAGCCGACCGCTCCTCTGGCAGGCCTGGTCGAGGGGTCGCCCTGATCGCTCGTAGGGAATTCACTTTTCACCCTCTGGTCTCCCCCTCCATGGGAACTTCAGACTGTTTAGTGGTGCACTCTCTGTCTTTTATTCCCCCCCTCACTTGTGTCCTCGTGTACCGACCCCCATCCTCCCCCCAAACGTTCCTCCCCAGTTTTCAAGATCTAATGGCGACTCTGATGGTTAACCACTCTTCCATCATAGTCCTGGGAGACTTTAACTTCTGGCCCTCCGACCCTGCGGAATGCGCAACGTCCAAAGAGTTCTCAGACTCCCTTTAGTCGCTCAACTTTACATCAGTCGTCAATATTCCCACACACAGGCTGGGACACATCCTGGACCAAATCTGGCAACGTGATTGCCCGGTCATTTCTCTCTCTATTTCCCCGTGTCCATGGTCAGATCATTCACTGATCACCTTTTCCCTATCCCCTCTTCTACCACCTAAGCCCGCTCCCGCGAGAAATGTCTGGGCGCGCTCATGGAACCGCGTCTATGTCGAAGCTCTATCGACTTCCCTTTCTCTTTCCACCCCCGATATGACCGCGCTGCCTTCATCTGGTCAGGTAGAAGCCATCACCAACTGGCTGCGGGCCGGGTGCGATACTATCGCTCCTCTAAAACGCATCGCAACCAAACGCCCTAAAGATGCAAACCGATGGTTCTCAGACGACCTAAAGATCCAAAAACTCACTCTTCGCCAAGCTGAACGACAATGGAGACGGAACTATTGCCCTATTGCTAAAACCCGGTATATTGAACTTCTCACTCAATATAAGAAAGCCATACTAGTCACAAAAAAAACTTATTTCTCCTCCAAAATCCAACTTGCAGAGAACCGGCCAAGAGAAATTTTCTCTATCATCCAAGACCTTGCCTTCTCCGACAGAGCCTCACTCAAACCATCACCTTCTCAACCACTATGCGACTCCCTTAATCACTTCTTCCTAGACAAAATCAGCAAAATCAAAATGAAAATTCCTCCTCCATCCCCGGCTTTCACTGATCCCCGTCGTCTGCCAGCTACTGCACATCTGGACTCTATTCCCCCCTTTCGACCGATTCATTTCTCTCCATACTTCCGTTGGTCAAGTCCGGCTCCCCACTGGACCCCTGCCCTGCCTACATTCTAAAGCAGATCTACACCTACTGCCCCTCACCACCTTTAGTGCTCCTCAACAGCTCGCTGGCTCAGGGCATCGTTACCCCTGCTCTCAAATCGGCAGTGATCGTTCCGATCCCAAAAATACCTGGAGCGGATCCTTCCGACCCAGCCAACTACCGCCCCATCTCCCTTTTGCCTTTTCTGGCAAAGGTATTGGAACGACACGTGGTAAAAACCCTGAGCGAGTTCGTGGAGAGTCATGGCGTTTTGGCCTCATGACAGGCCGGCTTCCACCCAGCCCACTCAACTGAGTCCGTTATAAAATCGGTTTTGGATAACCTCCGACAAGGAATGGATACCAATCAACATCAGGCCCTGACCATCTTACTGTCACGTGTCGAGGCGGCGGGAATCGGAGGAACAGCCCTACTATGGTTATCCTCTTTCTTGAGCGGCCGGACTCAGGCGGTTCGCCTGGGAGAATTCTCTGCGGAATTTCAACCTATCCAGTGCGGTGTCCCCCAGGGTTCCTCTTTATCCCCCCTCTTATTTAACCTTTACATTGCCCCCCTCATTTTTGCGTTACAGCAACTGGAGGTCTCTGTGTACAACTACGCAGATGATCTCCAGCTTATTTTTCCCCTTTCCTTTTCCCCCGAGTCCATGTCCAATGTTCAGTCCATCATGACTTTCATCCAGGACTGGATGAATTTCAACCACCTGAAACTCAACCCCGATAAAACGGAGTTGGTGTTGACAGGTGGTTGCTCCAGTCCCTGGTCCTCCTCTTTCTGGCCCCCCTCATTAGGTCCCCCACCCACTCCTGTCTCTTCAGTTAAAACCCTTGGATTCAAAATCAATAACCAGCTCTCCCTTCATTCCCAAGTCTCTGCTGTGGTTTCCTCTGCATTCCTCTCTCTTAGGACGATTCGCAGAGTCTCGCGATTCTTCGCCCCTGATGTGCTCAAACTAATTCTCCTGGCCATGGTAACATCCCGTCTAGACTATGGCAATGCCCTCTACCAGGGCATGCCCGACTACATTATGAGGCGCCTCCAACTGGTTCAAAACCAGGACGCTCGGCTGGTTTTTAACCTCTCTAAATCACATCATGTAACTCCCCTCCTCTTCTCCCTGCACTGGCTCCCTGTCCGGCAGCGCGTCCTATTTAAGCTTGGCTGCACCATTTTTAAAGCCCGGACAGGTTCTGCCCCCTCCTTCATCAACTCGGCCATTCAAACTTACACCCCCTCACGAGACCTACGATCCTCTTCCCACTACCTTCTTGTGGTTCCCCGCTTCAAACGCAAGAAGTGGGGAGGTTCCAAGTTTGCTACCGCGGGTCCAGCCTTTTGGAACTCTCTCCCAATGTCTCTCAGATCCTGTACCCAGTACCCCCTCTTTCGTAGAGACCTTAAGACCTTCCTCTTCACCCAAGCCTTCCCATTTTGAATGCTCACCTCTCCCCCCTCTCCTACCCGCCGAGTAGCAGTTGCCAGTTAAGCGCCAAGAAACCGCCAGGTGTACGAGCGCTATATAAATCCCTTCAAATTCAAATTCAAATTCAACCTGCAGCTTATTTGGAACACTTTTCATGACACTGTCCATTGGCCCCTATACCATGCCTACGCACCCCATATCTTTTCTCTTTTACGTGTGCAGCCCCAACTCTGATATATCACCTGCTCTGCCCCATGACACCAGTCCAAATCTTGCTTCCAGGCAGTCATTGTGGGGGAGGATACTGCTCCCCACGTCTGGGCAATGTTCCTCTTGGCCACCCCTCCTGCCAAGGCCAGCCAGGTCTTGGCCAATTCCAGCCATGTCGTCTCACCCGTTACACCCAGAATATTCCACCTTGGTTCCAGCGGGACACTCTCTCCCACCACCGTCATCATCACTCGGGTAATACCTTCCCCATAGACTCGGATCATGGGGCAAGACCATAGTATGTGAAAGAAAGACTCTTTCTTGCCACATCCCCGCACGCACTCACCAGTGACACATTTACCCATTAGGACCTGAACCCCTTGGGAGGCATAGGATCTATGGAGAAGACGGAGCTGAATGAGCCTGAAGCGTGCCCGTATAGCTACCTCTCGATGGCTCTGCAGAGCCTCAGCCAGTCGTCATCCTCAAGTAGGCTTACATCCGACTCCCAAACCTCTCGCAGTGGGTCCATACAGTCTGGGGAATTGTTGACAAGCTTCCAATACGTGAGGGATATTGCCATATCAATCATGGGGATCAGGAGGAGATGGTCCTCGAGTGTTGAGTACTCCGGTAGCGGGTCCCCTCTGTTAGGTGACAGTGAAGCACATGGCGTAGCTGTCGGTATCAGAGGAATTCCCGCCCCCATTTGGAACCCCTCTCGCAGGGCATCAAATTCTAACATTTTACCTCTCTTCCAGATATCGCCTAGCAGGTCAATCCCAATAAGGCCCCATTTCTTAAAGCCTGTTAATCGTTTCAGTTCCCCCAAATAGTTACCCTCCCATAGAGGAGTCTGCTCTGTAAGTTTGGCCTCCCATCCTGTCGCTTTGGTCGCCTGATGCCATGCTTCGATAACTGTCCGGGAATGCACCAGGAGGAGCGAATTACCTCTCCCTTTCTGGCATAGCTCTGTCAGGTAACTATCGGTACTCATTGCCAACCAGTCTACTCTATACGCTGGTTCCTCTAGTGGTGAGAAAACTCATCCGTTATTATTAACAAGCTGGGAGGCACAGTAGTATTTTCTAATGTCATGGAGGGCTAGTCCACCATCGTACACTTCTAGCTGTACTTTCTTAAGCGCAATTCTGGGACTGCCACCCCCACATAACAGGTTGCGCTGCTTGGACTTGACAGAGCGGAAGAAGGTCTCCTGTATCTGATATGGGGTGTTCTGGACCACATATAGTAACCATGGGCGGGCCATCATTTTAAAGAGAACCACCCTACCTGCAAGGGAGACAGGAAGGCGTCACCAGTGAGCGAAATCATCGCTCAATCTATCCAACGGCACCTGTACATTTAGCCACATAAACTGCTCCTCTGTTTTAGTGATCCATATGCCCAGGTATTTAAACATCTTTTTTCACACCAGCTCTGAACAGACCGACGTCTGGGGCGGGAGCCCTCCCGCTAAGGAGAACCCCAGGGATTTATCCCAATTGACACAATATCCTGAATAAGTGCTGAATAACTATAATCAGGATAAGCCAGTATAACGTTTTCCATGGTCTGTGGGCATAGAGCAGGATATCGTCAGCAAATAAAGATATGCGTTCTTCCCAACCTCCCCCTGAATTGATGCCTCTCACCAAGGGATCCCCCCTCGGTTCCAATGCCAATGCAAATAGCATCGGTGACAGCGTGCAGCTCTGTCCAGTGCCCCGATGCAAATTTTATTTATTCTTTCTATACAAACCAAACTTAATCTATACATCCATTTCACAAATGCTAAAGTTATAATTATAACTTAAATTTATAATTTACACACCACCTTGAAATTACTGTAACTTTATTTATTCTTTCTATACAAATGAAACAAACTACACAAATTTTGGAAATTCTAAACTGATATTTATAATTTACTCAAGACTTTCAAAATACTATAAGTTGCACACTTCCTGTTGTCAACTCACTTATTACACTACATTAAGCTTAACTTGTGCCCTCTCTATGCACTGGTTATATCCTTGTATATTACATCACTTACAGCATGTGAAATGATAGTATTGATAACAGAACTTACAACATCACAAATCACATTTTTGTGTGTGCATAGTAGAGTAGAGTTTTATATAGTGTGGAGGCATACAGTGGAGTGGTGTAGAGTGAGTGGCATAGAGTTGAGTGGTGAAGAGCAGAGTAGCATACAGTGGAATAGCATAGAGTTGAACAGCGTAGAGTGTAGCAGCGTACAGTGGAATAGCGTATGGTGGAGTGGCGTATAGTGTAATACCGTATAGTGGAGTGGCGTACAGTGGAATAGCGTACAGTGGACCCCCCCCCCCCCCACCTGAGCCTTATAAGGCCCTGGGGACTCAATCCTCCAGGACCCTTCTTTTTGTTAAGGTGAGGTAGGCCAAGTGGCCCCCCTCACCGAGCCTTATTGGGCCCTAGGTTAAATGTAACATTTCAAACAAAATAGAAATACTGAAATTCACCAGCTATATATTTTTCGAGTAACTATAACTCATTGACTAGCCATGCACTCCTTACAACCTCACATATTATATCACTCATGACGTTCTACTATATCATTGATAACATCACAGATGACATTCGAATTGTTGTTGTTTGAAATTACTATAACTGGCGGATTTCATTTTTTTTTAAATGCTACATTTAAATTCATTCAAATTGATATTTTTACATAACTTTTACATCTCTTTAACCTTTGGTCATTTCAGTAAACATGTATTACCTATATTTACCATGCATAGTAAAGGAATGAGTGGAAAAGACTGTGTGGAAAAGAAGTTTCTCTTCAAGGAGCCTTAAACCTTTATGTTAAGTAATAGAACTACTGAAATATATTTTCATGAAATATTTGAGATAACTTCTTATATGCATTTTTTTGTTGATTTAAATAGAAAAGTCAGAATTACATTTAGGGAAGCGTAGTGTGTGTTTGTATGTATTACACACACACGCATTTCATCTCTCTCGCAGGAATTAAGAGAGTTAAGACACTTGGCAGAGTCACTTGTGGGAAATAGTTCACAATGCTATGATTACGTTTGGTAATCCCCATTACTCTTAGTCCTACTCGTCCTCGACCCAGTCATCACTCATGAGGTATTCCACACGACAGGAAACAAAACAGGAAACGCTTTTAGGCTCCACCCCCCCTCCTGCCAGGTGCTCTATCACCACCAACCACCAGAAGCACATCCTGACACACCAAGCAACAAAGGCCTGGACAGGGAGGGAGGGCGGGAAGTATGACTGGGTCGAGGACGAGTAGGACTAAGAGTAATGCGGATTACCAAACGTAATCATAGCATTACCTCTACGTCCCTCGTCCTCGACCCAGTCATCACTCATGAGGCATACCAAAGCAACGCCCAAACAGGCCTTTGACAACCCAAAGACAGAACACACAGACCAGACACAAAAGAGTGCAGCAAGTGAAAAGTTTAATACAAAAACAGAACTCAGAGTGAAGGGGGAACCCCCACAGCTTGCAACACCCCATGACCAAAATTGGTCCGGTCAGACAAGGCACAATTCAACCTGTAGTGCCTCACAAACCTGGACTCAGAGGCCCAGGTCCCAGCACGACAAATCTCATCAAGAGACACACCATGGAAAGCAGCCCAGGAGGCAGACACGCCCCGAGTGGAACGCGCCTGAACCCCCGCCGGACAAGGCAAAGCAGCACCATGATAGGCAAGAGAGATGACAGCCTTAATCCAACGACCCAAAGTGAGCCTGGAAGCAGCCTTACCCTTACCAGCCAAACCAAAGGTGACAAAGAGAGAGTCAGAAGAGCGAAAATCCCCAGATCGAGCCACATAAATAGACAAGGCACGCTTCAGGTCCAGAGAATGAAGCAACAGCTCAGAAGGAGAAGAAGGAGAAGGGCACAAAGAAGGAAGAATCAACTCCTGAGAGGAATGGAAACGGGAGCGGACCTTGGGGACAAAACCAGGATACAAAGAGAGCACAACAGCATCATCCAGAAAACGCAAAAACGGGGGGGGAACAACGCAAGGTTGTAAGTTCACCCAACCGCCTCGCAGAAGTGATGGCCACCAGAAAGGCCACCTTGTAGGACAGAAACTTAAGGTCCACAGTCTCCAAAGGCTCAAAGGGGGAAGACTGTAAAACACCCAACACCAAAGAGAGATCCCAAGGCGGAACCAGAGAACGAACAGAAGGAGAAGAAAGAGAAAAACTACGAAACAGTCGAGACACCAAAAGGCCATCAGAAGCAAGAAAAGAACACGGGTCCCGGAAGGCCCGGATAGCAGCCCACTGACCACGCAAGGTAGACACAGCAAAACGCTTCTGAAAACCATCCAGAAAAAACTGAAGTATAGAAGACACAGGGCAAGAGGTAGGAGACAAACCAGAAGAGGAACACCACCTCGAGAAAGAAGACCAGTGCTTCGAGTAAGAAGACAAAGTAGACGGCCTACGAGAGGCCTGCATCATAGAAATGATGTGGTCGGGCAGACCCCGGACCCCAAGAGACATCCGTTCAACCTCCAGACCGCCAAGGAGAGGGGAACCAGAAGAAGGGACCGGGACCTCAGAGGAGAGGGGTAGCGGGGCAGAAGCCAAGGGGGGTCCACCGCTAGGCCCAGCAGCAGAGGAAACCAGGACCGCCTCGGCCAGTGAGGAAGAACAGCCACAACCTGAGCCCCCTCCCGTTGAACCTTCAGCAAGAAGGCAGGAATCAGAGGAAAGGGAGGAAAGGCATAGAGAAGCCAAGGAGGCCACCGGAGAGACAAGGCATCCACTCCCCAGGCGCCCACCTCCGGAGACCTGGAGCAGAACAGGGGAACCAGGGCATTGGACCGGGAGGCGAACAAGTCCAGACAAGGAGTCCCGAACCTCAGGCAAAGCAAGCGAAAAGTCCGGGGGGCCAAGCACAGGGACAGAGACGAAGGAAACCTCCGGCTCAAAGAGTCCGCCACCACATTGTCCACCCCCCGAATATGCTGAGCAGACAGGGCCAGAAGATGACGCTCCGCCCAGTCCGAAATGGAGCAGGCCACCAGGTTCAGGGAAGAACTGCGGGTCCCGCCCTGGTGATTGATGTAGGCCACAGACACCGTGTTGTCCGATCTCACCAGGACATGGCAACCCCTCAGATGAAGATGGAAAAGGCGGAGCGCCCTCTCCACTGCAGACAACTCCCTCCAGTTGGAAGACCTGCGAGACTCCGACGGTAGCCAACGAGCCTGCACAGCCCAATGATCCAGAGTCGCCCCCCAGCCGGAAGCGCTGGCATCTGTTGTCACAACCAGAGGAGGAGGCAGACGGAACAACATCCCCACAGAAAGGTGGCACGGATCCAGCCACCACTGAAGTGCAGACACAACGTCCAGAGTCACAGGCACAGGAACCGCATAATCCAGGACAGGAAACGGGACCCACCGCTGCACATGCCACAGCAGAGGGCGTAGATGAACCCTGGCCCAGGGCACAGTGAAGACGGAAGCAGCCATGTGGCCCTGAACCTCCAGCCACTGAAGAAGGGGAGCCGAGGGCAGAAACAACAATTTCCTCAGCAAAGACTGGAGGCGGAGAATCCGGGCCTCCGGCAGGAACACCTTCCCCAACACGGAATCGAACACAGCACCGATGAAGGTCCTCCGAGTGGCAGGCACCAGGTGGCACTTCGGCAAGTTGATTAAGAACCCGTGGTCCCTGAGCGTAGACATGGTCAAGAGAAGGTGGCGAGACATGACCTCCAGGGACGGAGCCTGCACCATCCAGTCGTCTAGGTACGGGAACACCGACACCCCCAGGAGATGGAGATGGGCCACCAAGGGAGCCACCACCTTGGTGAACACCCGGGGGGCAGACCGAAGACCAAAGGGAAGGACGCAGAACTGCCAATGACGGCCCTCCTGGCAGAAGCGCAGGAAACGCTGATCCCTCACAGCCACCGGGACGTGCAGGTACGCATCCTGGAGGTCCAGAGTGGAGAACACCCAACCGGACTGGATCAGAGGGATAACCTTCTGGAGAGTCTCCATCTTGAACGGGATCTTCCTGACGAACAAGTTCAAACACCGGAGGTTGATGACCACCCGAAAGCCCCCCGTGATCTTCGGCACCACAAATATGATGGAGTAGACACCCAACCCCCTCTCCCCCATAGGGACAGGAACAACCGCAAGCTTGCTGACCAAAGACAGAACCCCGTCCGACAAGGCCAGACGGCGGGAGGCATCCCGATGAGAAGGGGTCACCACCACTCCGGAGGGGGGAGGAGGGGACAAAAACTCGATCCGGTAGCCCCTCGACAAGACATCCAGCACCCATCTGTCCGTGGTAGTCCGGTGCCAAGCAGGAAGGAACTGGCGAAGCCTCCCACCAACCAGAGGCGGACCACCAGCGAGAACGTCCTCCAGGCTGGCATAGTCAGGAACGCTGCGGACCAGACCCGGCACCACGCTGGGACTTCTTCTGAAACTTCCGGGGAAAAGACCGGCCAGCGCCCCGCTGACCCCGAAAGGAAGACTGCTGAAACCTGGAAGGCTGGCGGAAAGACCTGGCACCAGAGAAGGAGGAACCCTTACGGGGCTGAGGATCACGAAAGGACAAAGTATGTTTGCGTTCCTTGAAGACCTTGTGAAGTTTCTCCTCCAGCGAGTCACCAAAGAGACGGGCACCAGTGAAAGGCAACCGCAAAGCCATGGAGCGCTGGGCCGCATCCGTCTTCCAATAACGCAGCAACAGGTTACGACGGGCAGCCACAGAGGAACCACAGGACATCGCAGAAGCCCTCACAGAATCAAAGGCAATGTCCGACAGGAATTCCGCCTGGCGCTCCATAGACTCCAGCAAGTCCGGACAGCTGGCACCCTCCTGCATAGATGAAAACAGGGACTTGAAATCAGTCAGCAGAGACTGGGCAACATACGCCCCATAAACGCCAGAACGAATCGCCAGGTGAGAGGCAGCATAAGACTTCTTCAGCGCAGAATCCACCTTCTTGTCCACACCATCCTTCAGAATATTATCATCCGCCATAGAAGGACGTCCCACAAGACTGGCCACAACAGAGTCCACAGGAACGGAATCAGGCAATTGCGCAGCCATATCCTGTAAAGGATAAAGCTTAGACATAAACCTGGGCATGGAGATATGATCAGGGTCCTTCCACTCATTCAGCAGGACATCAGAGACAAAGGGATGCACCGGCAAAGAAGAGGCAACAGGCTTCCTAAACTGCGGCAAGAGAGAATCCTGAGAAACACAGGGCGCAGCAACATCAGGAAATCCCATGTTAATACGCACATGGGAAAGAACGTCAGGCAAGAGATCCCTGGAAATGTATTTGCCTTGAAGCTCCACTGCAGCTGAAGAAGACTCATCAGACCCAGAAGATGACGAAATATCAGAGTAAAGCGCAGCAGAACCAGACGGACCAGCAGCACCCTTCTTGGACGCACTAATATCAGAAAGAGTCTCCAGGATAAGGCGCTTTATCCTATCATCATCATCCCCCTTGGCACGCTTCACAGGAGGAGGAGAAGAGTCCCCACCGGAATCCGAGGAAGAAGGAGGCACAGGAGAGGTATGCTTCCTCTTGCGATGGTGTTTGCCCATGACGAAAACCCAAAGCACAAACAGGAACAAAGGAAACACCACAAAAGCACACAAACACCATCCCCCAGAGCACAGATAAAGAAAAAGGGCACACCCCAATTAACCCCCCGCAGGGAGGACCGGGATAGGCCCCACACAATGACCCAGATGTAAGGCCCCACCCCCCCCCCCCACCAACCAACAGGCCAGGCCGGAGAAGGGGAGGGAGAAAAATACCAATAGCGCTGTCGCGCGCCAAAACGCAGTACAACTCTGACACAGAAATTTGGCATGCCAAGACAAAAAACGGGAAGCAGGGGTGTCGAAATGCCCAGGACCCGCGACGGATCGCCAAAAAAACCAGTCGGAGCACCGGAGCGCCCGGAGCCCACCCGGGCGCCCGGCCATTACAAGGTCAGGCAAAGAATGCTCAACTGCGCATGCGCGAATCCATACGTCGCGAGAGGAGGCCGGGCAAACCAGCAACGAGGACGCCCGGCCTCCAGGAAGCAGAATCGACACATCAAACCACCGGGAACATGCCGGGAACTGCACCGGGGGCCACCAGGGGCACACCAAAAATGCCCACGCCCCCACAGCAATCCAGAACGGGGTCGGGGGGGGTCAGAAACGAGCGCGACCACAAAACAGCGCTCAAAACCAAGCAGCCCACATCGGCAGAATAAACACTCTCGGGCCCCCACAACCACAGAGAGGCCCGGAGGGAGGGGCCAGGGGGGGGAGAACACCCCGAGGACGGGCGCTCAGAGGCAGACCAGCGCATCCCATCCTACCTGAAGAGCCAGAAAAAACACAGGAGTCCAGGAAGCAGGAAGAGCAGGGAAGCCCAGCAGTCCAGGTCAATCCATCCAAAGGCAGGAGAAAGGGAAGCCCAGCAGCCCCACTCCAAGTAATCCCACGAAGGTCCATGGGGGCCTCCCAGAGCCCAGCAGAGGAGGAACCACAGGACAAAAGATGGAGGTAAGTGCCCGGCACCCACCCCAGCGTCTCCCATCAAGTAAACCACCGACAGGAAACAAAACAGGATGTGCTTCTGGTGGTTGGTGGTGATTTAGCACCTGGCAGGAGGGGGGGTGGAGCCTAAAAGCGTTTCCTGTTTTGTTTCCTGTCGTGTGGAATACCTCATGAGTGATGACTGGGTCGAGGACGAGGGACGTAGAGGTAATGCTAGAGTGCAGTGGATCACACTTTGTTATCACAACATCCCAGGATCCCTTTGTTCATTGTGGAACAGGCAGCTACCTCCCCTTCATGTAAACTCACCCAGAGTCCCCCCAGAGAGGTTATGGCTGTCCAATAATATCCATTGTTATTTAACCCATGTGTGTGCAGCTGCCAAAGGTCATCAAGGTTCAGTGATCTCACAATCATTATTATGTATGCTGAGAAGTTACAGCTGTGGGTAAATAGATCAGAGATTCCCCAGATGAGCCTAATCAATGTTACACTGCTAACTAGACAAATCTGTACAAGTTTCAGTTCCAAACAACGTAAATTAGAAGGATCGAATGACATAACCACATACAGATCCCCCAATTGCTCCCATATTTGCCAAGAAATACGGTTAACCTCGAATTAAAGTAAACCCTATGGACAGTGTTAACACTGGCAATCTCTAGTCTTGATTAGGTTAATGCCAGGTTTGCGAACCTGAAGATTACATTAATTATAAATTGAGCAAAATGTGTGAATCGAGATCATTTAAAATACATCATGTAACACTGAATAATCCCTAGAGTGAATTACTCTGCTGCCCAATCGAGATTATGAAATTATACTGTCATGTGTCCCGGATAGGCCTAGAATGAAACACTGCCATTTTACATACACACAGGTTTTTTTCCTAAGTTTACTTCACACTCACACAATGACTTTTGAAACACATTTGCGACAATGCCAGTGTGGATCAGTTTCCGTGAAACAATACTTGCTTACAAAATAAACTTCACAAGAACACTACCAGGATACCTTGAAGATCATGCACAACGTCTACACATACATTCTGCAAATGTGATTGTTTATATTCGTTCATGCAGCCACACAGCTATCTATAGCACATAAATAATGGTGGCCTGTCTAGAATCTCAGCCCAAGGCAAGGATGCTTTCTATTATAAATAAACAAGCATTTCTGGGTTTTGGGGAGAGGAGCACTTGCTGTCAGTGCGAGGTCGCTACACGCTGAAATCGCAGCCTAACTATTAAGTAATCCCTCTGCGAGGGATGTCCACCTTGTGACCATGACGGGGACCTACATTCTTTCCCTTCAGGTAATGGGGTTGGATCATCCAATGAGGGATTTCTGACAGCAAACATACATACACACTAGGCATCTGGGTTAGGGAATGCATAGTAGGAGTACATTATATATATAGAATGGAACCTGAAACACGTTTTATTTTTCCAAAGAACTGGTGGTTTGATGATCATAAGAAAGGGAGTCATTTGCGGTTGAATGCTGCATGGAGATTTACAACATAGCAATTTTCAATTCAGACTGCATAATGGTATGTGCATAGCAAATCCAAGTGATAAGCACACAAGAGTAACTTCGTATTCGGAGGTTGAACTCTTTGACGATAAGGGGAAGGGAACAGAATGCCCAACGAGAAATATGAATGCTTATTTGAAAGTGTGCTTGTGGGGACAGGCATCCTGAGAAATGAACTCAGTGAATTTTTCGATGTGACTCTTAGTATTTTAATATTCTCTTCCTCTCCTTTTGGCTGTTTCTATAGTGGATCGGTGCATCATGAAACTATTTTTTTGTGAATAACTGCTATTTCAGTACTGTTGTGAGAAATCATGCCAGTTTTTTCAAAAATTATTTATCTCTCTTTATGTCTGTTTGAAATTCAGCATTTTGTGTGGGATTTGCCTAGTTATTTTTCACTTGTTGGGGTTCAGGTGAGAGGATTTTACGCTGGTCTATGGTATTTTACCAGAGGTCTTGGTATTTGAATTGTTAACTAGCAAGTCACTGCACTAAATGCACTTGCATAATGTTCTGTTTGTGCAATAGCGATAATGGAGTTTAATAGTCTTTCCTGTGTGCATATGGAGGGCAACTACACTGATAACATTCTATGTTTATACAACGCGTGCACTACTTCAGAGTGTATATATGGTGAATTTCAAATCACTCCCATTATGTGTGAAAAGGGCAGTTTTTGCAACCAAAATGTGTTACCTGCAAACTATGCTGTTTAAATACACCGGTGCCATGGGATTCCGTGCTGTGTCAGCCCTGCTCTCTTATTTTTAGGGCTCTGCCTACGCCCACGAAGTGGGTGGAGCTTCGAGCTCCTAATGTTAAAGAGAAAAAAAAGTATCTCTAGGGCTTTGGCCAGACACATTCCTTAGTGTTTTATGTCATCTGCCCAGTGATTCGTCTTCGCTGTGGTGTCTTTGTAGTAGCCTTGACGTGATAGGCTAAATGTAGTTTTCGTCCGCCATGTTTGGCATTTTTTGTGCGTGAGCGCGCACAGAAGTACATTAATTATAATTAGGAGCTGTCAGGGTGCCTCCGTAAGTGAATCCAGATGGCCGGGCGCGTTCACCATTCAGCAGCGCTCAGCGCGCAGCTGCTGCATGCCAGGCCGGGAAAGGGCTTCATTAGCCTCACTCATCCGGCGCTGAGACAGCAAGACACGGGGGCCCACGGCCCCCTCCCTCATCCGTATCGGCGAATCTCGGAACGTCCTGCTTACCACCTGCCATGCAAACGAGAAGCACCAGTATCGAACGACAACCCTCCTGTGTGCATTTATCACGTGTCCCTGTACACGGGCATCGTCACTCCCACATGTTTTGTTGGAGCAGCATACAAAACAAATCTCTTACTTGCAAATTGTTCTGGATTGTTTGGGAAGATGAGGTGAGAGCGAGAAAGCACAAATTAGAGACAGGATTAGAACACAATCTTTGCGGTTGCGAAGAGAGGTCGTCCAGTAAACAGTGGCAATATCCAGTCGCCACCATGATATAACCGTTTCAAATGATCATTTCAGATGGCTGCACCTAGATGTAAATAATCGAGCTGTTACAGCAAACAATACACAGTGTTCAAAATTGCTTTCTTTCCGACATTCAATGTGTTGTGACCTTAGGACGAACACACCTATGCTTTTAGCTGTTGATGTGTCACCTGACAACTTTTTTCCAGTAGGTAGTTTGGAAAGGTTTCACTTTCAAGATTTCACAGGCTGGGTAAGAAATGTACACTTCACCTGTATGGATATGTTTTTCCATTGTAGAGGGCATGCTGGCGGAGTCACGAGTAGCCAACTTGTAAAAGATAACTGATGACGAAGGTTTTAAGGTTAACTTGCAAGTTCCATTTTTTTTCGGTAAAGCTACTGAAGGTAAGCAAAGGAATGGGGCATGCTCAAGAAGAATATAAAATATATTTTTGTGTGTTAAAATATTTCATACATTTTAATTCGTGCCGTCTGCATTTTAAAACGCTTCCACACAGAAAGCACAATTACATCTTTCGCCCTCCCTTCTCACAAAAGGCAGTCATGCGAAAACCGTCTTCTCTTGGTTCGTGCTCCAGAGTCCACGTGCATGGGCAAGTAGTACACACATCAGCAAAAACATTAAAAGAAGCACAACGAAGCTTCTTCTGTGAATGGAGAAGGGGCTTTGGTGGTTAATTAAGAACTGAAAGATGAGGTTATTTACTAGAATTTTAATTAAATAACTAACAGATTTTAGCATTCTTGGGGACTGAATAGGGCATAGACTATGAAAGTCTGACAAACTAAAACTCGTTATTGTTAAATGGTGACGTTCAAGCTCAAATACGCAGTAAACGATATCAAAACATTGAATATTACAGATTGAGAGTGCAGAGTGCAGTTTGAGAGTGCAGAATCAGAGTGCAGTGTGAGAGTGCAGTGTGAGAGTGCAGTGTGAGAGTGCAGTTTGAGAGTGCAGGTTGAGAGCAGTTTGAGAGTGCAGTTTGAGTGCAGTTTGAGAGTGCAGAGTGCAGTTTGAGAGTGCAGTTTGAGAGTGCAGTTTGAGAGTGCAGAGTGCAGATTGAGAGTTGAGAGTGCACATTGAGAGTTGAGAGTGCACATTGAGAGTTGAGAGTGCAGTTTGAGAGTTGAGAGTGCAGTTTGAGAGTTGAGAGTGCAGTTTCAGAGTGCAGCATGAGAGTTGTGAGTGCAGATTGAGAGTTGAGAGTGCAGTTTGAGAGTGCAGTTTGAGAGTGCAGTTTGAGAGTGCAGTTTGAGAGTGCAGATTGAGAGTGCAGTTTGAGAGTGCAGAGTGCAGATTGAGAGTGCAGAGTGCAGTTTGAGAGTGCAGAGTGCAGATTGAGAGTTGAGAGTGCAGTTTGAGAGTGCAGTTTGAGAGTGCAGATTGAGAGTGCAGTTTGAGATTGCAGAGTGCAGTTTGATAGTGCAGAGTGCAGTTTGAGAGTGCAGAGTGCAGATTGAGAGTTGAGAGTGCAGATTGAGAGTTGAGAGTGCAGATTGAGAGTGCAGTTTGAGAGTGCAGTTTGAGAGTGCAGTTTGAGGGTGCAGTTTGAGAGTGCAGTTTGAGAGTGCAGTTTGAGAGTGCAGATTGAGAGTGCAGATTGAGTGTGCAGATTGAGAGTGCAGTTTGAGAGTGCAGTTTGAGAGTGCAGTTTGAGAGTGCAGTTTGAGAGTGCAGTTTGAGAGTGCAGTTTGAGAGTTGAGAGTGCAGGTTGAGAGTTGAGAGTGCAGATTGAGAGTGCAGTTTGAGAGTGCAGATTGAGAGTGCTGTTTGAGAGTGCAGATTGAGAGTGCAGTTTGAGAGTGCAGATTGAGAGTGCAGTTTGAGAGTGCAGATTGAGAGTGCAGTTTGAGAGTGCAGTTTGAGAGTGCAGTTTGAGAGTGCAGTTTGAGAGTGCAGATTGAGAGTGCAGTTTGAGAGTGCAGTTTGAGAGTGCAGTTTGAGAGTTGAGAGTGCAGTTTGAGAGTTGAGAGTGCAGTTTGAGAGTGCAGATTGAGAGTGCAGATTGAGAGTGCAGAATCAGAGTGCAGAGTGCAGATTGCAGTTTGAGAGTGCAGTTTGAGAGTGCAGATTGAGAGTGCAGAGTGCAGATTGAGAGTGGAGAGTGCAGATTGAGAGTGCAGTTTGAGAGTGCAGATTGAGAGTGCAGATTGAGAGTGCAGATTGAGAGTGCAGTTTGAGAGTGCAGAGTGGCAGTGAGTGCAGACTGAGTGCAGAGTGACAGTGAGTGCAGAGTGACAGTGAGTGCAGAGTGACAGTGAGTGCAGAGTGAGTGCAGAGTGAGTGCAGAGTGAGTGCAGAGTGACAGTGAGTGCAGAGTGACAGTGAGTGCAGAGTGGCAGTGAGTGCAGAGTGGCAGTGAGTGCAGAGTGACAGTGAGTGCAGAGTGACAGTGAGTGCAGAGTGACAGTGAGTGCAGAGTGACTGTAGAGTGAGTGCAGAGTGACAGTGAGTGACAGTGAGTGCAGAGTGACAGTGAGTGCAGAGTGACAGTGAGTGCAGAGTGACAGTGAGTGCAGAGTGACAGCAGAGTGAAAGTGAGTGCAGAGTGACAGCAGAGTGACAGTGAGTGTAGAGTGACAATGAGTGCAGAGTGACAGCAGAGTGACAGTGAGTGCAGAGTGACAGTGAGTGCAGAGTGACAGTGAGTGCAGAGTGACAGTGAGTGCAGAGTGACAGTGAGTGCGGAGTGACAGTGAGTGCAGAGTGACTGCAGAGACAGTGTGTCAGGGTGCACATTGTGTGAGTGTGCAGAATGAGTGTGCAGGGTAAACAGTGTGTGACTATGCAGGGTGACATTGGGAGTGTGCGGGTGAGCAGTGTGTGAATGTGTAGGGGCAGTGTGTGAGTGTGCAGAAAACACCACACACACATACACCACACAAACATAACGCACACACAAACCACACACCTCAGTCTCTCAACACCACACACTTGTCACCACTCAACACAACACACTCACCACCACACTCACTCCCCAGGCTCACCCCCACAGACTCACCACCACACACTCACCAGCACACAGAAAACAACACACACAACAACACACCCCCAGCCGTCAATGAATGCTTTCACCATGCACAAACACCAACAACCATCATCCATCTGTGCACGCTTTTACCAAGCACACACCCACCAGCCGTCAGTGCACCCTTCCACCAGGCACACACACCTCCAGCCGGCAGTGCACTTTTCCACCAAGCAATCGCAGTATGGTACACTTTACTTTTAAACATATTCATATAAAGCAGAGAATGCCACCATTGGTAAAATTACAATTCAACCAACATACTTCCACTACACACCACATGCACACACTCCATAACACATGGCAAAAAGACATTGGCATTTACAATGCCATTAGCTCAAACTCAAATAAATCCGAGCCCGATTGCAATTCTAATGCTTGTTTTAGTAGGTTTTGGAGGAATGTTGTTTCAAATGGTCTGATGCTGGATCCCGACGCCCCCTCGTTCAGGAACACTGTGACCATCAGCAAATAATGGAGTCTTGTTCAAAAATACATGCTGCGGATCCCCCCAAACCAGATAGTGGCCTGTAGTCAGACTGTTGGAGGACGCCTAAGTCTGCAGGTGGGGAGATGTTGGAGAAAACATGGCAATTGGGAGAGGGGTCACAGCTTTTAAGCCGCTACAATGAAACCAGAGACATGTTTTGTTTTTCAGAAGAATGGTTGTTCGGAGATCAAAGAAAGGGAGGACTTTGGGGTTGAACATTGCATTGACAATTTCCACATATCACTTTTCAATTCAGACTGCGTAATGGTTTGTGCATAGCAAATCCACGTGATAAGCACTCGAGAGAAACTTTTGTATTTGGAGCACAAGCTGTTTTGCTATATGTGGAACAGATGTGCCCAACATGAAAGCTTATTTGAAAGTGTGCTTGTGGGGACAGGCATCCTGAGAAAAGAACTTTGTAAATTTTACGATGCAACTCTTAGCATTTTAATATTTTCTTCCTCTCCCCTAAACTGTTTTTGTAGTAGATCAGTGCATCATGAAACTGTAATCATGAATTACTGCTATTTCAGTGCTGTTTTAAGAAATCATGCTCCGTCTTCTCCCGAGAAATGTGCATGCGCCCGCGCATGCGTAGTTTTGAGGAAGAAGTCACGATGTAGGAAGAAGGCAGGCCAGGGACGCCGCAGATAAGGTAATGCGTTTTATTACTCGTTAAATCGTTTAAAAAAAAATGTACATAATTGGTAATAGGGAAGGTGGGAGGCGGGTGGTGCGTAGCGAAGCTACGCCTAGTATGCAGAGTTTGTTTTGAACTCCGTGGCACTCCGCCTAGCGCCACTACGCATACTACGCCAAGGGTTACTTTAGAGACACAAAAAGCAGAACGCCACCTTGTTCCAAGGGAGCCCAGCAGATCACAGAGGGCTGGAAGCAGCAGAAGACCTGGCTGGAGAAAGACTTTGTATCGAGAAGCCTGCCTGAGGAGCTTGGAGCTGCCTAGAAGGAACTTTCTTAGCAACTGGAGAAAAGTGTGACCTAGTCATATTTCTCCACCTCTGGAGGACTAGGACAAGGTGAAAAAGTTTGCCAAGGAAGGTTTCACCCTCAGTGAACTTTTGCTGAGCAGAAAACAGGTTCAACAGGACCACACATTAAAGTTAATTGGGTGGTGCCCCACTAGAGGCTTTTGAATTCCAAAAAAGTGTCAATGATGTGCTGTATTGGGGGGCTGCTTGTGACAGTCATCACAACGAGTTTAGTAGCGTTGCTTCCTGACCCATATCCGAGCCTCCATGCGGAACAAAAAATTCCTGCCAGTATTCATGAACGCGCAGACAGGTCAGGGGAGATGGTTATCACCGGCCCACTATCAATAGATATTGGGTAGTATTGGACGCACATAAAATACACGAATGGAACGTCTTTTATCCTTCATTGGTGCAAGTACATGTTTATTTTTCTAAGAAATTTCGGGGTAAGAAATAGATAACCGACAACCTGCGTGGATCAGCAGTGTCTTGTGCGATCAGCCCATAGATTTTTAATATGCGTGCATGGCAGTGGAACGGCACGTCCCTCCTAAGGAAGGTGTTTTTTAAGAAATGCTCTATTCTTTGGAGAGCATTATCGGGAGGGTGATGTCTTAAAACCTGCTACAACGCCCAGTGTTTCCTCTGGGAATATTCTCCAAATAGCTTAGGTTGGTGTTTTAATCGAATTGCATTAGCAGAGCCCTCAAGGTTTTGAATGACAAATTAAGATGCAACAGTATGCAGTTTCTAACAGTGTAGCTGATATGTTGAGAAGAAAAACGTAAAAACAGTTCCCTTGTCCCGTGAAAGGTTGTGGCCCTTTGTGCATCAAAATCTTAAGTTGCGTTTTCCGTGTAGATACACAATGTGCATTCGCGTGAACGTTAAGGCATCACTGGTACTGTGTGTTACCACGTAGGTGGCAACAGGTGTTTTGTTACCATGTAAGGGTTACCACTTAGGTGTTAACAAGTGTTTTTGCGGTGACTGTTATACCGCATGTAGGTGGCTGCAGTGATGTTACCACCTGGCTGTTAGTGGGTATTAACAGGTAGGTGTATCGCATGTGTGTTACCACGTGTTACAGCATGTGTGTTACCGTGGGGGGGTTTAACACGTATTATCATGTCCGTCTTAGCATGAATACATCGCATGATACGCAGGAGTAAGGCAGGAGATCACTTAATCTCCCCGTGCCTAACAAATACAAAGGTGTCCTCAGGTAATGCAATTGGGATATGTTAAGTGCTCTCAACATCATGTCTTATTTCAACTATGCTATATTTAAAACTCTCCAAGTGCCTTAGCTTCGGATCAGCCAGCCCTGAAATGAACCGACACACTCTTACACTAATCGTAAGTGCTCTCATTCGAAAGTACGATTTCAACGTTCCTCATGTAATGAAAATGGTACTAGGCTTAGCGCTCTCGAAGTCTCTCTACAAATCTGATGTCAAATGTCCCTCATGTAATGCAAATAATGCTATGCTAGGCACTTTTAGTGGGAAGTTTGATTGTAATGTTCCTCATTTAATGGAACTGATATTATACTATGTGTAGAGCTCTCAAAGTCTCTCTAAATATCTGATTTCAATGTTCTTCATGTAGTGGAACTGATGCTAAACTAGGCGCTCTTAATTGGATTCCAATGTTACACACTTAACCAACGGGTACTATGCTTAGCGCTCTCAAAGTCTCTTTGAAACTCTGATTTCCATGTCCTTCAGGTAATGGAACTGATGCTATGGCTAATGGCTCTCTTAATTGGAAGTTTTTCTTCAATGTTCCTCACTTGTTGTAACTGGTGCTATGCTAGGCGCTCTCATTGAAAGTCTGATTTCAATGTTCTGTATGTAAATGCAACTGGTGCTATGCTAGGCGCTATTAATTGGAAATATGAATTCAACGTTCCTCACGTGATGCACCTGGGGCTATGCTAGGCGCTCTTAATTGGAAATTTGATTGCAATATTCCTCACTTAATCCAACTGTACCATGCTATGTAATACAACTGAGGCTATGCTAAGCGGTCAGAATTGAAAGTCTGATGCCCTACGGTTCGCATCACATCTCAATGTTCCCACTTTGATAGAAATGGTGCTATGCTAGGTGCTCTCATTGATAGTCTGATCGGTGCTTTTACTGAAAGTCGCATGCAATGTTCCTTATGTATTGGAACTGAGGCTATGATAAGCGGTCAGAATTGCTAGTCCGATTTCAATATTCCTCAGGTAAAAGCGACGGGTGCTATGCTAGGCGCGTCTAATTGGTAATATGAGTGTCTATTTTCCACACTTAATAGAAATGACGCTAGGCGCTCTCAGTGAAAGTCACATACAATGTTCCTCATGTAATGGAACCGAGGTGATGCTAAAGTGGTCAGGATTGAACGTCTGAGTTCAATGTCCCTCAGGAGAATGCAACTGGTGCTATGCTAGGCGTTCTCATTTAAAGTCACATGCAATGTGGTAAATGCAACTGGTGCTATGCTAGGCGTTCTTAATTGGTTACGTTTCCCAATGTACCTTCCCCAGTGCAAATAGCGCTATGTTTGGCGCTCTCATTGAAAGTCATATGCATTGTTCCTTATGCAAGGAAACGAAGGATATGCTAAAGTGGTCAAAAGTGAAAGTCTGATGTCACTGTAAAGTTTTAAAAGCCCAGTTTCGGGTCAGCCAGCAAGGTATATATACGGTATTATTACCCGTTATTCTTGTAGTTCCACAAACAATGCCTTGCGAGTGCGCACATAGTCCTGCTGGTTAAAACGTGGGCCTAGTTTTCACACCTTCAGGAAGGCACTAGGTACGCGGGTGCTATTACAAATATGAATTAGGACTCTGTTGTCAAAATAGCCACAGGCAATCGGGGACTGTTACAAACATGAATTAGGGGTCTGTTGCAAATAGAATCTATGCACCCATCTCAGGTAAACATATACATTGGAACCTGGTTATGTCACACAGTACCTATGCACCCTTATGCGTATACACTTCTGATGAGTTATGTATTATTTCACACAGTATTGTGGCCCCCTGCGTAAGCATTGGGATGTCCGTGTTGTATCACATGATACCTGTGCACCTTTTGTGCTTGTACAATTAAGCTTTATATGCCTGGGGTCTATCACCCCCTTGTGCTCGTACACTTATACTATTAAAGTATTGTGTCACACAGCACCCGGTGCCCAAACATTTATGCAGTGGATGTCTGTGTTTGTGTCACGGTACATATGCTTGGGCGCATTCCGGCATTAGATTCTTAGGTCGTAGCTTACAATACCTAAGCACCCTGGTTTTGTACACTTTTTTCACACTAGACACGTATGTTATGGCATGCAGTATCATACTCATGCAGACTGGGCTGAGGGTGTGGGCGAAACAAGAGGGGTGCAGTCTCATGAGGTAGCCAATAGGCCTGGCATACATACTGCACCCTTCATCCAAAGGCTAGGAACACTAACCATCTGTGGTGTAACCGCTATGCGCAGCTGCACATGCTGTAGCCCATTGGTTCTGTTTCAAATTAATTGCAAGCTTCTTTACCCTGTGACTCAGGGAGAAGTTTGCATCAGTACACTGTTACATAGTATCATGTACAGTAGTGTAAGTTTTTAGACTGTCAGTAGGGCAATACACTGACGGATGTCCTATTTTCAGGTTTACTTGCAGGTTCCCGAGGCCATGGTGCATAATTTGGAAACAAGAGTATTGTTATGTATTATTTTAGGACCCTATTGTAAGTTTCCCGATTCCTGCCCTTATATAGGTATAAATCACCATATCCTTATATAGGCATAGAAATCATAGCCATATTTAGGCATAGCTCATGTAGTCCAAATACGGCAGGGCTACTTACACTAGTTCCGAAAATTCACAACGATTTCTTGGAAAACTCAGCTTCAGCAGCTAGGGACTTCCCCTTGCTTGAATATTGATTTGTCCAAGAACTTATGGAGTTTTCAAAGAACTGAGACTCTTTGATGACATTATTATGTCCAACTGTACGTCAAACTCGGCACCTTCACGGTATAAATATGCCCACACTTGCCCAAGCAAACACACGGTGGTTTGGAGCAGTTCGACTATCTACTTGCCCGACGCGCCCTGCTACAGCAAGTGCCGAAGGAAGCCGACCCTCCAGCAGACGCACTGAGAGAGACCCTGTCTTTTCTCCTGCCGAGAAATCCAGCTCCAGTGTTTCCAAGCTACCCTTGCGGGTTGTTGGGAAATCGAGTCCCGACACCGACCTTCTTCATTCTAAACTAAGGTACGGAGCTGATTAGACCCTTAGAGAAATCTTGGGCAGATTCTTGGCAAAAGAATACTACATTTATGCTACACCTCACTTACTTCTTCCCTCGTACTAAGCTTAGGTTAGGTACATCGGGGTAGGCGTATTTTAGAAGCACCAGTTGAGTACTTTTTAGTTTTGTTATTTATGTATGTATTTATCTATGGTTTCTATGGTTTAGAAACCATACAATGCTCTTACAGTATTATTTTATTCTACTCTTTATACTGTATCCATTATATTTTACAACCAGTTTTACGATTGTAGCAGTTAATTTCTTATGCTTGAGAAAGAAGACTGAATTTGAATTTGAATTTAAAACATTTGTAGAGCGCAGCATACACCCTCCGGTTTCTTGGCGCTGTGTAGACAAGATTAAGCAAAACGGAGCCGTGGATGGCTGGCCCAAGAAATAACATGGGGCGCACTTTACAGAGGAAAGGCTTGTTTAAACAAAAAAGTTTTAAGATCTTTGCGGAAAGAGGAATAATGGGAGGCAAATCGTAAATGGTCAGGGAGGGAGTTCCAGAAGGTAGGAGCCAGGGTTGAAAAATTGGCTCCTCCCCACTTTTTTCGTTTGTAGCGCGGAATTTGGAGGAGAGATTTGGATGATGATCGGAGCTCTCTGGCAGGAGTATATTCGTTAATCAAGGAGGAAATAAAAGCGGGAGCAGAACCCTGGCGAGCCTGAAAAATAATGCAACCAGTTTTAAAAAGGGAACGTTCCTTGACAGGGAGCCAATGAAGCTCCTTAAGGAGGGGTGTAGAGTGATGAAAGCGCGGGAGACCATACACCAATCGTGCCGCTTGGTTCTGAACCATCTGGAGCTTCCGCAGGCTGTACGCAGGGATGCCGTTGTACAGGGCGTTGGCGTAATCCAGCCGCGAAATCACCAGAGCGGACATGATCAGTTTGAGTGCCAGAGGGGAAAAGAAACGAGAAATAGTGCGAATAGTGCGAAGAGTGAGGAAACAGGAGGAGACGACAGAGCTGATTTGTGAGTGTAAAGTGAGTTGGTTGTTCACTTTAACACCCAAGGTTTTGACTGTGGAGGAAGGAGTGGGGGAAGGACCAAAAGAAGGGGGCCAGAAAAGAGAGTTCCAGGGACTGGAAGAACCACCTGTGAGAACCAACTCGGTTTTGTCCGGGTTCAATTTGAGATGGTTGTGGTTCATCCAGTCCCTGATGAAAATCATAATAGACTGGAAATTAGAAATAGAGTGGGGAGAAGAAGAGAGACTGAAAATGAGCTGGAGGTCATCCGCATAGTTATATACGGTGACCTCCAGCTGCTGGAGCGCAAAAATTCAAGGAAAAATGTATAGGTTAAAGAGTAAAGGAGAAAGTGAGGAACCCTGGGGAACACCACAAGTGACATGGAGTGGGGTAGTCGTGAAGTCCCCCAACCGAACCGCCTGGGTGCGGTCCCTCAGGAAGGACGATAGCCAGACCAGGGCTGAGCCCTCGATTCCCGCCGCTCTGACACGTGAAAGCAAGATGGTATGGTCCACCGTGTCAAAAGCGGCGGAGAGATCGAGGAGCACCAGCGCCTGATGTTTATTTTGGTTCATGCCATCCCTGAGGTTGTCCAGGACCGACACCACGACGGATTCGGTAGAGTGCCTAGGGCGGAAGCCGGCCTGACGAGACGCCAAGCCTCCATTCACCTCTACATGGGCGCTGAGTACCGAGGTGACATGGCGCTCAAGCACCTTCCCCAAATAGGGCAGTAGGGAAATGGGGCGATAGTTGGCTGGGGTGGACGGGTCAGAGCCGGGCTTCTTCAGAATGGGCACTATTGTGGCTGATTTGAGTGCGGGGATCACGACTCCATGAGAAAGAGAGCTATTGAGGAAAGTGATTGGTGGCTGGGGGCAGGCAGAATAAATCTGTTGTAAAATTCGTGCCGGACAGATGTCTGCCGGAGAGCCAGATTTGACTTTAGGCAGCATCTCTAAAAATACTTCTTTGGTGAAGGGAGGAATTGAGGTGAGACGGGACTGGACAGTAGGGGGAAGGGGGTCAACAAAATTAGAGGAGGGGGGGATATTTGCCTTGATAATTGCAATCTTATCCAAAAAATAAGAATTTAATTGGTCACACAGGGCCTGGGTAGAAGGGGATTGGGGTGAAGCCCTGGCCGAGTAGGCTAGATCGTTGACTATAGTGAAAATCTCCCTAGGTTTATTTTCTGCTGAATGAATTTTTGTGGAAAAATACATAGTTTTGGTGGCTAAAATAGCTTTTTTGTACTCTGTTAGCAATGAAGAATATTGGTTTTTCAATAAAGGACAGTAATTTCTTCTCCACTGCCTCTCAGCTTGCCGTACGGCCAATTTTTGTTCCTTTAGGTCATCACTGAACCACCTATTGGAGTCCTTGAGTCGTCGAGTTGAAATACGGCGTAATGGAGCGACCGAGTCGCAGCTTCCAGCAAGCCAGGTGTTAATAGCGGTAGCTTGTAAGTTGGAAGATAGACCTGAGAGATTAGGAGAGGAATTCAAGAGCAGGGAGGTCAGTGTAGGAAAATCAACCCGATTCCAATTCCGCGCCCAGGTGTTTTTGGCGTGCGGAGCCTTAGTGGCAGGGTTGAGCGGAGAGAAAAGGAAATAAGGGCATGGTCAGACCAAAGGCAGGGAGATACAGACACGGGGGAAACAGAGAGGTTAAGGGACCAAACCTGGTCTAATATATGACCATGAGAATGTGTGGGAACAAATATGTGAGGGACAAAATTCAAAGACTGGAGGGATTCAGTGAATTGTTTAGAAGGGGTACACTCTGAAGGGTCCGAAGGCCAGTAATTAAAATCGCCTAACACCAGGACAGAGGCGTAGTTGACCACCAGGGTGGCCAATAGGTCTTGAAATGCTGGCAGAAACAAAGGCGAAGGCTGGGGTGGACGATACATTAGAAGACAGGTAATCGGAGGAATAAAAGAGAAAGAGCGGACTACAAGGTATTCAGTGGAAGAGATGGGGGGGAGGGCAAAGATTGAAAATTATAATCCGAGCGGGCAATTAAGGCTACGCCGCCACCAGTCCTGCCCGCTGGGCGGTCGGCGCGTAGAGCAACATAGGAAGGGGGGAGAGCAGCCAAGAGAGCAGGCAAGGAAGAGTCACAGAACCAGGTTTCGGTCAGGAGCAGTAAGTCGGGCTTTTCAGAATCAAGCAGGACAAACAGCTCATGGTGGTGTTTAACCGCTGACCTGGTATTGAGCAGAAGATGGATAAAGAAGGAGTGGGAGAAAGAGGATCAAGCAAAGAAGGAGGCGGTGGCAAAGACACAGGGGGGGGAGACGAAGGAGTCAAGGAAGGGGGGGTAAGCCCTAGTGAGGCGATGTGGCAGCGGACTGACTCTGATAGCGGCCAATGGCCCTGAAGTTTAGTGAGCTCCCCAGCAGAGTATGTTAAAAAATGGACGTTACGACGGGGCCCTGGGCCTGGTCGGCCGCGGACGGGCGCAGACGGGCTTGACTTATGCGCGACTTCGGCGCGAAGTCGGCGCTCCCGCTGCGCTCGTCCGCTGCGCTTCCTCCATACTGCCATTTTATACCTATGAGAGGGAACACTAGACCGCTAACCTGCAATGCCTGTAAGCAGGGTGGAAGTGGTGTTGCAGGCATGCAGGAAGTGACGCTCCTCTGACTGACCCTCCGCGCAAAAGGCACAGAGCCGGGGCGGAACGGGGTCACGAGCGTGGCAAAGTGAGGTAAGGTAAGATTGTGCGCTACACAAAACAAGTAAAATACAAGAGTGCTATTAAAATCAGCATTAAACATTCAGATCAATATTTAAAATTCCAGCAGCCTCAGCGAGCGTGCATCCGCAGCCTAGCTCGCCGCTTTTGTCACTGGCCGGGCGCTGGGAGCGAGACTGTTCAATAAAACCTTTTTATTGAAAACGCCCGTCTTTCTATTTCTCTGCACCTCTGTTGAAATGAAGCATGCACGATTGACTGAGTGAAATATCTATCTATTGTTTCCACGACTCTGAAGATATGTTTTATCTTTGGGAAACAAAGTTGTCATGTTTATGTGGTTGTCAGAGACTAATCCCTTCTTGTGAATTCGAGAACATTTCTAGTGACCTCTGAGCTAGCTGGCACACACAGTTAAGTCTAGTATATTCGATAGAGACCTAGTCAACCTCATTCCTACGTCTAAACTATAGGATATACTATTCCAATGCGCAGAGCCTATTGGGTATATAGGAACTACACTACATGGCGCCCCAACGTTTGGTAAGGCACTAATTTAACGCTAGATACTAGAGTAACTCAGTCGTGCTTTTCACAGAGACCCCTTTATGCCGTAAAAACTCCAATAGACGTCTGGAGTGGGTTAAAGGATAAAATATCCGCCATATTACTGAGTAGGACGAAAATCCTATGTATTAGTTTTTGATTTGTTAAACGTTGAAGGATACAGTGTTCCAAAATATTGTGCACCTTATCTTTATTTCCTTGAAACTTGCTCTGCAAAACTTCTTAACAAAATGTCAGACGAGGATAATCCCGGGGGCAGTGGAGCTGCAAGGACTGCAACCCAACCGGTTTTTGACATTACAGGGTTCCAACAAAATGACCCGGATGCTATAATCATCCCAGAAAACGGGAGGAAAACCATAGCTATAAAGCTTATAGAAAATGGCCTATCAGCAAGAGGTGGTAGAGTCATATTTGTCATAGAGGCACATGAATAAAGGTAGACAGAGGTATTCTGTTCATGGATTGTCTTTCAACGGCAAATCCAACAACACATGTTTTCCACTTCTATAAGATAGAGGAACCTCCAGCGGAATACGTTCTTTTCGAGGACATTGAAATTCCACTAACTTACCAAGAGCATCAGCTCTGGTTTAAAGGCGCACTACCACATCAAAATCACATTACCAGGCTCGGTCCACTAGGTATACCAGAGCTACATGGCCGGTACTAGCCAGATATACACCACATCCTGACATTGAACAAATGACAGGACCAGAACTGTTAGCTCAGCTAAAACAATTAATTAAAATACATAGACAATTCGTACAATATGTCATGCGGACTTTAACAGTCCAACCTGCTATAAGAATTCCACAGCACACCCCTTATCAGGGGAACACAAACAAAATCACACCACAGACTATACAGTCAGTAATCAGTAAATTTCCCGCAAACAGGGAACAAATTCCATTCTGGTTAGACCAGAAAATGACTCAAATAGAGGCAGTATTTCCCGATAGTACACCTCATGAGAAACACAGGATTCTAACAATCTGTTTACCAATGGGGATTGCACCACACGTGGAGGACTGTGACACTTGGGGTACAGTCTTTGCTTCAATTCACACAAGGCGGTATGGCTATGGCGGTAATACCAGACGTTCTGGGACAGATTCAAAATGAATACGGTCCAGAACCGGCCTTGAATCTAGGTATGAAATTACTGAAAGATTTCAAACAGGTCTCAGCTATCTTATTAGCTAACATTAAAGGTGAAGCAGCATCAGTGGCAATCTGCCAAAAATTAAAAGAACTTGATATTACTGAGGAACCGTATGAACTTGCCAGAATTATTGAAAAATCCTATGAAGAACTAGGAAGAGATAGTTTGGGAGGGAAACCTGTAAAGCTTGAACTAACAGAAAATCCTGAAAAAGTTTTTCTCAAAAACAATCTTACTACGCCTAAAAAGAAATGGGAAAATAGTAGACAGTCACTACCTAAAGAGAAGCACTCTCAGTCCAGAGGTAGATCTCCTCAAAAGGAGCTCTCTGAAAAGAGATATAACCTTAGAAATAGGGATAATATAAAATAACATGATAGATATCAAGATACTTATACACGATCCTCTCGTACCTTTCAGACTTCCTCGCAGAAACCTGAAAGAAGAGAACGATCAGGACACAAGGAAGAACGCGTGAAGTCCAAAGACGATCAACACGTTCCAAAAAATAAGAAAACTCAATTCCCTAAAAAGAAGGTAGCAAGTATTAAAATCAGACATGTCGACGATCTTGAGGACACAACTCAAGAACGGGGAGTGGGCCCAGACAATGCTGGACAGCGCAGCAGAAGTCACCATAGATTGCAGGAACCTAAAAGATCATCTGGAGACAGTGGATCTGAATGAATACATTCAGGTTGAAACTGCAGACACCAGGGTTAGTGTACCCCATAAGTTATATGAAGTAACACTCCGATTAGAGGGGGACATAACTAGGAAGATAAAAGCACTCTTTTGGGAAACATTATCTCAAGTTATGACATCCTTCTAGCTGAAAAATACTGGCCACCTGAATTTTTCAGGGAGTGACCACATGGCGAAGAGATCATTATGCCAGCCTTCTCTAATCATATTCCTATTCATACAAAATACACCTATGCCAGAAAATGGGCTGTTGCCCAGGCTCCAGCATTATATAAAAATCATGTGGATGAGATGAGGACTCTCCTCACCATAAAATTCAGTTAAAAAATCGACCAACTGCTCAGAGACAGTATCCAGTTAAGCAGGAAGCTAAAAAAAACTGTCAGGGAGATCTTAGATCAACTTGAATACCAAGGGGTGATTGAAACATGCACATCGTCAATGAACAATCCTTTGTTTCCTGTCTCCAAACCAGACGAAACATATCATCTAGTTTTGGATTACAAACATTTAAACTCTTGTTGCAAAACTTTTGCAGTACAAAATTCACAAATTGCAGCACTAATGAATAACATCGTTCAGAAGAAATATAAAACTACTTTAGATATTTCAAACGGTTTCTTCTGTCAAAACATTGCACCAGAAGCAGGTACTTGACCGCTTTCTCAATAATGGGGACACTACGACACTTCTGTCGTCTCCCCCACGGATTTAAGAACAGTCCTGGATTATTTTCAGCCAGAGTAACCACAAACGTATGATGATGAGGCATTATCTTATGTCGATGACATCTACCTTACAGATGATGATTCGGACAGGCACTTGAACAGGGTGAACACCATAATACTTGGGTTCCCCTCAGAAGGGTGTAAATTCAACTTTAAAAAAATCAAGAATTTGCCACCTTAACATACTATTCTTAGGATACAAACTTTCAAGTGAAGGCAAAAGCCTGGCATCAAACTTTTCAGAAAAATGTGCGCTGCTCCAAACTCCAAAAACGCTGAAAAACTTACAGTCAATTCTAGGATTCCTAAACTTCGGAAGAACTTACATTCTGAATTACGCAGAAAGGGTTAAACCTCTCTACGAACTAACCAAACCTGATTTCACACGAACTAATTGGACTCAAAAACACACAGAAATGTTGTGTTCAGTACAAACAGACATGTTGGCAACAACACACTTACAAACACACAACAATGTACGCAACCTTGTAATCCGAATCATCCCAGGGAGATGCGGATTCACATAACTAACCTTTAATGAAGGTGAAAATGTACCAATAGCTTATTATTCACATTTGTACACACAAGCTGAAATGAAATTCACTTCAACAGAAAAAATTCTGACAGTGGTTCAGACTGCTGTAGCAAAGGAGAGAGCCCTCGCACAGGGTAAACACATAAAAGTCGTTACACCTGTACCTGCCTTAGAGGCAGTGACGAAGGCTAGCATTCCAAATGCAAAAACTCTACATCCAAGATGGATACAATGGGTTAATGATCTTGCTGCAACAGATGTTGAATACATGTTTGACCCTTACTTGAAGACACAATAATTTCTCCAATACGAACAAGAATGTCCTCTGCCTAATGAAATTCTACCTCTGGAACATTACGGCTGTATAATATATACAGACGGATCAACACAGCCCGCAATTGGGGGTAAACAAGCTTACAGTGCAGCGTGCGCGACTGTTAAAGGTCACTGGCGCGATGGTAAATTCAGACCTAAGGTCACAAAAACTCTATCTCTAGGAGACTGTACGGCTCAGCGAGCTGAACTCCAAGCTTTCAAGATGGTGCTTGAAAATACCGATCGCGAATTCCCCACACTCATAGTGTGCGATTCGTATTACTGCGTCTTACAATGAATATCTACAGAACTGGGTTCAAAATGGTTTTAAAGACGCAAAAGGTGGCACAATAAAGCATAAAATGCTTTGGGAACAGGTAGTTCTTTTGCAGAAAGAACTACAAAAGACTCATGTGATCCATGCACTGAGTCATCAGCGAGATTGCATTCACGTTGAAGGGAATTCATTGGCTGATGAAGCCGCAAAGGCAGCTGTGCAAATGGCTTCCATAGCTGTAATCAATCGTTCAAAAACAACAATAGACGGTGAAACCATGCTCGCTGTCACTGCCTCGAGCAAATGCAAGGGGAGCAGCCTTACTTCTAAATCATCCACTCAAATATCAATACATAATTGATGCAAACTCTGTTCCTTTTGCTCGAATCCCTGGAGTGGTGGATAAGGTAATTCCAAACAGGAACCAGAGAGGTGTTCTGATTCACGAAACACTTTGGGAGAGGGTCTGATACATCAAGGGATCTCTAAATCTCTATTAGAATTAGAAGAGATGTACTGGTGGCCAGGGAAGAAAGCTCACGTATACGAATTCGGAATTAATTGCGATGACTGTTCTAAATACCACAGCTTTAAGCACCACCAGATTCCTGACTACAGCGTAGCCAGCCTAGTACAGACACCACTGTTAGACAGCATAAGGCTATCTACATGCGGACATCCGAATGGACTGATGCAGTCCCACAAATAATAAGACAAGATTCATTTGGATGTGGCCTCAGCGCTCAGCTAACGCCCGAACTGTTATAAAAGATTTGTGAGTCTTTATCGGCACATACGCAATCTGTATGCTACATTCTGACCAGGGTCCTGCGTTTAGCTCTAGGGCTTACAAGGAGGCCATGGCCAGTTTGGGCGTTGCATTGCAATTTTCGAGTCCATTCCATCCTGAGGGAAATTCGGTTGTGGAGAGAAAAAAACGTGACATAAAGCAATCTATAACAGCTAGGGTATTAAGTTTGGGTGATGGGTGGGTCAAACATCTAATAAATGTCCAACGTATTCTTAATAACCTGCCAAGAAATTCTCTGGGTAGAATCACTCCATATGAAATCCTTTTTGGTACTAGAATGTTGGTTGAAGACCTCGATCATCACACTTCAGTGGTGGAGCAAAAGCCCTTTGATAGCAAAGATCGTTTGGCTGTTTTACAGGACTTAAATGAAACAAGAAGAAGTCTAAGCAACACCAGTGAAAAGCCAATGACAACTGAAAAAAACCACCTGTCCCAACAAGATCTGTCTGGATTCCAAAGGTTGGGGATCTAGTCAGGGAGAAAATAGCGGAAAAGAAGGAATTTGGGCCTTCTTACAAAAACCAGTACCTGTACTAGCAATCCACGGATCAAGAACAGTACTACTGCCACCCCTTGCTCGAAAAAAGGAGAACCGGTCTGTGTCAATTGACCTGGTAAAACCACACCATGTGGCCGATAATAAGTAGTAGGCCCAGTGGGCTCCCAAGATGTAGCAGACAACCAAATCTTGCTACCATCCAAGAGGTTCAAACTGAAAGACTCATCACCTTTGAAGATTCTAAAGTGAGAAAAAAAGGACTATGCAATAAAGCCATAGAAATTGTGCCTCTTGAAACCCAAATAACAGTTCGTCACGAAACTCCAGTCTACAATGATGTAGCATCTGACTATACAAACATGTCAAGGGAACAAGCAACACCAGCGATTTCAAAGAATCGGATGCAATACCAACTATTGACAGAACTGCCTCTGGCTATTTTATCAACTCTGATAACTTTTCTGAGGATCCCAGTGAACCTGAAACTACGCCAGCAAATATAACTTTCAATGAAAAATTAACGGAGCTTGGTCAAGAGCTTGCAAAAACATATCTGGTTTCACCATGGGTTGAATTTTGGATTGGATTAGGTGTATTTTATCTCCTGCTATGGCTCATTCTTGTTTTAAGTTTGGGAAAGCTGATAGATGGAAAACACGTTAAAATGGACACAGCAAATAAGAACATCAACTTGCTCCTGAAGCCACACAAATCATCTCATCGTGAACAAAGAGACCCGTATTCAGTGAACATCACAGCGGTTCCTCCACCTGGTGGAATAGCTTGGGATACAACTGATTATGACATTTAAGGCCCTGTCGAGCTGCTGAAAATTCCACACCAATTTAAGGTTTCCTTGAGTGACTACATTTCACCCAGCACATTTTCTGATGATTGGGGCTTTGAGACTGTTAATAACATGATGACAGACTTAGAAATGTCAGCCAAATTTACAAAACATGAATACTTAGAAGGTTCAGCAAATTATGAAGAAATGTATTGTTTTAATCATTTTGGCCATCATTACTTGAATAAATATGCAAACCCTAGACATGATTTAACTTATAATCAATGGGAACATTGTCTAACTCCACCAAAAGTTAGCTCTAAAACGTTTCTTAGAAAATTTCCATATTTTAAAGGTTTTAATGTTGCAAACCCAGAAAATTTTTACTTTAAAAATATGAATAAGACAGGCATGAAAAGTATGTGGACAAACACTAAACACATTTATTCTGCGACCTTTTATGCTAAATTGTCCACCTTAGGCTTTGACTTTTGGAAAGACAACATTGAGACAAAAACTGTTTGGGGCACAAAAGACTGGCAGGTAAAAGGTTTATAAGCATTGTTCAGAGCCTGCATCATCCCAGAACAAATGATACTCCTAAATAACACTGTTCAATAGACATCTTGTCTTGGCATTGCTAAGATAAAAGATTTAAACAAACCGTCCATACATAAGCCCACGCCTGATAGTAATTTAACTTCAGATGAGGACGTAGACGTAAATTATATTTTACAACAGAACAGAACAAATCCTGAATGGAAGAAATGGTTAATCTGGCCCTCAGACAGAAATAACTGTCAAGATAGATTCCTGAACAAGACACAAGGGTTCACAGTAACTCGGCCAAATCCAAGATATATCCAAAGACAACATCCAGGGATAATAACAACTTATAGTGTAGGAAAACTATGCCTTGAGTGGCTACAGAGACCCACACTTCCAGACATAAAACAACACTTATCTTTGCTTAAAGGTGGCGTTGATTTCCGAGAATTCTTACTGGGACCTTGTAATCCACGTCATAAACGTTTCATATTCGCCGGTATATACGCTGCATACAATGAAGCATGGAAAGTCACGCAAATTGAAACAGCTGAAAGAATACGAGAAATTGATTGTATTAACCTAGAGAAATCACTCTCTGTAGTTGACAATGGGTTAACAACTCTGTCGTCCAGAATATATTCTTTGGACAGCATTGTATCCTCTGCCATAGATATAATGGAGCAAGACTTGCTGATGTTACAACATGGCCAGTCTCAAATACGTTCTATAGTACTGTTAGACTGGACGTTACAAAACCTTTGTTCTCGCTATGTGCCTTGGCGTTTAATCAACACTACGTCATTGTTTACTGTATTTAACCTTACAGATAAACAAATCTTGTTGGCACAGAAGGGAGCAGACTATACAGTGCTGATCATACAAAAACTGAGAAACCATCAGTTGAATGGATAATACATGGCACAATCACGATACCAGTGACGACTTTCCAGTTTCAGTGTTGCTTAAAACACATACCAGCAGGCCTGTATGAAAGGTTGGGTAAAGAATACATTAAGTCGACCGGGGATTTACCATACACACACAAATATTGGAGTGGGGAAAAGCAAGTATTTCTTAGTGGTAAAAATTGTGAAAACTCACTAAGCGGTACACTATTGTGTCAAGGTATTAATTTACACAGAGCCTGCGAAAGTTCTTCCAATAACCTTTCTTGCCACCTGCAAGGTTCACCCACAGCGGTGATAGATCCAATTTTCAGGCAGCTTTCCAATGGTAGCTAAATTATGTTAAATGATCACAGCTGTTGTGGAATGATGCCAGGAATAAGCTATCTCGTTACTGTGTCAGCCAGGGTCACTTGCTGTATGCAAGTATTGTTTGCTAAAACGAAGACAGATGGGGAGTCGCCACTATGGCCTTCACTGAACATCTCTTCTATACGAATTGATACTTTAAGCAGAATGAAAGCCATTCTTTTGCAAAAAACTGTGCCACTGACCTCGTCCAAAGAGACATATGATCTGCAAGTTGCAAGGACTTCTGCAGAGATACATGCATTATTATTAACAAACTGCCCAGTACATTTCACAGAAATGTTAGGTCATATCTTTAACATGTCTGATACCAGCGGTATTGCACATGTATTTAAGACGATTTTTGGGGGACTGTTAGCACCCTTTGAAGTAGTCTTTGGCATTTTTCCTAACTTCATCCACTCTGTGTTCGGCGGCCTGCCTCTCATTTTGGGACTCGTAGCAGGGATCTTATTTTTATTCCTCCTGCTCCGTTATGGCACATCTGGCCACCAGCGATACCCAAGCCAGCATGGAAAATGCGCTGCCGGCTATGAGGTACCGTGACAGAATAACACAGATCCTTGGCTTGGCTCGTTTGAGAGATCTGAATACCACATGGTTCCTGTCATTCAGACCAATCTGGCAATATTGCATCTTACCTGTTCTACGATGCCTGCTTTGTGGAGAGGAATGTGTGTTGGATATCTGTCTAAGACTACCATCGGTTATGCCAACGGATGCTGATGCATTACTGGGTCCGGTAACGGCTCATGTGTTGTGTTGCCCCCAATGGCTACCAATCCTGATGACGCCATTCATTGAGATTTCACCGGCAAATACAACTGGAAGTGAGATACGCGGACCATCAGACACAGGTACCATCTGCTATGAACATTGCTAACGCGGCTGACGCTGATGGCGATGCTTCACATCTGTGCACAATTGACCTTCTTAATGAAGTAGTCAAACTTTCACCTACTGTGGTAGACGATTTCTTTGCCAGCCTTGATGACTTTCCCCCCGATGCATCAAGCATCCATTTTGAGATTCCTTATTAGCGAAAAATAAGGATTCGCTAATAAGGAATAGCAAAATGCTATGCATGAAGAAATCGCTAAATAAATTGCGATTTCTTAATATTTCTTAATTGCGACTCGCAAATTGCGAGTCGCAATTAAGGAATACCTCCCCATTCATTCCTATGGGACTAGAGGCCCATAGGAATGAATGGGAAGACATTCTCAATTTGCGATTCGCAATTAGTGAATCACAAATTGAGAATGCAATTTCAAGGGTGCAGGGGTGTCCAAAGGACACCCTGTTGCACCCCTGAAATGAATCTGTGCACATATGTTGCGCACACACATGCCCTAAGGGCATGTGTGTGTGCAACATGAAACTTTAAAAAATGCACAAAAGTGCATTTTTCAAAGTTTTTGCACATTACCATGAAGTTCTACTTCATGGTAATTTGCTCCCCCTATTAGCGAAAGCGCTAGTTTTTTTACTTTGTTGCATTGAATTTAAGGAATCTCAATTTGGGATTCCTGAAATGCAATCGCAATTTAAGGAATCTCAATTTAGAGATTCCTAAAATTGCGATTTTTGCATTTGGGATGATGCATCCCAAATGCAAAAATACCGGTCACAAAGGGGCAGATTCAGAGAATCTGCCCCTTTGCGACCAGATTTTCCTTTCATGCAGCTGGGCCTTAATGTTTTCTCCTGACACCGAGAATAACTTTTGAAATTAGCACACAGCGTTCTTTCGAACTCTGAAAATTTGACCTTCAGCTTTTCTTTTTCTCTTTCTCAAAACAAAGCTACCAAATGTGGAACTCTATTTTTACAACAGATTTATTTGACTTTAATCCCAAAAACAAATCGAACTTTGGAAAAAACAAAAAAAGGTAATCTGCTTAAAGTAGAACTATTCTTAGAGAACAAGAATTCCTTGAACACTTCTTAGAAACAATATTAGGCTAATCCATAAACCAAAACAGTTTGTATATTCTGCTATGGGATGGTCTCGACCTTTTTCTTCTGTAACTAAGAGCCATTTCATAAATGTAATTTTCATGATTCATTCAGTTAGCATTGCTAATATCATATCATATGCTTACAATGAAATCATTGCCTTTAAATGTGTACTGTACAAAATGCTCTATTTTTTCGTGTGCAACCATTTCAAATGCATTTTATATGATTTTTTAGGGGGTTGTAAACACGTGCTCTAGATTATATGTTTTAGTGCTTGAACGTACATGAACATGATAACGTGGAGTGGGTGTTATGTATTATTTTAGGACCCTATTGTAAGTTTCCCAATTCGTGCTCTTAACCATACTAATATTATAAAGGGAGAGCCCAAACCTTTGAGGCGGGTAATCTCAGTAACCACAGCACCAATCACAACACCCAATACAGTGCTGGAAAGGGCAGTTGCAGCAGAAGGACATAGGCTATGCAGACGGCCACCATATACATTTTTTTAAAAAAATTTAAATTGTTTTTATTAACTTTTCAAGAAACAGTGGTGTTCATCACAATCATACAGTGCAAGACATACAATTGTACCGTAGGACACCATATACATTTAAAAGGTAAAAGAACCGTGTAAGCAAAGTAGTCCCTTGTGGGCGTGTCTGCGTTGTGCTGTGGGCGTGGGCTGGGGGCGTGACTAACGCTGGGGGCGTGTGGTACGGCCATCACATCGTGGGCTGTGGGCGTGTGGTGGGGTGGTGACAAACGCTGGGGGCGTGTGTCCGCCCTTCATGCCATGTGAGTCATACATACAAGCGCCAATTACGTTGCTGCACAACATCAAGGGGCATGCTGGGGGCGTGACTCGCTGGGGGTGTGAGAAACGCTGGGGGCGTGTGTCCGGCCTTCATGCCATGTGAACGCAATTGCGCCGCATCAAGGGGCACGCTGGGGGCGTGTGCTACGTTCTGCCCTTCATGCCATGTGGGTCGTACATTAATCAGAAAAGCGTCTGCTGTGGCGTGTGCTGGGGGCATGACAAACACGTTCAGCTGGAGGCCTGGTAAGTAACATTACTGCAGCCTCTCCTGTGCGCTGTTACTGAACTGTCTCATTCAACGAAATTAGACGCGCCTGCTACCATCAACCAGGGCTCTAGCCGGGCTCAGGCGGCGGATCAGTACACTAATTACACGCACCTGATAACATCAACCAGGGCTGCAGCTGGGCCTCAAGCGGGGGAACACGCACCTGCTAACAACAAACAGGCCTGCATCAGGGCCTCAAGCGGGGAAACACGAAAAGGAGCGTGTCTGCAGGGACAATTTCTGCAGCCTCTCCTACTCGCTGCCACTGAACTCTCTCATTAAACGGATTTACCCGCGGCTGATAACTCTCTCATTCAACGACATTACACGTGCCTGCTAATATCAACCAGCGCTGTAGCCGGGCTCAGGCGGCGGATCACTACACCAATTACACGCGCCTGCTAACATCAACCAGAGATGCAGCTGGCCCTTCTCTGTCCCTATTCTAATGAAACAAATTTTTTTGTCTACTGTGAGATTTTAAAATAAATTGCCCTTGCCAAATGCACATATTACACACATTCTATTTCATACCCAGACAACATCAGGACGGGCTGCTAGTATCCTTATATAGGCGTAGAAATGTATAACCATATTTAGACATAGCTCATGCAGTCCAAATACAGCAGGGCTACTTCCACTAGTTCTGAAAATCCACAACGATTTCTTGGAAAACTCAGCTTCAGCAGCTAGGGACTTCCCCTTGCTTGAATATTGATTTGTCCAAGAACTCATGGAGTTCACAAAGAACTGAGACTCTTTGATGACGTTATTATGTCCAACTGTACGTCAGACTCGGTACCTTCACGGTATAAATAGGCCCACACTCGCCCAAGCAAACACACTGTGGTTTGGAGCAGTTCGACTATCTACTTGCCCGACGCGCCCTGCTACAGCAAGTGCCGAAGGAAGCCGACCCTCCAGCAGACGCACTGAGAGAGACGCTGTCTTTTCTCCTGCTGAGAAATCCAGCTCCAGTGTTTACAGGCCACCGTTGCGGGTTGTTGGGAAATCGAGTCCCGAGACCGACCTTTTTCATTCTAAACTAAGGTACGGAGCTGATTAGACCCTTAGAGAAATCTTGGGCAGAATCTTGGTAAAAAAATACTACATTAATGCTACACCTCACTTACTTCTTCCCTCGTACTAAGCTTAGGTTAGGTACATCAGGGTAGGCGTATTTTAGAAGCACCAGTTGAGTACTTTTTAGCTTTGTTATTTATGTATGTATTTATCTATGGTTTAGGAACCATACAATGCTCTCACAGTAATATTTTATTGTACTCTTTATACTGTATGCATTATATTTTATAACCAGTTTTACGATTGTAGCAGTTCATTTCATACGCTTAAGAAATAAGACTGTTCAATAAAACCGTCTCTCTATTTCTCTGCACCTCTGGCGAAACGAAGCTTGCATGATTGACTGAGTGAAATATCTGTCTATTGTTTCCACGACTCTGAAGATACATTTTATCTTGGGGAACCAAAGTTGTCATGTTTATGCGGTTGTCAGAGACTAATCCCTTCTTGTGAATTCGAGAAAGTTTCTAGTGACCTCTAAGCTAGCTGGCACACACAATTAAGTCTAGTATATTCGATAGAGACCTAGTCGACCTCAGTCCCATGTCTAATCTATAGGATATACTATTCCAATGCGTAGAGCCTATTGGGAATATAGGAACTACACTACAGTATAGTTTCATAGACATACACCTAGGGGCTAATGACCTGGCTTGCCTGGGACGAAGGGTTGTTGTTGAGTCCAGGGGCAGGCGAGTTACAGGGCATGACCTTCCTAGTGGGCTGAGGGGGAAGACAGATAGTCGGGCAACTGTGCTGTCCTGTGGCGGTAAGGTCATGATTGCTAAGTATAGTTTTCGGTCCTTAGCGGTCAGCAACATGTAACTCCAGGGGCAGTGACAGCCTGGGGCAAAGTATCCGTCCGATAAGCTGTGCCCCCTGCACAAGCCGACTCCGGTGGAGTAATTTCTCTTAGTTTGCTGGGATCAGGAGGCTGCCTGTCATTGACCTTGCCGTAGGCTCTAGAGTGGAAACGCAGAAAGTGAATACATGCATTGTTAGATTTACAGTAGGAGTGTCATGTGTATTAGAGTTAAGGTTAGCCATGTGACATCATCGGTCTAACAATGTATCTGTCCTTTCTGCGTAATTGTACATAATGTTAATACATAATGTTTTTTAATTTTGTAATAAATAAATACGGCCGGGGGGTTACACCCACCTAATCCAAAAATTGGTGTGGTCTCAATACTTACCTTGAAGGAGAGAGGGAGACCCAATCCGGACAAGGGCTGGCTGTATTTACAAAGGTAAAAAGGGGACTTGGGGGAGTACCAGGCCATATGGACAAGGCGGAGCACTAAAAGCGCGCGCCGCCATTATGGCGGTCGGACCTGTCCCCGGGGGAAAGAAGGAGGTGTGAGCACTCCCACCTCCCCCATAACAGTCCAGTAGGTGGGTTTCTGCGGGGCGTGAACCGGAAGCATTTTAGTGCTTCCGGTTCACAAGGACATCCAGCAGCAGGGTCCGATTTGTTTAGACTGGCCTGGCCCGTGCCCCCCCTTTTAAAAAGGGTGTGGGGAGCAGAACAGTCTCTTGTTCCTACGCTTCCCACGGGCACAGCACCCGGGCCACCAGCGGACCGTAATTTCTTTGCCCCACCCACCATCCCCTATGTCAGGCAATTTAAATGTGTTGGTCAGGAATGTATTTTGATGGTTCTCTAAAAAAAATTCATTACAGGTATCTCGGGAGATTGCATTAATGTAAACTCGATGATTGGGTACATTTTAATGGTGTCTGTCAGTAATGTATTTGTTATGTTCTTTTAATTTTATTGCAGGTATCTCAGGAGACAGAAGTAATGTAAATTTGATGATTCAGTACATTTTAGATGTGTTTTCCAGTAATGTATTTGCTTTGTTCATCTACCTTTATTGCAGGTATCTCAGGAGATAGAAGTAATGTAAAGTTGTTGATTGGTTTATTTTGAATCTGTTTGTCAGTAATGTATTTGCTTTGTTCTTTTACTTTTATTGCAGGTATCTCAGGAGATATAGTTAATGTAAATATGATGTTTTGGTGAATTTATAATAAAAGTGTCAATATTTGTAAGCTTTTCAAGTACAGGATTGGTTAATACAGAGTTATGTAATTGAAATGTGTAACGTTGAATAAATGTCAGTACATGTTAATTGATTTCAGGTAATAATGTCGTATTTAGTTGTGTGTGTTTCCGGTAAGGTGGTAAGGCCATGATTGGTAAGCATAGTCTTCGTTTCTTAGCGGTCAGAAACATGTAACTCCAGGGGTAGTGACAGCCGGTAGAGAGGCTGTCGGGGTGCGGCCGCCGAGGGAGTCATTCTTACCTGTGGGCACGTGGCCACCCCCGCATTCGCATGGGCATCAGGGCGCAAGTATGCAGTATTTCTGCAGCCCCCGTTATGGAGTTTAAGGCACAGGGCGTAGGGGGGGTCCGGGGGAAAGTATCCGTCCGATAAGCTATACCCCCTGAGCAAGCCGACTCCAGTGGAGTAATTTCTCGTAGTTTGCTGGGATCTGGAGGCTGCCAGTCATTGATTGACCTTACCGTAGGCTCTAGAGGGGACACGCAGAAAGTGAATATATGCATTGTTAGATTTACAGTAGGAGTGTTGTGTGTATTAGCGTTAAAGTTAGCCATGTGACATCTGGCCTTTCTGCGTAATTGTACATAATGTTAATAAATAATGTTTTTTTAATTTTCTAATAAATAAATACGGCCGGGGGTTACACCCCCTAATCCAAAAATTGGTGTGGTCTCAAAACCTGAAATCGATGCCTTGCAGCAGAACTCTGATGCAAAACCAATCGCACAGCTTCTACAGAGCACGTCACAACCTTGTTTTGATTAAAGTTTGTTTTTATTCTGTCATTTTTTTCCACTTATAGTCACACTTACCTTGCTTATACACGATGAAACAGTCCAAATTTCCTTAGCTTCACATAAAATAGTTGTGCCAATCCTGGCCTCGTACTACTTCACGTTAAGGACATATAATTCATGAAAACAGCTATAATCATATTCCCAATGCATTTCGGGCCTTTTTTTGCCCTTCCTCAGGGGAAGCTGTTAAGATTGAAAAGGCAGAGGAAGCCCATGTTAGTCCTCGGTACTACAACGCTATCACGCATTTTCCCCAAAAATCATTTTAACATTGTGATTTATAAGTTTCCCTAATCTCACCCAATACACAATAAACAAACCCACTAGCCCTCAATGTTTATTCCCTACATGTGCAGAGTTTACAGAACGCGATAACCTCCCCCGCTCCTTCCTCGATGTAAAACCTGCCCATATATTCGTGGTCTCAATACTTGCCTTGAAGGAGGGAGGGAGACCCCATCCGGACAAGGGCTGGCTGTGGGTACCAAAGGTAAAAAGGAGACTTGGGGAAGTACCAGGCCATATGTTTCTACAAAGCACAGGTTGGTTTGGAAACATCTTCTGAACTCAGAACTATCTTCATAATTCAAAGTTGCTTTTCTTGCTGGCCACAGAGCACAGATACAGAGGTGAGAGTTTGTGCCGTGGTGTTTACTTGTAATAAGCCCTATAGGAGTAGGGACTCAGTCCCATGCAATCAGTTGGAATGACAGTTCCTCAGCCTTTACACATCAAGCCTGTCTGTGACAAGGCAGGAGACATCCAACATGTAGGTCAGCCACCTCAAGGTCAGGAGCAGAGCTTTTCATTTAGCCCTTGAACCCCTTGCACCCACACGAGGGTCATGTAAACACAGGTCTCGAGGCACACAGGAATCAGCCAGGCTCGAGCGTTTTGGATTATCCAGGGCACAGCGCACTGCATTACTTTTGGGGTAGGCCCTGATGGGGCTGCACTAATGCCCGTTACCCATGGAAGCAGAGGAGCCGTGTCCCCTTCCCACATCTAAATGCCAGCCTGGACAACGTGTGTGTCACTGAGGGAAGTTTCTGTGGAATTAGGAACATTCCGCAGACTTTTCAATGGTGATCTTCAGCTCTCCTTTCTCTCAGAAAATTGTATCCGAGGGCTCAAGTTCAGAAACTGATCATTGCTGTCCTTCAAGCACAGCTGTACACAAGAGGGGTTTACATTCAAATAAATCCGAGGACAACAACGCTTTCTTGTAAAGCGCAGGAATGGTGCACGCACGGTCAGTCACATTAATGTTTATTTTTATATAGAATGGTGCATGGTGGTTCGGTCACACTTTATTTTTCTATATGTGACTTGCCCACCCTGACAACTTTGTCTCTGCAATTTGTGCAAATAAGTCCCACCATACGTAATTGCCACATAACAACTCATTGATTCAGAGAAAGTACTTATCTCAAATTAATATTCTTTGTCAACAAAGTCGGGAAACGGCGGGAAACATCGACCTTCAGGAACACAGGTGCAGTTTACCTGACTTCACCTGAGGCACAGTTAAGCTCCTTGAAGCCAGATGTCCGCTAAGGCAGGTGGGATGCTGCACTCCAGGGATTTAGCTTGAAAGTTTTGCCTGTTAAAACTCAGCACAGCACATAGAGCATATGTATGTAATTTACATTTTGCGATTCTCAAATAGCGATTTTTAAGGAATCGCTATTTGAGAATTGCAAAATGGAATGTATGTAATAAATCACAATTTTTTTGTGAATCTCTAAAATTCCTTAATTGCGATTTGCAAATTGCGAATCGCAATTAAGGAATGAGTGTCCCATTCATTCCTATGGGCCAAGAGGCCCATAGGAATGAATGAGGATACATTCTCAAATTGCGATTTTCTATGAGAAAATCGCTATTTGAGAATCGCAATTCCAAGGGTGCCAAGGTGTCCAAAGGACACCTGTTGCACTCCTGGAATGTGCATGTATGTACATGTGGCGCACAGACATGCCCTAAGGGCATGTCTGTGCGCCACATGGCACTTTGAATTTTTTTTTTAAATTCACTTTAACAGGAAAACGCGAAATACCATCTACTTGAAGTAAGTGGTATTTTGAGATTCCTTAGGCCAAATTCCCAATTTCTGAGGCACCCCTACATAGCATTTAAGGAATCGCAAAATTGCGATTCCTTAAATGCTTGAGCAAAATAAGGAATCACAATTTTAGCGATTCCTTATTTTGCCATGTGGCCCATACATACCAAAACGCCGTTTGCGATTCGCAAATGCCAGAATTCTGCGAATTCCAGCGTTTGCGAATCGCAAACGGCTTCCTACATATGCCCCTTAGTCCCAAGTGTCAGTGGAGAAGTGAAGCAGTGGCCATGAACCATCCAATCCAAGCCAGCCCGCTGGAAGTCCCTTTATTGAGCGAAGAATGCCGCTGTGCATCATCCATTCCACACCTGCTCAAAGAAGTTGTATTTGAATGAATGGGACATTCAGTGGCAGGATATGACAATGTTTGACTCCAATTTTTCACATATTGTCACCCTCGAAAATAAGCTGCAATCCATTAATAGCCCTATCACTGTCCTAGAGGGAACAGATGTGGAGCAGCGGCCAGGGCAGCTGACTTCGGAATCACGGGGGCTCACGCTCCAATCACCGTCGGCAGGTTAGCCCAGCACCACGTGCCGCTGGGCAATAGCTTGCTTAATCTTCCCGACGGCCCCCAGTGCCTTAACAACCTTAGGGGTAATTGTTCGTGCTTTACAATACCGGATTATTATTATTATTATTATTATTATTATTAGAACTCACATACTGTACAGAAATTGCAACATACCCCAGCTGAATTCCACCAAGTGCATAAAGGTTATTTGCTTTGTAAAAACTGCGAAAGACACCTTGAAAGGACCCCTGTCATACGAATGAGATCTTCAATGTAGAATTTGCTGCTATTTTACAGCTAACCTCCAGCACAAGGACAGGAAGATGACTGCATGTCTCGAGTCCTTGAAGTCATTGTATTACAACATCACTATAATATCTCAAATTCCTGGTAACTGACCATGGGAATTAAAAGGTGCATATCATTGTTTATGCAACTAATTGATCAGGGAGGTGGTTTGGACTTTACAGTTGTTATTTCTCAGACACAATTGCGCTGTGGATATGTTTGCCTTTCTCCCAAAAAAATTACACTTTACCACCACCACACAAGGGTGAGAAAAGGAGTCTTTAAGGAGTGGTTGGTTTGTCTGTGTGACATCTACAAGAAATGGGTAGTGCATGAGGAATCTCCACCCTAAGCCTGACAATTGTTTTATTTACAGTGGAAATTGCCCATGCAACTGTGTTTGAATCACAAAACAAGTTCACTTTGCCCACAGTCCCTTTTTAAAGGGCTTCTGGGCAGGGAAACTATTGTGGATTGTCTGTTTGCAAAAGAGAATTGACACCCTTTTAAAACAGCCTTAAGTAGTAATCAGAAGGAGAAAAATCAATGCACTCACTTTTCTAAGTAGACAGTACAAGAGTCATACTTCCCTGCAGCTAAAAAGCGAACTTTTAAATTGGAGATGTGTTGCATAAGGAATCAATAAAAAAATTCAGAAGGAGAAATACCGTGAAGGGGGTATTTGCCAATTACCAGTATCTGTCAATCTACCTTTAGACTGACTTGAAGATTTTGGCTGTGCCAGTATTGACTAATTTTGAAATGTTGAAGCAGTGTCGCAGTCATAAATTTGTAGACGCCAATTCTTTCTATCACAGGTTTACGGAATTAAAGAAGTGATTATCCAAGCATAGTGCTTAACTTGAGCCGGCAGCAGTTGCAGGTGGGGCCTAGTGGCACTCATTTTTGGGGACCAGCACTTATTTTCTTCATTTGACTTTGACCCAGAGCAAGAGAGAGAAAAAACACAATATGGGAATAAAGAGGAAGAGAAACATGGAAAACAATGATACAGGGAGAACGCAGGGACCTACAAGTGAGAGATGAAGTGGCCGGCAGTGTCTGGTGGTAGTTTAGAATAGATACATGGAGTGGAATCAAGACTATGCAGCCTTGGTATGCAGCACGCCCGCATTCAACTGCATCAGCCAAGGGCTTTGGAGCGAACCTTTGGCCCCCGCTTATTCTCATACAAACTAAGCACTGACCAAGCATAATTAGATTTAAAGACACAATTGTACTTGTGTTCAAAACATAAAGCCCTTTAAAATAAAATGATCTTTTAGCCAAAGTATAAGAAACAGCTCAGATGTATTTGAAGTAATTGAAACCTACTGTCTACAATAATAAACAAGCATTTTACATAGGGTTGATATAACTGTGAGCGACCTACTATATATAGGTTTTAAAAAAAATGTTCTTTAGCGCCACGTTTGTATCTATTGAGACACTTTTTTTTACATGATTTTACAAAAGTGATATAAACTGTTAAAGAATATTAAAGTGTGTAAAATTACAAGTTAGTGAGCTAATAGTGAAGACAGCAGAGGTAAGTATCTCCCACACACACATTTTGGCAACTGAAATGAGGTAAACACATTTTGTGAGAATGCGTGGAATGAGAGGGAGGCCAGGGTGGTAGAGAAAGGCGACAGACCATATTATGCATTGCCCGTGGTCATAGTCTCGCCAGAAGGGCTTTACACATTCATTGCATCACACGTTTTACCATGCTATCACTTCCTTACAAAGTTCCTTTATTCAGCACATCTATGTATAAACATATGTGTACGGCTGGACTCAGTATACAATTAATCAAGAGGGAGGGATCACTTGTCCTGCGTGAACCAGGGTATGCAGGAGATCGAACAACGGTGTCTCCAAAATTAAACCCTCATGCACGTGTAGGGTAGCGTGATAAGCAGTATATCTTGATTCTCCGCTCTTCTGACACGTGTGTGCATAATCATCGGGTTTTTCGGTATGCAGCCTCCACCAGGAGGATCTTACCCTCGGTAAAAACAGTAGTGACCCAGTGATGTGGAGGGAGTGTAGGACAATAAAAATCCCCCGGAGACCCAGTAAACGGACTTTTATTAAATCTGGGTTCGGGTGGATCCCATTAGGGGAATGCTCCAGTCATGTGCGCTCTGTTGAAAAAGTTAAGTTTTCAGGACGCACTAGCATTCAAAATGATTTAAAATGGCCATTTTAAATCAAAATCATTACCGCTTATCACGCTACCCTACACGTGCATGAGGGTTTAATTTTGGAGACACCGTTGTTCGATCTCCTGCATACCCTGGTTCACCCAGGACAAGTGATCCCTCCCTCTTGATTAATTGTAATTACCCAAGGAAACTGAGGGATCAGTACTTTCCTTCTCCCCCCCCCAATTGATTAGCATATGGACTCAGTATACTTCACGGTTCTTCTCCTGTGTTTTTCATGTCTGACCTTTTGCCTTAGGATGAATTAAGATTACACTGCTGCTTAACATCTGACTGTCACATTTATAAGCGTTGGGGCAAAGTTTGTTGCTTAAAATGTTTTCTTGAAAATTGGTTAAGCAAGCAAAACAAGCATGGAGATTTCACAAGGCGTTACCAAGCTACAGAACGCTTCATAAAAGAAGTCTACTAGCTTACCTCCGGTTCATGGACCACAACCGTAGAATTCTCTTAAAACACCGTGGAGCATTAGCTGAACTGTTGTAACATCTCCATAAAAAGTTATGTGGAATGCAGCTTTATGTCACTTCCTGTAGAATAGGAATGTGCCACATTAATTAGCCTATCCATATTTTGACTGGTCTGTTTTTATATTCAATTACTATTTATGACTAGGAGACTGGGATTCTGCTGAAGCTGAAAGCAATGCACCTCTACATCAAATATTACAAAGAATGTAGGTAAGTGTGCTGCTGAGAAACTGAAAATTAGCCTTTCCCTGCCTCAGAGAATGGCTTGACTTCAAAGCTTTGGAAAAGCAAACACCACACTTATTACAAATTGTTATAGAACTAAAAAGAAAAAGAATAAATGCATTTCGTGTCCATCACCTTGTGTGCCAAGAAGTAACATACCGTTGACAACATTTTGCAAGAGTGTCTCATCTTAAAAATGTGTCTTAATTAAAGAGTGCTCCTGCCCATTTCCACTTTCCGTGTTCTTCCAGGACCTCTGGCCAGTGCCACGCTCACCAGTATTGCAGACTAGAAACCCAACCTCAATCCAAAGAATAATATTGTGAAAATTATTTGAACGTCAATTGCAATTTTAGCGATTTCAAAGATTCCTTTGGTTGAAGATGCGATGATAGCCTGAAACACCACAACACTGTAATCCCAGAAACATAGTAACGTACAACGTTTGCTTACCACTATGAGCTAGTCACATCAAGACAAAACACAATACAAGCAGATCCTCTGCTGTTTTAAACACAATGGCCATAGATGACCAGACTTCCCACTAACTAGCCAGCAAAACTGCGCAAGAGTGCATTTTAATCAAAGAGACCTGTATCCAATGGAGTATTGTCCTGAGCCCTCAAACTTTATGCCCGGTAGCCCAGACTCACCATCAGTGCTCCCATGAACAGTTGCCACCCAGTGGCAGCTCCTCCGCTCAGGCGGAGGAACACCGCCTCACTGCTCTGTGAGCAGTGGAAAAAAGATTTCAAATGATAATAACACCATGTTATTATCCTTTTATTTCTCTGAGGCACTTTTGCTGGGTGGGGCTGGGCAGCAGGGAGAGGAGTGGTTGGGGCACATGCCGGTTTGGATGGCTGTCTTGGGCCAGGCAAACAGTCATGCACACTAAGCATGGGCGTAAAATCCGCTCCGCTCGCGGATTTTTCGGATTTTCGGCAAATCCGCAATCCGCGAACGCTCGCGAATTTGTCGAAAATCCGTGAATCCGCTCGCGGCGGATTTTTTGCTTGGTTGCGGCGCGCGGCGTGGTGCACGGCGTTCACTTTCCGTCATTTTAGCGTTTGCCGAGTTGTTTTTCTTTGCGAGTGACGCGCCATTTTAGATCTTGCTGCGTGTTCCCGCGGGAGTTTGTCGCCCGCGAATACGTACTCGCGGCTTGCCACCTTGCACAGCACACCTCGCGAGAGTTCGCAATTGCGAACACGTAGTTGCGGCGGAAAGGAACAATCTCGCACTTGCGAAATAGAGATTTTGCCATTTCGCACAAGAAAATCACCAGCAAACAGGATAAACCTTCTGAAAATTATGATTTTTATCAGAATCACTCCTCAGGTTGACATTTGCATGGCTTTTTTTTTTTGCAAGGAGTCCATTTTGGGGGGGGGGGAGGAAGGAAGTGCCCCACAGTCTCCAACTTCCTGTTCCTGTCCAGCAGGCTCCTCCCAGTGCTTTGTCCATCTCCTGGTCACTTTCATTTGGATCTGGAGCTGGAAGGATTACTTTTTGTGGGTGCTGCTGGATATTTGGATTTGAGGCCTTTTTGACTGTCTTTGGATCACTTTTGGATTAGAAATCAACTTTCACAAGTAAGTTTGTTTGGGGCATTACAGTTGCTGCAAGTAAAATTTTGGAACTTTTTCAGAACATTAAATAAATTATATTGTGGGTAGCCACAGTATCCAGTAGGACCAGGGTTGGTTAGGGGTGCATGATACAACTGTTTTGTTGAATTTAAACACCATTGAGGCCATGGATGGGCTGGGATTGTGCTGATTTTTGTCTTTTTTTTGGGACTGCTGGTGGGGCCCTTTGCCCAGGGGTGGTGAGTGTTGCATGGGCCTAGTCTTTCTGTGGGGTGTCTTCTTAAATTTAAACATAATTGAGGCCATGGATGGGCTGGGATTGTGCTTATTTTATTGTTTTTTGTCGTTTTTGGGGGGCTGCTGGTGTGGCCTTTTGCCCAGGGGTGGTGGGTGGTGCATGGACTGAGTGTGCCTGTGGTGTGGTCTCACTCTCTTTAATGTAAACATCATGGATGGCATTGGATTGTGGTGATTTCTGGCTGTTTTTCTGTTTTTTGGGGGTGTACTGTTGATGTGGACTGGTCATGTGGGTGGTGGTGGTGGCCATCTTGAGTGCTGGCTGGTACAGGCAACATGTGCCTGGGGTGTAAGGGGCCATTTTGAGGAGAGGCAGTGTCTGAGGCCTGCACTTATTTTGCCTACTTTTCATCCATTATGCCCAGGGGTAGTGAGTGTTGCATGGGCCTAGTGTTTCTGAGGGGTGTCTTCTTGAATTTAAACACCATTGAGGCCATGGATGGGCTGGGATTGTGCTGATTTTATTGTTTTTTGTCGTTTTTTTGGGCCTGCTGGTGGGGCCCTTTGCCCAGGGGTGGTGACTGAGTGTTGCATGGGCCTAGTCTTTCTGTGGGGTGTCTTCTTGAATTTAAACATAATAGAGGCCATGGATGGGCTGGGATTGTGCTTATTTTATTGTTTTTTGTCGTTTTTGGGGGGCTGCTGGTGTGGTGTGGCCTTTTGCCCAGGGGTGGTGGGTGGTGCATGGACTGAGTGTGCCTGTGGTGTGGTCTCACTCTCTTTAATGTAAACATCATGGATGGCGTTGGATTGTGGTGATTTCTGGCTGTTTTTCTGTTTTTTGGGGGTGTACTGTTGATGTGGACTGGTCATGTGGGTGGTGGTGGTGGCCATCTTGAGTGCTGGCTGCTACAGGCAATATGTGCTTGGGGTGTAAGGGGCCATTTTGAGGAGAGGCAGTGTCTGAGGCCTGCACTTATTTTGCCTACTTTTCATCCATTATGCCCAGGGGTAGTGAGTGTTGCATGGGCCTAGTGTTTCTGAGGGGTGTCTTCTTGAATTTAAACACCATTGAGGCCATGGATGGGCTGGGATTGTGCTGATTTTATTGTTTTTTGTCATTTTTGGGGGGCTGCTGGTGTGGCCTTTTGCCCAGGGGTGGTGGTGCATGGACTGAGTGTGCCTGTGGTGTGGTCTCACTCTCTTTAATGTAAACATCATGGATGGCATTGGATTGTGGTGATTTCTGGCTGTTTTTCTGTTTTTTGGGGGTGTACTGTTGATGTGGACTGGTCATGTGGGTGGTGGTGGTGGCCATCTTGAGTGCTGGCTGGTACAGGCAACATGTGCCTGGGGTGTAAGGGGCCATTTTGAGGAGAGGCAGTGTCTGAGGCCTGCACTTATTTTGCCTACTTTTCATCCATTATGCCCAGGGGTAGTGAGTGTTGCATGGGCCTAGTGTTTCTGAGGGGTGTCTTCTTGAATTTAAACACCATTGAGGCCATGGATGGGCTGGGATTGTGCTGATTTTATTGTTTTTTGTCGTTTTTTTGGGCCTGCTGGTGGGGCCCTTTGCCCAGGGGTGGTGAGTGTTGCATGGGCCTAGTCTTTCTGTGGGGTGTCTTCTTGAATTTAAACATAATAGAGGCCATGGATGGGCTGGGATTGTGCTTATTTTATTGTTTTTTGTCGTTTTTGGGGGGCTGCTGGTGTGGCCTTTTGCCCAGGGGTGGTGGGTGGTGCATGGACTGAGTGTGCCTGTTGTGTGGTCTCACTCTCTTTAATGTAAACATCATGGATGGCATTGGATTGTGGTGATTTCTGGCTGTTTTTCTGTTTTTTGGGGGTGTACTGTTGATGTGGACTGGTCATGTGGGTGGTGGTGGTGGCCATCTTGAGTGCTGGCTGGTACAGGCAACATGTGCCTGGGGTGTAAGGGGCCATTTTGAGGAGAGGCAGTGTGCCTGCACTTATTTTGCCTACTTTTCATCCATTATGCCCAGGGGTAGTGAGTGTTGCATACTTGCATGTCCGTAGTCTTTCTGTGGGGTGTCTTCAATGTAAACATCATGGATGGCATGGGATTGTGCTCATTTTTCTGTGTTTTGTCGATTTTTTGGGGTGTATAACTGAACTGATGTTCCTCTGTCTTCCATTGCTTTTAGGTGCACAAGAAGACTCAAGAGAACCACCAGTGCCAGGAAGAAGTCCTGCAGCGGTGTGTGTGTGCAGCATAACGTCACGCGACGTCACGTCTGGACACAGAACCCTCTGCAACTCGTGCAACTGCTGCCCGCTGACCTGCTCTGAAGAAGATGGCCCCAAAAAAAGTAACCCGTAGCTCCTCTAGCAAGAAAGGTGCCAGTAAGGAGCAGAAGAAGCAAGTTACCAAGGACACTGGTGTGCCGCCCGCCCCTTTTTTTGGGAGTAAAAAAAAAAGTATGCCTGCAGCAGCAGCGGGATCTGCTGGGGACCAAGCTGGCAGCAGCACCCCCGCTCCATTGGGCTCAGTGCCACCACCACCACCACGCCAACTTAAGTCCAAGCCCTTGAGTGCTGCAGAGGCAGCCAGTATAGTTCTTCAATCACCATCGACCAGTGATGTTGGCTCATCGCAAGAAAGCAGCAGCAATGTCCCTCAATCAACACAGGTTGTTGTAGCTCATCTGACGAGTGTTGAACAACCACAGCCGCAACAACAATCACATGTGCAAGTACAAGCCCAAGTACATGTGGAAGGAGAGGCAGCGCAAGGATATGCGCAAGCAGAGGTGCATGGAGGGTCACAAGTGCCCACAATAGTTGTTCCTCCCGAAGTAGGGGCACATCAGGAAATCGACAATCAAGGCGAGGTATCATTTGAGGAAGCCACTCCTCCTGATGATCCTTCATTGTCTTCCACACCCCTAGCAAGGAAGAGATCAAGGGTGGTGTCTACATCTTCTTCAAGCACACCTCCTTCTGATGATACGGATCAAACTTGGGAACCAGCACCACAGCCGTCTGAGAGTGAGGCACACCATGATCCAACAAAGGTACTTAAGCGTAAAAGGAAGCTCGTCCAAAGTCTCAGACTTATGGAGTGTGATGAGGCTCAACAAGAAGTGGCGGATACTGCTGCTGATGAAGACTCTGCCAACGACGACCCAGTCATCATAAAGGTCACTGCAGCCCCAGCGGGCATGCAGCAAACAGACATTTTGACCCTAGCCCGAAGAGCTGCTGCGCGTGATGATGATGATGATGATGTTGTCGATGAGGAGGCAGTGGAAACACCACAATCATTGGAGTTAAGTAGTACACCAACTCGTCCCGCTTCCATATTTCTTTCTGGCAAGAAGAGACCTGCGTCAACCTCGACCTTAATTAGTGGCGGTGAAAGTGGAAAACGTACAAAAGTTGGCCAATCCAGATCCTCCACTTCATCTGGCATTAGCTTCATGACCACCACCACCAGTATCGCCGCCTCCTCCAGGTCCCACAGACACTTCAAGTCCCCAGTTTGGGACTTCTTTACTGTTTGTCCCAAAAATCCAAAGTTTGCCATTTGTACCCTTTGTAAGCTTGCAGTTAGTCGTGGTAAGCCAGGTAGCAACTATGGTACCGGCGGCCAGAGTGGTCATCTTGAGAGAAAGCACGCTGTCCAATGGTTTGCGCACCTAGCTGCGATCAAGAAAGGCCAAAATCAAGGAAACGTTGATGTTTCATCTGATGTTGACGAGCAGGAAGAAGACGTGTCAAACACTTCCCTTACACCCAGTACCCCTCTCAGCAGCACACCCAATGTGAGGCACACTAAGAGTGTTGGAGCGAGTGAGACACCAACGCACAAAAGTTCACCAGCGAGCAAAATTGGGTCAACGAAGTCATTATCAGCCCGTAAATGCTTGGTCCAGGGCAACATTAGAACAATGCTTACTTCAGAGGTGCCATATGAACGCAACCACCCACTGACGCGTCTGTATAACACTAAGCTGGCTAAAATGCTAGCTGTGGACCTTCTACCTTTTTCTTTTGTAGAAGCGGTAGGTTTTCTTGAATTAGTTGCAACGCTCTGCCCTAAATGGAAGGTTCCGAGCCGGTTCTATTTTGCCAGAGTTGCGGTTCCAGCACTACATGAAGATGTGCTGCAGGCGATTGGGGCAGCTTTGCAGAAGAGTGCTGTTCACACAATACATCTGACAACAGACATGTGGACCAGTGGCCCAGGCGATGATTACATGTGCATCACTGCACACTGGGTCTCTTTTTCAGGTGTTATAGCAAAGCTAAACGCAGGTGTTGACCCGGACCAAGTTTTCAAAGCTGCTCGGAAACATGCAACACTAGCCATGTTTGGCTTGGAGAAAAGTCACACAGCAGAAAACCTTTTGCAAGAGTTTAACAAAAAGGTCTTGACAATGCTATCCCCCCTAAAACGCAAGATTGGTTATGTTTCCACGGATAATGGCGCCAATGTAGTTAAGGCCATGTCGGAGGGTGGCTATGTTAGAGTGCCGTGTTTGGCGCACTGTATCAACCTGGTAGTTCAAAAATTCTTGAGTGATAAAGAGAGTCCAGCGTTCGAGGTAATGGCCACCTGCCGCAAAATGTGCAACCATTTCAGCCATTCTTTTAAGGCCCGGAAGCATCTGCGGAGACTGCTACTTCAACGTGGAATGCCAGTGAAAGCACTCATCCAGGAGGTGGCAACACGTTGGAACTCAACCTTCTACATGCTTGAGCGTCTGCATGAGCAGTATACGGTACTCGATCACTATTTCTTGACAGAGGCTACATCTCAGAAGGAGGACCTGCGGATGAGTAAGGCGCAATGGGCCATAGTTAAAAGCCTGACAGACATGCTTCGTCCTTTTGAGTTCTTCACGCGTGCAGTCAGCCAGGAGGACTGTAATTTGGGAAAAGCTATCCCATTGTTGTGCATACTGGAGCACCAACTGATGGCGGTTTCTTCTGAGTTTGAAAAAGATGAAAAAAAAAAAAACCATTTCATTTTGTCTGAGAAATTATTACATCGCCTACGTGGTGATGAACGTCTTAAAAACATCAACTCAGATCAGCATTACATTTGTGCTACTATTCTGGATCCACGCTACAAAAAGGCGCTGGCAGACAACGCATTCTTTCCTTTCGCTGATGCAGATGTTCAAAAGTACAAACATTGGTTAGCCTGGTCAGCCAAGAGGTTTGAAAAAGAACGGCAGGTTATTGAAGGAGAAGCCAGTACATCAGCATCAGCAGGCCATCCGCAGTCACAAGAATCCACTTCTGCACCTGTGGCTGGGGCACAAGTGACCTCTCAGCCGTTAAAGACACCGGCAACTGGATCATCTGCACCACACACAATGACAACACTAACAGTGGCTGGGGAGGAGGATTGGCTAAGTTTGATGGGGTATGGTTCTCGAAAAAATGTCACAGGCACAGCAAAAAGTAAGCAAAGTGGAGGAACAGTTGATGACCTTGAGTCGATGGTGCAGGACTATCTGAATGACTCAACAGTGGTCTTTCTTAATGAGGAGCCATTGCAGTATTGGCATGGCAAAACACAATTGTGGCCACAGCTCTACAACCTGGCTATAAACTATTTGTCTTGCCCACTCGCAAGTGTGTCTTCTGAACGTGTTTTCAGTGCTGCTGGTGGCATTGTAACTCCCAAACGGAGCCGCCTATCGCCCAAAAATGTGGAGCGGCTGACAATGATCAAGATGAATCAGCACCTCATACCACCAGATTACAAAGTGCGAGAAAGCACGCCACATGAAGACGAGGAGGACAGCAACGTAGATGAGGGGATTTTTTCTCTGTTCGGTGCCACTGACCTCATCCAGCCTGAATTCGCAGAGTATGATGACGAAATCTTGTTCTTATTCCCTGACACCGAGCCCTGAAAATGAGACAATCAATCAAGAACTTTCTTTTTCGTCCTTATTCACTTTTATTCCTGTGTGCTTTGTGTCTCTCTTTCTTTGTTTTGCACAGTTAATTTAATTCAAACTTTAATCACCTAATCCCAAAAACAAGACCATCATCAGAACTGTCTTCACTTGTTTGCTTATTGATTTGAAGGTGCCGCAGTCTACATTCCTCAGGTTCACAAGTTCTGAAGAACATGCTCCTCTATCCTCCTCCTCCAGACTGCGATTTACCTCCAAGCAGAGTGCTGGATTACGCACAATGAAGAAAGACTCAGCACTTGTGGGGGTGTTGTACTTCTTTGCGGGTGAGTTGACGGTTTTGGGCCCATTGCTGTGAAGCTCTAATAATGGACAAAAGTGTTTTGGACCAAATATGAGTTGGAAATTTCTTGCCGTTTTTGCTGACTTGCTTGCCTTTGAGGTGCTCTTTGGCGGGGTTCCGGGGGTTTGTGTGTAATTTTTGGTGTCTGTCGAAGCACTGCTGCGACAGTCTAATCTTGATTGCATTTGCTTTTCAGGAAATCTGTGGTGGAAAACAGGAGTTATGATGATTGATGATGATGACCTAGCTGAACAGCGCGGCATTTGGAACGAAGGCCGAGAGATATTGTAACTTGTAAGTATGAGATTTAGCTTTTTCGCTGTTTGGGGGTGTTGTCGGGTGTTTTTTTGCGGGTGGGTTGGCGCCGGCGGGTCTTGCCTGGGGCATTCCTGGGAAGGTCTAATACCGGATACAAGTGTTTTGGACAAAATCCATAAGGAACAGCCTTTTTTTTGCCATTTCTTCAGACATCTTGCTCAATGTAGCGTTTTGGGGGGCTTCCTGCTGTTCGTGGGTGGGTTGCGGCCGGGGTCTCTGTCGAAGCACTGCTGCGACAGTCTAATCTTGATTGCATTTGCTTTTCAGGAAATCCGTGGTGGAAAACAGGTTATGATGATTGATGATGATGACGACCTAGCTGCACAGCGCCGCGTTTGGACCGAAGGCCGAGAGACATTGTAAGTATGAGATTTAGCTTTTTCGCTGTTTGGTGGTGTTGTGTCGGGTGTTTTTTTGCGGGTGGGTTGGCGCCGGCGGGTCTTGCCTGGGGCATTCCTGGGAAGGTCTAATACCGGATACAAGTGTTTTGGACAAAATCCATAAGGAACAGCCTTTTTTTTGCCATTTCTTCAGACATCTTGCTCAATGTAGCGTTTTGGGGGGCTTCCTGCTGTTCGTGGGTGGGTTGCGGCCGGGGTCTCTGTCGAAGCACTGCTGCGACAGTCTAATCTTGATTGCATTTGCTTTTCAGGAAATCCGTGGTGGAAAACAGGAGTTATGATGATTGATGATGATGACGACCTAGCTGCACAGCGCCGCGTTTGGACCGAAGGCCGAGAGACATTGTAAGTATGAGATTTAGCTTTTTCGCTGTTTGGTGGTGTTGTGTCGGGTGTTTTTTTGCGGGTGGGTTGGCGCCGGCGGGTCTTGCCTGGGGCATTCCTGGGAAGGTCTAATACCGGATACAAGTGTTTTGGACAAAATCCATAAGGAACAGCCTTTTTTTTGCCATTTCTTCAGACATCTTGCTCAATGTAGCGTTTTGGGGGGCTTCCTGCTGTTCGTGGGTGGGTTGCGGCCGGGGTCTCTGTCGAAGCACTGCTGCGACAGTCTAATCTTGATTGCATTTGCTTTTCAGGAAATCCGTGGTGGAAAACAGGAGTTATGATGATTGATGATGATGACGACCTAGCTGCACAGCGCCGCGTTTGGACCGAAGGCCGAGAGACATTGTAAGTATGAGATTTAGCTTTTTCGCTGTTTGGTGGTGTTGTGTCGGGTGTTTTTTTGCGGGTGGGTTGGCGGGTCTTGCCTGGGGCATTCCTGGGAAGGTCTAATACCGGCTAGAAGTTAGTTGGACAAAATCCATAAGGAAACACCAGTTTTGGCACTTTTTGTAAGTTAGGGTTCGTTAGGGTTAGCCCTAGCAGCAGGATTGCATGTGTTTAGGGGGGTTCGATTGCAACGCGGTTCTGTTGTTGTAGAGCACTGTTGGAGCGATGCTGGCTATGGATACTTTTGCTTGCAGGCAAGTGGTTTGAATACAATCCACGGTCTGTATTTGGGTCTACTGTTACTTTCAAAGTACGTTTTGTAACCATTTTTCTGCTAGGCATCGTTTTTGGAGATATGATTGGGTTCTTCTACATTTTTGCGACTGGCTTTAGTAAGGGTCTTGGTGGGAGCATTGCTGGGAAGGTCAAATTTTGTTCTAAAACACAGTAGTACACCCACCTTGAGGGGAAAGATCCGCTATAATATTTTGGCCATACTTATTGATCCTTAAAAAGGTGACTCAGACAGAGCACGCAATTTCACAAATATTGTACTGTCTATTAGGGAAATCAAAGTGTCACTTTTTGAACCACACAGCGTACATACCTTTTATTTATTTATCAGTGGTATTGTAATAGCACTTCCTGTTTTCCGTTCAATAATTACAGGCCGGGTTTCAGTCAACATCCGCCAGGCAGGCAGTGGACAGGGTGTCTCTTCTGTCAGTGGTCACCACCACATTGATGGACGAAGCGTCAGCTGGAATGGAGGAGTGCCGCCAATAAGAGGAATTGTTTGCTGCATGCAACTTACTTACCAATTTCAACAGGACAACTCCAACAACATACGCAATACAGATACAGTATCCATTGTTGTCTTTTATTCTATGAGTGTGACTGCATGTGCTTACCTTTAGTTTGTAACCAAAGATTGTCTGTAAACTCTGTATCTTCAATTATTGTTTGTCCATGCTCTGCTTTTTTTTTCTTCTCTCAACAAAACCTACCCAAAAAGAAACCCCCATTCCCATCCATTTTACAAACCCTAACCCTCTTCCCCCGGGCTGTGTTGTTTTGCTTGATGTCTGACTAAAATGACATCAATAATTCCACACACTTGCTGGGGAGGATAAGGTGATAGCAGCAACAGGCTGGTGAAGGAATACGAGGATATCTTCTAGACTTACTCAGCTTCAGTACTATATCTTCTAGTAGTAGTAGCCAATGTCAAATAAATTCAACGCAAGTACTAGTTATACTTGCAATACTTTACCATTTGTTAGGCTACATTATGGCACTGTTCTAGTGTACTGTCACCTGCTATTTTCTCGATCGTACCGTAACCGTTGTAATGCTACAGTAAGGAGTACAAACAAGGTTTCGTTTTCTTTTTTTCCATAGGCATGCAACTGCCACTGTGTCACACCACTAGTAACACCGCAATGAGGAAATGTCACCCGCCCAGGAATGACAACGTTAATCCCCATTTCACCTGGAGCCAGCCCTGGGCCTAGCCCTAATTTCTAACACAAATTACAGGTAAGATAAGCGTTTGGTGGGAGGTAGTATAATGGAGTATTATTTCGGAGTAGACAAGAGATTGACGGTTGTACTACTAAAGTCCTACGACTGTTCAGGAAAACAAAGTTACTGTTACACCCCCGCCCCCCACCCACCAGACTGAAAAGCAGTAAAAAACAGGTATGGTCAGATAAAGTTGAAAAATATATTTATTTATCCCTAACAAAATAATCTCCCTCACCCACCCTAACCCCAACGATTGTCTCTGAAACGTCCCAAAACGATCCCAACTCCCAAATCCCACCCCCCAAAAGTCTATAAAAAAAGGGCAAGGGACACTCCACTACTGGAGGGTGCTGGTGCTGGTGCATGATGCGGCATGGGCATCATACTCCTTGCGGAGGGTGGCAAGCTCGGAGCGGAGGCCCTTAACCAAGGTCTTATACCTCAGGACCTCCTGCTCCAGGTTGGACATGCGGACTCGTAGGCGGCGTTGGCGTTCCTTGCAGCTCCTGTGGGGGGCAGCTGGTATTTCGGGTGCTTGGCGGTGGCGGTCGGCTTTCTTAGCCCGGCTCGGTCCCGCTGGTTTAGTCACGGAGGAGGATGCAGTGGTCACAGTCGAAGATGTTGCCCCGCTCGACTGCGTGTCCTCCTCCTCCTCCAGGGCCACCAGCCGCCGATACTCGGCGACTGTGGCCTCCAGCCTCCGTTGCCGGGCCAATCTAGCCTGCTCCCTCCTTGTTGTTGATTTGGAAGGAGCAACTATATGAAGAAAGAAAGACATAGTCTGTAACCAATGCTCCTTATTAATAACACAAAGTGATTGAGCCGAAAGTTGGGTCACAGAGTACAAGTAGCAAATTGAAAGCACAGTACATAACTATTGAGGACAGTATCTATGTAACCTCCCACTTCTGCATCCTTGCTCTAACAGTAGTGGTAGTTTAATGAACTAATTCTACGACCACTATGGACTTCCATTACAGTCGACTATGACAGTACACCAGTCTTATTCTTCTTCTTCTCTCTTGTTTAGGGAAATGGGTACGTTATCTTATGCAAGCCGGCAGAATGACATGGACACAGCACAGTGAAGTTGCACCCGAGAAAAAAAGTTGCACACCATGATGATGGAGACAGACTTGCGTTACTGTACCGGTCCAGTACATGCAGGTGGTGAAGCTATTACTTTTCTATTACGGGTGGCACTGAGAATACTCTGTTACAAGGGCTACTGCTTAATTAATTTACCTTTCACCCTACAGTGCAAATGAGTACTAGAAAAGGAAACTGAAGAAGCTAACTAATTTGATTATCTATCACTTCACATGGGACGTATTTAATGACAGATGAGATGACTTTAGGTGCTTTGCTTAATATTGAGTGAACACAGTGATACACCCACACATGAATGACGTACTACAAGTAAACTAAAGTTATTAAGAGAGGTACGGAGTGTCCACCGTAATAACCAGATATATGCTGTGAATGCAAACGCAATACAAAGTACTGCTACTATTCATGGTAGTATTGGACACATTTACAATTTCTTTTCCTTGCCTTCCCTGCACTGGGACGGACGTGCGGGTGCGGTGGTACATGCTCTTCAAGGTAACACTTACTTCACCTGGCGACCATCTACTCTCTCTAGATACACATTTGCTATGTAAGAGTCAGAGAATACCATGCTCCAGGCATCCATTCATTCAAAGTATACGCACACATACAGTTTCTGTTTCACCCACCCAGGCTGCTGTCCTTCCACCCATCCTTGCTTCATCATTGACCCAGCCATGCACCATACCATATTCTTTCCTTCCCAGCCACCTCTGGGTCCAAGCAAACACATATCGTTCTTCTTTGCCAGCCATCATACAAGTTCGCGTCCCACTTACTTACACCCTTCTTTCGCTTTTCGTTCATCCCATCCATCACGTTCGTCTAAGAACTTATTGGGATTCTTCTCACCAAAAACTTCACAGCTAAGTCGAAGTACATTTCGAGGAGGCTACTACCTGGTTGATTTGTAATTGTAATACACCCGTGCAGAAAGCACACTATGCAGTCTTCAATCTCAATAAGTAAGGAATATATAGCTTACCTGTTTCCGCCACCACCGTTTGATCCCCCACAGGAACGGCCACCAGCTCTTCTAACGCCGCATCCTCCCCAGAGGCCTCCGAGTCCAAGTCCAACACAGCCACCTCCGCGCTGGCCCCGTCACCAGATGTTACACCTACAAAGTACATTTAAGAAAGTTAGAATACACCACTCACTACTATATAATATTTGGTCTAGGAGAAATGTTAAAAAAACAGAATACAATGTAATAATTTGTGACTGTCTACTCCATAGTAAAAATGTCCCATTTTCCAGGGAAGGCTGTTGTCTTGCTGCACTTTTATGCACAACTGATGAATGCTTGCTTTTGATTTTTAACACGCACCACTTTTTCTCCTAACAGACAGAAGCTTGACTCCTGAGTCCTAAGAACACGACCAGGATCAAGTTCAAAGTAGGTGAGAGTTCGGCTCGACCACAAGAAATGTGTCCAATTAATCGTCAGCACTAACCACTTTTCCGTTTACAGTTAAATAGTTTTATGACAAAGTAGATTTTAATAAATGTGTTTACTTTTAATAAAGCTTTTACACTTAAATAGACTCTGTGGTTTTTGTTCCTCTAGACTAGAGTGGATGAGCTAAAGGTTTTGGAATTTTTGCAAGCATGAGTGCCTCTGACACTTCTTGACTGTGCTGTGACTCCGTACTACTCTCTTGTCCTGCGTACGATAATCTAGAGATCATTGGGGATCTATAATCGGTGACTTCGGGAGCTGAATGACTCTGCCACACTATCTAGTCAGTAAGGAGACAGTGCATAGAGGTATTGCTGAATATAATGGGAGTCCAATGGAATTGCCAAATGTCCAATCTTAGTTAGCTACACAGACAGACTAATAAGAATAGTCTAGTAATACCACAGGGAGTCATATTCGAGGCAGGATAAGAATTTATATCCAGTCTACAAGAAGATCAAAGACGATTTAGAAAAAATCGAATGAGGAACGCTAGGAAAAAATAGGTACTGTTTAGTAAAATGTAAACTTACTGGGGCCAGCAAAGGAGCCCTCGCCTGCCCGATCCTGGCCTGCATCCTCAGCACCCTCCTCCTGTGTCCTCTTGCCCTTGGGGGGAGCTGATGTACAACATGAAAGAAAGAAAAACCATAAAACATGGATGAGATTTTTCAACCAAATCAAACATTTCAAAAGAACAATAACAACATATTTTGGAAAAATAGCAAATAGATAGACAACTATTCCACGGGATCTATCTCATGTGGTATACTACGTTATTCGTATTGCCTGATTTGCGGAACGTTGACTTAGAAAGTTCCTATGTAACTCAATAAACAGACTACTAAAGAGGTTTGCCTAGGCCTGGCACTGCAGGCAGTAGTGCGCAACACGTGACAGACAAAGTCCATCCTGCTTGCAGATCAGTGAATACTCAAACTATCAATCCACCCGCCACCACCGCCACTATTTCTTCTGATAGCCATGTGACTGTCTAAAGGAAGGACACTGGACTTCAGTCTGTTGGAGCTGATTTATAAGTCCCTTGCGGAAGTTGCGGCTGATTTTCCTCCATTGTTGCGTGCCTTTTCTGACGCAGCGGCAGAACAAAAGACTCGCCATGGTGTTGGTGTGGCGTATATATTAAAAAAAAAAACACATATGGGCATATGGGCGATGCATCACGTTGTAAAGCCCTGCGCCATCAGGGGGCGTTCCGGCGCAAGGGAGGGCGTACCTGCGCAGGAACGAATCCTAAAAGTGGCTGAGGGAAATCTACAAGATGTCAATCAGTCATTTTTAGGACAATGATGCATGACTCAAACCCTGCGCGCTTGAAGCCGACGTACGGCTTGATGCAGCATTGGGGAGATAGGGTACCCCAGAGCATTGCTGGAGCTGCGCCATCGTTGGCACGCAACTCCAGCAATGCGCTGCCTTTACGGCACAGATGCGTAAGGCTTCTGTGACGTTTTGGGCCAATGGGTGGTGGTGGCATGGCACACAATTACTGCCGCATCCCTGCTACTTTGCAGGGATGCGCCGGTAATTGAAAATATGACCCTTACTGTCTAGCATTACGCAGTTCTTTTCTTTACAGTACACTCATACATAATTTCTCAGGCCAATGAAATGCTTCTGAACACAACATACAAAACAAAGAAGCATAGTAGCAAGCAAGGCTACTGAGAAGGAGAGCAGTGCACCTGAAAATGAAATGCATAGAAGATTTTGAAATATAATTTACCTCAATGTAATCGGCAGCATTATTGCTCTTGGTAAAGAACAAAGATTTGCAAATAACAGAGCAGGATAAAACAGAGTAGTAAATGTACTACTACTACTACTCACCAAGCCCGGGGACCTCTACGCCGAGCGCGTCCAGCAAGTCCCGCTCCCGGTCCATGACATCGGTCCAGCGGTGGGTGGCCTGGTTATATGTGCGCCGGACCCCAGAGATCTTGTACATGGCCCGGCACACCTTCTCCCACCGCTGGCGGCGCTCCCGGATGCCATAGCCGGTCGCGATCTTGCCGCCTCCCAGGATCGTCTTGGGGAGGCGGCGCTGGACATGGAAGATCAGTGCCGCCACTTCCTCCGCGCTGAAGATCTCCCTCGGGACCACTTGCTCCCCCCTTAAACGCCCGCACGGGAGCCGGGCACGGGGTGCGGGACCCTTCCCCTTCTCAGGGTGCTTCCCGGCTCCCTTTACCATGGTCTGGGCAGAAATAAACTTAAATGATAAAGAAGAAATAGAATAGTGAAGAAGAAAAGAAAAGAGTTTAAAAAAGTAGTTTAAAAGTAAATAAAAGCTGCAGAAAACACAAAAATATAGAGCTAGAAAAATAGAGGGTTAGATAATAAGTAAAATTAGATCAAAAAAACTTCAAACAAGCAAAGGATGGCAGAGATTGAGAGAGGATACAGAAAGCATGCCCAGAACCATAGCAATGAATGAGAAACAAGATGGCCGCGCCCGTTCACGACCGCGTGGGTAAGTTCGCGCGAGATTTTCCTTGCGAGTACGCGCGAAATTGTACTCGCGAGCAGCACACTTTGCGAGATTACACATAGCGGGCGGAAACGGAATTACGTCACGCCAACAAGATGGCCGCGCCCGTGTACGACCGATAGGGTAACTTGGCAAACGAATAGCTAGAAGCGCCTCGCGAACACGCGCAAGATCACGCGAACATACACGTCGCAACAAAAACAATTTTGTATTCGCACGTATTCGCGGCTTCCGAAATCGATCTCGCACGGATTCGCGCCCCAAATAACGCGCGAAATTGCAAAAAAAACGATTTTAGCTAAAATGAAAGCAATGAGCAGGTGCAAAAGTTCAAACTTAACATTAGTAACATTCAAGGTAGTGCTTCCTGATGGGCCCCTCCAGAGTTTGCAACAATTCTATGACCCTGCTATGACCCAAACAGCAGGCTCATAGAATAGCACCATAAAGGTCCTGTAAAAAAAAAATTTCACTGCAACAAAAAGCAAATTACAGATAAGGAAGGAAGCAGGTGCCAGCCAGACTGGAACTTTCAAAATTACTGACACATTAATGAAACACAAATTAATTGATGGCAGTTGAAGAAGGGCAGGTGTGCTAGCTTTTTTCAACCACCATAATCTACAGTAATAAATAAACCTAATAGGTGCCTGTGAGGATGTACTAGAGGGTGGCATGGGTGTCCCAGAGGGTGGCAGTGGTGAAACAGAGGGTGCTGTGAACCTGTGATGATAAACCAGACGTAGAAACAACATAGTCGCGGCCGTTGCAAGCCGAAAAGTAAGTTCGCAATTGCGAACTTGTCCCAAAATCGGCGCGAACACGCGCCAACACAAAAAACGGAAAAATCCGCAAATCCGCTAGAGTTCGCGGATCTTCGCGGATTGCGAATCCGTAAATACGCAAGTTCGCGGATTGCCAATCCGCAAAATCCGCCCATGCTTAATGCACACTTAACATGTTCTTCACTAGGCCGTAATTCACAGCCTGGGTGGAGAACACACACAGTCTGGCAGTCCCTGTCTGAGTACCGAACCACGGCGCTCAGACCAATCACAATGCTGCTGCAATGCTGGTGACAGCTGTGTTGTGATTGGCTTACGGATGTCTGTGTGCTTCCTGTTTTCGGTCCAGGAGGAATAGATGAGGACATAGGAGAGGCGGTAGCCGGGTAAGTGCCATTTAAAAAAATGTCTTCCTCCATGCCCTCACCCCACCCACACTACTGTGTGGCAGCTGCCACTGTTGCCACCCGTACTTGTTGCCAGTGTGACAGACTAGAACCAAATGACCCAATCATCTGACAGCAGCCCTTGTAAAAATACTGTAAACAAATTCTTGGTACTAAATTCACAATTTTACTGATGACAAAATGATCCTTGTGTATTTGTAAAGCGCACGTTCACCACTACAGGTATCTTGGTGCTAAATAACAGAAGTTTGTTGTTACCCAACTCAATGGTACTCATTTAATCGACCTCAGATGGATGAAAATCTGAGCGGACACACCGGGATTTGAATTTGTGACCATGAGGTTGAACACAGGACCCTGCAGTAGACGCATTAGTCCACTGAGCCACCAGATTCGACTATTGTGACTACCTCCCTCATATTGAGAGTGCCATTCTGGAAATTCTCATTCCCACATCTAATGAAAGAAAGAATCCTTGAACACATTTCTGCTTTACAGGGAGAGATGGGCACAGTTGTGCTAGAACATTTTTCCTAGTCAGAACGTGAGGCATGCTTCATAAGTTCAATTTTTCCTGCCTTTAATGATATGTCGAAATTTAATTTCTGAACCAAACTTTTCATCAAATTGATCTTTAACACCCTGCCCTTCATCCCTCCTGGAGATCATGGTAATGGTGTTTGAAGGTGGGATTTTAGCAAGGCTATATTAGTCCCAGATAAAACAGCTTGGTCACATCTCAAATCCCAGAGATGTCATACCATTGTCCCGGTGTTAAGAATGTGTTAGTTGGGGAAGTGAAATATATCACACTGTAATACATTAGGAATCAAGGACCCTACGTGAGGTAGCAGTATGCTGCCAATTCCCACCATCAAGGAATTCATGTCGCTAACTGCCTATCGATACTTCACAGATGGACCCTGTATGTAAAAGGCTGCCCTCATGATAAATGAGCATCATCGACTCTTATTGTCTTTAGAACCGAGTAAAGGATAGGAAAAGAGAGGTGCATCTACCATCGGAGTCAAAAATTGTCAATCCAAACTTGGTCATTAATAACGATCAAAGCTGTCAGACTTCCCAATAACATGAAGTGGGCTCAATAAACGTTATTAGAACATAGGAATGTTGGCTGCTCCATTGAAAACATTGAAGTACTCTGGGCTTCTAATGGCTATTAGAAGCTTGGTACTCCAACATTTCAATGTTTGTTCATAGCTATGGCTATGAACAAAAGGCCTCATGGAGCCTAAGGGGATTTCAATCCACTCGGGCTCCGTGAGGCCTTTGTTTTACAAATGGTAACATTCTGTCCTCTAGGGGTGGAATGTTCTAATAGCCTTAGAGAACTCAGTAGCAAGCTCTGCCGTCCATTAAAGGCACGGTCCCTTGTTAAAGGCCCTCGTCTTGGCCCTTTAATGGCCGGTAGAGCCCGCTACGGCGGGCTCTAAGGCTATATTAGAACATTGGAATGTTGAGAGCACCATTGAAGACTTATAGTGGCTGGTACATGCACGGAGCTCCAACGTTCCAATGTTTGGCTTTATGTTTCTCCCTTTTTAATGTAGAATATTCTACACTTAGTGGGTGGGATGTTCTAATAGTTGTATAGCCCTTCTGCCTCAGGCTATTCAAGTTGTTAAAGGCCCTCTCCCTCGTTATAGGCCTGGGCCGTAGGCCTTTAACAACCGGTATTGCCCTAAGCAGCTGGCTATTTTTAAACATTAGACTGTTGAGTGTTCCATTGAAGACAATGGAGTAACTCCAGGCTTATAATGGCTGGCATAAGCCTTCTGCACCAACATTCTAATGTTTGTCTTTCTCCATTTTAATTTATAACGCCATACCTTCTAATAGCCTTTTCTGCCTTGGGATATACTGGTTGTCAAAGGCTCCCTCCCATAGGCACTGACCCGAGATTCCGGCCTATAACACGGGTTCAGTGCCTATAATAACTGGTATAGTCCTGGGCAGCCGGATATAAGGCTATACAAATTTGGCACTTGGCTGACATTGTGCCACTTTCTAAATTAACTGGGTGCGCTCTATATATTAATTATGCAAAACTTTCCTAGGCAACACGATACCTACAAATGACTAGGTTAACTAACAAACAAAGGATATATTTAAGCCGCAATGCACTGACCACAACCAGAAGTTTGATAAAACATATATATATATATATATATTTATTCAAGTTGACAACATGCATATCATCTAAAGAATTGTTTTAAATTAAAAAAAAGGGGGGTTGAAAAAACCCTTTGGTGAGACAAATGGACAAACAATATCATGAATGTAACATTAAAAAGCAATAAAAGTATACACAATGACATAAAAAGAATACAGTGCAAATTTATATTTGTTGAGCAATGTACCTAAGATTAAAAACACAAATTTTCACATATATACAGTCCGTTTAATGAGATGAGGTGATCTTCACAACCCCTCTAATGGAACAATGAGGAATGAGTATGGACCCTAAAGTTTCAAATTTTAGTTAGTTAGTGAAAAAGGGTATGAAAGAGCCAGTACGAAAGAGAGAAAAAAGCTGTTCCTGAAAATATTTTGTGCACCACGACATGCTGTCAGACTGAATTATTTTTGGGTACAAAAGACTTTGACATTTTTCCTGACTTTAACTGTGATGGGTATAGAATTGAATACGGAGTCCTGATGGGAGGTAGACATCGAGGAAGATAGAGAGTCAGTTTTGGGAACTTGCGTCGTTTATTCCTGTCTTTTTCTTCAACAAACCTGGTAATATGTTATTCAATTTTCTAATTCTTAAACTGTTTTTTTTCTAATAAATGTCAAATTCATTTAGTTTGCTTTTCTTCTTGACAAAGTCTATATAAATGCTTTAATAAGGAATTTATGCATTAAATGTTACATTTTAATAAATAAAGTCATGACAGAATAGTGAAAATAATAAGAGAAATAAAGATTAATGAGAAATAGTAAATTAAGCTGGTCTTGATTTCCATCAACTAACTTCTACTAGTTGGTCCAACGACCAAACAGTGGGGTGCCTTGATATTATTTCTAATGAATCTAAAGATAATGGAGACGTCAATATAGGCATATGTACATAATGTATAGAACTTAAAATTTAGATCAATAGGGTACTCCGCTGTCCAGCAGCTCACCTTCACGTCTCACTGATCTTGGGGCGGTCTGATTTGTATGAATGAGTGACTTGCAGTGCTATGGGCCCCACCGACGAGTAAAGTGTGATAGCTCCTAAGTATTTTGTGATGGTTTGGGGGGTTGTTTGAGAGCAGTGCTGAATCATTAATGTGTAATGCTGTTTATGTAGATTACTGTTATTCGCCAAATAATTGATACATAGGATCATACCGTACTGAATCTGTACCTTTAGCTAATTTTCTATGCACGAATTGTGTATAAGAACCCCTTGATTTTTGGGGTGAGCCAGAAGAGTTTTTAGAAGACTTTCCATTACTACTAGAGATGCTGTCCATTTCTTACTGAATTTCAAGGCTCACTTGGGACTTAGAATTAGTTCTGATTTTGACAACTCTGTATAACATCGCATTTGAGCCCTCATGGCATCCCCTAGTCTGTACCCCTTTGTTCTGAGATTTCTGTAATGAAAGCCTTTTCGTTTTCCCCTGGTCTTAAACTCAATAATTGAGTGGTGTTACTTATTTATTAATGATTCTCTGCTAAACTGATGTTTGGTGAGGTACACATTTACGCAAGAACAACCCGTAGTAGAACTTCCTAAGGTAAATTGTGAGATGGTTGTTAGATTACAATTCGAATTATTGAGGTACAGGGTTCAACTTCAACACCATCAATGACAATCATGTGCTATAAAGGTTGGCTTGAGTAATTTAAGCCAACCTTTATAGCACATGGTAAATTATGTTTAGGATGAAATTCAACTGAATGACCTGGAACGTAAGTCATGTTAAGTAATTTCCTTTGGTTTTAGGAAAATGTAAATTGATTCTCAGAGACTCATACCTTTATCCTCAGGCACAAAACAAGGACCTTTTACTGAGGCTTGCTCAATTGACAGGTGAGTCAGTTTGCTGGTTGGCGCATTGGTTTTACATATGTTGCTATGGGGACTACCAACCTGTTTATCTGTGTCATGTGATCCCACATTATTTGCACAAAGTGTAAGCTCTTGGTTACAACCCAAAAGAAAAATCTAAGCAGTGAATTGCTTGACTGGAGCTAAAAACAATACTGACCACCCACTCGAGAATTGAGTTGAAGTACAAAAGACATCAAATATCCAATTAGAATACATTTGTCACAAATACGTTTCCTTTACAAATGAAACCCAGTATACTGAAATTACCAGGATGTAAATACTGTAAAATGAAGCAGATTTGCTTTCAGACACCTTTTTTAAAGGCCCTTGTGTTTTTAACCATCTGGTCCAACAATGTATACTGCACTGTGCACAGCGAGAGGTTGTAATCATTACTGACGGAAGTAAGAAGGAAATGCAACTAAATGTTGCTGGATCTATCTGAGGTACAAAACTCAGTAAAAATACATTAAGTCATGGATTGAGGCCATTTCTTTTTCAATTATATTCTTGGCAGTGTAGGGACTAGCCAGTAAGGGCAGATTTTGGAAACGCACCAAGATTTTATGTCCTTCAAAACAATTCTAAAACCTAATCACTGTATCTGTGGCACCTCTCCGTCCTTTAAGGAGATCACTCGTGGGGCACGGTATTGAAACAAATGAGTTAGGATGCCTTGGTTAACATGATCAGAAGTGTTTTCAAGTGTTAGCATGGCTTAGGTGGATTCTATAGATTAGCCTCCTTGTCTTGGGCTTGCTTTCTTGCTGCATTTAGAATAAAGTTGGATTAAACGGCCCTAAAAGACGCAAATATATTTGTTTCTGTATGAGTGGCTTTATTTTTGATTTATTTGTTTCACTCCCTGCATGTAAAGGGACAAGATACAAAGGAAAATCCAGTCTTTGTAGTTCTGTTTTTGAACTGACGGTTTACTCTGTGGTGGACTTTACTGCCTTCGGTATCGTAAACTTACAGTCATAACAACCACAAATCTAGCACCTATTTTGTAAGACTGGTAGCAGAAAGGTTTTGGACTCGATTGTGGATTCTTTTTAAGCAAAACTGTTGGAAGTACATTGAAAACCTTTAGCCAGGTTTGTACAAGACGTTTTGATGTATGGTTTCCCAATCATTTCCTTCTTTTAAAATGTCACCAACAGTACATCTATCAAATAGTTCAAACGCATCCACTAAAGAAGCTTTCCAAATCATTACATACGCTCCTTAGATAAAGGTCTATTGATCTGGTTTGAAAAATACTATCTCTGTGTCACAGCGTGCCCGCATCCCTGTCTTACTATCTCTGTCACCTCGTGCCTTTCGCCATTGTCTACAGCATACTTGGTGTCGCTAGGGAATCTGATGGTATGCTGGTGTGCATGCTGTGCTCTGAATATGTAACCTCGCTTTTCCTCTCCTCATTTCTTCTAATTTTCTGTTGGTCCCCTGCTTCTCGTTGCACGAGTGGTATGGTTGCATGGAGGGTTCTTCCATCTTTGTGTTTTTGGGAAATGGCGCTTGTGCTCCTAGGCTCAGGACAGAAAAAACTTGCAGGAATGTTTCTCCTTTTCTGGTGCAGCAGCTACATGCTTACCAATAGCGGCTGCTACTTAATGGCAGTGGGGGTCGGGTCGCGAGGGAGGGGGGATTGGGGAGGGAATACATTTTTTTTTTTTTTAAAACAACACCCGTGTGCCGCCGCCTCTCAGTCCTCTTCACCTGCTTCCAGGAGTCCAGAGCAGGAAGCAGGAACATGAAGCACCCAGACTTCCAGACTCCCAAAGCAAATCACATTGCTGTTGATGGCAGCATCGTGATTGATCTGAGTGCTGTTGTTCAGAGAGAACCTGCAAAGTGTGCATGACTGTTTGGCCAGCCCGAGAAGGCCAGCCAAACATTCATGCAAACTTAGGAGAGTGCCACCACTCCTCACCCTGTTCCTCTGACACAGGCCAGTCCTGCCCCTAACCAGCTGAGCAAGGCTGGAAAAATAAAATGATAATAACAATGTGTTTTTATAATTTTCTTTTTTCTTTTTCACCTGCTCACAGAGCGGTGGGCCGATGCTCCTCTGCCCCTGATGCTTGCAGCAATTTGCACTGAAGATATACAAATAAGCCTGTCATGTTTCAAGAATGAGCCCAAGAAGACACTATAAAAAAGAGTAAAATAAGTTTGAGTTACATTGAATGGCTTCAAAATTATTCATCTTTCATCACTCTATTCTCTTTGCACTCTCATTCAGCCTGAGACTCCTTGAGACACACCTACTGGTAAGAGGAGCACCTTTACTTCTTTTCTTAATCTGGCTTTATCCCAAGTCTGACTGTTTGCAAAATAAAATATAGGATAATACCTGTGACTTTTAGATTTCTGGTAAAAACTCTGGTGTACTGGGACTCTGATCCTGCCAGTCGTGCAATATCTTGTTGCGGAAATAAAACAGTTTTTGTACTTGCTGAAGACTATAAAAACCCCTTCTTTCCCTCCTTACAGTCTCTGTTTCCCGTTCTTTATCCTCCACTCTGCAACCCGATTTTTATGACCCTCTGCTCTCTTCTCCTGAATAATACCGAACTTTGACCCTACACCATATACTCCTGTGTAGTAAATAGACACTACACGATGAGTAAGAAGCGATGATTTTAATAGTCATAAATCATCCGGTGCACCCAGCTGGGTAGCATCATAATCACAACGTTCCAAGGCTGCCTCCTAGCTTCAGGAATCGTGGCAAACAGCCAGCTCCGCCGCCAATCGCTGATCACCGTCGGCTCACAGCAACCTTCCCGATAGTGCCTGGATGCCTCTTAAAAATAATATAGCTTCACCATCCCTGCTGCATCCAAAGGAAGAGAAACCGCAAAGACACACGGCGAAGATGCCTGGCAAAGGTTCACCGGAACAGGTAGGAGAACAGTCTTAAAATTCCTTTTCCTTCCCCAGCATAAATTCACTCCAGGGGGATGCACCACGCTGACCCTGGCTCAGTTCCTTGACCCTCGTCGCCATAAAATGTAGTAAATAGACACTACACGATGAGTAAGAAGCGATGATTTTAATAGTCATAAATCATCCGGTGCACCCAGCTGGGTAGCATCATAATCACAACGTTCCAAGGCTGCCTCCAGGCTGACAGCTAGGGTTAAACCAATGTCGTGGGAAAGGGAGGGGGGTAACGGCAACATGGAAGTGGGGTCGATTAAAGTTACAACATCCTGTTACTGGCCCGGCTCGGCTCCACGTTCTTTAGCTCTGATTTCCCCCTTTACAGTCTTTATGCTGCACTCTGCTCCCAGGTTTTCTCTACTTTTTCTCTACCTAAGCATTCTTCCCCTTTGTGATCTTGAACTGCCCACCCCCACTCCCTGCCATATACTCCATTTACTGGCTCTGCTCCCTTTATTTATCTCTGCTTTCCCTCTTTACAACCTCTGTTTCCCTCTGTTTGCTCCTTTCCTACTCTCCCGGCCCCCTTGTTTTTTTCTACTCACAGGGCCCTCTTGACTATTTGAGTTCTGCTTATCAGTCAGATTGTTGTGTGCTCCTTAGACTATAGCCAAAGTGTATTTATAGAGCTATAAACCAGCATTTATGGTGCCAAACTGTTCTTGTGTTAGATGTAAAGGTTTGCGGCTTTTGTGAATTTTGTACATTTCTAACCGCCATTAACAAAACTTTACTGCTGCTAGATCCCATTTTTCCTGACCCTTCCTTTATAGGTTTGGGCAGAATTAAAATTATTGCAGAATACTCAGAGAAATGTTGGTAATTTGACATTACTCCTTGACGTGTAATTACCAATAATAATGGGATTACACCAGCTCATGTAACTATGAGTAAGTTGAGGGAAGAATCCTACAGTAAGAGCACATTTTTTTGAGTGCGAGTGGCTGCTCATGCTGCTGTATATGTTCTGGTGCATGTATCGCCATTTTCTTGGTGTAAAATGCATTCTCACATTCATTTTGGATGTGAGGGTGGATTTTACACTAAGAAACTAGTGCTAAAAGCTGGGAGTAATTGGGACAATCCTACCCCAAGTTCACATTTAGTGAGCACGAGCAGCTGATCACACTGATATTCATGTTCTGTTGCATTTAGCTCTATTCTTAACACAAAATGCATCCTCATGTCCATTTTGGATGTGAGGGGACATATTTGCTCTAAGAAAATAGAATGACTTTTCTCACACAATTCTGTGTAATCCTGCAGAATTTTTGGGGTTATTCCGCGTGATTATGCTATACGGAATTGTGTGTGTTAAACCCACCCTTATGTTCGCTCCCCTCCATTTGCTCTTCCTACCTGCTCTCCCAGACACAGCTGGTGGATTAGAAAGTTAAACACACTTCACCTCCCTGTGCACTCATTTGGTGGTTCCTAGGCAACCACTAGGCTGGGTCTGCCGCTGAGTTTAAGAGGCTGAGAGAGGGTCAAGTGTCCTCACCATCTGCATTTACAAGCCCTTCCCTGAGGGAGTTTCAGCCCAAGCAGACAGGACAAGGTATATTGCCTTTTCGGCCCAGGAAGGGCCAAAAGCCAGAGATGCTGCCAATTTCACAATCAGCACACACTCTTCAGAAGACAGCCAGAAAACACAAGCATTAGCACAAGATCACAACAAACTAGCAACACTATCTACCAACAAATAAGGTAAATGTACGCATCACTCACAACCCACACATGCATATCCTTTTACCCCTACATCCACACACTCCTACATAACCAAAACACTGTACTAGAACACAAAGAGAAACCTGTTTTGTTTCAATACCAATAACTCACAAAGCACAGTCTCAGTCTCACAAACACATACCCTTTCCAAATGAAACACTTTCACTACCATTTGCTTTCTCCAAGCAGTGCCCTTGCCACCCTTCTCAACACTTTCTTCAGCTCTGTATCATACAGCTTTACAAGACAACTCTCCTCTTCTTCTTTCACAAGACCAATGACAAAACTCTTTCAACACACCCCTCCATCAGAAAGATAAATTCATCCATTGACTCAGCCTTCAACATCTCTCCATACCCACTTACACACTCTCACACTACAAAGAGATTCACTCTCACACCCAAACTGACACCCCTTCTCCATCAACATACCCAATTCACCAGTGTTTCACACTCAAATCCTACACCTTAAGTCACTACCAAAATACCAGATAAAACGACCTCATAAAATCAAAACCAAAAACATACAAAATTGGTCTGAACAAAATCTCACACATTCAAAAACACCCAACCATTCCAATATAACTACATGCATCCACTCTACTCTAAACCCATTTCTACATCACACTCAGAATGCAGTAAATACACCAACCGCTCATTCCACAAATACATGTAAAAACACAATCACATCTATCATCCATTGTTGAATTTAGAGCCATTAAACATGATCCTCATCCCCCACCACCCCGTATCCACATACCTTCCATCTTCAACATTCACAAAAGAAAGCAACTACTCAACACTCATCATAACCTTCATCCTCTTGTCTGTCGCACAATAAGCCTACCTTTCGAAGGAAACTCCACAGCCTATCCTCCTCAATTTCAACCAGAAATACCACCTCCCACACATGCCGACCCACAAACAAAGTCTTCTAAGCCTTTTGGAGGATGATAAACAACAATAACACTTTCTCTGTGCTGCAACAGTTAACAACACCACCAATAGTACACCATCTACAACTTCAAAGGACAATACTCATTCTCCTACAACACAACCTCACACCACTTCTACAGTACATTCTTCAGAGTGCCTACTGATAAATGCTTGTTACATTTAAAAAACAAGTACCACATATTTGACCTATTGATAGATACAGAACCATACTTACTTTTCATAACTGAATCATGACTGGAGTAAGATATGACACTGGTATTGCTTGAAGGAATTCTACCAGCTATCAAACTGTGACACAAAATCACATAGGCAAAAGAGTAGGTGGCTTAGCAATCTTGTTTGAATAAACAACAAATCTCACCAAAGCGATAATGTGCCTTTAGAACTTTGGGAGGCCCTTCATATGCGAAGCTAGCCCAACCTTTCCATGTAACTTTCTCCTTTCTGTAGACTACTACCTAGCAGTGCAACATTCCCAGACACAATCTCCAACCTTCTTACAATATACTTAAACCTTTTCATCCTTGGGGATCTGCACATATAGTTTGACAAACCTACTATGCCATACCCCAGAACCATCCTCACTGGTCTAGATACTCGCAACCTACAACAGGTCATTCCCAATCCCACACACATCATAGGACACAACTTAGATGTCATTTTCAGCAACCTGGACCTAGTCACATTCCAAACGATTTCTCCAGTCACATGGTCAGACCACTACCTTTTTGTGTTCCAATACAAGACACCACAACTCACCCCAGTTAAACTCTTCTTAACCACAACTGCTTATAGACCTTGGAACAAGCTAAATATGGAGAAACTAGAAAACTTGCTTGCCTCCAACATAAATCTGGCTGAGGAGTCTGTTTTTATTGGAACTTAATAAAGGAATTGTTTAATACGAATTGGAGCTCTTAGATAGTTTTCTCTGGGGCACCGTCCTTTTGTACATGAACTTTGGGATCTGCTTTGCAGTAGAGTGTTGGTGCGGCACACTCTGGACCCATTGTACACAGGACATGGACACGTATACCATACTCTAAAAGTACTTGTGCATAACCTTGGTCAGCCGTTCTTGTTTTTTTGTAATTGATAAATCTGTTCACAGTGCATTTTGTGAAAACCTTCTCTGGATCGCTCCAAGAAGTTTTTAATCTCTAAATTCCACTGAAACATCTGCACATAACAATAGAATACATTCCCTTTGAATGAATGCAGAGTTAAAACAGAACAAAAAACAATCTGCTAAGTTTCAACACAACCGGCTCAAAATCAACAACCCGGAAAACAAAATACTCACAGAATTTTGAAAGCCAAAATGCACAGAAGGTACCATTCCCATTTCTCAAGATTTTTTTCAGAAACTGGCAATTACACAACTAAAGCAAATATGCAGGGTTCAAACTAGCCAACAAAACAAACCAACAGCCACAACCCATTTGGATCAGACCTCACCAGGGATATGGTAACACAGCATCTACACTTCTTTAAAAACTATCATCAACTGAATTACTGGATCTTATCAAAATGAGCAGGCCAGCCAGCTGCCTTTCTGACACTTGTCAAACTCAAGTTTGCAGATACATTCTTTAAACAACTTCAGCTACCACTTCAGCTTCTTAACTCCAGGATTTTTCCCAGAAGACTTTAAAAGAAATCACCCACACACCCAATATTAACGAAAACTGACCTGGACACTCAAGACCCTGGCGACAACAAACCTATAGCTAACAGACCATTCTTGGGTAAAGTTATAGATAAAACAGCCTTCTCCCAGATGCCACAATTCATTGAAGACAATTCTCTACTTTCTGACTTTCAAACTTGATTCTGTCCGGGAAGAAAAACTGAATCAGCCCTAACTTCATTCAGAGAGGACATTAAAAACACAGTAGACCAGAACGACCACAACTGGGTTGCTGCCCTTCTTCTCTTAGACCTTTAGGTAGCCTTTATCACAGTTGATCATGCCACACTAATACAAAGGTCTGAGGAACTGGAGCAAAGAGCACAGCTCGCTTACACAATATAAGTGATTTAAAAAAAATCAACTGTTTTATATATAACAAGACATTAATGTTTATACATTACATCCTTCAACATCTCATTGTATATAGAATTGTATTTAGACCTATTTAGATGGGTGTCTGCATTTAGGCTCCTGCACCTTCTAGGATAATACGTATACATCACAATAGAGTATATAATATATGCTTAGAGGGAAAAGTAACTATAATAGAAGTGTATAACAATATAATTGAAATACATTTTTTATATAAACATGTATATACAATCTACATACATACACAACATACATATGTATGTATAGACATGTAAATAATATTACATCCGTCTACCTATTTGTTATATATATATATATATATATATATATATATATGTATATATATTTACATATATATATATATTACCTACTGGCGCTTGCCAGTAGGTAGTTATAGTTAGGATTGTTTTCCATAGGAAATCCGCAACATTCTATTGGGAATAACTTTGGCGCCGGTGGACGAATCTTCGCAAATTTCTCAAAGAAGATGGCCCGCTCCGCTCTGCTCCTTCCCTGAAAGTTTGGGGGGGATTTGTCAAGTGAGGGCCGAGATAAAAGGGGGGTCCCAAAACGTGTTTTCCCAATGTTAATTTCCATAGGGCGGTTGGAGTCACTTTTAGCCCGAACGGCTGAATGGATTTCCACCAAACTTGGCAAAATTGTAGGGACTGGTAGCCCGATGTGCCTTTGCTATGTCTCAAGATATGTGCTCCAGAGGATTTTGAGTAATTTAGGTTTAAAAAAATATATATATATCTATAAGCGCGCCCCGGTACGCGCACCGGGGAGCGCACCCTACGCGAGTACGCGAGTGGAAAGCTGTTTGGCTCTCGGGTGTTTGTCAACAATCCAAACAGTCCGGAGCGGCCGCCATCTTGTGTCTCGGTAGGATTCGAGACACAAGAGGTGGCAAAAACAAAGGGGGAAATGACCATAAGGGGCCAGGGTGGACCCCCGTGACCACCTAGGTTTGATGTGGGGGCCATAAAAGGGAGCGTACCGGGAAGCGTACCATGAGGAAAACCCAGTGAAACAGTAAAATAATAATTTAAAGTGCTTAGAGGTAGGGTAGCTCTGAATAGAGTTGTTGTGTTGTGTGGGTGATTTAAGTACCAACATGTAGGTACCAATGCAGAGTCTTAAATTCAATGTACACCTTCTTTTCTGTAGATATCTTGCATGTTGTTACAGAAGTTATTGTGGTATATGGAATCCATACCATAGTCTGTCAGGAAAGCAGAAACAGATCCTTTAAGGACTCCCTGAGAAGGCCTAGGGGATCATGGGTAGTCTACCCTGCTCCCTTATGATGTTTTAAAATTGCACAGTATACTGTAAGTATCACTTTATATTTTAATCATTTTGGTACTACTTCATGAATTACATATAAAAATGAATAATGTCTCAGACAATTTTTAATTATTAAATAAAAATTTATTGGTTAGAATTTTCATAGTTTAATAAAACTTCCAGCATCAGATGATCTGGAAACTCCTCAAAATTGCATGCTTCAATATCTTGTAAACAGTCAATAAACTGTTGGTCCAGAGACTAATCCATAAAATCCTCGTCAACATAATCTTCAAGAACAATCTCTTCATCGGTAATTTCGAAAGAAATATTGTTGATTTCTTGTTCTCCTTCCATTTTCTTGCTGTAAATTGCATAAAAAATAACTATATCAGTAGGGTTAGGGCACTGTTGGGTTTAAGTTCAGAGAGGTACTTCTGAGTTTTTAACAGTGAAGTTATCTTTGGGCAGTGTATGGTATCAGGAAGGAAGTAGAAATATTAAAAAGTGTATGTGAGGAAGCCTAAGTAAATTCATAATTATACCAGAGAAGCCTAACTTAATCTATAACTATAATAGAGAAGCCTATCTTAATCTATAACTGTAACAGAGGGACAGTAAATAACTATCAGAAAAAGTTTTTACAAATTAACTTAAAGTGCCCCATACAAATTAACAACTTACCTTATATAAAGGTGATGAAGATAAATGAGAAAATCCTTTAAAGATGTACCTCAGGTAGTTGTAGTCAAAATGGCCGTGTTTCCCTCTCATTTTTCATTTATATTCATGTACATGACCAATCAAATGTCAGGAAATAAAAGTAGAAAATGAAAGTAACATTTTAATTGGTTGTAAATTCTAACACTTCATATGTGTTTTTGTCATGTAATTTACCTCAGGATATTTAGACAGGGCTACAGCCCAAATGGCTCAATAGTAGTCCATCAAATTTGGGAAAATGGTAGGGACTGGTATGTAGTAGGACCTATTCTATATTTGGTGAAAGTCTCTTCAGTGGTTTTCATGTAAATTAACTTTAAAAAAATTTTGGCAGCGCTTACCGGTGCGCGCCCCGGTACGCGTACCGGCAGCGCAACGGGAGTCCTCCATCTTGTGTTTCGGTAGATTTGAGACACAAGATGGAGGACAAACAGCGTTGGTAATGGTTAAAAGGGGGCACATTAGACACCCCCTGACCCCCTAGGTTTTCTGAGGGGTGCTTAGGAGGCCCATATAGGCGAATAAAAAAATATATATATTCGCGGGGGGAGCGCCTGGTACGCGTACCGGGGAGCGTACTTTGGTGAAAAACAGTGAAAAAAGTTAGAGTAAAGTAATCATTTTGAGTGATGAGAGGTAGGGTAGCCCTGAAAAGAGCTTTTGGGTTTTGTGGCTGATTTAGGTACCTACAAGTAGGTTCCAATGCACAGTCTTAAATTCAGGAGGAACATTCTATTCCCCTCATCTGAGAAGTGCACACCATCTCCTCTGTAGATATCTTGCATGTTGTAACGCAAGTTGTTGTGGTATATGGAACCCATACCATAGTCTCTGAGGAAAACAGAAACCGATTTATTCACATGTTTCCGTGCTTTCTCAAATTGTGGACAAAATTCGTTGGACCACTTCCATTTCTGTCTTTGGCATATATTGGAAAATACCAAGGCAGTTTGAGGAAAAAGTGCCATCACTTGCTCAAATGTGTCCTTTAAAAGCATTTCCAGACCTACCCAGTCAAAGTGCCTAAGTCATTTCCACCACAGTGCAGAATTATGAGGTGAGGGTGTGGCAGATGCAAAAAGGTTTTCACCAATGGTATCAATTGATGACATTTCAATCCTCTTTGGCCAATCCACTACATTTGGTAAATCAAGGTTGTGAAAATTTCTGGTAGCTACATACCTTTGAGCCCAGTGGATGTAGCTATGTCCAATAATCCAGACAGAATACATGGTACGAGGAGGTTCTGGTGCAGTCAGATAAAGTGTGGGAATGAAATGGCAGTTGGAACAGTAGGAGTTTGTAAAAAAAACTGTGGAGTTTCAGTGCTCTTGAATCACAAGCAATGATTGGTGGATTGAGATAGTTGAAAACTGAAAGTTAGGGTGCATGGTTCTGTTCTGTGAACGAAGTAATTTGAATGGTTAAGAAAAAGTCATTTAAAGAAACATTGCACCGGATAAGCTGGTGTATTGAGAGGTCAAACATCCTTGCTGAGTTCATTTGCAACATTGTAGAATAAACTTTTAAACCTGAGAGGTCAGTGAGGAGGGAGTTGCTATGGTAACAGGTAGAAAGGGCTGAGGGGGGGAAGGGTGTTGGTTTGAAAATAGAGAGGGAAGAGTTTTAATTGGTTAACATGAGGGATATGTTTGTAGAATTAGAGGTTTTCTGTGCCATTCATGGTTGCAGTGCCTGGAGTGCATACCTTTTGCTCTGCTAAAGAAATATTGGTGTGTGTGTCTGACACTGTTCTCAATTTCCCAAAGCATTTGTAAGGGTGAGTAATGATTCATTTAATATAGATAGAGACTTGTATACTCTATGGAGAAGATTCGGAAGCAAATTGTGGTTTTTTAATGTTGCTTTGTGTCATGTTTTTTGATAATGCTTGGTAAAAAGTTTTTACTGCATAGAGGAATTGCATTTTGTAAAATTGTGAAGTTTCAGTAGTGACATGGAATGCTTGTACATAGGACGAGCGCTCTGTTTCTTGAATGTTATTGGAAAAACGATTTTGGGGCAAATTAATGGATTTTACATTTTTGAGAAGGAATAAATAGTGTCTGCATGGTTAAATAAATATATTTGAACATTTCACAATGATGTCACCTGTGTTACCTCAGATTAGGAAGCACATTGAGCTTCTTTGCTGTTGGTTTGTGTCATGTTTTTTGATAATGCTTGGTATCAACATTTGCAAGATAGAGGATTTGTATTTTGTGAAATAGTGAGGTTTCAGTAGTGAAATTGAATGCTTGTACATAGGACCTGCGCTCTGTTTCTAAAATGTTATTGGAAAAACGATTTTGGGGCAAATCAATGGCTTTTACATTTTTGAGAAGGAATACATAGTGTCTGGATGATTAAATAAATATATTTGAACCTTTCACAATCATGTCACCTGTGTTACCTCAGATTAGGAAGCACATTGAACTTCTTTGGTGTTGGTTTTCTGTCATGTTTTTTGATAATGCTCGGTATCAAGATTTGCAAGATAGAGGATTTGTATTTTGTGAAATAATGAGGTTTCAGTAGTGAAATTGAATGCTTGTACATAGGACCTGCGCTCTGTTTCTTAAATGTTATTTAAAAAACGATTTTGGGGCAAATCAATGGTTTTTACATTTTTGAGAAAGAATACATAGTGTCTGGATGATTAAATAAATATATTTGAATCTTTCACAATGATGTCACTTGTGTTACCTCAGATTAGGAAGTGTAGTGTGTTTATCTAGGGACCTGTATCGATACTCCTATTTCTGACCCTTGCCCAGTTATAAATCACTAATATCCATACAACGGCACAGAAACCCGTTATAAATTAGTCGGATATATGACGGTACCACGCGTACTTTTACAACGCGTACCGTTACAACGCTACTTTTACCACGCAAGTCGTTACAACGAGTTGCGTGGAGGGGCGCTGGATAGTAAATTTTTTAATTTACTATTCCAACTCCAGTCCCCGTGGACTCTAGGGAAAGGAGTTGGATAGTAAATTAATCTATTTACTATCCTGGAGCGCCCCCCAGCGCAAGTCGTGGTAACGACTTGCGTGGTAAAAGTAGCGTTGTAACGGTACCGCGTTGTAAAAAATGCGTGGTTACCGTTGTATACCAAATTAGTCATAGCGCATGCTGTCACATTAAGCAAGCACTATTCCTCCAGCCCCCTAGAAAGCACATCGAGTTCTTAAACAAATCCAAGCCTCGAGCAACCTGGGAAATCCCTGCCTGCCATGTTTTTTTTTTTTTTTCATTTTTTTATTTTTTTATTCCTCATATACCAATTTGGGTGCTCTAGACGGAGATCCTCTCCCCTCCCCCTGGCATCATGATGTTACGCCCACAGAATTCGATGCCAGAGAGAGCCGGAAAGAGATACTCCCCTCTAGTGTTTACTGTTTGCTTTATCCACCTCAGCCTCTGTGACTTGGCGACCCTCGGATTGGTTGAGGACTAAGCACCAACAGTACCCAGGTGAAATCATCGGAATACTCTCATCTGTTCCGCCATGCCACAAGGAGTTCCCAGATCTTAGACTGCCTGCCTGCCATGTTTTGATTTAGTCCAAGAACTCCTGTAAAGCACTGCAAGAACGCTCAGTTCTTAGTGACATCTTTATTGACGTCTTATGTCCATCCTTACGTCAAACCCAGCACCTCTCAGGTATAAATATACCAATGCTGTCCTAAGCAGAGACACGGTGGTGATGAACCTGGAGCAGTGACTACTTGCCGGAGAGCCCAGCTGATGCGAGAGCCCACGGACGATGCCCCTCCCCTTTTGACACGCTGAGGAAGACGCTGTCTTTTCTCTTGCCGAGAAATCCAGCCTCCAGCGTTTCCAGCCCACCTTCGCGGGTGACTGGGGTACCGAGTCCTGAGAAAGAGATACCAGACCTCCAGCCTTCTAAATCCCAGGTACTGAACTGACTAAACCCTTATAGAGAATTCTTGAGTCAGATTCTTGGCAAAACAAACTTAACTTAAACTGCTACTTACTTACTCCCTCCCATGTATTAGGCTTAGGTCAGGTACACCGGGGTAGGCGTAGTTAGAAGCACCAGTTGAGTACGATTAGTCAATGTATATATGTATGTATATCTTTTATCCATTTTAAAGTATCATATGGCTAAGAAACCATATCAATGCTTTTACAGTATTATTTTATACTCCTGCTTTTACTATATGCATTCTACTTAACCCTAAGTATTGCAATTGTAGCGATTCATTTCTCTTGTATGAGAACAGAGACTGATCAATAAATAACACCTTTTATTGAACACGCCCGTCTCTTCTTTTCTCTACAAATCTGGTGAAACTAAGTATGCACGTATTGACTGAGTAAAATAGCTGTCTTTTGTTTTCACACGACTCTAGAGATATACTCTTGATCAGGGAGAGCAAAGTTGTCATGTTCTATGGTTGTCAGAAACTAAATCCCTTCTTGTCTATCCAGGGAGGTTAAACTCCTCCTCGCTTATTCAAGAAAGTTTCTAGTGAACTCTGAGCTAGCTGGCACATAAAACTTAAGTCTAATATCATCAGTAAAAGACCTAGTTAACCTCAGTCCTACGTCTACACTACTGAAGATATTATTCCAATGCGCAGAGCCTATTGGGAATATAGGAACTACACTACATGGCGCCCAACGTTTGGTAAGGCGATAAATCTAACGCAAGACATTAGAGTAACTCAGTCGTGCTTTTTCACACAGACCCTTTCTCCCGTAAATACTCCAAAGACGGCTGGAGTGGGTCAAAGGTTAAAATCCGCCAGAACTTAGTAGAAAGAGATTTCTATGTATAGTTTTTGGTTTATTCAACGTTGAAGGATACAGTGTTCCAAAATATTGTGCACCTAATCTTTGTTTCCTTGAAAACCTGATCTGCAACAAAAACCTTTCTGTCAGTAAAAATGTCAGAAACTGAAGAAGAGAGGGAGACAGCTAGAATAGCAGCTCAACTCCTAGCGGATGACACAAGTCTCCTACAGCAGGACCCGGATGCAATACTCATCCCGGTTAGCATAAGAAAAATGATAACACCTAAACTTATAGAAAATGGACTAACACCAAGAGGTGGTACAGTCATATTCGTAATTGAGGCACACGAATATCGGCAGACAGAGGTATTCTATTCATGGATAAACTTTCCAGCAGCAAACGCTGTCACAAAAGAGTTCCACTATTATAAAATAGAGGAACCTCCGGATGACTACACTCCTTTCGAGGAGGTGGAAATCCCATTAAAATACCAGGAGCACCTGCTCTGGTTTAAAGGCGCCCTAAAACATAATAATCACATCACCAGGCTCGGTCCACTAGGTAGACCAGGAGCAACATGGCCAGTTCTAGCCGGCTACACACCACATCCAGACATTGAAAAAATGTCAATACCAGAACTTTTAGCACAGCTAAAACAACTGATTAAAATACATAGACAATTAGTCCAATATGTAATGCGGACTTCAACAGTCCAACCAGCTATTAACATTCCACAGCTGACCCCTCATCAGGGGAACACAAATAAAATCACACCACAGAACATACAGTCATGTCTGGGTAAAGTACCCATAAAACGGGAACAAATTCCATTCTGGTTAGCACAGAAAATCACTCAAATAGAGGCAGTATTTCCAGATACTACCCCTACTGAGAAACACAGAATTCTGACTATCTGCCTTCCAATGGGAATCGCACCACATGTGGAGGACTGTGACACTTGGGGCACAGCCTTTGCTTCCATTTACACAAAAACACATGGTGTTCCGTCCATGGCGGTAATACCAGACGTACTAAGACAGATTCAAAATGAATACGGTCCAGAACCTGCTTTAACTCTGGGTATGAAATTACTGAAAGACTTCAAGCAGGTCTCGACTATATTACTAGCCAACATAAAAGGGGAAGCAGTATCTGTAGCGATCCGCCAGAAGTTGAAAGAAACAGATATAGCAGAACAACCATTTGAACTTGCCAGAATCATAGAAAAATACTATGAAGAACTAGGAAGAGATAGTTTGGGTGGGAAACCAGTGAAACCCCAATTAACTGAAAATCCTGAAAAGGTATTTATTAAAAATAATCTAACCGCTCCAAAAAAGAGCTGGGATGGAAATAAACAACCAACTCCTAAAGAAAAAAGATTCCAGTCCAGAGGAAGGTCTCCTCGGCGGAGAGAAAGATCTCCAGACCAAGGACACAAGTCTCCCCAGAGGGAGCCCTCTGAGAAAAAATACAACCTTAGAAATAGGGATAATTTGAAGAAACCAGATAGATATCAAGATATTGATACACGTCCATCTCGATCTTTTCAGACTTCCTCGCAGAAATCGGAAAGAAGAGGACGGTCAGAACACAGGGAAGAGCACGTCAAGTCCAAAGACAAGGAACCTGCTCATCAAAGTAAAAAGTTACAATTTCCAAAAAAGAAGGTAGCCAGTATTAAAGTAATCAAACATGCCGAGGATACTGAGGACACAGCTGAAAAATGGAGGGTGGGCTCAGACAATGCTAGACAGCGCAGCAGAAGTGAGCATAGCTCGCAAGATCCTGATGAATCATCTGGAGACAGTGGACACGAATGAATACATTCAGGTGGAAACTGCAGACACCAGAGTTGGCAAACCTCATAAAATATACGAAATAACATTACGTATAGAGGGAGATAAGACTAGGAAAATAAGGGGTCTATTTTGGGATAACCTCTCCAAAGGCTATGACATCCTTTTAGCTGAAAAAGACTGGCCACCAGAGTTTGTCAGGGAGTGCCCTCATGGCGAAGAAATGATTATGCCTGCCTTCTCAAATCACATTCCAATACATAAAAAATATACACATATATATAAAAACCATGTAGGATGGGATGAGGACTCACCGCCTCACAAAATCCAGTTAAAATCTCAACCAACTGCACAAAGGCAGTACCCAATTAAGCAAGAAGCAAAAAAACAGGTCAGGGAGATCTTAGATCAACTTGAATACCAGGGGGTAATTGAAACATGCACCTCACAAATGAACAATCCTTTGTTTCCTGTCTCCAAGCCAGATGATTCATATCATCTAGTTTTGGACTACAGACACCTTAACTCATGTTGTAAAACATTTGCAGTACAAAACTCACACAGTGCAGCACTAATGAATAGCATAGTGCGCAAAAAATACAAAACAACATTAGACATCTCTAATGGTTTCTTTTGTCAAAACATAGCACCAGAAAGCAGATATTTGACCGCTTTCTCAATAAATGGCTCGCAGAAAAATTTCTGTCGTTTGCCACAGGGGTTCAAGAACAGCCCAGGATTATTCTCAGCGAGAGTAACAGAGTTACTGCAAATATATGATGATGAGGCATTATCTTATGTCGATGACATCTATCTAACAGATGATGACTTGGATACTCACTTGAAAAGAGTGAACACCATTATACTTGGGTTCGCGGCAGAGGGTTATAAATTCAACTTCAAAAAGTCAAGAATTGCCCATCTAACTGTCCTGTTTTTAGGATATGAACTATCAAGTGAAGGCAAAAGCCTGGCAGACAACTTCCTAGAGAAATGTGCCGTAATCCAAGCACCAAGAATGCTGAAAAACGTACAATCAATTCTAGGTTTCCTGAATTTCGGAAGAACGTACATTCTAAATTATGCAGAGAGGGTTAAACCTCTCTATGATCTAATAAATCCAGATTTTAAAACAATCAATTGGACTCAAAAACACACAGAAATTTTGAGATCATTGCAAACAGACATGTTAGCTAAAACAAAATTGCAAACACGTGATAACACACGCAATCTTGTGATTCGGGTCATCCCAGGAAGATGCGGATTTACATACCTAACCTCTAATGAGGGAGAAACGGTACCAATAGCTTACAAATCATATTTGTACACGGAAGCTGAAAAAACATTCAGCATTAAGAAGAACATTGTTCATGCGGTTCAAACAGCTGTAGCAAGAGAAAGAGACCAAGCTGACGGCAGACGGATTACAGTCAGGACAGCAGAATCAGCCTTTGAGGCATTAACAAGCCCATGTAATTTACCTACTATGGCATTAAATCCAAAATGGATACAATGGGAAAATTCTCTTGCTACAGACAGAGTGAAATACTATTTTGACCCAGAAATGAAAAAATTAAAAAATCTAGAATATGAAAGAGAATATCCTCTGCCAATCGACATTCTGCCCATACGACAGTACGCCTGTGTAATATATACAGACGGACATGCACAACCCTCGGTTTGGGGAAAACAAACCTATAACGCCACATGCGAGATTGTAAAAAACGTGTGGCGCGGAGAAAAATTAAGAACTCTGTTAACGAAAACACACTCAGTGGAAAATAATTCAGAACAACAAACTGAAATAATAGCGTTAAAAATGGCGCTAGATAATGCCGATCGCAAATTCCCGACACTAATAGTGTGCGATTCATATTACAGCGTCAAATCATACAATAACAACTTGCAGAAATGGGTTGAAAACGGTTACAAAGATGACAATGGTGCCACAATTAAGCAAAAATCGCTTTGGGAACAAGTAGTTCTTTTACAGAAAGAACTACCTAAGACTCACGTGATACATTCACTGAGTCATGAACGTGATGGCGTTCACGTTTCAGGGAATTCATTGGCTGAGACAGCCACAGCGGAAGCAACTAAATCGGCTTCCGTAGCTACAAAAAAGCGTTCGGAAAAATACGTTGACGGGGAAACAATGCTGGCGGTAAAAACGTCTTCAAAAGGCGACTGCTCAGCGCTACCCATCACCTATCCACTCAATTATACATACATAATCGATGCAAACTCCGTTCCTTTTGCTCAAATCCCTGGAGTGGGGGATAGAGTAATTCCAAACACGAACAGGAGAATATTGTTAATAGCAGACGCACATATGGGTGAGGGTCTTAGACACCTTAAGCTAAAGGATTCTCTGGAAGAATTGCAATCCACATACTGGTGGCCAGGAATGAGCCTGCAACATCACATATTTGCAAAAAACTGTCCAAACTGCAACAGAGATCGCAGTGGCGACCGAGACGGTATTTTGCCATGGCGTTTCGCTCAAGATGGGATTAAACAATAAATATATAAAACCCAGTATGATTAATGCGTCAAATTAACATATAGAGACTATCATCACTTAAAATGTAGGCCCCAGTGCTCGGCTGACGTCTGAACTGTTATAAAAAGATTTGCGAGTCTATAATGGCATATACGCAATTGGCATGCTACATTCTGACCATTGTCCTGCTTTTAGCTCTCGAGCTTATGGGGGGGGGCATGGCCAGCATGGGCATTGCATTGCGGGACTCTTATCACTTCCTGCCTGAGGGAAACGGGATGGTGTAAAGAAAAAACCAAGGCATAGAGCAATCTATAACGGCAAAGGTATTAGGTTCGGGGACTGGGTGGGTCAAACATTTAATAAGTGTCCAACATAGTCTTAATAAATCTGCCAAGAAATTCTCTGAGAGGTCTCAGTCCGTTCGAACTATTGTTTGGGACTAGAATGTTGATCCAGGACCTCGATAGTCAAACTTCAGTGGTTAAAGAAAAATGCTTTGATATCAAAGATCGTTTGGCTATTTTACAGGACTTAAACGAAAAAAGAAAAGACCTGAGCAACATAAAATTGAAACAACAGCCAACAACCACTGAAGAAAAACCACCTGTCCCAGCAAGGCCTGTCTGGATTCCAAAAATCGGGGATCTGGTCAGAGAGAAGATCGCGGTAAAGAAGGAATTTGGGCTTTCTTACAGAAAAGCAGTACCTGTCTTGGCTATCAACGGAACAAGATCAGTTGTATTACCGCCCCTTGCTGGTAAAAAGGAGAACCGAGTTGTATCAATCGACCTGGTTAAACCACAATCATGTGGCCGATAATAAGTAGTAGGCCAAGTGGACTCCCAAGAAATAGCAGAACACCAAAGTTTGCTACAAACATAGAGGTTCAAACTGAGAGACTAATCACATTTGATAAACCTACAGTGAATCAACAAGGACTATGCAACAAAGCCATGGAACTTAAACCTCTTGAAACCCAAATCCAAATCTTACATCAAGAAACACCAGTCTACAATGATGTAACCACTGACTATGCTAATGCAACAAAGAAAATTCCAAAAACAAAAAGGAATCCAGAAGCAATGGAAACAATTGACAGAACTGCATCAGGCTATTTCATCAACTTCGACGACTTTTCTGAGGATCCGAGCGAGCCTGAGGAACAGCCGACAACATCAAAGACTTTTAAAGACAAAGCAAAAGAACTCTTTCATCAACTACAAGAAACCTATCTGATTTCTCCATGGATTGAATTTTGGGTGGCACAAGGTGTATTTGTCCTCATACTTTGGCTCATCATGGTACTACACTTGGGACATTTCATTGAGGGAAAATATGTTACAATGGACACAGCAAGTCAGAAAATCAACTTGGTCCTGAAACCACACAAGTCTTCACACATTGAGAAAAGAGAACTTTCTTCAGTAAACTTCACAGCCAATCCTATACCCGGTGGGGTAGCATGGGACAAAACTGATTACGAAATCTATGGCCCGGTCGAGCTCTTGAAGTATCCTCATCAATTTAAGGTTTCATTAAGTGACTTTGTAAAACCGAGCACATTCGCTGATGATTGGGACTTTGAAAGTATTAATGATATGATGTCAGATCTAGTTATATCAGCTAAATTTACAGAACATGATTATTTACAGGGTTCATCTAATTATGACCAGATGTACTGTTACAACCACTATGGTAACCATTATCTGCATAAATCTGCTCAACCTAGAAATGTTTTTAATTATAACCAATGGGAACATTGTGCAACTCCACCAAAAGGCAGTTAGAAAACATTTTATGAAAAATGTCCATATTTCTCAGGGTTTAACACAAGTAATGCAGAAACGTTTTATTTCAAATTGTTAAATAAGACAGGAATGAAAACCATGCTAACAAACACAAAATTGATCTATTCAGGATCATTTTTTGACAAAATGAATACATTCGGTTTTGATTTCTGGAACAATAATATTGAAACGAAAACAATCTGGGGTACAAAAGATTGTCAAGTGCAAAGTACAGATTCCTTATTTAGAGCCTGCATGATCCCAGAACAAATTATATTTTTGAATGACACAATTCAACAGACAACCTGTCTTGGCCTAGCCAAAATTAAAGACTTGAACAAACCGTCTATTCCAAAGCCAACACCTGACAGTAATAGCACTACAGATGTTGAGATAGACGTAACCCATATTTTTAACCAAAACAGAACACATCCTGATTGGAAGAAATGGTTGATCTGGCCCACAGACACGAATAACTGTAAAGATAGATTCCTGAACAAAATACAGGGGTTCAAATTGACCAGGCCAGACCCTAGATACTCCCAGCGACAACATCCAGGGATTGTAACAACATACAGTGTGGGTAAACTCTGCCTTGAATGGCTACGAACATCCACACTGGCAGAAATTAAGCAACACTTGACTTTACTTAAAGAAGGTGCTGACTTGCGTGATTTCATTATGGGACCGCGCAAACAGCGTCAAAAACGTTTCATAGCGGCCTCTATATATGCAGCTTACAACGAAGCTTGGAAAGTAACTCAAATTAAGACAGCAGAGAGAATACGGGAAATTGACCGTGTTAATTTGGAAAAATCACTTTCTGTTGTGGACAATGGGTTAATGACTCTGTCTTCCAGAATATATTCACTGGACAGTATTGTATCATCTGCAATCGATATAATAGAGCAGGACTTACTAATGTTACAACACGGTCAGTCCCAATTACGTTCTATTGTACAGCTTGGCTGGACGTTACAAAATCTGCGTTCAGGCTACGTGCCTTGGCGTTTAATCAACACAACGTCATTATTCACTATCTATAACCTTACTGATACACAAATCAGCTTGGCACAAAAGGGTGCAGAATATACAATTCTGAGCATTGAAAAACTTGAGAGATTACCTTTGACAATGTCAGAACGACCTGTCATTGAATGGATAATACATGGGATAGTAACTATTCCGATAACGACTTTCCAATTTCGATACTGCCAAAAATATATACAGGCAGGCCAGTATGAAAGGTTGGGTAAAGGATACATTAAGTCAACATGGAACCTACCTTATACACACACATGTTATAGTGAAAAAGGACAGAGTGTATTTCTCAGTGGTAACAATTGTGAAAAATCACTAAGTGGTATACTTCTGTGTCAGGGTATAAATTTGCATGGGGCCTGTGAGGGGACTTCAAATAAACTTTCATGTCACCAGCTCGGCACACCTGCAACTCACATAGAGCCATTCTTTAGACGGCTTTCTAACGGGAGCTACATTCTAATTGTGGATCACAGATGTTGTGGCTTGCTGCCAGGAAAACCTTATCTAGTAAGCGTGAGTTCCATGGTCACGTGCTGTGAGCGAGTATTGTTTCCAAACGACACTCCAGACAGGGAGGGAAAAATTTGGCCCAGTTTGAAAATCTCTTCTATTCGAATTGATACTTTAAGCAGAATGAAGACTGTGCTCCTACAGACACCAGTTCATTTGACGTCATCAAAAGAAACGTATGATCTCCAAGTTGCAAGGACAACGGAAGAGATACATGCATTGTTATCGACAAATTGCCCCCTACACTTCGCAGAAATGCTAAACGAAATATTAAACATTTCGGATACGAATGGTATCGCGAGTGTATTTAAGACCGTTTTTTCGGGACTGTTAACCCCATTTAAAGCAGTCCTGAGTATATTTCCCAATTTTGTCCGTTCGGTCTTTGGCAGACTTCCACTCCTGTTGGGACTCGTAGCAGGCATCTTATTTTTGCTACTCCTGCTTCGTTATGGCAAGCCATGTCACAGACAAGACTCCAGCAACAATGGAAGAAACGATCCTAGCTATACGCTAACGGGACCGCATAACTAAAGTCCTTGGATTAGCCCGGCTAAGAGATCTGAATATGACCTGGTTTCTTTCGTTCAGACCCATATGGCAGAATTGTGTCTTACCTGTATTGAGATGCATGCTATGCGGCGAAGAATGCGTGTTGGACACCTGTCTCACACTACAATCAGAAGTACCATTGGATACAGATACTTTGTTGGGTCCAGTAAAGGCTCATGCATCGTGCTGTCCCCAGCGGCTACCTATCCTGATGACGGCATTCGTGGAGACTTCACCACTACGATTGAAGGGTAGTGAAGTACAAGATGAGAGCAGCATCAACCAGGTACGACCTTCAGTAAGCAATGCTGATCGAAACATCACTGAAAGCGAACATGCGCACGACTGCATGGTAGCGACATTTTCCAACCTAGTCGAACTTTCACCTGAAGCGGTAAGCTGCTTTTTTGAAAATCTGTCTGACATGATGTTTTCCCCCGAACAGAAAGAATAACTTTAAGCAATCAAGCACACAGTGTTCCCTGAACTCTGAATTTGGCCTTCAGCTTTAATAAACAGAGCTACTTAGACAATTTGGAACTATTTTTCTTCTTCCCCTGTAAACGAAAACTTTTTTGGAATTCCAAAATATTTACTTTTTTTTGGCACTGTAGAACTATTCTTAGAGAACAGAGCTTCTATTATTAGGAACTCTAGAGACAATGTTTTACCTCAGCCTCTAGCATATTTACAAATAATTGTATTTATATGTGATGAAGTGGTCTCGCACTTTTTCTTCTGTATTAAGAGCCATTTCATGTGTTATTTTCGCAAATCATTCATGCTGATATAAAATGTGCATCCTTTTTTTTTTAATGATTACACTGCTTGAATGCATACAGTACCTATACTCATTTTCGTGTATTTCGAATACACCATTTTTCAAATGCAAAAAAAAATGTATTTCGGGGTGGTTCGGTATACACATGCACTATTAGTTATGTTTACTATTACTTAGGTTAGTAAATATGGACATGAATTTGTGGAGTGGGTGTAGTGTGTTTATCTAGGGACCTGTATCGATACTCCTATTTCTGACCCTTGCCCAGTTATAAATCACTAATATCCATACAACGGCACAGAAACCCGTTATAAATTAGTCATAGCGCATGCTGTCACATTAAGCAAGCACTATTCCTCCAGCCCCCTAGAAAGCACATTGAGTTCTTAAACAAATCCAAGCCTCGAGCAACCTGGGAAATCCTCGCCTGCCATGTTTTGATTTAGTCCAAGAACTCCTGTAAAGCACTGCAAGAACGCTCAGTTCTTAGTGACATCTTTATTGACGTCTTATGTCCATCCTTACGTCAAACCCAGCACCTCTCAGGTATAAATATACCAATGCTGTCCTAAGCAGAGACACGGTGGTGATGAACCTGGAGCAGTGACTACTTGCCGGAGAGCCCAGCTGATGCGAGAGCCCACGGACGCTGCCCCTCCCCTTTTGACGCACTGAGGAAGACGCTGTCTTTTCTCTTGCCGAGAAATCCAGCCTCCAGCGTTTCCAGCCCACCTTCGCGGGTGACTGGGATACCGAGTCCTGAGAAAGAGATACCAGACCTCCAGCCTTCTAAATCCCAGGTACTGAACTGACTAAACCCTTATAGAGAATTCTTGAGTCAGATTCTTGGCAAAACAAACTTAACTTAAACTGCTACTTACTTACTCCCTCCCATGTATTAGGCTTAGGTCAGGTACACCGGGGTAGGCGTAGTTAGAAGCACCAGTTGAGTGCGATTAGTCAATGTATATATGTATGTATATCGTTTATCCATTTTAAAGTATCATATGGCTAAGAAACCATATCAATGCTTTTACAGTATTATTTTATACTCCTGCTTTTACTATATGCATTCTACTTAACCCTAAGTATTGCAATTGTAGCGATTCATTTCTCTTGTATGAGAACAGAGACTGATCAATAAATAACACCTTTTATTGAACACGCCCGTCTCTTCTTTTCTCTACAAATCTGGTGAAACTAAGTATGCACGTATTGACTGAGTAAAATAGCTGTCTTTTGTTTTCACACGACTCTAGAGATATACTCTTGATCAGGGAGAGCAAAGTTGTCATGTTCTATGGTTGTCAGAAACTAAATCCCTTCTTGTCTATCCAGGGAGGTTAAACTCCTCCTCGCTTATTCGAGAAAGTTTCTAGTTAACTCTGAGCTAGCTGGCACATAAAACTTAAGTCTAATATCGTCAGTAAAAGACCTAGTTAACCTCAGTCCTACGTCTACACTACTGAAGATATTATACCAATGCGCAGAGCCTATTGGGAATATAGGAACTACACTACAGAAGCACATAGAGCTTCTTTGCTGTTGGTTTGTCCCTCAAGGATCCTCGCTGAGCCCCACCCTCTTCAACGTCTACATGAGCCCCCTCGCGCCCATCGCACGCCAACACAACCTGAACATCATCTCCTACGCCGATGACACCCAGCTGATCCTCTCACTGACCAACGACCCCGCCGCTTCCAGAGCCAACCTTCACGAAGGGATGAAAGATGTAGCCGAATGGATGACGACCAGCCGCCTGAAACTGAACTCAGACAAGACGGAAGTCCTCATCCTGGGCTCCTCGCCCTCCACCTGGGACGACTCCTGGTGGCCCCCCGCCCTGGGCACCGCACCCACACCGACAGACCACGCACGCAACCTGGGCTTCATCCTGGACTCCTCCCTCTCCATGACCAGACAAGTCAACGCCGTCTCCTCGTCATGCTTCAACATCCTGCGCATGCTACGAAAGATCTTCCGGTGGATCCCCACCGAGACCAGGAAGACGGTCACCCAGGCCCTCGTCACCAGCCGACTGGACTACGGCAACGCCCTCTACGCTGGAACCACCGCCAAGCTCCAGAAGAGACTCCAGAGGATCCAGAACGCCTCAGCCAGACTCATCCTCGACATCCCCCGACGCAGCCACATCTCCGGACATCTGAGAGACCTGCACTGGCTCCCCGTCAACAAGAGAATCACCTTCCGTCTCCTCACCCACGCACACAAAGCCCTACACGACCAAGGCCCGAGCTACCTCAACAACCGCATCAACTTCTACGCTCCCAAACGCCACCTCCGATCAGCCAGTCACGCCCTCGCCGCCGTCCCCCGCATTTGAAGATCGACGACAGGAGGAAGGTCCTTCTCCCACCTGGCCGCCAAGACCTGGAACTCCCTCCCGACCGACCTGCGCCTGACCCAAGACCACCTCTCCTTCAGGAAGAAGTTCAAGACCTGGTTGTTCGAGCAGTAGCAGCACCCCCCCCCCCTCCCCAAGCGCCTTGAGACCCTCCGGGTAAGTAGTGCGCTATATAAATGTCCATGATTGATTGATTGATTGTGTCATGTTTTTTGATAATGCTTGGTATCAAGATTTGCAAGATAGAGGATTTGTATTTTGTGAAATAGTGAGGTTTCAGTAGTGAAATTGAATGCTTGTACATAGGACCTGCGCTCTGTTTCTGAAATGTTATTTAAAAAACGATTTTGGGGCAAATCAATGGTTTTTACATTTTTGAGAAGGAATAAATAGTTTCTGCATGATTAAATAAATATATTTGAACCTTTCACAATCATGTCACCTGTGTTACCTCAGATTAGGAAGCACATTGAGCTTCTTGGCTTTTGTTCTGTGTCATGTTTTTTGATAATGCTTGGTAGGAATGTTTGCAAGAGAGAGAAAATGTATTTTGTAAAATAGTGAGGTTTCAATAGTGACCTGGAATGCTTGTACATAGGACCTGTGCTCTGTTTCTAAAATGTTATTTAAAAAACAATTTTGGGGCAAATCAATGGCTTTTACATTTTTGAGAAGGAATAAATAGTGTCTGCATGATTAAATAAATATATGTGAACCTTTCACAATCATGTCACCTGTGTTACCTCAGATTAGGAAGCACATTGAGCTTCTTTGGTGTTGGTTTCTGTCATGTTTTTTGATAATGCTTTGTAAGATCATTTGCAAGATAGAGGATTTGTATTTTGTGAAATAGTGAGGTTTCAGTAGTGAAATCGAATGCTTGTACATAGGACCTGCGCTCTGTTTCTAAAATGTTATTTAAAAAACGATTTGGGGGCAAATCAATGGTTTTTACATTTTTGAAAAGGAATAAATAGTGTCTGCATGATTAAAGAAATATACTTGAATCTTTCACAATGATGTCACCTCTGTTATCCCAAATTAGGAAGCAGATTGAGCATTTTTCCCGTTGAATTGTGTCATGGTTTTCGATAATGCTTGGTAGCAATGTTTGCAAGAGAGAGGAAATGTTTTTTGTAAAATAGTGAGGTTTCAGTAGTGAAATGGAATGCTTGTACATAGGACATGCGCTCTGTTTCTAATATCTTATTTGAAAAACGATTTTTGGGCAAATGAATAGCTTTTACATTTTTGACGAGGTATAAATAGTGTGTGCATGATTAAATAAATATATTTGCAGTTTTCACAATCATGACACTTGTGTTACTCTAGATTAGGGAGCAGATTGAGCTTTTTTCTTGCTGTATTTTGTTAAGTTTAATGATAATGTTTGGTATCAATATTTCCTAGATAGAACAATTGTATTTTGAAAAATAGTGAGGTTTCAGTAGTGAAATGGAATGCTTGTACATAGGACCTGCGCTCTGTTTCGTAGATGTTATTTAAAAACGATTTTGCAGCTAATGAATGGCTTCTATATTTTTGAGAAGGAATAAATAGTGTCTGCAAGATTAAATAAATACATTTGAACCTTTTACAATTATGTCACCTGTGTTTCCTCAGATTAGGAAGTAGATTGTGCAGATAAGGTGCGGCATGTCCAGGGGTGCAAAGGAGTTGAGGCCTGTGTCCATGAGTGCAGTGGAGAGGACTCACCTCCTCAGACCCTTGGACAAGCCTCACCTCCTCCGTGCGCCCTGGACAGGCCTCAATGTGTATATATATATATATATATATATAGGGAAGTATTCTTTGTACATCAATATTATATAAGTATTTTGTAATATATATATAAATTCAGACAAAAAGAAGGTATACCGCTCACTCAGCTTGTGCAGAATCACTACATAGTTTATGTCAGCATTTATTTTTATACTGAAATAAACTATGTGGTGATTCTGCATGAGCTGAATGAGCAATATACCTTCCTTTTGTCTGAATCTTTAAAAAAATATATATTGTTGGATATCTTTATTCGGTAAAATTGCTCACCATAAAAGAGTACATTTTACACATTAAAAGAGTACATTTCACCCAATAAGAAAATATTAACTATCATCAATAGAAACCATGGTTAAAAACACAAAATATAAAACAATACAGTTAGTATGGATCGTAGTCAGACATTCTCAACAGTTCATTATGTTGTAATGGGTGAACCTTCAGTTACATCCAATCTAATCGAATGGTAACCTAGAGTGCAGCTTCAATATCCTTGAGCGTGTCAGCCATGCACTGCTCAAGTATTTTGCCACCCCGCATATCATGGCAGTAGAAGATGAGTCCGTAGAGAGTACTCGTAAGGCCAGACTGTGGCACCTCAGCCCCAACCCCCTGCATACTGGTTTCAGCCAGATCTTCCGTGCCACTTTGTAAGCGGGGCAGGCAAAAAGTAGGTGGGCCACAGACTCCTTAGGAGCCACACAACCAGGGCACGGTCGCGATGGGCCACCAGAGTTAAACCACCTCGCGGTTAATTCATACACCGGGAGGGTCCCGTACCTTAGTTTTAAATATAGGGCTCTTTCTAGCAGCTTGGTTATAAGATCAAAAAAGGGTTCCAACTTTCTAGCCCACTTGAACTCTAAGAACCGTTCAGTGAGTGAACCCACAGCCCCGCTGCGTATTGCCTCGACCTGCACCCAATCCCAATATAACTTCTTGATCACTAATTTGGGCGGTGGCATTTGGGTCTTCCACACATCTCTCAATCCCATTTGGAAAACTAGGTGCCTCACATTATTCAGCCATCCAATCTTGTTGCCAGTATCAAGCAGTATTAGGTCATCCAACCCTTCAGCATATTTGGCAAGCTCCTTGGTCCTTCTTAGACGAACCCAAAAGAGCAGTGGGCGCAACCTCACTAGGTCCTTTAAGGCTCGTCTACCCAAATCTAGCCGCAAGGGGATCAACGGGGTAGAAACAGGGAGAGCCACCACATCCCTCAGAAACTTATTTTCCGCTGAAGTTAGCTCCAAAACGTTTTCGAACCCCCAAAGTTCGGAGCCATATAATGCAGCCGGGAGTATCTGACCCTCATAAATGGCCATGACCGGTGACACAGGTTTACTGGTTGACTCCCGATACTCCCTCAGGGTCACCCGATACTCTTTTGTGACCAAGTAACATTTTAGCCAAGTGGTCCTTCCAATTCATTCGACTATTTATCCGCACCCCTAAATAGTCGAAAGAATCGACCAACTCCAAGGGGGCCCCATTGAGCGTAAAATTGTTTTTAAATCTTTTGGAGGGTGAGAGAGCCATCAGCTTGGTTTTCGAAGTATTGATGGTTAGGCCTCTGTCTATACAAAAGGAGCTAAATCGGTGCAAGAGCTTTTGTAGTCCTACCGGGGATTTGGATATCAGTATAGTATCATCGGCGAAGAGTAGAGTGGGGATTCTTTCCCCCGCCAGGGATGGAGCATCCGTCTCTTCCCCTCTCAGATGGTCCACCACTCCATTCACAAACAAGGAGAAGAGGGTCGGAGCCATAACACATCCCTGGCGGACTCCACTCCTCACGGGGACCCTGTCCGTCAGCTGTCCCTGGGCACCCCATCTGATCCTCGCATAATTCCCCTCATGGAGCCTTGCAATTAAACTCAAGAGTGGACCGGGGAAGCCCATCCTTTCTAAAGTCTCCCACAATTTAGCTCGAGGGACCAGGTCAAAAGCTGTCTTGAGATCTATGAAGGCCATGTAAAGGCTGCCCTTTTTGATGGTAACTGTCTTCCAATAGATAACAAAAAAGCGAAAGACCTGGTCCATCGTACCCACCTTCCGGCGGAATCCAGCCTGGAGGTGGGAGAGGATACTTTCCTCCTCCATCCATTCGCCCACCCTTGAGATGATAACCCTGCCAACCACTTTCTGGATTACATCTATCAGACTGATAGGTCTGTAATTGGCAGGGTCATCTCTTGCCCCCTTCTTATACACAGTGACCACCTCTGCCCCCTTCCAGGAATCTGGCACGGGATGGCCCCTTGCAATCAAGTTCATTATAGTGGCAATTAAGTTGGCCCAGGCCATAGGTTCCGCAATCAAAAGGTCCCCTGGGATCCCATCCGGACCGGCCGCCTTCTTTGGGGTCAGGTGTCTAATAGCCACTGCTACTTCTGAGGCCGTGAATGGATTCTCGTCCTCCCCTGAAGGTTCCCCTCCCCCACCGCTAGCTACCATGGGGCTGGTTGTATCTTCAATTCCGCCATATAAAGCTGAGAAGTGGTTAAACCATTGCTGGCTAGTTATATGGGCTGCTAGTGGTTGGGATCTCCCCTGCCTAGCTCTATTGATTAAGTCCCAAAATAACATCGGGTTCCTCATGCTCACAGCATCTGTTAAGTCCTGCCAATGCTGTTCCTCCCATTCACGTTTAGCCAGCGCTAATACTCTCAAATAATCCCTCCTAGCCGCTCTAACTAGTAATGGATCCTTTGCGAGTAGGGCAGCTGTCAGATTTTTCCTTTTTCCCTTACACTGGGCTGAATACCAAGGATTGCTTGAAATGGGGGGGTGTTGTTCAGTCTACGACTTTTCCCTTTTGAGAGAAAATAGTGACTCACGTGGTCTATTGTGGCGTTGTAAACTGAATCAAGGGTAATGGAAGGATTCGGGACGCTACTATTCTCCCTGTCCATACCTCCAGATCCGAATACAGATCCACAACAAGGGATTTGATAGTCCCTAGTTGGTCCTCCTTCAGTTGGGCCTTATCCCATTTCAGTCTACGATTATTGTTATATGGGATAATCTCTTTAGTTAATTTCATGGGGACACTCGCCCCCCTATCTTTAAGGTTACCCCACTTAAACTTGCTGCACAGAGGATTGTGGTCACTATCTTGAGTAGATACCACCTCCATATCAATTAGGTCAGTCCACAAACTAACGTCCATTAGGATGTAATCGATTCTGGACGGACTTGTAAGCCTATTAAAGGTCATTGCACCTGCCCTGTCAGACAAGGTCCTACCATTAAGTGCTCTTAGTTTGTGTTCCCTAGTAAGGGCATTAATTTGGATTGCCTTTGCAGACCATTTACGAATGGGGGGCAATGACAAGACTGGGATGGACCATTTAGAGTCTTCTTCCTCAGTGCCTAGGGGGTCATCTCCAAGGAGAGGTTCAAACATACAATTAAAATCCCCTCCCACAATAATTTTGGCTGCAGGAGGACAGTTGGCTAATGCTGAATCTAAACTTAGTATAGTTGCTGAAATAGTATCCCCCGGGGCCCCTCTGGCATACACATTGAATAGTTTGAGCCTGTTCCCTTCAATGTGACCCCTAGAGGAGAGATGTAGTATGTCACTACATTCAGAGTCATGGATGACCACATCCCAGTCCAGATCGATTTTTAACCAGACCGTAAGACCTCCCGCTGGTCTGCCCTTTCCTCTACTTACTGCTGGAGAAGAAAAGGTAGTATAACCCGATTTATTTATGGGTAGCAGACTCCAGGTTTCCTGGAACAGACAAACATCGAACTTCTCGATGAATGTGTGCCATTCTGGTATAGCCATCTTCTTTTTTAGCCCTGCTACATTCCAAGATAACAGGTTTATTACCCGGCGGCCCTTAGGAACTGTGACAGCGACCCCCTTGCTCCCCCCCCACCCCCCGCCTTGATCTTGATTTTTGAGAAGGAATAAATAGTGTCTGCAAGATTAAATAAATACATTTGAACCTTTTACAATTATGTCACCTGTGTTTCACTAGAAAACTGAAGCTACACAAACATTTTAAATTAAGACCACACATTAGGGGTACGTCCAAACCCGGGCTCAGAATAACAGCTACTGACACCTTGATTGGTCGGGACGTGTCCTGCATGGAAGCCATGGAAGCTCTAAGGAGTGAAAGTAGTGTAGATGCTGACATGGACATTTCGGCAATGAATATGGCAGAAAGGGCAGTGGCCCAAGGTATTGAACAAGAAAGAGATGGGAGTCAGTTTAAACCTCTCTCAACGTTCATTCCCCAGTCTCCTTGGGATGCAATTGACGCCTTCTCTGAAGCCATGATGATGGAGTTGGTCAAAGAACGAAAGGTTTCCCACTCTATTCCCAGTAACATCACTCAATCCCAGAAGAAAGCCTTGCAGGAACTGTTAAGCGACAAACAAACAATTATAAAACCCTCGGATAAAGGAGGTAATGTCGTCTTAATGACAAGGGAGTATTACTATCAAGAGGCAATGAGGCAACTTTCGGATAGAAAATACTATGTCATCACGACTAAAGATCTGTATGATGCAAGTATTAGGGAATATGATAACTTGATCTTTAAGTGGTATAACCTCTCCATGCTTGATAAAGACGAACACATCTTTCTAAGAAGTAGCAACCCAATGATACCTACTTTTTATCATTTACCGAAACTACATAAAAACAGCGTCACTCCTCCTGGCCGACCGATTGTGGCATCTATCGGTGGGCTAACAGAGAATATGTCCAAATTTGTGGACAATTATATCTTCCCTCTGGTTTTGGGTCTGGACTCTTATGTCCAAGATACTAAGGACTTTTTAAAGAGAGTGGACAATATGGATTGGCAAGATGATTATCTTTTCTTAGTGATGGATATTACCAGCTTATACACCATCATTGAGCATGGACATGGACTATCTGCTGTCGAACATTACCTAAACCAACGTCCCATTCGGTTTGCGCAACATAATATGATGTTAATAGAATTTGTGCAATTTTGTTTGGAGAATAACATTTTTTTGTTCGAAGATAGTCTATACCGACAAACCTCTGGGACAGCGATGGGCACATGCTTTGCCCCCAGCTACGCGAACTTGTTCGTCGGCTGGTGGGAGGAGCATGTGCCCAGGAGCTACGACGAAGAGGGTGAAATTGGGAAAGTGGTACATTGGTACCGCTACATTGATGACTTGTTCATCGTGTGGCAGGGTACAGAGGAAACGGCCAGAAAATACATCGATATTCTCAATGACAATATCTACAATGTGCACCTGTCTGGTACTATTAGTGGGGTGGCAGCTCACTATCTGGACCTACGGGTTCACATTGAGGATGGCCGAGTCCAAACGTCTCTTTATCGCAAAGAGACAGCAGGAAATTCTATTCTGTTTGCTAGCAGTGCCCACCCACCCAAGCTGGTCAAGAGTATCCCGTACGGAGAACTCTTGAGAAAAAAAAGAAACAGCACCCAAGAGAAGGACTTCGAGGCGGCTGCCTCGGAATGCCTCTCTCGCTTCCGATCCAGAGGTTATGATGAGCCACTTCTGTCCAACACACTGAAAAAAGTGAGAACGATTTCGAGAGTTGACCTACTAGCTGAGAAAGTAAGGACGCCAGATAAGAACACTGGGAACGTCTTTAGAATGATCACCCCTTACTCTGCAGGTGCTGACAGACTGAGGAGCTTGATGCGAAAAAATTGGCACATCTTGCTCACAGACGAAATACTCAGAGAGGATCTGCCCGTGCATCCCCGGGTGACTTTTAGTAAGGCGAAGTCTCTGGGGGATGTGTTAGTACACAGCCATCTAGAACCCCTACCCACTCAAAGTAATACCAACACTTTGAAAACTATGAGTGGTTTTTTCCCATGCGGGAAATGTAAAGCTTGTAGCAACAGTCGTAGGGTTCTGCAATATGATATCCCTGATGCTGGTAAAACTAAGAAAATTAACAAGTTTATTACTTGCAGTACCACCTATGCTGTGTACTGTCTGATATGCCCATGCGGTCTCAGATATATTGGTAGTACCATCAACCAACTAAAACTGAGAGTGCTTGAACATCAGAGGGCTATCGAAAAGGTGGACCCCGCGTATCCAGTAGCGAGGCATTTTGCCGAATACCATCAAAAGGATAGTGCGAAATTGCGCTACTTTGGCTTGGACCATGTCCCATCCAATCCACGGGGTGGAGACAGGTTAAGAAGGCTCAGACGCCTTGAGTCTAGATACATAATAGATCTGTCTACCAAGTTCCCCAAGGGTATGAATAGTGGTGAGGATATGGTGGTCCATCTGGGAAAATGAAGGGCTGAACCAGAGTACGTAGTCATTAGCATACAGTATTCCATCTTGTCTTTATACCATCCGCACGCCCTAATACTATGCACATCTGTCTGAAAGTATGGTCAACTGATGAGAAAATGTAGATATGTATATAGTGTATATACTGTGCTTGGATTATATGGTTATATCACATACCTAGGCTGATTATCAGCTTCTACAAAGTAACGTGTGCGTGTGTGTGTATATATATACACACATATATATTCCCATAATTAACAGCATATTATATATTTACCATACGTCTCGTATCGAAACTCACCTCTCTTTGATTGTGCTAGTATCTATGTGTTTGTGTATATATTCTGACTTTGATCATTCTCTACATCAATCTAACTTTGATTGGATGGATTTCATGATTATGACCATTCTCCATTGTATAGTTATGATCATTTGTATATAGCTTGTTGTATATATCTCCAGCCGGACGGACGTTTGGCTGTTTGTTTTGCTGTGTTGCAGGATTGTTTAACTAATAATTTTTTGTATTATTCATTCACGGAAGAATTATAGCACCTAACATTATTCATTTTGACTGCTGACATGAAGTAGGCCACTTCCTCCTTGCACATATTTATGTATAATTTCTAGCACCTTATTGTATGTGGTCATGAGTTTGTTTATATATTTTTTTCATTCAAGGGACCCTTGCCGATCCACGGCTATACTTCTTTTGTACAATCATTGGAATGCATTATTGAATTTGCCCTCTGCCTAATTGATTTAACCAATTCATGGTTTAAATCTGTATGGTTTTGATTCTTAGAAAACCATTCTAAGATGGCGCTCATAGTATTGCTGAGGGTTTAGTCCCTTGTTGATGTTCATGATTCACCACGTGATTTTATTTAAGGTGTGTTTTGGATTATGGGTTGTGACACCGACCAAGGCTTTTTGCCGAAACGTTTGTCTGTGCTAAATAAACTGCACGCTGCCTAGTAATTCCCCTGAGTGCTGCTCTCTTCTTTTACACCACGGAGAAGTTTTTTGAGCGTAATATATATATATATATATATATATATATAGGGAAGTATTCTTTGTACATCAATATTATATAAGTATTTTGTAATATATATAAATTCAGACAAAAAGAAGGTATACCGCTCACTCAGCTTGTGCAGAATCACTACATAGTTTATGTCAGCATTTATTTTTATACTGAAATAAACTATGTGGTGATTCTGCATGAGCTGAATGAGCAATATACCTTCCTTTTGTCTGAATCTTAATTTACCGTTTGGCTCCATTGAACCCGCTCCACCCCAGTATGGTCGAGTCTGTAAGGAATACTTTACATGTCTTATATTCATAAATATATATTAACACACACACACACGATATGATACATTTATGTATTTGGCATTTCATACATATGTATTCAGTAGTACATAATAAATACATCTTATTTACATAACAAAAAAGTGCAGGAGGGTGTGTGTATATGACTTTATGCTTCTTTCTATGAAAAAAAGATTTCACAAAATGGATATCCCCTCAATCTGATGATAGGGGGGGTACCCTTAAGAGTAGCACAATATTTTTAGATATACAAAAAACAAGCTTTGTATTCTTACCCACAAGCTATTTGTGTATATCAGGCCATATAAATATTGACACTTCTATGTTCATATTGGTCTATATATAGAGGGGTTTATGCTTGCTGGTAAAACTTTTCTAAGTGATGTGTCTATGTATGTGAATGCATGCATGCACATCACATTTAGATGTATCAGCATTTCTCTATACATGTATATGTTAATTTCAGTTGTTAATTTTTTAATTTAAAAAAAAAACCAATATAAACCTATTTCCTTCACCCTTTGTTCCGTCCCTCCTCTTCAGAGTCCTCCCAAACCTTTCAGGCTGCTGTGAACTCCCAAACACACTTTTGAAATTAACTCCTAGACAACCCACAAAGTAACATGCAAACTAACATTCCCACACACCTACTACTCTCAATAACAACTTACAACTTTCCTTTTATCATCCACTCACATCTTTCTACCCTTACACAAAACACTATTAAACACACAAGAATTCAAGAGCATGAATTTAACAAACTTACCACAATTAAACCACAAGGAAAACAAGAAATGGCTTCTTGAAGATATATTGCTTATTTAACTTTAGCCTTAGATTCCGGAGTAGTGTGCTACTTGACGCAAAGCGCATCAACACTTCGTTGAGGATAATGGCACTGCATATTACAATTTACAATTATAATTTGCTTGTTTCTCAGGTGATTCTGTTTCCCTAATCTTTGTTATTGACAGTTAGACTTGGATCCTGATTGCTATTGATTTTAGACTTGTACATTTTTATGTTGGAGTGTTTATTTTAATCTTATCCTTTTTTCTGCTCTTTAGGTACTATGATCTTTATCTTCACTTCGAAGCCTTAGGAACAGTTTATTTTCTTCACTTTCCTGATACCCTTCCCTTTTTTTAGGGCCCCAGCAGAGTAGCATCCAGAGAAGGTCAGCCGTATCATCCTTCCAGATTCCAACCAGAGAAGGTAAGGACCAATCTATGGCTGTTGCGTAACGCTCACTGCAGTACATTGTACCCATTCATCATTTGTACCTGGATTCATAGCGGTGAGCCTGACTTTTCTGTTACTGTAGGGCATGGGGGTGGGTTGATGCTAGTGATGCAGAATATCTCCCACCTTCACTCTTCACACTCCTTTTTGCTTGGTTGAATCCTTGATTGAGCAGACTCTATTGATGCTGCCCTGGATTTACCACTGCTCTGGGTAGAGGTGTGGAAGATTCACGTGGTTTGGATAGGTGTTGTGGCGATTGATTCAAGTTAATTCTGCAATAAAGGGCAAAGAAATGTGCTATGCTCTCACTAGTCCTTCACACTTGTCGCAACGGTGCCCATGGGTAGGGCTGTGGCTTTTGCAGCACTGACTGCTCTGATGAAATGACAGGAGCCCAGCAAGCAATGACCAAAAGAATTGGGGACACGACTATCCACTGGCGAGCTAATGAAAATAATAAACCCATGCCTGGTATTGTCAAATGGGATGAGGCTGCAAATTCAACAATAATTATGCCCACCTTCATATCAAGGGATCTGCTGTATTGGGACCAGTCCTTCTGGGATCAGTCCCTCTGTGGGCTAGTTTATACCTTTTGAGTAGGCTGAAAAGCCATTCTCAGTAGCGTAGCATCCTCCCCAGCCTAGGTACTCGCCAATGACTATGCCACACATGGAGCTTAGTATAACACGTATTTATTCTTCTGCGTGTAACCTCAAACTCAACATTCTAAACCTGCATTCACTTCACGACACTCCAATACTTACGTCACAGTTCTACAGAGTCCATCAGGAGCCACAACGATTCCGTCATTACAAAGTTACACAACACTACATCCCCCTTCTGTTAAATCTTTCCCTTTATTTTTCTCCTTTTGATACTTTTTTTATTTTGCTCTGGATCAAAAGCTAGTTGAGGAAAAATAAGTGCCGGTCCCCAAAAATAAGTGCCGGTGGACCCCATCTTCAACCACCGGCTCAAATTAAGCACTGTATAGTAGTCGATTGATTATCGGCAGGGAAAATAAACCAAATGCTTCACTCCTAAAGGTTATTGGAGTAGCCAACAGATTATTTCTACATAATAAAAGTTTTAATAATGTGCTGATGAACATTGCAAGCAATATAGAACCAAACTGTGGACAGAGCGGAGGCACATTTGTGGTTTAAGAACACAAGTATATTTTGTAGATTCAAAGTGCATGTACCACTTGATAGAGCAGAGATTATATCAAACAATTTTGTTGATAAAAGAAATGGTTTATGTCAACTTCTGTATAAACCACAGAACATGTGCAATGTTACAGATTATAAAAACAACACAAATATATGAGATGTAGTTACTGCAATGTAAAAGCATGCGAGGGTAAGATAGATTTGAGACATATTATTCCTTTAATTAATATACATGTAATTATTAATTATTTATTCATTTATGTGTGTTAGAATAATAAAAGAGGAAATATCTCAGAATATGGATTTTATTGCTAATTGATTTGAGATTCATATAATGAGTATGAAATTAAGGAGGCGTTGCCAGCAGGTGCAAGATGGCGGACATCTCTTAACTCCGCTCCATTATACATCCCCCCTTATCCGATCAATTATTGGATCACGGTGCGGCATCCTGTGTCATAAGCTGTAAGGGCAGACTGCCTGCACTTATCGGAACATTTTGGTGTACAGAACACCGACAAAGGGCACCTGGATCCGCACAACTGCAATAGGGCTGCATGGCTGCGGCGCTGAGTTGAGATGCAGAGAAAGCGTGTGTCGGCGACCATCCTCGCCCAGCCTGACAAAGTGATCCGGAGTATCTCCAAGTGAGAGGAGAGCTGCTGACGGCCAGAGAGGGCCAGAGCGAAGACCCAGTGAAGATTGTAGTGGCAAATGGGAGCGCAGGCTCCAAATGGCAAACCACACTGCTGCGGTCGTGGAGCTGAGGTGAGACACTGCAGCAGTGTGTTAAGCAGCTGTCTGAGTCCTGGCCACCAACACGTCCAGGCAGCATTCAGAAAGACTGGGGTCTGATGGCAGCTGGAGCTGTACGGAGGTGGGGCCAAGCTGTGGAGAAATGTGAGGCGGGCCTGGAGCTTGCCCCTCTTCCACCCACTGAGCTGAGAGCTGGGGATCAGTCGCGCTATGAAGGGCTTTTCAGTTCTGGAGGCAAGTTGATGCTGGGACCTGTAGAAATACATCAACATTTGTGGGGCAAAGGAGCCGGCAGTGCCCCCCATGGTACACAGTGCAATAGGGCCTGTGGGATGACACTGGAGAACGTGTGCTGGGAGGAGGGGGGCCTTCCCTGCAGCGGATCACTGAGAGGCCATAGACTGTACAATTGAATACCTCCGTAGGATCTGCAGGATGTTACTGGAGATCGTGCAGCTGGAGGAGGGGGCCTCCTTTACAACTGATTGCCTTGAGACCACAGATTGTGCAGGTGACCCCCAGAAATGCCCTGTTGCAACGTGGGAACTGCCCTGAGTGATACTGAAATTGGAATTAAACATACAGAGTCAATAGGATCCCATGGTCAGAAATACTTACATCCTCACTTGCTCAAGGACATATTTGTTACTGGTTGGAAAATAGGATCTGACTCACTCTGTGGTGCGGCAGCTCTCCTTTGCTTGTTCTTACACCAGACCTCGAGTGCAGCAGTGCCAAGTAATGTCACAGAGCATTGCTCATCAATAGTACAGACCTTCCTGGGCATGATTTATGGATGATGGGGCTTGAGGGGGTTGCTGCTGGGGACACACTGTGACTCGACAACATAAAGGGTAGGCACATGACATCACCATACACCCCTCGTGCACCACCGCTTTATAAACTGACTGGTCGACTGGGAAGGTAGAGAGTCCCCGCTCGTGAAAACAGCCAGCAACAGGGACCTCAGAAATGGGCTGCACAGGAGGAGTTGGTTCCAGAACTCTCTCATGCTCCTTGGCTGAAATGGAGCAAGAACAGCTGGGTACTATGGATCCAAATTCACCCATGGAAGGATGCTATATTAAATGCCATAGAGAGATCCCACGCATCGATAGAGTTCAAATTTGATGGTGTTGTGGCGGACATCACACTGCTTTGTGCAGACCATAGGAAATTGTCAGACTGACTAACCATCACAGAACTAATCCTATCCACATTGTAACCCACGACGAAGTTGATGGAAAAACAATATTGAGAGAATGAGGCCAGAATTGGACATTTAGAAGAAAGGGTAGAAGACGTAGAGGGGCGCTCAAGACGCTACAATGTCCACCTAATTGGTCTGCTGGAGTGAGCAGAGGGGAAAGACGCAGTGTTCTTCATGGAAAGGTGGATTAGGGAGCTCATACCTGCTTCCTCTCTGTCGACATACTTCTCGATCGAGCGGGCATACCATATACCCTCAAGGAGGCCAGCACCAGGATCTGGTCCTCGTCCTTTCATCTTCAAGGTTCTACATTTTCAAGACAGAGATGCTATTCTACAAGAAATGCAGAAAAAAACAGGAGACAAAATTAGAAATTGCCTACTTGATTTTCTTTCCAGATTATGCTCTGGGGGTGCAACGACAACGTTGCTCCTTTTTGCAAGTGAAACAGAAACTCCAACAGCTGGATATCCAATACACCTTGCTGTTCCTGGCACGTCTTTGGGTAGTGCATGGTGACAAGACAAGATTCTTTGACTCGCCACAAGCTGTGTGGGACTGGTTGGAATCCACCGGACAGTTCTCAGACCTTCACCCAAGTGGTGGGGGTAAAAACTGGAGCACTTCAGAGGGGGCCCCTAGACCATGCCGGCAAAAAAGGAAAAGGCGCGCACCTAGGCTGCTTGCAGGTCTGGATCTGGAACAAATCATAAGGGAAAGGCAGGGGGCAGAACGCATAGCTGACATTTCCAATGGTTCTGAGAAAGAAGCAGCGTCGGCCCAGTTGTCAGGAGATGAAGAGTTATCGTTGATCTGTCCATCTGATACCAACTCACTACACTTGCCAGACGTTACACCACAGACTTTCGATGCCAGTATTTGAATCATGATATACCACAAGTTTTCTGATCTCCTAAGTCATTTCATTCTCTATTTTGTATGCACAATAAGTTTGATAAACTACTACTGTACTGATTGAAGTAAAGTGAAGTGGGAGCAATTGTGTGTTGTCATGGCCCTCGAGAGGGCGGGGCAAACAAGTCAAACCTGCCTTTCTCTGCAAATTAGCTTGAGGAGGTACTGCTTTCAAAGGTCTTCTATCCACTGACAACGGGAGGGTGTTAATAATACATCCCTCGCAAGGCCCACGTCTTCCTCATCCTTTACTATTTGGGGGGGTTAGTTGATTACACTAAATTTGAGAGATAGTTTGGACAGCCTTTACTATTTGTGAGGACCGCTATTTTAATACTTTTGTATTAGCATGTTGAAACTTAAGGTTACAGTCCCAGTTACACAGAGTCAGTTGTACATTGAAAAACCGGGTTATTTAATACCCGGCGGCGCCAGGGGCACGCCCAAAGTCTTCGGGTATCACCTGTCTTAGAACACAGAGACACAGAAACTTCTTGGTGGCGTCAAAGATCGAATTTATTGGCTGCAGCCAGTAACAGAAGTCCTAGAAGTCAACACGGTATGAGTTCTCAGGAGACTGCTCAATTTTACAAAGCAAGTCATCCCTTTTTATGCCAAAAATCACATTCCAGACAAATACCTTACATTTACAAACTGTCCAATCACATGTATCCACACCAGAGGTATCGCATGACGGTAAAACCCACTTTTCAGTTGCCCAGCCCATGATCAATCATTGGTCAAACCCAACATTCTTCTTCAGACAGGTCGAACGAACCCATAATAAAAAAGGGTACATCCCCATCGTAAATAGACCATAAAGAAAGGAGCAGAAACAGGTGAGAGTAGGATAAGGCAAATTTGTGTGCAATAAAGTTTTACGATGTCCTGTGCTTTGATCCTCAATCTTGATCAGCTACTGGGAAAGGAACTGGCCTAACAAGTTTGGCTTCAGGCAAGAGAGCCAGTTCGCTCAGGTCATTCAGAAGTCAGCTAAAGTGTACGTGTGCTAAAGACTCATTCGGCCATAGTCATCGGCCTATGTGAGGGCAACCACAAAATGGCTGCCATACACAAAATGGAACCCAAGGGTTCAGAACGAAATCCCTAAATACGTAGTGAATCCATCGGTCTAACATGACGAAAACACTCATACTTGCCGTACTAACTAGTTACGGTTCGCTAATATCAAATTCGTAACAAAACCATGACCTTTATGGAACGGGTTCAGAATTCACGGAACCTCAGCCCCTCCTTTTGCCCTTACATAGGCAATAACCTAAACTCACGTCAATCTGAATCCAGGTCTATATTCATCAGATCATCAAGATGTTGCTGGAGCATAATCCTATAACTTAGTACCTCTCTTGGGACAGGTCTCCTTGCACACGTAGTAGCACAGAGGTCACATATAGCAGGAGCGCACTGCACACAAAGACAGAACAGGAAAAGAATCGCTAAAGCAATCCCAATGATCATCAGAATCTTCCATCCCCAGGTCGATAACAGTTCCCAGAACCATCCAATCAACGACCAATCTCCTTTATCCACATGTACAGACTCAGAGATCTTATGTAACTTGGAAATGGCCTGGTATACCCTAGGAGCATTGTCTGGAATGAAAATGCAGCAGCTCGATTGAATCAGTTTACATACCCCTCCTCTATCTGCAAGTATGACATCTAACGCAACTCTGTTCTGGAGAGTCATAAGACGATCCGACTAGAGCTCAGCAGTCAAGTTACTAAGGGCACCAGCAGTTTCAACTACGGTGGACTCAACCACTCTCGTCAATTGCCGTATGTTCCTGCTGTTAACCATAGTTCCCCAAAACGGCGGAAAACCCTTCAAGAAATCTCCTAATTCTTGTCCTGCAGTATCTTCTTTACTGAAGACACCTCTAACAACTCTCGTCTTGTGGTAATCTGCCGCAGCTGTATAGGTAGGAGGCAACAGGAACGAGACAAAACATGTGCCTGAGAAATCAGGGGGCAACCATGTGTACGCTCTATCGTAACAGACAAAATAGGTACCCTTAGCTGCTAGAAACGATGGGGAAGTCTGGGACGCAAAAACATACATCTCAGTGCAGATACTCTTCCCTAACTGAGCTCTCGGATTCTTGCCATTACCTTGCAGACAAAGATGACCCTGATGGGGTACGATCCAAATCGGAGAGGATCTTTTCGCTCGCTGGTTCTCACTCAGACTAACTCCATATCCAGTCACGTTCCATTTTATTTATTTTATTTATTTATTTGAAGCTTATAGAGCGCTCGGCTACCTCCAGCGGAGGTGTCCCGGCGCTAAGATTACATGAGAGTCCCCATTGCACGTAGCCAGAATCACATCATACTGAGGAAAGGAAAACACAGCAAACCTAAAAGTACTGAAGACCTAGTGTATGGTGAATAGCCAGGTCTTAAGTTTGCGTCGGAAGGATGGTTCGGATTCAGTGAACCTGAGGTCAAGAGGAAGGCTATTCCAGAGCTTGGCAGCAGTGACGGTGAAGGATCTGCCACCACTACGAGAAAGCCTGAATCTTGGGACCTTCAAAAGACGTAGACTGTTGGATCTCAGGTGTCTAGCTGAAAAAGAGATCTTCAGACGATTTCTCAGATAGAACGGGCCAATTCCATGGATAGCTCGGAATGTCAGGGTCAGAATTTTAAAATCTATGCGTCGGGCTATGGGGAGCCAGTGAAGCTCAGTCCGGTAGGCTCTGACCGAGGTGCGGGCAGGAATATTACCAATGAGCCGTGCTGCCGCGTTCTGAGCAATTTGCAGACGGTCAATTAGGTAAAAGGGGGCACCTGCATAAAGACTATTAGCATAGTCCAGATGGGTGGTGATAAGAGCCTGGACAACTGTTTTGCGAGATGATTGAGGGAGGTAGGGGAAAATTTTCCTGATCATACGCAATTTGGAGAAACAAGCCCCTACAACTTTATTGACTTGAGCACTTCCAGATAAGGAGTTGTCAAAGGTAAAGCCAAGGTTACGGGCTGCCTGTACAGGGGTGGGAGGCGGATTCAGCATGGTAGGCCACCAAAGAGTAGCAGGGGGAGGGGATTTCTTGCTGAAAAAGAGGACCTCCGTTTTGTCAGTGTTAAGGGCAAGGTGATTAGCTGACATCCAGGTACAGATATTGCCAAGGCAGTTTTTAAAGTTGGAGAAGAGGGAGTCAGAGTGGTCTCTAAAGGAAAAAACAAGCTGAGTATCGTCAGCATAAGAGACCACCCTGACACCCCAGGACTCTACTACCTTGGCAAGAGGGGCCACATAGGCATTAAACAGTAAGGGGCTCAAGGCAGAGCCCTGGGGTACTCCACACAGGAGGGGTTTGTCCTCAGATTCAAATGGGTGCATCGTAACCCTCTGAGATCGGCTGGACAGGAAGGATTTAGTCCAGGCCAGCACTGTCCCACCGACCCCTAGCTGTTGTAAACGGGTGGCAAGTATATCATGGGATACAGTATCAAATGCAGCGGATAGGTCGAGGAGGACCAGCAAGGCCTCCTCGCTGGTCCTCCACTGATTCTCTGATAATCTCAGAGACCTCTAGCAGCGCCGTCTCGGTGCTGTAGCCGGTTCTAAAGCCGGATTGGGAGTCGTGTAAAAGCTGGTTTGACTCTAGATACTGCGCCAACTGTATTTGTACCACTTTCTCCAGTATTTTGGCAGGTTTGGGCAGGAGTGATATGGGCCGATAATTGCTAAATTGCAGGGGGTCCGCGCCAGGTTTTTTCAATATGGGAATTAGCCTCGCCTGCTTCCATACTGAGGGGAACTGGCCGCGTAGCAGGGAGGCATTCCAGATGGAGAGAAGCGGGTTAACTAAAATGGGTGCAAGAGTACCCATAACTTTGGCCGGGACAAGGTCCAGAGGAGAGCCAGAATTTACGTTATATAGCAGAGATAATGCTAGGTCCGGGTTCAGCTCACTGAAGGAGTTGAAAGAGCACGGGAGGGAACATGAAATGTCTTCAAGGCAGTTAGGCGGAGCCATAGCAAAGGAAGAGGAGAGTTTGACTATTTTCTCCTGAAAGTAATCCGAAAGTCCATTACACAGAACCTGAGTGGGGATACATTGGGATTTTAAAGCAGGGGGGTTGGCAAAGTCTTTCACAATAGTGAAGAGGGTTTTAGAGGAGTTCTACGCCTGAAGAATAAGATTGGAGAAGTAGGCTCTCATAGAAGAGCGTTTCAATTTGTGAAATTTGTTCCGGGCAGATTTATAAGCCAATTTGGCTAAGGGGTCATAATCCAGTCTCCATTTGCGTTCCAACTGCTTACATTTGCTTTTTTCCTCGCGAAGCAGAGGGGAAAACCAGGGGGCGGAGGGACGTGTTCTGGAGGAAGTAAGAGGAACAAGAGGGGAAACGGAGTCAAGAGCAATGGAGAGGGTCGAGTTAAGTCTCATAGTTTCTATGTCGAGATCTTCCAGCTGATTAAATTGAAAATGAAGATGGGCGTCCAAAGAGTCACAAGTGACTTTGGACCATTTACGACCTCTGAGACTGTTGATGGGGGTGGGGAAAGGAGGGGAGGGGGCCGTGATGGTGAATAAAATAAGAAAGTGATCAGTCCATGTCAAGGGGGAGGGGGGAAGAGTGAAGATGCCAGGATGATTAGAAAAAATGAGGTCAAGTGTATGGCCTGCTATGTGAGTGGGCCCTGTAACTAATTGGGGCAGGGTGAGTCCTTGTATAGTTTCTAGCAGGGAAGAGGCTTGTGTGCTAGAATGATTGTCAATGTGGAGATTAAAATCTCCCAGTACTGTAAAATAAGGGTGTTTGAGGGAAAAATCTGCAATTGAATGCATCAAAGCATTTAAGGAAGCGGTGGTCGCGGCAGGGGGGTTGTAAACCAGTATACCTGCAAAGATGGTACTGGCGGTATCCGCGACCGTAAAATAAGCAGCTTCAATAAGGCCAAGATTAGGAATTTTTGTGAGATTAAGTTTAAAATGAGATTTAGCAATAACCGCAAGACCCCCTCCAGACTTGGAGTTGTCTCGATTGATGCCAACGAAACAGTAACCGGGGGGAGTGGCAAGATAAATGTCTGGTTTGGAGGAATCTTTGATCCAAGTTTCTGTAAGAAACAATAGATCCCATTTGTGGGTGTCAAGTAAAAGCCAGATATCAGAGGCGTGAGCTGGAAGAGATCGGCAATTAATTAATGCAGCTTTTAATATAGTCGGGGGCTGGCTATTAACAATCAGGGGGAGTTGAGGTGATTTAACCACCACAGGGAGAGAGAAGTTACAGTGTGAGCAGGAGTATGTTGTTGATTCCAGGCTAGAAGGGTTACAGCGACTAATGGGGATACATATGTCAGGACGAAGGAGTAGCAATTGATCCGAGGTCCAGGAAGTTTTAGGGGTGTGGGAGGCAGGGGTTCTGGCGCTGGGCGCAGGTCCGGCGCGGACGGGCGCAGACGGGCTTGCCTTAGGCGCGCCATCGGCGCGCCCGCTGCGCCCGCCCGCTGCGCGGACGGGATGGTCCCTTCTTTATATCCGTGTCCATCAAGCGGTGGGAGGAGGGTGGGAGGCGTCCAGGAGCTGGAGCGCTACCCTGCCTCCCCCCAAGATGGCAGTTCCGCGTTCTCCCGGCCGGCGAGAGCGCTGTGCTCGGCTGCGCCGGGGGAGAGAGAGCAGGTCGGGCCCCTGGGACGAAGAGATCTCGTCCGGACCAACAGAGAGGTCTGTCTTTACAATAAAAGTGCAGCTATTAAAATATTAACAAGTTTTAAAATAGGCAGATCAGCGTGGCGTCTGTACACCAAGTAGTAATCACCAGGCGTACAGAAAGTAGATGTAACATCACACGCACACTCTCAAGCAGATCAATATCACAGAGTACAAAGAAAGATGCCCCCGGCTTTCCGCCTCAGGGGATAACAAGTAATCTGTAGTGAAGAGGGGCGGAGGAACTTAAATAGTGAAGGAGGGCGGGAGGCGTCCAGGAGCTGGAGCGCTACCCTGCCTCCCCCCAAGATGGCGGTTCCGCGTTCTCCCGGCCGGCGAGAGCCCTGTGCTCGGCTGCGCCGGGGGAGAGAGAGCAGGTCGGGCCCCTGGGACGAAGAAATCTCGTCCGGACCAACAGAGAGGTCCGGACCGGTTCCATCCAATATATGCTAGTGTCTCATCTCTCGGGATCGTCTCATAGGAACTAACTCCTCTAATCATATCGACTATACCCTTAACTAGAGCACTATTCTTTGGATTGTCCTTCACAGAACGTAGGGGGTAAACTTCACAAGCATAGATGAACATCGTTCTGTATGCCCACACAGAACCATTATAGCTGAATGGCAGGACCAGGTAAGGAATACCTTTATCAGTAGTAAGAGGCATAAGACCACACACCCAATAGTTAGTCGTGTTCACTACTAGCTGGTGTTGGTGCAGGAGCTGAACAAAGGAGTTATTAACAAATTCCAACTTTCTAATGGATTCATGTTCAGGCAGAGGATTAAAAGAATGCAAAGAAACAGTAGAAGAAGGTATGGGTTGTGTAGTGGGTGCAAACGTCACTTGAAAAGAGAATATAATATATCCCATCAAAAACATCATCAAGCGAAGTAACATAAAAAGACATCATATTAGGAAACACTTTCTACTCATAATTCGACACATTTTGCTCTTAAAACTCATTTCTTCAACAGGTCTCTCCATCTCGAAAAACTCCATCCTCTAACCGTGCTGTTCGCGGCAGTTGGTTCTTCCATGCTAAGGAATGCGTCTGTCAGTCCAGGGAACGCCCTAGGACCAACCAGAACCTCGACCTTGTGTCTTCAGCTTGCACTCCCAAGTCTTTACAGCGACCTTACAGCTGAACCCGGATGGCGGTTCGAAAAACAAAAATCGGTCAAAACAGTTTCTCTGATCGGAGAGCTGTATTTAAAAAAATAGCAAAGAAAAGAATTTTTACTTTATTAGTCCCACGATTCTTGGTCACAAATTATAACGGCCTTTATCAGGCAATGTCTGATCACGAAACAAAAGTTCAGGCTCAGTAGTGTCCAGTCGAACTGACGGTGGCACAGCTTCTTGCAGAAGATCATCGCTTTCACGCTCAGAACTTGTCCCAATTAAACGTGCATCGCTAAAAGGCAGAAAACGAGGCACAGTATCAGTTTCTGAATCAGGAATACCCTTCTGGACCCACCGGTCATACGGCAGAGGCAAAGGAGCCCTCTTACAATGTACTCCGTGGATCCAGTTTTTCTTTCCTTGCACTCGCACTGCAGACCACATAGACAATAGCACCAAGTAGGGACCAGTCCAGCAGGGCTGATCGTTCTTTGTCCGCTGGAAAATTTTCACTAGGACGCAGGTGCCAGGATCAATGGCGTGTCCTGAATCTTCAGAAGCCTGAGGCAATGTATCAAGAACATGTTGGTGTAAGACACGCAATTTAGCCGTCAAATCATACAGATAGTCAAGCAATACAGGGTGTTCAATCTCGCTGAATTTCGTCGGGCTCGGCACTCCCCATATGTTTGCCGGGCGACCAAAAAACGATCTCGTATGGACTAAGTCCCACTCGAGAATGTACAGTCATCCTAGTTGACAAAAGTGCTAATGGCAAAGCATCAGGCCATTTAAGACCAGAGCTCGCCTGTATCTTGGCAAGTTTTAACTTAAGAGTGCCATTATAGCACTCCACTAGACCAGCTGATTGGGGGTGATTTGCAGCGTGAAACTTTTGTCGAATTCCTAAACCATCACACACTCTCTTCATCACTTGACCCACAAATTCACTCCCATTGTCACTCGAGACCATTCTCTGCAAACCATACCTAGGGAAAAACTCCTTAACAAGGGCTTTAGCTGTGGAGAAGGCAGAATTATCTTTTAGGGGATATGCTTCTACCCATCTCAAAAAGGCACAAACAACCGCGAGTACGTATTTCAGGTTGTTGCATCTCTCCATATGGATAAAATCTAATTGCAGAACCTCAAACGGATACGTCGGAGGCGCAAAGTGACCAGCTGGAGTTGGAGTTCCCTTACCAGGATTGTACATCAGACAAACCATACAATTCTTGACCATATTCTCTGCACACTTAGGAATTCCAGCATTTTGCCATACTGGAGCCAACAACTTACAAATCCCTTTCGCACTGATATGAGCCATTCCATGCGCCATCGTAACCACTGCAAGCACGTACGCATCGGGTAACAACCATCGCTGATGCTCTGACAACTCAACCCAACAACCATTCGCATCCAATTTACCCGTACTCTCTCTCCATACGCTCAGCTCTTTCTCTGTAGCTTCAGCTTGAATAGACTTCACACTTTCTATCGTATCTTCACACATACTTCCATCTGGAACCCATCTCGCCGGACCTGCAACATACATTCGACTCATCACATCCCTCGCCACATCTTTCGCAACTTCATCCGCAAACGCATTACCGCGACCAACGTCATCGGTAACCTTCTTATGTGCACTGCATTTCACAATCGCAACTTTCAACGGCAAGGTAAGTGACTCGAGAAGCTCATTCACCAACTGACCATTCTGAATCTTCGTTCCATGAGACGTGAGGAACCCACGTTCCTTCCACAAGCGTCCAAAACTATGAGCCACACCAAACGCATACTGGCTGTCGGTATATACAGTCACTCTCTTCCCTTTCGACAACACACACGCTCTCGTAAGTGCAATCAACTCTGCTGCTTGGGCTGAATTATGTGGGATACGTGCAGCTTCAACAATTGTATGCAAAGTCGTAACAGCATATGCCGCAGTCGTATCACCATTCGGAAGCTTGAAGCACGAACCACCCACCCATAAGGTACCATCACACTTCACAAGAGGAGTGTCCCTAAGGTCTATTCTTCCTTTCGTTTCCTCTTATGTCCTAAGAAAACAATTATGCTGTTCAGAAACATCTGTCTCTACTGAAATCGGCAACAATGTAGCTGGATTCAACGGATTGCATCTCTTTATGTGCACATGACTCGCTAAAAGTGTCAACTCATAACCTGACAATCGAGCACTAGATAAGTGCTGTGTCTTCGTCCAGTTTAACAAGGTATCCACTGCATGTGGAACCATCACAATCAGCGTATTATCCATCACCAAGCAAGCAGACTGTCGAATGGAAACAGCTGCTGCCGCTGTGGCTCTCAAACAACTCGGCAACGCTCTAGCTACCGGATCCAAAGTCGACGAGAAATACGCACATGGACGTTGCTTATCGCCGAACTGCTGTGTCAAAACTGACAATGCACAACCCTCTCTCTCGTGCACATACAACGTAAAAGGCTTGCTATAGTCTGGAGTACCCAACACAGGAGCCGAACACAATGCATCACGTAATTCCGAAAAACTTTTCTGACACTCGTCAGATCACGGGAGAGGATTCGGTGTATCTTTACAAGTCAATGCCAACAGAGGTTTGGCCAGCAGAGAAAAATTTGGTATCCACTGTCTACAATATGACATGATACCCAAGAAAGCACATACCTCTCTCTGCGTATTTGGCACAGTCATTCGCGCAATCGCTTGAATTCGTTCTGGGGTAAACCTTCTTCCCTCCTTTGACAAGAGATGACCTAAGTAGGTCACTTAGAAGGTGACACTTTATGATGCAAGTCTGACAGATGTCGCAACAAAGAAAGAGTAGCTTCTTTACAAGTTTTCTCATCATCAGCGGCCACTAACAGATCATCCACATACTGAATAAGAGCAGCACCAGCAGGCAACACAAGAGTATCAAGCTGAGTCTTCAAAGCCTGGCTATAAATAGAAGGACTTTCGCAATAGCCTTGAGGAGCTCTCTTAAACCGGAAGCTTCGGCCTCCTAAAGAGAAGCCAAAAATATCTCTACTCTCCTCGGCAATTGGAATGCTGAAGAAAGCATTTTTCAAGGGAATGACTGAAAACCAAGCAGCTGAAGCAGGAATCAAAGTCAACAAAGCAGTAATATCCAGAACAACTGGAAACTGTGGCACAACAATCTTGTTAACCTCTCTAAGATCGATCACAAACCTGTAAACAGGTGGCTGGGAAGAGTCAGTGCGTTTCAGGACAGGTAAAACAGGACTGTTACACACATTACCTCTCGTTTGTTCAATCACATCTTTCTCAATCAGATCATAGATGATTGCTAAAAGCGCTCTTTCACCATCGCTAGAAATCCTATATTGGGGAATGCGTGGCAATTTAACATTTGCTTTAAGCGTTACAACGTAAGGTGGAATCTCCAAAAGACCCACATCATTAGGACCAGTAGCCCAAAGAGTATCAGGGAGAGAACACAATTCCGGTGGAAACCGATCTTTAGACAAATACATCGGAGAGATCACTTTCTTACCCAATGTAAGCTGTACTCCCGAAGGAGAACAATGCAATGTCGCATTCAACCTTTTCAACAAATGCAAGCCCAACAAATTCTCGCCACAACCTGTCGTTAAAATGAGGGGTGCTTCCAATTCACAAGGTCCTATAGAAAGAGACAAGGGACTAGAAACTGGATTACGAACTGGGGCGCCAGAGAATCCTACCGAAACATTCGTTAAGCCAGACAAAGGTGCGCCAGGGAGTTTAGAGTGCATGATAGAACTCTTTGTCGCACCAGTATCCAAAAGAAAAGGCTCTACTACACCCGATGTGGCTACTGCAACATAAGGCCCACTCTGATCTACTGGAACCGACACTACTCCCTCTCTTTGTCTTTGGCTGTCCTAGCAATCATTATAGTCAGCATTCTCACTCTCAGCATAATAGTGATCAGCATAGTACTGAGTCGATCGACCAGATGTAGTCTTCTGTTGATCAAAGCAATTCATAGAATTTTGTGGAGGAAAGGAACGTTTGTTCTGAGGAAATGCACCTCGTCCTCTACCCCTAGACACTTGCTGAAAACCACCACGACCTCTCGGGGCCGGCATACCACTCGCACGTTGCCGTAAAACAGGGCACTCATTTTTATAATGACCTTCCTCCTTACAATACACACACTGATTCAAACCCAAGGGGGGTCTTGGAGGAAAATACCCAGCGTTCTGTTGCGGTCTCTGAAACAGTGGAGGTTGCTGAAACTGTGGGCGTTGCTGTGATTCTTGCTGATTCGAGCGAGGCGGATACGCCTGCTACAAAAGAACCTTTGTCTTTAAGTCTTTTGTTTTTTTCTCTGCTTTTTCTTTCTCGTCCTTATCCCTATTCTCATAGTACTGTGCAGTCGCCAATATCTGGGCCGAGGGTGAAACAGCCCAAGAACTTTCAGAATCTTTCAACTTATTAGAAAGTTCAGGGAGCAAATTAAAGACAAATTTGTCCACAAATAATCTTTGCCCACCTTCCGTACTCATGTCCTGACCACTATGATCTATAAATGTTTCTTCAAACCTAGTGAAGAAATCAGATACACTTTCATCTTTCTTCTGCTTACATGCTGCTAACTTATCCCAATTCACTCGTAAAGCAGGCATCATCGTCTTCATTAAATTAATAATTCTACCTGGCAATTCCGTAACCAAAGGTTCAGGTTTAGCACCTCCCTGTTGTCTACCATCCACAGCAATAATATTTGCCCAAGTATCTCCTAATTTTACCGCATAATTCTCATGACGGATCTTTGCCCATAGAGGTTGAGGTACTACATTACCTAACAGCATATCTATGTCTGCCAAATTCATGATGCATGCGTCAACTGTCTGGGACAATTCTTTGTAATAGCCAGCAGGATTCTTATGGGGATCAGGTAAGGTCTGCTTAAGAGCCAAGACCTCTGCTCTCTTCCAAGGGACATGTACCCATACTCGCTGAAAATGAGGCAGAATAGCTGGATTAGCGTTTGGGTCCCCTTCCTTCCAAACTGGGGGAACTTCTCTCATGGGATACTGTCTCGCTTTTCTCCTAACAGAGGAATCAGGTTCAAACAGTCGCTGAGAAGGGAAATCGCTCCTTAACGCAAGTACCATCGCAACTGCATTCTCAATTCCGGGACCCACTATCGTCCCTTTCGCAAACTCAGACTGGACATTTAGCAATTCTACAGGGACTGAACCCAAATCATTATCTTCCCATTCCTCATGAAGCAAAGTACACATAACTTCAAAAACATACCTTTGCTTGGGTGCTTCCCACTGCTGGAAAACATCCATAACTGACTCTAAGTTATACCTCGAAACATTCGAAACCCATCTGCGAGCCAAGAGATCTAACACTGCCCGTTCTTTGGGACCAGGTAGCTGACTACGCATTTGTTTACGTGCAGAAACAGGGGTCATACTCAATGACCCAAAGAAAGGAGACAAAAGACCAGTAACAGTATCAGTCATTCGTTGTCGAGCAGAAGGAGAAGCTGTCATAGGGACAGGAGACAAAGTATTTTGAGGTGATAGAAGCGTAGGGTTAGTAGCAAGAGAAGTTGAAGGTACAGGAGAATAAGGCAAAGTAGTTCCAGACAAAACCGATAGCAAAGTCGGCTGCCCCAGAGGAGGCTGCGCTGTAGGAGGAAGAACCAGCTGAGGAGGAGCCGGTGGCGGAACAGCAACAGGAGGTTGTGCAACTGGGGGTTGCGTAGGTGCCGTAGCACTCTGCGCATAAGGGGGTGGTAATCTCAACAAATGTGACATCAAAGGATCCTTCTCAGGGTCCTTCGTTGCATTCTCAAGAAGAGATGGCAAAGCTGGATAACATTTATCAATAGCCATATTATGTTGCCTATCTAACACCTCAATTGCTTTATCTTCTTCGTTTTCTTTAAACTGCCTAGCAGCTTGCATTATTGCTACATCCTTTTCTCTTTTATCTCTTTTAGGTTTTTTAATTTCTCGTTGTCTGGCTTCTTTACGCCAAAGGCGAAAGGAGTCAAACATTGCTGGCCGGGCTTTCTTCCTAAATAATTTAACTTCCAAATTATCTAGAATCTCTGTGTCATAGCTACCATGATGTGGCCATTTTAAAACACCGTCTTTCCTAGTGTATCGGACCCATACTTCATTAAACATAATGGGGCCCACGCCGTGTTTAGAGTAGAGCTCATAAGTCGGAGTTCCAACTGGAGGTATCGGACATGAATCCTCCAATCGGGAATCCCTGTTACAACCACAACCAAACCAAGTACCAAATTTGCTACGATTAGGCATCTTCGCTCACTAATCGAGCTTCAAACTTCAAGGGATTATCTCTACCGATACACTCGTAAATATACAAGACCCTCGGCTTTGGAAATTGCAATTTTCAAAACTAAGGACCAAACAAACTAAGAACCAAAGGACCAAAAACTAAGGACTGGGAGCGACCCACTTATACTTAACTGAGGTATCAGTCACGCCACCAGAAGACCCGTCTATCGTCTCGCCGTAAAAAGCATCACAAATGGGTCCAAGACAGGGCGACAGTCAGGGGAGCAGTCCTTCGTAGCCGTCAGGAAAGCAGGAAGCCTCGCAGAAAAGACCTTCAGTCCACATTCGACATGCCGGGGTCGATGAAGTAGTGGCCGTCCTCCAGAATTTCCTCACGAAGCTCCTCACGATCTTCAGGCTTGGACCGGTACCGCTGAAGTCGCCCCACGTTGGGCGCCAACTGAAGAACCGGGTTATTTAAGACCCGGCGGCTCCAGGGGCACGCCCAAAGTCTTTGGGTATCACCTGTCTTAGAACACAGAGACACGGAAACTTCTTGGTGGCGTCAAAGATCGAATTTATTGGCTGCAGCCAGTAACAGAAGTCCTAGAAGTCAACAGGGTATGAGTTCTCAGGAGACTGCTCAATTTTACAAAGCAAGTCATCCCTTTTTATGCCAAAAATCACATTCCAGACAAATACCTTACATTTACAAACTGTCCAATCACATGTATCCTCACCAGAGGTATCGCATGACGGTAAAACCCACTTTTCAGTTGCCCAGCCCATGATCAATCATTGGTCAAACCCAACATTCTTCTTCAGACAGGTCGAACGAACCCATAATAAAAAAGGGCACATCCCCATCGTAAATAGACCATAAAGAAAGGAGCAGAAACAGGTGAGAGTAGGATAAGGCATATTTGTGTGCAATAAAGTTTTACGATGTCCTGTGCTTTGATCCTCAATCTTGATCAGCTACTGGGAAAGGAACTGGCCTAACAAGTTTGGCTTCAGGCAAGAGAGCCAGTTCGCTCAGGTCATTCAGAAGTCAGCTAAAGTGTACGTGTGCTAAAGACTCGTTCGGCCGTAGTCATCGGCCTATGTGAGGGAAACCACAAAATGGCTGCCATACACAAAATGGAACCCAAGGGTTCAGAACGAAATCCCTAAATACGTAGTGAATCCATCGGTCTAACATGACGAAAACACTCATACTTGCCGTACTAACTAGTTACGGTTCGCTAATATCAAATTCGTAACGAAACCATGACCTTTATGGAACGGGTTCAGAATTCACGGAACCTCAACATGCTTCTTGCAAGTCTACTCCCACGACCTCTCTAGGTGCTCCCACGAATGCTGGGATCGTGGTGATGTCGCTCTCCATTATGCAGCTATATCATGACTGATCAACGAAATCTCACCTGGAACGTGCAAGATTTGCGCACACACTCCTGGAGATAGGCGGCATACGCTTACCTCAAAAGTCACAGGACCCAAATAACATTACTACAAGAAAGACACTTGACGCTCTCTGAAGCGACTACATTACAGCGTAGGTGGAGGGGTCAAGTATTCGCCACAATTTTCTGCTCATACGCTTGAGGAGTGCTCATCTGGACCCGCCCGGGCACCCCCTGCTCAGTGTAGGAGGTGGATGCAGACACAGAGGGTAGATATGTCTTCATAAATGGTAGACTGGAATGCCGGCATCTCATGGTGGGGTAACATATATGCCCCAAGTGCCGATCAGGGCCTGTTCATGCAGTCATTAACGGGGGTGCTCACTAAGTGGTATAGTCTGCTGTGGCTGATTGGTGGGAACTTTAACAGTGTCATGAGCACGGGCCAGGATCGATCCTTTCCCCCTCTTTGCTGCACAACCGCCTCCAACAATTTGCGTACACTAAAGGAATGGGCGCAGCAGTGGGGACTAGTAGATCTATGGAGACAACAAAACCCTATAACGCGAGTGTATTCCTTCTATTCATCCCCTCATGCGCTACATGTCCAGTTAGATAGAATATTATGCACATCGAATCTGCTTCCTTCTGTTGTCAACACTGATTACTTAGGGCACACTCACTCAGACCACAACCCACACTACATAACACTTGCTTGGGAGAATGGAACTCCCCCAGTCCCCAACTGGCATTTACAGCTGACCATGTCTGTGGATGTCCCCTTCCATGAATCCCTCAGCAGTGCTATCACAGACTATTTTACACACAACTCTGGTACTGCTAAGTTGTCCCTGGTAAAAAGGGATGCTGCAAAGGTTACATTGTGGGGGCACTGTTTGGAAGCAAGGAGTGGTATTAGGGAGCAGGTGGAGGCTGACCTCTTGAAAGTAGAGTGTACCCTATTAGCGCTTGAGACATGTGCTGCCAGTGAAGCCTCCTGTGTCCTGGCACTTGCAGACGCATGTAAAGTGCATGCAACATTGATTGCACAACTTAGATGCTTGAACTATATGGCACACTCAGCGAAAAGACATGCAACGGCTGACTGCCAAGGCACCCTTCTTGCTTGGCTGATTAGTCAGGAGCAGCTGGCAGGCCCCGTAATTGCACTGTACTCATCGGACGGCACAATGCGATATACGCAGGACGAAATTCATGGTGAGATGGTCCTCCATTTCAAAAATGTATACCAATCAACACTGGAAGAGTCAAACTCGGACATGGATTCCTTTCTAGATAATTTTACATTACATTCCCCATGCTGAGCCCAGATCAATGCATGGAATTGGACAACCCCTTCACACCTACTGAGAATCAAGGCGCGATGCACGCTTTAGCTTCTGGGAAAGTACAGGGCCCGGATGGCTTACTATCCGAATTTTACAAAACATAGGCAGGCATCCTAGCCTCGCAGCTGCATTGACTGTATGAAGAGGCAATACAGTCTGCACATCCAGCCAACTCTCTCAATGAGGCTACAGTAGTCACACTACTAAAATAAGACAGAGATCCCACAAAACTGGGCTCGTACCACCCACTGGCATTATTAAACGCAGATTATAATATACTGGCTGGCGTATTAGCAGGGTGATTGGCCTCACTGACATCCCAACTGATACACGCAGACCAGAATGGGTTTGTACCAGCAGGCAACACCTCTCTAAATATAGGTAGGCTATTTCGAGTAATGAGATGAGCTCCACAATCTTGGCCCAGAACAGGGTGCTTACTACTGGATCTGGAAATAGCATTTGACACAGTTCAATAGTCGTTCCATTTCAATGTATTGCCAAGATATGGGGTGGGACCTTACTTACTGCGCCTGGTCAAACTTCTATATGTAGAACCATATATATATATGTGTTTGGACTGGGAACTTAATCTCAAAGCCAATAAAAGTGTGCAGGGGCACTAGGCAGGGTTGTCCCCTATCGCCACTTATTTTTTGTTAGTCATTGAGCCATTGGCAATGGCCCTGCATGCTTCTGTAGTTCAGTGAGGTATTCCACTGGGATTGGATACCCACACAGCATCACTGTACGCAGATGACATCTTACAATACCTCAGGGATATTGGATCTATGCCATACCTAATATTTTTATTCTTTACGCCAATCTATCAGGGCTGTGGGGCAACAGGGGGAAGTCATGTCTGTTCCCATTCGTCTCCCAAACACCAGATCCAGTCCTTACTGTGAGTGGCACTCTAGTCACATGGCAGCTGACTATGTTCTGATACTTAGGAATTCGAATCTTTAATATCAATAAAGATCTGCTGGATGGCAACATCACCAGGGTGAACACCTCCGTGGCCTCACAAATAATATTTTAGAAAACACTTGCTCTTTCGGTTACGGGGGAGTGGCACTCACTAAATGGTGGTGCTCCAGAGACTGTTATACCATTTTGCTAATTTACCCTCTATCTACCTCCATCTTTCTTTTGCCCACTAGAATGTACACTTCATAACTTCATATGGAATACATCCCGATGTAGAGTGGCGCTAGCGAACCTATACTTACCCTCGGCACAGGGCGGAATAACAGTACCCAACCTAGAACACTATTACTTAGCCTACCAGATACAGTGGGTTGCCAAATGGGTAGCGGAACAACATCTATCAGATACGGCTGAGCACTGTTCCTAATACACCTTAGACATAGTACTCCATCTATTCCACCCATGTGTCAAGCCACCCAAGTTGCTCCCATTACTAGTACAAGTGGCTAGTCGCTGCTGCCATCACTACCTGTATCTAACTAAACGCATTAACCATATGCCCTTGCACTGCCACTACTGGGAATGCCGAAGGGCAGCAGGAGAATGACGCCAGCTGAACTTGTGACATGGCATGAGATGGGTGTCCACACTATTGGTGACCTCGACCGTAATGGCATACTTATGACACATGATACTTTCGTGGAGAAAGAAGGTATACTGCTGGGTATGTTTCTCAGTCAAACATCCTGGATATGCACAATGCAACAACACTGAGGAGACGTTACACAGGAAATACAAACACATTTCATTATGCAATGCGTAGATGTCATGGGGAAGGGAAACATCTCACTAAATGGTTGCTGATGCACTTCGCATACAACCGGCAACGGGCCTGTTGCCCCTGCGCACCCACTGGGAAGCATATCTAGACAACCCACACCAAAGGTGTGGGACATGATATTAGCGAGCCCCACATTCATCCCTCCTAACACAAGATTCCAGTTGATCCAGTATTACATACAGCACAGGGTGTATCTTACAACTGACAGAATTAATCAGTATTTTCACAAAAACAATGCAAGCTGTCTGCGATATAATCTTTGCAACGCTGATATCCTACACATGCTATGGTCATGCCCCTTGCTACACTACTACTGGGAAGGAGTGACACAGTACCTGTACGAGTGAACTGACAGAACACTCTCAAATTCATGGTAGGTCTGTGTAATGGGTATGTTCACAAGGGATACAAAGCAAAAGGCAGATTTTTAGACCTCAGACTGGTGGTAGCTAAGTGCCTCATGACACAACGCTGAAAATCTAGCGAGTGCCCATCGCTACCGATCTGGTCCTATTCTATACTTAACTGGGCTAAGGCAAAGGGAATATCTCTCCACAGGGAAGACACTCTGGGCTTGCATAAATACCCTATCTCATCCAATTGGACGCAATACTAACGGCCCTACAATTAGCAGTGTGCCGGGAAGGGAATAATGTTGATGGCGGCAAAGTGTAACAAGTAAGCAAACTAATCTGCACCTATATACCCGGGTCCCCATAGCCAAGTTGACTTTGAAGATATGCATTATGGTACAAGAAGTGGAGCAACTTGGAGAACTAAGGTAATAATTGTTTACATTACATAACGCCTCGAACTGCATGGAGCAACAGCGAACTCTCTTCCCCGCTCTGTTGTTGGTTATAATTTTGTTAACTACGGATTATAAGGTTTGATCTACGATTTCATGATGTAAGGCAAACCACTACTGATTTCTATGAAAATTGTGGCTCCACGATCCACAAGGGAGTTGTATGATGCTAGTAGTGTCATGCGGCAGCGTCATAGCTAATGTATTGGTTCACTTTAATCATTTAGACTTCTCCACATAAAAAGTTTATAAATGAGACATATTGTATACACTATATAGAATGCACACAAAAGGAAAGATTGCCTAAGCAGAAAATGCTAACATTAACAAATGTTCATACTGTGCAAATTTCATGAATACCCCTGTACTGCATCAACGTTAAATTCCGAGATGATAATGGCATATGTAAAACTGCTAATAAAAAGATTAAAAAATAAATAAATAATGAATATGAAATTGATAAGACTAAATGAAAATATTATGATTTAATTTAAAAATTAACTACACTGTTATTTCATGTAATGAATAACGTGTGCACCGAAAATGACCAAAGAAAAGTAGGTGTTACACAAACATACTTAAATGTGCTTGCATGAAATTTCTTTAACATATATTTCATATATGTACTAATAGAATAACACATAAACAACAAAGATAAAGTATGCATGTTCTTATATGTGCACAATGACATTTACAAAAAATGTATGTGTACCCTATAGTTACATGTATTATTCACAAACAGTAAAATGTTTATTAATGTGCTAATTATATTTGAATTCATATGCTAAATATACCTATTAATGTATGATTCACAAATTAACACGATCTTGTCATATATTAGACTGAATTTGATGTAGGTCTTATTTTTTTCAGTGAGGTCATGGACTTATATTTCCAAAGCGTATGAGAACTTTTTGCGGTATTGACAGTTGTATTTTAAATAATAATTGTTTCCTTTGACATCCCCTGCACTGAGCAGTGCACTTGCTACAAATATTGCTACTCTCTAGAACAGCTGCCTGGGAAAGCACCCTTTCGAACTCATATGCCTTCCTTTTCAAATGTCCTATTGCTCAATGTGTCGAATGCTCGAGAAATTGATCTGCCTATTTTTCCGGATTTGTGTCTACTTTAATGCGATATCGTCTCCTCTAAAATGGATTAACCAATGGACTGAGTAGTCTGAAAATTGAGGTGATGCAAAGGGGTGTCCACGGAAACTGAGCAAGTATAATTGCTCATTTTCTGAGAACTTGAGGGTGCTTCTGATCTTGAATTAGATTCCCATTCTGCTGCTGAAGGACTTGAGCTTGTCACTGCTGACGGTGTCCTGATGAAGATTTTAGCCTTTTTTGGACCAAGGGTTCCTGTCATGTTGCTGTGACTCTTGTTGTTACCAGTCGCGGCCAGCATGACTCGTGGGTGAGGGGGCGGGGGTTCGCGCGGGGAGGGGAGGTTCATTTAATGAAATTTAAAAAGCTTACCTTTGCCTCCAGTTCTGCGTTGCATCTCCTGCTCTCTCTGTGCTCACAGGAAGCAGAAGCAGGCAACCTCCCTTTCCACCCCTAAGCCAATCAAAAGACTGAAATGGCAGTGTTGTGATTGGCTAGGACACGTTAGTACAGGCGTCTATGGGGAGGCCGGTTTCTCCATGCAGGCTGTATGCAGGCTACATGGAGAAAACAGGAGAGTGCTCATGACTGGTTTGGTTTGCCCTGGGGCCGCCCAAACAGTTGGCACCCATAACATTGGGCTAGCCACTCCGCCCCAACCTCCCCCTAACCAAACCCTTCTTCTGCTTTCTCACAGTGCAAGAAGCAGAAACATAAATGGGAATTTGTACCATTTTATGTTTCTGTCCCTCGCACTGCGAGAAAGCAGTGGAGCGATGCTCCTCCACCCACGTGGAGTAACCGCCGCTGGTTGTTACATCGTCAGACTGAGACAGATTACTGTCTTGATGAATTGGACTGGCTACTTTTAACTTTGCTGAACTCTCCTGAGAGTCTTTGCTGAAGGCTCACCTAGCTACCAATCCATACTATTTACAGTGTTTATGTTCAGAATCTGCCTCAAATGAGGAAGAATTCCCCTCTCACTCACCTTATACTTATTGAATCCAGAAGCTTTGCTACATGACATTCAATCTACTACTAATTGAAATTTTAGATCTATATGTTGCATTTTGAATGTAAATGTTTGCTACATTATTAACTGAATAACTAAACCTTAATATTTAATCTGACTCTGCGCTTCTGTCTCATAGTTCCTTGCGAGTGAGCATTCATTCTGGGTTTTCTATGTAAGAGATTATTCTATATGATTAATGATTTAATGTTATAGTTACAGTTATTTTTTTCCTGCTCCTCATTGGGTAACTGTCCATTCCCTGAATATCCAACCACTTTCAGAACAGAGCAAGATCTATCGGAGGATCAAATTGAATGTAAGTGTAGTGTAAGAGTAAGTAGTGAAAAACATAGTGAGGGCCCAGTAAACACTACAGCACAATAATTGTCAAATAGTTTGTATTGGCATAGCAGTACACCTAGGATGGCTCGACCCCAGAGCTCCAGTTCAGTTATCATTGGAAGCCCCAATAGAATGGGAGGGGGGAGATGATGTGGCCTAACGGCTAGGGCTGTCGACCTCAAATCAGGGGAACTGGTTTCAAGTCTCGGCAACGGCGCTCAACATCTGGTGATTCTGGGCAAATCACTTAATCTCCCCGTACCTAACAACAACAAAAAATGTATGTGTCCTTGTGTAACGCTACTGGTGCTCATGTAAAGTGCTCTGATACCCAATACCTTCAGTTCAATTTTGCGCTATATAAAACTCTTGGGGAAAAAATAAAAATAAATGAGACTAACCCCTCTCCCCCATCTATCCCTACAGAGAATGGTGCTAGAGAAAAAACAGTACGTTCCTTAGGTGACAATAATAATGCACAAAGACATGGTCCATTGATCTAGCATTTCAGGGAATGTCAACAAGCACACCTCTGAGAGGAAAATGCTGCATGAACGGCTTAAAGTACCAATTTACTCACAGGTAAATTCATTTCCAAGGGCTCGAAATGCAGTATACACTGAAAGTAAAGAACCAGCACATAATTGCGAGTTTGAGGGCCATTAAACTTCACCAGGAATAAATCTCTTAGGCTTCAGATGAGAAACCAAAATATGTGGTTCTGGGGTAGGAGAAATGTTTTCTCTGTGGCAACATTACATTGATAACGTTTTGCAAAGTCTGATGAAATGGTAGTTTGTTCAAGTACTATGCAAAACCAAATAGACAAATATGGAAAATAAAAATGAAATTTTGCTTCTGTGATAACATACAAGAAAATCATTTGATATTATAGGCTGCAATAACAATATTGATATTGTTCTTCTGCCATTTGATGTTTAAAAAAATGGAAATCAATACCCTAATATTTATTTATTTTAGATTGGAAAACCGTCACTATTTTTCTAATCAGTACAAATTTCAAATCTTTTATGATTTTAATCTATGCATGGATTGGACTATATAAATATTCACGTTGGTGATGCAAGTTTTCGTTTTTTTAAAATCTGTTTTGTATGTTCTTGTAATTGGATATTTCTATACTCTACAGCCCTGAAGTAGTTCCGATTTTAGTAGCAAAATGCATCGGCTGTTCTGGTCTTTTCCATATTGGAAGAAGTATTTTCACATTTAATGTTTTTCTGGCTGCTATGTGTTTTTGTTGGAATAAACAGCGGAGAGAGAAAAGCATAATCTGAAGCCTCCGTGTCCTTAATAGAATTGAAACTTACCGTTACTATGCTAGGCAAATTTCGATTCTTGTATATGAAATCAGGCACTGACACCGTGGGATCAGGTTTATCAAAGAAAAGGGTTTTATTCCATACGAGTGGCTTGACGCGTTTCGGCGGCAAAACCGCATTGTTCACAACATCTAAACACTGAATGAAGCATGCAATATATACAGGTGAAAAGCTTGGTCGTGACATAAGTTGGTTGCCATGGAGATCTCCCTCACACAGATGCCATGGAAGAGGTATGCTCCGGTTACATACGGTGAGTCATGGTTCACATAGTCTTTCTTCTGATATTATTTACACAATGACATGCTGTTGGTTGCATAGATTTACGAACTTTACAATTCAACTATAATCATTATAAATGTAACTGCATACAAAATACTTGTCAATTGGTGCTGGAACGCATATGTTATGGGCACATTCAACAGCAATTCACTTTGATGTGGAGGGAGGCATTCGTGATTTGGCATTCATTGGTATTGACCTTAAAACATATAAACATTCGTGCAGTATGTACAGTGCGGTGAATTGAATTGCTTAACCCATACAGACTTGTTCTTCTCCTCATGGTGCGTCATCCGTCATAGATGGTACAACACTCCTTTTGTATTTGGAAAAAGATGCCTATGGATATCAGGCCTATTATACTGCGTACGGTGAACAACACTTACAACGCAACTTTTACATCACAGAGCCTTTACAACGCAACCATTACAACGCAAACTATTACAACGCATTGCTCTGGGGGGCGCTCTAGGATAGGGAATAGGTTAATTTACTATCCAATAACCTTCCCTAGTGTCCACGGGGACTGGAGTTGTAAATGCATATATACATATACATATATACATACATATATACATATATATATATATATATATATATATATATATATATATATATATATATATATATATATTACCTACTGGCGGTCGCCAGTAGGTATATATAGTTAGGATTTTTTCTCTATGGGTTTTTTGAAAATTCTATGTCTAATAACTTTGGCGTTTGTGGATGGAATTGGCTGAAATTTTCAGGAAAATGGCACATTTTGTTTCTGAGCAGCCCCTGAAAATTGGGGGGGGTTCGTCCAGGGGGGGTCGAGAAAAAAGGGGGGTCCCAAAACGTGTTTTTAACATTGAGTTTTCCATAGGGCGGTTGGCCTCACTTTTAGCCCGAACGGCTGAATGGATTTGCACGAAACTTGGCAAAATTGTAGGGACTGGTAGCCCGATGTGCCTTTTGTAGGTCTCAATATATGTGCTACAGTGGATTTTGAGAAATTAACGTTTAAAAAAAGATATATATCTGTAACAGCGGACCGGGCAGCGCTCCAGGACGCGTACTTTTCGCGCAACGGAGCTTTGTGAAGCGAAGCTGATTGGTTCTCCGGCGTCTGTCAACATTCCAAACAGTCCGTAGCGGCTGCCATCTTGTCTCTCGGTAGGATCGAGAGACAAGAGGAGGCCAAAGCGAAGGGGCAAATGACCATAAGGGGGAATAGTAGATCCTCGCTGACCCCCTAGGTTTGATGTGGAGGTTTTAAAAGGGCCCCGCGGGGCAAAAAAAAATAATAATAATAATAATCGAACGGCTGAATGGATTTGCACGAAACTTGGCAAAATTGTAGGGACTGGTAGCCCGATGTGCCTTTGCTAGGTCTCAATATATGTGCTTCAGTGGATTTTGAGAAATTAACGTTCAAAAAAAGATATATATCTGTAACAGCGCACCGCTTCGCGTACTTTTCGCGTTACGGAGCTTTGCGAAGCGAAGCTGATTGGCTCTCCGGTGTCTGTAAACATTCCAAACAGTACGTAGCGGCCGCCATCTTGTCTCTCGGTAGGATCGAGAGACAAGAGGAGGCCAAAGCGAAGGGGCAAATGACCATAAGGGGGCATAGTAGATCCTCGCTGACCCCCTAGGTTTGATGTGGAGGTTTTAAAAGGGCCCCGCGGGGCAAAAAAAAAAAATAATAATAATAATCGAACGGCTGAATGGATTTGCACGAAACTTGATAAAATATTAGGGACTGGTAGCCCGATGTGCCTTTGCTAGGTCTCAATATATGTGCTTCAGTGCATTTTGAGAAATTAACGTTCAAAAAAAGATATATATCTGTAACAGCGCACCGCTTCGCGTACTTTTCGCGTTACGGAGCTTTGCGAAGCGAAGCTGATTGGCTCTCCGGTGTCTGTAAACATTCCAAACAGTACGTAGCGGCCGCCATCTTGTCTCTCGGTAGGATCGAGAGACAAGAGGAGGCCAAAGCGAAGGGGCAAATGACCATAAGGGGGCATAGTAGATCCTCGCTGACCCCCTAGGTTTGATGTGGAGGTTTTAAAAGGGCCCCGCGGGGCAAAAAAAAAAAATAATAATAATAATCGAACGGCTGAATGGATTTGCACGAAACTTGGTAAAATATTAGGGACTGGTAGCCCGATGTGCCTTTGCTAGGTCTCAATATATGTGCTTCAGTGCATTTTGAGAAATTAACGTTCAAAAACAAGATATATATCTGTAACAGCGCTCCGCTTCGCGGAGATAAAATTATATCTGTATTACCTAGCTGTTGCTAACACCAGTTAGCGACGGCTAGTAGGAGATAGCGACCATCTTGGGCCCCACTTTGCATGTGAGTGATATTTATCACTAATGACATGCAAAGTGGGCATGCCAAGATGTTAGCGACTGGAAACAGTCGCTAACATCGCTATCTCCTATTATCAACTTTTGGAAATATTCGAGATAAGCGCGAATATCTCCAAAAAGTAACAGCTGCCCTGAGCAGTTCTTAGCCATGTTATCCAATGGGAGGTGGATAACATGGCTAAGACCATTAGCTCGGTAATGCATGAATATCGCTGAGTTTTCAGCGATATTAATGCATTGCGGTCGTTTTTTATCGTATTTGCGATAAACCTTGATAATAGCAAGGTTTATCTGCGATAATTTCTGACGGTAAAAAATCTTTGCAATGCATCGTTAGGGATAAATATCGCTTAACTTTGGTAATATGCCCCAACGTCTGTTAACATTCGATTCGAAGGAAATCAGGAAGTGTTGAAAAACATTGTCTGCGCCATCTTGTCTTTTTTCAAATGCCACACTTTTGTCGTGCACGGCAGCCATTTTAGATGCCTTGACCAGACCCACTCTGTGCACGCTGTCGATCCTTAGCATGGCTCCCCACCCTCGCAAGCATCTCACCCAGGCAGTGGTCACCCCCGCTCTCTGTCTTATGCATGGGTAATAAACCTCCCCCATCTGCGCTGCTCTTCCCTGAGAATCACACCCTGTGCCCGCCCGACACCTCCCTTTCGCCCTATTCACTACCGCACCCTCTGACACTCCTTTTCCTCTGTGTCCGATTGTCCAGGCCGGTCCTAGGCTATCAGCTAGCCCTGCAGATGTAGTTTATGGCCACAGCTGTAAAGAATCACCCCTCTTCAAAGGAGTTATAGTAGATCAAGGCCCACACTCGATGAGATCCGTCACAGCAGAAGCGTTGCTATTATCTGAAAACCATCCTGTATTGTGATTGGGGAGGGGACCGAGCGTGAAGCGGAAGATTCCAGGGATGACTCTTTGTACATCAAAGTTTTTACAATTATGTGTCACATTAAAAATATATAGCACTCCGACAAAGTAGTAAGATTATAAAACTTTAATAATTTATAAATATATACAAGAAAACAAAAATAGTAATAACATATAAACATTTTTAGGGAAAAACAACGAAGTAGCGGTCGGCTGTGCGAATAGTCCCAACGCAGCACAACGTCCAGATTTCCGGCGTGGGGCGTCGCGGGGGGTGGGTCATCAGTAGCAAACTGTTGTGCGAATAGTTCCAAGGCAGCAGAACGCGCCGAAATCTAGATGACACGAAAGTGATGTCTAGTAAGTTGCCACCCAGCAAATAACGGCGTGGGGCGTCGCGGGGGGTGGGTCATCAGTAGCAAACTGTTGTGCGAATAGTTCCAAGGCAGCAGAACGATGGCACCAAGGTGATGTCCAGTAAGTTGCCGCACTGGTTTTGGTATCCTACAATGCTGCTCCGAATAACGGCGTGGGGCGCCCCGGGGGAGGCGGCGTGAACGGGCCTCTCCAGGTGGAGTGTCATCTGTTGTAGTGGGGCGCCCCTTTACCGTTTCAGTTGCCATTCCGTCCGTTTTTGGTCCACTGTGTCAAAAGCCGCAATTCAGCTGAGTTGCGCCCACTCTTGCGGTGCAGCGATAGGCGGCTGTCACAGGACTCTCAAAATGGCGGCAGGCTCTTTCCTTTTTGGGCCTGGTCCACTGAAATGGCCCTGGGACACCTTGGAAAACGGACGCTTGTCTGCTAGGTCTTGGACCCCATTCTCGAAAGCATCCCCTCCGCCTTGAGAATTCATCAAAAGTTTTGGGGGCCCCGACTCCTGCAGGCTTCTGGTGGGGAGCGGCTGCCATGATTGCTCGCGGAATGACCACGACGGAGCTACGAGATGGTGGTGCTCTCATGCTGACGCCAGTTTAGTCTGAAACATCCAGAAACAAGGTGGGGCTTTCATCGTTTGGGAAAAAAAAAAAGTTTTCATCCAATGAAAAGTGTTGTTTTTAGGTCATATGATCAAGCCTTCCATCATTAGGAAACCAAAAGTAAAATGAACCAATGAAAAGTTTTATAAACAAGTCACATGACCTGTTATGCGGCATAGGGTATAAAATGCGGAGAAAATACGTTGGCACGTGAGGCGGCGTCAGTAGCGGACCGATGTGCGAATAGGCCGAAGTCAATACAACGCGCCAAGATCCGGATGGCACCGAGGTGGTGTCCAGCAAGTTGCAGCACTGGTGTGGCCATCCTACAATGCTGAAAGTCGGCGTGGGGCGCCTCGTTGGCCTGTGAGTTTGCGTCAGTAGCGGACCGATGTGCGAATAGGCCGAAGGCAGCACAACGCGCCAAGATCCGGATGGCACCGAGGTGGTGTCTAGTAAGTTGCCGCACTGGTGTGGCCATCCAACAATGCTGAAAGTCGGTGTGGGGCGCCCCGTTGGCCTGTGAGATGGCGTCAGTAGCGGACCGATGTGCGAATAGGCCGAAGGCAGCACAACGCGCCAAGATCCGGATGGCACCGAGGTGGTGTCTAGTAAGTTGTCGCACTTCTGTGGCCATCCTACAATGTTGAAAGTCGGCGTGGGGTGCCCCGTTGGCCTGTGAGATGGCGTCAGTAGCGGACCGATGTGCGAATGGGGCCAAAGGCAGCGCAACAATATTTTCTGACTGACACCACAAGGCGCTGAGATGCCAAGATCCGGATGGCACCGAGGTGATGTCTAAGTTGCGGACTGATGTGCGAATGGGGCCAAAGGCAGCGTAACAATATTTTTTGTATGGAAGATACCACTAGGCGTTGAGATGCCAAGATTCGGATGGCACCGAGGTGATGTCTAGCAAGTTGCTGTACTGGTGTGGTCATCCTACAATGCTGAAACTCGGCGTGGGGCGCCCCATTAGCCTGTGAGATGGCGTCAGTAGCGGACCGATGTGCGAATAGGCCGAAGGCAGCACAACGTGCCAAGATCCGGATGTCACCGTGGTGGTTTCATAGTTGAGAGGCACTTCATCTGCAGTGGGGCGCCGAGATCCGGATGGCACCGAGGTGATGTCTAGCAAGTTGCTGTACTGGTGTGGTCATTCTACAATGCTGAAAGTCGGCGTGGGGCGCCCCATTAGCCTGTGAGATGGCGTCAGTAGCGGACTGATGTGCGAATGGGGCCAAAGGCAGCGCAACAATATTTTCTGAAGAGAAGACACCAAAAGGTGCTGACATTCCAAGATCCGGATGGCACCGAGGTGGTGTCTAGCAAACTATGCAGTTGAGTTGTGTGCGCACTTGCGGCGAATAGGTCGAAGGCAGCATAACAATGTTTTTTGAATAGAAGACACCACAAGGCGTTGAGATTCGGTTACCACCGAGGTGATGTCTAGCAAGTTGCCGCACTGGTGTGGCCATCCTACAATACTGCTCCGAATAACGGCGTGGGGTGCCCGAAGGGGGGGGAGCCGGCGTGAATGGGCCTTCCTAGGTGGAGGCTCGTCTGCTGTAGTGGGGCGCCCCTTTACCGTTTCAGTTGCCATTCAGCTGAGTTTCGGCTGCTCTTGATGCTACAGCGACAGGCGGCTGCAAGAGGACTCTCAAAATGGCGGCCTGTTCTTTGGATTTGGGCCTGGTCCACTAAAATGGCCCTGGGACACCTTAGAACTCGGACGCTCGATTTTTTTTTCCTTTCCTGTACATGCAAAAAAAGGTAAATGCCCGGTACGTTACACGCTTCATCTGCCACGATGAACTCTCCAGAGGAACCGAAAAAATATATAGTTGTGGTAACTATACCATGCATCGTCATATGGAGAGGTGGCACCAATTAATTATAGTGCTGCATAAAAGAGAGATTTGGAGGAGAACCCCTGACCTGCTAGTACATTCATCAAAGAAGTGGCACTGAGAGCTTCAGAGGCAAGGGAAACGGTCCCAAATATTTAGAAGAACTTTGGAAAGATTAAAATGACATGTTTAGATTGTGGCAAATTAATTTCATGTGGACAGATGAGTGTTACTCTAATAAATACAGCATATGAACATCATCATAGTCGATGGTTGGTAGAGACATTTTGACTATATCCTGGACCTGCCCGTCCTCGCCCAAAATGGCGCCGGAATAAATGGGACTCGTAACTCCTTGTTGTGTACTGGTTGCAGAACCTTGAAATCACGAGATACGTATGCAGTTTTGAAGCACATGGCGGGCGGGGACGAGAATTGATTGACTATTTCGACATCCCTATTGATATTAAGTTCTGATGTGTTATTGATTACTGTACTGTTGAAAGTTCGAATTAACGTCACCCATGGTACTTGCCCGCAAATGTATATCTAGATAATTTTATTGTAACTGGCCCTGTCGTATTTTAATTATAAAATGTACGTCCACCGATTCCGTAACTGTTAGACACCTTAGTTCTTGCAACCTAATGGCCCGCCCGTTACGTTCCTCTACAGTGTAAATGTATATTCATCATATACGATTACAGTTTGCTCTGTGGCAGGCCCACGTGGTTATAGGCTCGTATTTGTATAATGAAATTTTCACAATAAAGGTTTTTAAAAGAAAACAATGGTAGTAGTATATACATTGGTAAAGTTTTTAATAATAGTGACTGTTTTAGAATCATTAAAAGGCAAGTGAAATAAAGCAGACCAATTACATGAAGGGTAAAAGGTATAATACGAAGGAACGCAGTAAAGATAAATGGTCAAGGGCTGTTGTGTTTTCTATTCCTGCAACATAAAGTGATCGATAAGAATCTCATATTCAGGCGTATCGGCGACTAAGACAGCAGGTCGACCCTCTTTTGCTCAACGGCTCCGTCATGGGACGAAGAAACGCTCTTTTTCCCGAAAAAAGAATATATTTTACTTGCAGGACAGTTGTAAAATTTCCGGGAAAGTACATTAGCCTGGAACATTATAACATATATTTAAGAAAAAATAATGTTCGGAAGTAATGAAAAGCGTAATTTTTAGGTCATATGACCAAGCCTTTCATCATTACAATAAGAAAAGTAAAATGAACCAATGAAAAGTTTTATTAACAAGTCACATGACTTGTTATGCTTACGTTACGCGCTGCGCGCCCCGGATGACTTCCGGATGCGCTAACGCGGCGCGTCATATGACGCATTACGCGACAACGCAGGTACAGAATATAGTCAAAATGTCTCCACCAACCAGCGGTCGGAACACAACCCCTTTCAGCAGGCTAAATAGTTCTGTTAAATGACAACAGAAGGGACAGGCAACAAGAACCATCAGTCAAAGAGGGGAGGGCTAGTTCTTCTCTACCGGGTTACATTGGGGCGCTACCGGAACTGATCGAATTGGTAGTCTACAGTGTTTCTGGATGTTTCAGACTGAAGCTGGGGTTAGCATGAGAGCAGCACCATTTCGTAGCTCCGTCGTGGTCATTCCGCAACCAATCATGGCAGCCGTTCTTTATCGTTATTTTGGGCGGGGTGGGTGGCGGAGCCGAGCTGTTTTGCAGCCATCATTGTGTGGAGTTCAGTTCATCTCACTAGTTTTGTATTTGTCATGAGGGGTTGTTCCTAATGTTTCTATTTTAGCGAGGTCAAAAAGAGATCCCATTAGTGGCCTACTGATTTTGCTCGATTCCTTTTCTTTTTTTTTACACGATTTTTCGTTATCTGCAAAGACTAAACAGAGTATTGCGACTCTGTGTTTGTTTGTAAATAGAGAATGAACCAAAGAGAACTAATTCTAAAACAGTAAATACTTGGATAACAATCAATCAAATGGAGAGAGAAGCAGGCACGACGGATTACAACGGGGGCAAAGGCCTGCGTTAACTACCTTTCACTATCTGCAAAGAGAGAGTACTCCTAATAGAAATGAGGGGGGGGGGGCACCATTCAAAGCAGATCAGTGTGCATAAACACGAAAATGTTTTCACTTACCACGTACTTGACATTCAACAGCTTATGATATTTGCTATTAAAAAACCATTGAAATTCACTGAAAAAACCATAGGTTATAGACCATATATAGTTAGGAATTAGCATTTACAAAACCTTGAAAATTCACTGAAAAAACCATAGGTTATAGACCATATATAGTTAGGAATTAGCATTTAAAAAACCTTATTTTACTCACACAAAACCATTGAAATTCCATATATAGTTAGTTGCACTAACTATATATCGCGCACCCGCAATCCACTGCTGATCATGTCACATATTACATCATTCATGACATGGTCAGTGACATCACTGATGACATCACTGATGACATCTCAAATGACATCACTGATGACATCACTGATGACATCTCATTTGACATCATTCTTGTGCTAATACGATAAACCTCTTCAGACTCTAATATAACCTTAGATACACTCAGTGTATACAGACACTCACACACTGCCACTCATCCATGGAGTTACTCACACACCCAGTCAGTCATGCAAAGAAACAATCTCACCTCCATTTCTTCAACTATACAGTTAAACACACCTTACTTATTGAAACATATACTAACACATATTTACTCTCTTATACAATCCCTGATACAAGTTCACAATGATCGATACAACCACTCACTCATTCAGTGGCTCTCATGCACAGTTATTTATATATGCCAACTCTCACATGTACTGTGTTTTACATATGTACTTACTATGACATGTAGCATTGAGATATCCATTCACTCATCAATACACTCATGCACACAGTCAACTGCCCATGTAGCTGTTTCCACATGCACTCTTGAACTCATACACCTAGTGAATAAACTGCTCACACATCTATGCATAGAGTCACACACCTTCCAGCCACCCCCACACAAACTCAATCTCCCATAGAAATACTTGGGCAACCAATTAATAACACATATAGCCTCTCGTATAGCTAATGATCAACACATGCAGCAGTTTACAGAACAACAGACATAATGATGCACAAATTAAGACAGTTTAGTCACTAACCCATGAATTCAGTGAGACACATTTAATCACTCACTCATACAGTCAGTCACGCATCTACTAAATCCTTCATCCAGACACTTATACATCCACTCATTCTTCAATATGTAAGACATATTTTAACTTTACAGAAACATACAGTCACTGGATGTTGTCATCAGTGATGTCATCAGTGATGTCATTTGAGATGTCATCAGTGATGTCATCAGTGATGTCACTGACCATGTCATGAATGATGTAATATGTGACATGATCAGCAGTGGATTGCGGGTGCGCGATATATAGTTAGTGCAACTAACTATATATGGAATTTCAATGGTTTTGTGTGAGTAAAATAAGGTTTTTTAAATGCTAATTCCTAACTATATATGGTCTATAACCTATGGTTTTTTCAGTGAATATATATATATATATATATATAACAGATCGTAGCCAACGGGTCATGTGTCTGATGTTTATTAGCTTATTTAACTTCGGTTTTGCTTTTGCCACTTCCCTGGGGATTGCAGGCCTTGGAGTGTTTTGTATGCCTTGCCTATGTATTATCCCTTTTAATCAACATATACTAGACAGTGCACAGCTGCATAAAGACCGAAATAATATCATTATTCAGAAAATGCACACTGTGGCAACAGCTAGAGTGAGTTGTGCATCCGAGTAGAAGTGAAATACTGCAATGAGCGCTTGCATGGGGGAGTGTCGCGTTACACTCTGCCTTTTTATCGAAACATATGAAAACTAAGGCGAAGAAAAGCCCACTTTGGACTATGATGAACTCGGGCTCTTTCCCTTCCAGAAACCGTGCTCAGGTCAGACACGCATCATTGTACTATATGTTGTGATGGATGCTCCCTTGAAATTCACGAAACTGACTCGACAGTCAGTGCCTCGTGATGGTCACTCGTGCAGAGGTCAGAAATGGCCAGTTGCTAGACAATTGTTTCCAGATCTGTGATCTTTATCCTCGCTGTTAATCACAAAGTCCAGTGCCTCTCTGAGAGGCTGGAAGCGGCGGCCATGTACCGCTGAGCAGTCTTGTTGAGATGCCGGCCGTCAGGGCACTTGCAGACGCAGCAACACTTACAGGGACTTCAGCTTCCTCCCTTCCAGACCGCAATCCATCTCGTGAAATTGATTCGCTGTCTTCCTGCTCCCATCGGGATCTTGCTGTTTACAGTTTATTGCTACGAGTTTCACCTTCTTCTGCCCTTTTGCAAGGAGTCACCCACCATGCACTGTACATTCAAGGTCTGGCCAATCTAATTTTGTAAGCTAGTAATGCTATTTTTAGTCTCGTGTCTATTGCTCTTACCTTGTTATGGCTAGCAGAGAGATTACTGAGTATCGCCCATCAAAAGAAAAGCAACTTTACCTACTTATGAATATTATTTGGTTAAAAAAATGATGTCTCGCTGAAATGGCGCAGGAACACCTAACAACAAGTAGTACTTTAAAAAAAAATACAGCGCATAAAACCTGGAAAGCGTCTGGGTAAATAGTCTGAAGATGACGAAGGTGCCCTATTAGAGGGAGAAAGCAGGAACATGTTGCTGTTATGATGCTTTGAATGCTTTTGAACCTTAACAGAGGGAAGATTTCATAATCATTGTGCATGCTTTTAGCTTACAGTGGGTGGGAAGGTGTTCTCTATAGAGATAGTGGGAATTCATTATTATTATTAAAAGATTTATACAGCGCAACAGCTACTCCAAGAGTGACAAAGTCAATGCATTAAAAGGCAGAGTCAAGCCTTGAGAGATGTTTTAAAAAGCAGAATGTCCTCTGTGACCCACAGTTGTAGTGGAAGAGCATTATACTCCTTGGCAGTCAAAAAAGGAATAACATTTGTCACCCCATTTTTTCCTTCTAAACCGAGGAATACCCCCAACAGAGAATTGGAAGACTGAATTGATCCAACCGGTTGATACGGAATAAATCTGTTGTACCGAGAGCCTTTACAATAGAAAGCTCTATGAATAGGAACTAATCCTTTGAATGTGATGAGTTCTTTCACAGGTAACCAGTGTTGATGTTTTAAGGCTAGCTGAATGCCAGCTCTCCTTGAAATGGGGTGGCAGAGTGGGCTAAAGAACGGTGATGGATCAAACCCAGATTTTTTGACTGGGTGTGAGTGTTTGATTGGTTCAGATACTCCGTCCATCACCACCCCTTTTTGTACAGCTCTCCTTGGAGATGCATCAAAAGTCAGGCAGCAGCATTCTGTACTAGCTGCAATCTCCTCAGGAGGTACGTAGGTAACTCCCAGTTAAGTGAGTTGGCCTAGTTCAGCCTAAAAATGATCAAAGCCTGGATCACTGTTTTTGCTGCATGAGGTGGAGCAAATACAGATTTTTTTAAGCATTTGTAGTAGACCAAAGTAGGTACCTACTACTGCTGCCAACATTAGCGAAAAATACACAGTATTATCGAACTTCATCCCCAAATTGCCTGCTACCATTGCCGGGGGGCGGGCACATGCTGTGTCCAAAGGTCATTGTCCCAGGGTAGGAGGGAACCCAAAAATGTCCACCTTGCTTGAGTTACATTGGAAGCCGCTATCTTGCATCCATTGGAAAATGGCTGTCATACATACCTTAAAGTTGCTCATAGTATTGGAAGTGTTATGGTCTAATGCGAGAAGAAGTTGCGTATTGACAGCATTCAAGACAATGTTTAACAGTGTTCAGTAAAAGATGAAGTCAACAACCCTAGATTGAGAGACATATACCAAGGCTTCTTATAGCATATGTTGGTAGTGAACAGCATTCTTGCTCAAATCTGGTGTTCCATCAAATACTCTTTGGCAGTCTTTTACTACCCTTTTGCTGAGTTTTCGGCCTTCAGTTACTCTTTGATGGTTTTGGCAACTCTTTCTAATCGTCACTCATTTTGAAACATATTATTCTCATGTACTATTTGGCTCCATTTGTTTCAGCCTTCAAAAACTCTTGTTCTTGTACATTACGAATTGCTGCAGACATCTTTAGCATCTGAAAGACCTCATGTCATTGGTTCTTTACAAAAAGAACAATAAAGACTGCAGGAAAGAGAGATTGATTTATATCAGCTTCATGCACATACTGCTTTCCATGTATTTTCCATGGTATAATATTGCTTGGAAGGATGGGCATCATGGCCATGGGATTTCATGGATGGTTACACATCCAATTATGTTTTGCCAATGGGACTTGAGTAGTACTTTTACTAAACTAGTGCCATCATGTTCTCTTTCAGTTACATACTTTGCTGACATTTTGTTAGCTGGGTATTGACTTTTTTATGACGTGCTTACTGTTTGGATGCCTTAGCCTGTCCTATTTTACTGATACTAATTGCCCTTGAGCAGTCATTTATTTTCATTTTACTTTCATTGTAATATATTGAATTTACAGTTTTATTGCTCACAAAGTGAAGACACACATGCACACAAGCTTTCTTAAAGATGAAACAAAAATACCGGCCCTTTGTCAAATGTATCTGCCATGCAATATTTTGCCGTGTATGTCTTATACATTAACCACTTTTCATAACATCCTTTTCTTTCTGCGGGCAAGACGCACAAAGTCACCCAATTATTACTGAGCACATCTTCAAATAAAAGCCAGACCTATTGCTTTGTCAATGCTAGCTTTTCACTTTCAATCCTATAGGTCTATGATTGATCTCTTTTTTTAACTCGTCCTTGTCTGCTATCATCTTGGTTAGTGCTTAACTCCTTTCCTAATTGTTACCAATGTGCAAATTATCACTTATTCTTAGTTGTTGATAGAGATTTCTTGTTCTCATTCAGTCTTTGTTTACTCTCTTTTTTTTGTGGGTCTTTAGCTCCGCTCATATTTTTGGTCAGTCATCAGGAAGTCTTATTCTAATATATAGTGTATAAAAGAAAAACCATTCCATTATGCCCTTCAAGTATGGTGGCCATCTTTTAATGCCTTTTTTCCAATTTACCAAACATTATTCCAAGATGGTTGCAGCATATGCGCATGCTGAGTTGTGGTCATCGGGAAAACAAAGACTTCAATTAATCAATCAGTGCTTGTTAAGAGCGGCTACTCACCCGTGAGGGTCTCAAGGCGCTGGTGGAGACAATTGCACGTTCAACAGGGCGCTGTGGCTCATTCGAAGAGCTGATTTTTGAGATCCTTCCTGAATTGCGTTAGAGACAGGCGGGAGCCTGAAGTGAAGCGGCATGGCATAACAGGATTTGGTGGCAAGGTAGGAGTGGAGGTGTCTGATGGGTGCGTGGAATTAGAGGTGGTGATTCAGGTATGCAGGTCCGGCATGTGTGAGGAGCTTGAAGGGGACTCTTTTGTTGACTGGCATTTGGCAAAGTCAGTGGGTGTTAAAGGTGAGACCTATTGGCTTTGTCAATGGTTATTTTTTTATCAACATAAGTACACTGTATAGGTTGTACACAGTATCCTTCCTTTATGTGGATATTATTTAAAAGAGTTGGCCTATTACTATTACCCCACTGTGTTTGCTATGAATCCATTTTAGATTTGTTTTTATGTTCGAAAGTCATTTTAAATTTGCTCATTTAGTAACTTATTTATTTACACCATCTGTATTTGTTGTCATGTTTTGACCATTCACGTGATCTGTGGAAGACTTATTTGTTTTCACAGGAAAGCGTGGTGCTCTCCTGCGTTCTTATGACCATAGCCTCACTCCCTGATAAAATATCATGAAATGGCTGATAGCACATCTGTACTTACTGCAAGCTTTGTGCGCTTTTAAATCCTTGTTAGGATGAGCAGCTATTTTGAAGGTAGTTTGAGGGAATCTCAGTCTAATTTCATTGCCTTCCATCAAGAACCAAGATAATTTGAAAGGTTTTCTGACTTCAGTTCAATGCAAAAAATGATTGTCTGATTTGATACTTAAGACCCTATATTCGGCTTGTATTGTTGCCCTCTGACCCTGCAATTCTGGCTTGAATTCTCTGTCCCAGTGTTGGTCATGGCAATCCTCAACCTTCTAAAACCCTTTAAGGTGATTTGCATAAAATCGCGTGAGTGGTATTTTATGACTTCAGTTCACTCTAAAATACTGACCGCTATGCTAAGATCTCTCCCCGCCATTTTTCAAACTATGGTTGTCATGTAGTGTTTTTACAGAGGACAACTGCTGTAAACCGTTGATTTGGTTAGCCCGCCATAGCCAAGGTTCCCAGGCCTTACACTGAGATAGGAAACCACAAGCTTTCCATGCGGACCCTGTGGCAGCACTGCAATGGGAATACCTCACCAGGAGCCCATCCATGAAGGTCTACCAGCTCCAGTGTGTCAGAAGGCCTACCTTCTCTAGGACAGGCCTTTTGGTACTCTGTTTTCCCTCTTCCTGCCTGCCATGACAGACATGATGCACAGGAAAAGGAAACAATTGTCTTGTGTTGTTAAGTAAACATTCCCTTTGGGCACTTGTTTCTGAAGATCAAAAGATGGTGATGCCCTGGGTCATTTCAATTTTGCTGAAAAGAGCAGGTATCATGCTTTTACTGTAGTAAGCAATTCATAGCAGCTTAGGAATCCAAACATCCACTTAAATATAGGCAGATGGCTCTACTTCCCATTGACTCATCATTGTAAAATGTTGCAGTCCAGTCATTGAGTTGGAACTGTTTTCATGCAGGTGTTCGGAATTACACAAGCACAAGATTAGTACATGTTGCTGTGGCAGCAGAGTATCGAGGGTGTGTCTACGGGCCAGATGTAGGTCGCCAAATACCGGTCGGTAACGGCCGAATTCGGCCGTTACCGACCGGTATTTGGCTTTTGAGATGTAGGTGGGTCTGAATTTACAGGATCGGTATAATTACGGATTCGGTAAATTTACCACTTCGGTATTTTACCGAATCTGTAAATATACCGATTCTGTAAATCCATATGTAGGTGACACTCCTAAGAGTGCCACAGGCCCTTCAGATTCGGTGGTAAAATACCGAATTCAGGTGTGCATGCACATCTGTGCCATGTGACACACAGACATGCCCTTAGGGCATGTATATGTGCCACATGGCACACATGCCTGTACTTGGGGTGCTAGAGGGTGTAAAAGTGACACCCCCTGCACCCTTGCAGGATTCGGTAGTACACAACCTGAAGAAACTTAAATGGAAGGGTCCCATAAAAAACGAGATAATGGATATGGTGCTTGAACAAGTAAAAACCATGGAGGGCTTTGAAAATCAATCGCTCGAAAGAAAATGGGAGAACTTACACAAACTTGTGCTTGGAAAATTCTCGGTAAAAACAACAGTAAAATATGGACAAGACGCAAACAAAGACCCATGGTACACCACTAAATTAAGAGATAAAAAAAGGGAAATTACGAAAAAACTAAGAATAAAAGCTGCAGACAAGAGGCTGGGAAAAGAAGCAGGCAACAATGAAATACTGAAAATGAGAAAAGAATATAAAGAGGAATGCAGAAAAGCGAAAATAACGCACATGGAGACAATTTGGGAAGATTTGCTATGGACGAGCAAACTCCCAAATAGTAGTGAATTCTGGAATATAATTAATAAATTATCAAAAGGAACGGGTGGACAGTACAATATCGGAATCAGCGAAACAACATGGGTTCATTATATTGAAAGCCTGTATAACACACACATGAATCAATCACACAAAGAAATAAATAAAGACTTTTAAAAAAGGAATGGTTCAGAGAGAAGTAGCAACCAGACAAGGAAAAGATGATCAGTATGAAAGTACAGACCTAGAAGAACTAACTCTACTGACAACAGTTAAACAAACTACCGCCTTGATAAAAAAAACTGAAAACGGAAGGAGCAGCAGGCCCCAATGGGCTTCCAAACGCTCTATTCAAATATGAGGCCGATTTTTGGGCAAAATATCTGACGCCATTATTCAACTGCCTTTATAGGGAAAAAAAGATACCGCAGACCTGGCAGGGCAACATCTTCCACCCAATATACAAAAACGGGTGTAGAATGGAACCCGGGAATTACAGATTGATAGCCCTAATTGACGTAGAGGCAAAGCTCTTTGCATCCTGCATACTGATTCACCTCCGGCAATGGATAAATAAAAACAAAATAGTACCAAAATTCCAAACGGGTTTTATGGAAGGCACGGGTTGTACAACTAATCTTTCAGCACTAGCACTGCTAATCGAAGGAGCAGGAAAAAAGAAGACCGGACTACTAGCCTGCTACATAGATTTGAAATCGGCTTTTGACCGAGTCCCAAGAGACCGACTATGGAAAAAACTTGAAACGTGGGGTCTCCCGCTGCCTTTAATTGACATTCTAATAGCTTTATATAGCGGAACGCGGGCAAAAGTAAAGCTTGGCGATGGGAGACGAATATGCGCAGAATTAAAAATAAAAAACGGCCTTAAACAGGGCTGCGTGCTCTCTCCAAGTCTTTTTAACATATATTTGGCAGATTTAGAAAGTCATCTTCAGAATGTGAACGGACTCCCACCAAAATTAGCTAACGAATTTATCCAGTTCTTACAATATGCAGACGACATTGTGGTTTTAAGTCAAACACCGATAGGCCTTCAAAGAATAATATCCAAATTAACGGAATACTTTGACTGCGAAGGCCTGGATTTAAACATCAAAAAAACAAAAGTGATGAGATTGGCTGGCTCAAGTAGACGATCGTTTAAATGGTACACAAAGGACAAACATATTGAGGAAACAACATCATATAAATACTTAGGGGTCACAGTAAGCAAAAATATGTCCATAGTACATCAAAAAAGGAACATCATTGCTAAAGCACAGTCACTGAGTTTCGCCTACAGAATACTTCAAAAGAAACTTCAATGCCCGTCATATGACCATCTCTTAAAAGTAATGCTGCCCAAGTATTACCATCTCTTTCCTATGGGCTAGAAATATGGCATGGGAAAGAAATTAGTAAATATGAGCCCAGGGATACCCTGGACTGCTAGATGCACAGCTGCTAGGCGTTAAGCCTTTAAAAGTTCAAAGTGAGTGTTAAACCTTAGTTCATCTGCATAAACCATACACATTTATTTATCAATAGATAACATCTTCATCAAAAACAAGTAATACAAAAGTACATCATTTTGCATTTGTGTTCTGTATTAGCGAAAGTAGCTGAAAATATTAAATCATCATATGCGATCGAAGTATATAACAGGTCGGAGTATTTATCGAATCCGACATGAAAAACCTGACTAGTTTTTGGTATTTAGGTTTAATATACTTATAGTATGTTTACATTTCCATTGTAGACAGATTTTCCACGAGTCTAGAATACCGGATTTGGCACTTTTTGTCATTACAGGCGGTAAGCTCCATTTTACTATCCACAGTTGGTTTAATTTCTTAACAAATCCCACACCTCAGTTTTAAATAATTCCCGTCCGTGTATTTTCAGGATACGGGATTGGTACCAGTAACAGCGCCGGATTATTGGTTTTGGTGACGTCATCTGGGCGTTTTTCAGTTATAGTACGAAAACTTTTCTTGAGCATGCAGTCATTTTAATAGACCTTCATCTTGGTGACAGTCTTTATTTATAACAGCGTTAGCATTTCACTTAGGATACTTTCCACCCGCATGAAATTTTACAGGACCGTTTGGTTTTGTACCTTTCAGATATTGAGCAGACAAACTATCTTTATATGGTTGCTTTAATATTCACAACAAGGGGTATTTCTCTTCAGTCACGGGGTTCTCTTTCTCGGTGGCACTCCCGAGCGTTTTTCTGAATATTGCTTTACTCATGTGAGAATTCGATACAGTTTCTTTATGTTGCCGTTTTGTAGATCTCGTAGAATCTGCACTACAAGACGTCGACATTCCACGAATTTTGTACCCTCGACCTCATTTCATTGATCCCCTGACGAAGGGTTCATTTTGCAACCCGAAATGCATTGGGACTTCGGATATCAATTTGGTGTAACAACACTTATGTGACTGTTTACATACAGCAAGTGATTTGAAAATATGATGATTTAATATTTTCAGCTACTTTCGCTAATACAGAACACAAATGCAAAATGATGTACTTTTGTATTACTTGTTTTTGATGAAGATGTTATCTATTGATAAATAAATGTGTATGGTTTATGCAGATGAACTAAGGTTTAACACTCACTTTGAACTTTTAAAGGCTTAACGCCTAGCAGCTGTGCATCTAGCAGTCCAGGGTATCCCTGGGCTCATATTTACTCGTTTGTTAATCAGTAGGGAGCAGGGCACGCACCCTTCACTCTAGAGAGAACGCTAAAACTTTCTAAGGAGATACAAAGATATTTTTAAAATTGAATACGGGTGTGCAGATCCACTCTCAAGAAGAATGGGAAAGAAATTGACATTTTAAACACACTCCAGACAAAAATATATAAATCTATGCTCAATCTTAACAAAGGATCAGCTCCAGCACAAATAAGATTGGAATTTGGCCTGCAAAACCAAACATATCAAAGGAAAGCGGTCTTAGCGAAATGGTGCTGGAAGCTTAGATCAGCAGAACCAGGATCACTAAATAACTTATGTTGGCTAGAAATCAAAAAACAACATGATCAACAAGAACCAACCTCTTGGGGAGATGATCTGCGCAAACCTTAAAAGCCCTTAACTTAGAGGAAATCTGGAATAGCCAACTGGAAGAGGCATCCTTTAAAAAGATTTGCAAATTAAACGCAAAAGCTCTGTCTCTGATAGAAGACAAAAAGACTTTAGCTAAACGTCGACACGCATGGACTGTATTAAATTCATATAAACGATTAAAACCGCAACCCTACCTCGTGGCACACTTTCGGCTATCTTTAAAAATTCAATTTATGGCTTTTAGACTGGGCGATCATTCTTCTAAAGATCTGATTCCTTCATGGAAAAATACACACCAAAAGTCAAGATGTAGACTATGCGGGGATCATACGGAAACCCTATGCCATCTATTGTGTACGTGCGTGTCAGTAAAAGATGAGAGAAGAACTTTGCTGAAATCCGTTCTGAATGCCCTTCAGATCCGCACCTGCAGGCAGGATGTCAGGCTGTCACCAGCTGGATGGGAGCGGGCTCGAACATTTTAATATGTTGCGGGGTGAAATTTATGAATAAAGTGGAGACTTTGTTTTTAAAAAACGAATTAATTTAAAAGTGGGGACTGTAAAATAATGTCTTACTTTTAAAGAATTGAAAAAATAGAAATATATTTTAAGAAAATGAATTTTATCTTTTTTTTAACAAAACTGTAAAACGTTTATGTATACTTTATGGTTGTGACAAACCAAATAAAGTTAAATTTGACTGACTGACTGACTGACTGATTCGGTATTTACCGAATCTATAAATACCAATTCGGTACTTCACATTGATTCCTATGGGCTTCAAGGCCCATAGGAATCAATGTGAAATACCGAATCGGTATTTACAGATTCGGTAAATACCGACTCTTACAGAATCAGTAATTTTTTACCTACATCTGCCTCCTTCCTATTTACCGACTCTTAAATACCGATTCGGTATGAGTCGGTATTTAAGAGTCGTAAATAGGAATTACCTACATCTGGCCCTTAGTGCTTTATTTTTAGAATGCACAAAGGAACACGATGGCTAGAGTCGTAATAGTGGTCTTTGCTTTCGCCAGCAGACTGAGTACGAGACCTGTGCATGCTCTTCTTAAAATCTAGCATTCCAAATGCATCTCAATTGGCCAGCTGTGGGAGTGACATCTGAGGTTATAAGAAGGCGAATGAGCTACTGAAAAGGGTAAATACATTTTTGAGACAGCCGTTGTTGGTTCCACACTCTGCAGCCTCTTTTTATTTTTATTTTTTTATTTATTTTTTAGTTTTGTAGAGCGCGTAGTCACCCATTGGGTATCCCAGCGCTAGACCTTGTTACTCACGAAGGGGTGTAGTCAGGAAAAATGCCAGTTTAGGGGAAGAGTAGAGTTTTAAGTGCTTTTCTGAACCGGAGGAGGTTGGGTTCTGTTCTGAGGCTCAAAGGGAGTGCATTCCACTTCTTACCAGTATTAACCGAGAAGCGGCGGCCACCTAAGCGGGCCTTTTTCACCTTGGGGATCGTAATGAGGTTTCCATGCTCCGAACGAAGCGCTCTCGTGGGTCTATAGGGGCTGATCCAGTTGTTAAGTATGGGAGGGCCGGTGTTGTGGAGAACCTTATGGGCAAGACAAAGGGCCTTGAAAATGACCCTTTCCCTAATAGGGAGCCAGTGCAGCTTCCTGAGTGCGGGCTTGGCAGATCTTTTATAATTCAAAAAGAGTTATTAGGATTAGGATATGGATTTGTCCTGATCTAGAACTAAACCAAGATTTTCAATCATGAAAGACTGTCTATTCCTGGAGAGGGTCCATAGTATCACATGGATTAGCTACAGCAAATTTTTAGTGGGAAAGCTAGGACACCCTGAGTTAAATTGGTCCCCCTATAAAATAACAAAAAAAGACCTGGGCTGGGTTGAGCAACATTTTTTCTCTGTGTACAAACAGAGAGGGAAACAATGGAGCTTTGCAAACCATCAGTTCGGGCATTTGTTTTATTAAAGTCTTGCCCCTCCACAGAGCTTTACCACTTAATGGTTACAATTCCTTATCATCATTTCCTCCTAACGAGATTGAGGTTTAGCTTTTACCTTACAGCATTAGTTGCTTGCAGAACAGCAGATGTATAATAATGTTGTAAATGTGGGCCCCTGCAGTTTGTCATGTTTTGTGATTATTATTGTTTGTTGCAACAACAATAAATCTTGCCTCTGATAAGAGACAACCAATTTTGCAAGTAGGACCTGCCCTATTATGCATACAGCTGTTGTCGAGTGCTTTTGTATGTTTTAATGTAGCTAGCTTTTTAGTGGGGGCTGTCAGAAACAGAAGGAGACAACTTGCACCAGCTTCAAGTTCTGAGATAATTTAATACCAGGTGGTTTTGGTTATGTAAGTTTATTGTCTTGACACTTAATGTGGCTTAACGCTGTCTTGTAAATAAGGCCCCCTTTCACACTATACCTAGCGTGAAAGGGTGTGCAATGTGTGTTGCGGTGGGCATTCCTCCGCAACATCCATTTATTTTGATGCTGCCCCATATTTACAAGTGCAGTGAAAATATGGGGCCGTGCCAAAATTAAGACCAGGGAAAACCTGGTCTTAAACAGGCACAACGAGGAGAAATGTTTAATTTCTCCTCGTCTTAGCTGTTTCCACGTGTGGTGCACCAACAGCAAAAGGCCTTTGATTGTTTATGTGCAAGAAGGAGTCATACAATTAATTAAAAAAATGAAATTTTGCAACTTCTATGTGTGCTCTATTAAGCAGGACACATATGAAGCAGCCTTTCGTTTCAGAAGTGGCGGAGCGTGGCGTTAAGCCAAGGTGTCTAACGCCACGCTCCGCCACTTCTCTAGTAAACATGCCCCATCGTCTTTTCAAAGCATCAAGAAAAGAGCTGAAATCCATCCTTTGAAGCAGTTTCCGTCAGCCGCGGCTGCTGCAGGTAAGAGTGGTGGGCCGGTCGGGCCAGCTGGGGGGTATTTTGAAAGACAACCATGAGGGAAAATTAAATAAATAAATCATTTTCAATCGTGGTCGTCTCTCAAAATCCCCCCCGGCCAACCCCACTACTCTTACCTGCAGCGGCTGCGGCTGGTTTCCAGTCTCCTCACTGGGCGCCTGTGTGAAAGCCGCTACCATGTGAGTTGGCAGGTCAGCATGTATATGTGTCAATGTCCTCCATAGCAAAGACTACTGCCACTAAACGCCCTACAAGTTGCTGCTCTGAAGGAACACAAAGTGTATGTGCTTCTGAACGGGCCCCGATGCTGGCAAATTGCACCAGTAGAAAGTCAGCAGATATCACTGGAGCCGGCCGGTGTCCAAGCCAACAATAGCAGTTTTCCTCTTTCCCTTTATTGTTTTCTCTCTCCAAGCTCTTCCTCTGGCAACCACCGCCCCCTTCCACAGCTGGCCCTCTTTGGCCATTGATAGTTCTTGTTTTTTAAACTACTCGACTGAAAAGAGAAATTATTAATGACTTGAGCTGGCCTCAGGGAGCAAGGTTCAGGCTGCCTGGTAATTGTCTGGATGCAGAACGGCTGCTCAGAGAAGTCAGCCAGCCAGCAATGAAATGGAGCATATGCCTTCATGTCACTGACAGACAGCTGGGCATCGTTGCAAGGCCAGTGGCAATCCCAGGTCTGCTCAGTAACTGCACAGCTTTTAGCATGTCACTAAGACAGGATGTCAAGCTGCATTAGAGAGATAGAGAGAGAGACAGGGGGAGAGAAATAGGGTGCACGATTATTTGTACTCTGCATGGTTATCCTGCACGTATGTGGGTGATTTTAGCTTGAGGTGTGTTTTTACGCTGAGTTTTATGTTGATTGTTTCGATTGTCTAGATAAACTATTTGCATTATATGTTTATATTGTGTTCATAAATAAATTGGAGGTTGAAAATAGCAGGATTCATGACTTAGGGCCCCATTAGGATGTTGGGCGGATCGCCACTGCCATGCGGGCGGTGGCTATCCTCCTGACATCCTTCCCCGCCCGCCACCCATTTCCCCCCTACTATATCACTATGGCGGGGGGACCGCGGCGGACGGAAAGACTGTCCGCCGCTTTTCTTCCCGGTCAAGGAGTTGACCGGGCAAAAAAGGGTTTCATATGGTGGCGGTGTCTGTTAGACACAGCCATCCATATTAGGGTGAAGGCGGTGACATGCTTTTTGCCGCCACGGTAAGGCATGCAGGAATGTCTTGTGGGGGACCGTTGTGGGCCCCCAGGGACTCCGTGGGAGTGGGGGGTACCCATCGGGGGTACCTATGGTACCCCCCTGCACTTCACTGTACAACGTGACAGGCACCGACGAGACAGGCACCGCACGGTGCCTGTCACGTTGTGCATTGAAGTGCACGATGTGCATTTTTAGTATTGAGGCGGGCGGTGCTTTCAGCACCACCCGCTGCAATGTTAAAAATGCGGGATGCGCCCGCCAGTGTGGCGGGTGCATCCTAATGGGCCCCACTAGACCGCCGCCCTTAAGGCGGGCAGTCCCATTTTATGGCTTGATGGACTTTGTCCGCCCGCCATCCTAATGGACCCCATATTCTTGATATGATGTTGATGTGTTATTTTGGCTGCATTTTTTGAGTAAGTAATTTGGTGTATGGCAGGATTTAGGATGAATCGAATTGCTGTGAATTCAGTGTTTGAAAAGGTAACCAGTGTGTTTTAGTGTGTGACTATCTGGAAATTGTATATGTGCATTTGTAAGACACAGGGTTTATTATTTTGTTTGTGTGAGTAGGGCGTGGTGTTCTGTGTTGGTGTGTGAGGTATCTAACTTCTCAGTTATAATGTGCATTTGTAATAAGAATGATTATGTTGTGCCTGCATTTGCTCATTTAATCAAAGTGCCTGTGTTGCTTAGCCCGCATTGCCGCATCGTTGGTCTATTTACTGATAATAACATAATCACTTTCTCTCAACCTGGTCTGCACTCGCGTTTCAGCCGCCATTATCTGTGTTGTTGTTGTTTTGCCCGGAGCCCGCCCCCTCCACCACGCACCCGCCTCCCTGCTGCTCCTCCCTCCCACTAAGAGGCAAGGCTTCTCCTGACCACCTAAGCGCTGTGACCGCCCTGACTTTGTTAGAAGTGGTCGCTCCCTTCTGCCCTTGCTGACTCCTGCCTAAATCTGCCTGGTATCGTGTGCATTGCGCTGCTGACCTCATTTAGCGCTTAAACGTGCCTGTAGCATTATTTTATTGTGTGCATTAGCATTATATCATTATTTTGACGTGCCGCTTGTTTGCTCGACTGTGCCTGCATTTGCTCATTTAATCAAAGTGCCTGTGTTGCTTAGCCCGCATTGCCGCATCGTTGGTCTATTTACTGATAATAACATAATCACTTTCTCCCAACCCGGTCTGCACTCGCGTTTCAGCCGCCATTATCTGTGTTGTTGTTGTTTTGCCCGGAGCCCGCCCCCTCCACCACGCACCCGCCTCCCTGCTGCTCCTCCCTCCCACTAAGAGGCAAGGCTTCTCCTGACCACCTAAGCGCTGTGACCGCCCTGACTTTGTTAGAAGTGGTCGCTCCCTTCTGCCCTTGCTGACTCCTGCCTAAATCTGCCTGGTATCGTGTGCATTGCGCTGCTGACCTCATTTAGCGCTTAAACGTGCCTGTAGCATTATTTTATTGTGTGCATTAGCATTATATCATTATTTTGGCGTGCCGCTTGTTTGCTCGACTGTGCCTGCATTTGCTCATTTAATCAAAGTGCCTGTGTTGCTTAGCCTGCATTGCCGCATCGTTGGTCTATTTACTGATAATAACATAATCACTTTCTCCCAACCCGGTCTGCACTCGCGTTTCAGCCGCCATTATCTGTGTTGTTGTTGTTTTGCCCGGAGCCCGCCCCCTCCACCACGCACCCGCCTCCCTGCTGCTCCTCCCTCGCCCCTCCCCTCCACTATCCGCATATGACAGATGAATACTCGCGCAGCGTTCACGCGCAGCGGTCGCGCCGAAGGTGCGCCAAAGGTAAGCCCGTCTACGCCCGTCCGCGCCTGGACCGCGCCCAGCGCCAGACCCCCTGGCCCCCGTACCACCCACCGCACCCACATTACTTACGACGCCTCCACCCTCTTAGCCCTTAACCCCGGCCGACTCCCCAACTGCGCCCAAGCCGCTCCTGGACACACCCATGGACCCTTCACATGAATCTCCTGCAAGTATGACGGCACCAAGACCAACTCCTCATCCACGAACACCAAACAGAGATCTGACCCCAACCACCTAAAATGCATCCTGCTCAACACCCGCTCGGTCCACAGACACGCCATCGACCTTTGGAATCTACTAGAAACCATCTCTCCGGACGTAGCCTTCCTAACAGAAACATGGATGAACGCATCCTCAGCCCCAGACATCACCATTGCCATCCAGGAAGGCTACAAGATCATCCGTAAGGACCGCATCAAGCAAACAGGAGGAGGCATCGCAATCGTCCATAAGAATTCCATCCGCATCTCAACCAGCTCAGACGCCAACCTCGCTAGCGCCGAACACCTTCACTTCCAGATCCACACCGACCCCAAGACCACACTCCGAGGCACCCTCCTCTACAGGCCACCAGGACCCCGTGCACAATTCAGTGAAGACATCACTGACTTTATCACCCCTCACGCCCTCCCCTCCGAGGACTACATACTACTGGGAGACCTCAATTTTCACCTGGAAAAGAGCAACAACAGCAACGCCACCACCCTTCTGGACAATCTGGCCAACCTCGGACTCAATCAACTTGTTAACACCCCCACTCACTACGCAGGCCACACACTCGACCCCATCTTCACCTCCAGCAAACATATCTCCTTCAGTCACACCACAGTTCTCCATTGGACGGACCACAGCTGTGTTCACTTTGTCTACAAAAATATCACAACCCACAACCTTCCTCAACCCACTTTGCGAAGAAACTGGAACAAAATCACCATCGACCAGATCTCCTCATCGCTTCTTCAAAACCCCCCGGCCCACTCTTCAAACGCCAACCAAGCAGCCCCTAACCTCACTCAATGGCTAACCAATAGCGCCGACAACCTAGCACCTTTGAAAGAACGTCAAATTAAACTAGGCAGCAAAAACGCCCCCTGGTTTAACGAATACCTTAAGACATCCAAGAAACTCTGTCGGTCCCATGTGAAGGCCTGGAAAAAAGACCCAAACACCAGCACCAAGGACGCCCTCAAAAAAGCCACCCGCACACACCACCAACTGATCCGGACTGCCAAGAAAGCTGCACTAAAAGACCGCCTAGACAACAACGCCCACAACAGCAAGGAATTATTCAACATCGTCAAAGAATTTACCAACCCCTCAGCCAACTCCAACGACATCACTCCCTCTCAAACCCTCTGCGACTCCCTAGCCTCGTTCTTCCACAACAAAATCGCAGACATCCACAACAGCTTCGACAACCAACCCGGAGACCAACCCACCCAACCTTCTGCCGTACCCTCACCCCCCTTGAACATCCTTACTGATTGGAACCCAATCTCCACGGAGGACACCATCCGCCTGATGAACTCCATCCACTCAGGATCCCCCACAGACCCATGCCCTCACCATATCTTCAACAAAGCTGACTCCATCATAGCACCACACCTCCGAGACGTCATCAACTGCTCCCTCAACTCTGCCACCTTCCCGGAAAGCTGGAAACACGCCGAACTCAGCGCCCTTCTGAAAAAACCCACAGCTGACCCCACCGAACTCAAAAACTACCGCCCCATCTCGCTCCTACCATTCCCGGCCAAAGTCATTGAGAAAGCCGTCAACAGCCAGCTCGCCACCTTCCTCGAAACCAACAAATCCCTCGACTCCTCACAGTCCGGCTTCCGAGCAAAACACAGCACTGAGACCGCACTCATCGCAGCAACAGACGACATTCGAACTCTATTAGACAATGGAGACACAGTCGCCCTCATCCTCCTTGACCTCTCCGCAGCCTTCGACACAGTCTGTCATAACACCCTCCTACAACGCCTCAGAAACATCGGAATCCAAGGAAAAGCACTGGATTGGATCACCTCGTTCCTTACCGGAAGAACTCAGAGAGTCCGCCTTCCACCATTCAAGTCAGAAGCCACTGAAGTCATCTGCGGCGTACCACAAGGATCCTCACTCAGCCCCACTCTCTTCAACGTATACATGAGCCCCCTCGCGACCATCGCACGCCAACACAACCTCAACATCATCTCCTACGCTGATGACACTCAACTGATCCTCTCACTCACCTGTGGTAAATAAATAAATAATACCCTATTTTTGACTAGACATATATCATAACAGATAGCTCAATAAATAAGAGTCAAGATTCGAGGTAGTAGGAGTTTTGCAGGTTTAATACAGCATAAGGACAGGATCAGGACAACCTGCATAGGAATAGGATGACAGGGCCCAGCAGCTGCTGGGGCTGGGATGAGCGCGCTAACTTTTAATAACAATACGCGAGCATATATACATAGCGCGAACACATAGCATTACATTGCAGTAGGCGTAGCAGTGGGTGGAGCAGAAAGCGTGACGCGTAGCAGTCGCGAAAGATAAGAGTAAAAAGAAGGTGTAACTCAGACATGTGATGCAAACGTAACAGAATATGTCATGAATGGGGCGGAAACCATGGAGGGGGCTACCTAAGGAGCCGGGACCTCTAACCTGATGGTGCGCGCAAACTGGCAATGACGTGTTACGAGGAGAAGCTGGGGGCTATGAACTCTGTGCTAGGAGCAGAGACTAAAGTCTGGAGGGTCGGAGCGACATGTACCTAAACCCTATCTAGTATCTGATGTTTAGGGAACATGTTGATATAAACTAGAAGTCATGAGGGGAAAAGCTAACGAACTCTAAGACTGAAGCATGAATTTATTCTACATGTAGTGCGTGATGAAGAATATTAAATGACCATTAAATACAGTATTTCTCTTAACATGGAGCCGCATAGGCTAGACAATGACGGAAACTATTGATGCAGTTCAGTAGCTTAGGAATGCAGAGAAGGAGGACTAAACTGATAGCTGGAATCATAACATAGTCTTGGCAGACTCAGAGGCAGAGCCAAGCTGTACCGGGCACTGCGAGACAGGAAGTAAGTGAAAGGTCGAGGATACAGGTGGGGGCTGTATCGCTCCTCAGCGAGGCTTCAGGAGACAGGAGCTGAATCTGATGTCCGGGCCCTTTTGAGGCCTAGAAACGGGGACTTTATAATGAAATAACGTGCACACTGAGAAACGTGGCAACATAACTTTACATAGGCCTGACATTCGTAGTATTCACGAGGACTGGAAACTGGCATACTAGAGGAGGACACAACTGTAATTGCGTCTTGAATCGGACATGGGGAATACATATGCATATTTAATCATGCACACATAACATATGATGGATGACACGTAGGGACACAGAACATGGCAAAATTTACTTTTCCACATTCCCTCCTTGTCACTACGTTCCCATCAGGAAACATCAATATTCATGATACCATCTATCATTTCATACAGTACCATTTGTTCATCTCGAATTATCCTGGGACGGGATTTAGAACGGGGCTTGGGACTAGGAATACAAGAGGTAGCACACATGCCGCAAATCGCAGGGCCATATTGTATACAGAGGCAGCAGCTGAATATGATCGCTACTGCGATACCTAGAAAGGACAGGACTTTCCATCCCCAGGCGGAAATTATATTCCAGAACCAACCGGACCATGTCCAGGTGCCTGGATCTTGGTGTAACAGATGAGCAATTTTATGAAGTCTGGTTATAGCTGAATAAACAGACGGCGCGTTATTTGGAATGAAAATGCAACAACTGGATCCGAGGACTCTACAGGCCCCGCCCCTATCGGCCAGTATGACGTCAAGGACGAGACGATTCTGGAGCACAACAATTCTCATAAAGGATTGCTCTTCGGTTAAGTTACCTAGAGCGGAGGCAGTCTCATCTACTACTGCTTCAAGGGTTCTTGTTAACCTACGGATTAGCTTACTATTTACAACTGTACCTAAATAAGGGAAAACACCTTTATCAATATCAATGAATTGCTCTGCAGCAGTTTCAGTATAGTCGACAATCGGGAGGTTTCTCTTGTGTCTAGTATGTACTAGGTAGGAATTCCTATGGTAGTCAGGTGGGGCTAGGAAAACAGGTGGCAGTAGGAAGGCAATGTAACAGGTTCCCTCCCAATCGAGGGGCAGACGAACATATGCAGTTTGACCACAAACAAAATAAGAATGACGTGAAGCTTTAAAAATAGATTTCCCACTGTCATTATACTGGATAATAGTAGTACAATCACTATGTCCTACGTGTACAGAACCATAATTACGGACACATAATTCGCCTTTGACTGGTAATACTGAAATAGCAGGTGAGTCTGGAGTAGTATCAGACTGAACATTCAGGACCATAAAGTTCGACGAATAGTTACCTAAATTATACACTTCATTTTCTAGATCTAAACCTGTTCTGTGGGGGAAACCTTGCTTGTCTGGGAAACATGTACTGTTAAGAAAAGACATGTCTGTTAAGGATGACGTTAACGTGGACCATGCTCCACACGAACCATTATGGGAAAAAGGATAAGGAAAGAGTGGCAGAACTCCCTTCGGTGTCTGGAAAGGGGGGAGTCGACCACACACCCAACAATTAGTGGCATTGCTGGTCTGGTGTGAATAATGTAACATGCGGATAAATGAGTTATTGCGTATAGCGAGGCGGTAGGACAGTTCATGAGGGGGCAGATCACTAAACGTGTGCTCTGCTGTAACATTAGAATGCTTATTTACATGAGGAACTGAAAAACACAGGAAAAATGCGTAACTAGTGCAGGAAATCATTATGCTGATGAATAATATGAAACTTAGAAAAACGATACATCGGTTTGAGTTTTGACTAACTCTCTCACTATGGGGGTCTATTTTATACATGTCAGAAACAGTCTAACCGTTTCACCTAGGGGAGGACTTATACAATCAAACTGACTGACTTATTTTACTAGACCGGAGTTTTTGCTTGTACTCCTGCTGCGGAGTTTTCTCTAACAGGGGAGGGGTTGTATCAATGTCATTTGCGGGACAGTCCTTAGGAACAATGTTTTGACAAGTCTTGATATCCTGGGAAATGTTTTTAGAGACCGGTTTTAATCCGTAGAATTTCTTGACGTGCGAAAGGTGCACCCAGCCGCGGCGTCCTTCCAATTTCACAGCTGTACGGGTGGTGAGGAGGACCTGACGGGGCTCCTTCCAACGTGGCTCCAGCGGACTTGATCTGTCAAAGTTCCGGACGAGCACCATCGAACCTGGAACGATTTCATGCGGTGCCACCTCGGTATTGTCTGGAAATGCGGCGGCAACCTGTGAACGACATGAGTTGAGGGCAGACATCAAGGAAGCTAGGTAATCTGTCAGCATATTACATGAAACATCAGTAATACTTCGGGGTCTAGGAGTACCCCACATGTTAGGGGGGCGGCCGAATACGACCTCATACGGGGACAGACCTGATCTGGAATGTGCGACCATGCGCATATAAAACAAAGCGACTGGCAGAGCTACTAGCCAGTCCACACCCTTATCTTTACATATTTTTGCAATACGAATTTTCAGAGTCTGATTATGTCTCTCGACTAGACCGGCTGCTTCAGGATGGCGTACACAATGAAACTTCCACTGGTACCCTAACAACAGGGAAACGTGCTTCATCAACTCAGATGAGAATGGCTGACCGTTATCAGAATATACGACTCTAGGGAGTCCATATCGAGGGAAAAACTCACGAACCAACTGCTTGGCAGTGGTCGCGGCTGTGTAATCGGGGACTGGATATGCTTCTGTCCATCTGGACAAAGCGCATACAACTACAAGGACATACTTGAAACCTCGACATCGCTCCATCTGAATATAATCCATCTGGAGGACCTCAAAAGGGTGGTCAGGGGGCTGGAAACCACCTTGTTCCACCGGGACACTTTTACCTGGATTAAACTGACAACATATCATACAGGTACAGACTTTCTGCTTGGCTGCAGCTCGTAAATGCTTGTTGAACCAAATGTTCTGGATACTGTCTAACATTGCTTTTTCTCCTAAATGTGCTGGACTATGTGCGGTATTAATGATGACTTGAACCATAGAGTCGGGGAGAAACCATGCGGTCCTACCCTTCGTTAACCATCCCTGATCTGTCTGGACCCCTCCTTGTTCAGACCATTTCTTGATTTCATCGGGAGTAGCATGTAACTGGATATCTATGACATCTTGAGTAGGGTCCTTAACTGTCATACATGTAGTCGGATCTGGAGTATGTGTCATGTTAACTTGAATGTCTGGAGTCTGTGCTGTAAGCTTGGCTGTGCGATCTGCTAGATCATTACCTTGGGAAATAATGTCAGTAACTTTCGTATGTGCTTTGCATTTCATGATAGCAATAGATGTCGGTAAGTGTATGGCATCTAACAGAGCTTGAATAAGGAGACCATGCTGAATCTTGGTTCCATGAGAAGTCATGAAACCTCTCTCCTGCCAGAGCACTCCAAAGTCGTGTACAACTCCAAATGCGTAACGTGAATCTGTGTAAACATTAACTTTCAGGTTCTTGGCGTGTATACAGGCTTGTGTCAGAGCAACTAGCTCTGCTGCTTGAGCGGACAGGGTATCAATGCGGTGTGTCTTAATAACTTCAGTGTCAGTAGTCACTGCATATGCGGCAACTAGTTCTCCTGTACTAGTTCTCATACATGAACCATCCACATAAAGTGTCAGGTCAGGATCTGGTAACGGAATGTCTGTCAGGTCTTGTCTTGGCTTTGTCGTAATGTTAACTACTTCCACGCAATCATGTGTGGCTGGATTTAAATTAACTGATGGTAACAGTGTAGCAGGATTCAGGATGTTGCAGCGTCTAATATCTATGTGTGGCTGAAACAGTGTCAATTCATAACCTGTTAAACGTGCAATTGTCAAGTGCTGTGTTTGTGTTCGGTTTAAAAGAACTTCCACGGAGTGTGGGACTTGTACTGTCAAGGAGTGTCCTAAAACTATGGAATCACTTTGTCTGATAGCTAGTGCTGCGGCTGCAACTGACTTGAGGCACGCAGGCAGAGCCTGGGCTACAGGATCTAGTGTGCTCGAAAAATAAGCACAGGGCTTGTATTGTCCTGCTTGATCTTGTGTGAGAACAGATAATGCTGTACCTTCGCGTTCAGTGACGAAAAGTGTAAAAGGCTTACTGTAGTTCGGTGTAGCTAGAACTGGAGCTTGGCATAAAGCTTTCTTTAACTCGTTGAAACTAAGTGTATGTTCAGATGTCCAAGGGAGAACAGTCGATACGGCTGCCTCCTGTGTCGTTAACTGTATCAGTGGCTTGGCTAGAAATGCATACTGAGGAATCCATTGTCTGCAATAAGAAGTAAGGCCGATAAAGGCACGTACCTCCTTCTGGGTTCTGGGCTGGGGAAGACTCGCTATCAACTGGATACGGTCTGATGTCAACTGCCTACCCCTCTTGGACAGTAAGTGTCCTAAGTAGACCACTTGCTGGACACAGAATTGAAGCTTCGAAGGGGACACCTTGTGCCCCATCTCGGCTAGGAAATACAGAACCGTCAGTGACGCTCGCTCGCAGTCACGTTCAGAACGGGCTGTGATCAGTAGATCATCGACATACTGGAGCAGGGCAGTGTCAGTTGGCATGTGAATATTATCTAATTGTCTCTTAAGTGCCTGACTGTAAATACTAGGGCTTTCTGTGAAACCTTGAGGAGCGCGTGTAAACATATAGCTCCTTCCATTTAAACAAAATCCGAAAAGAAACTGGCTGTCTGGATGGATGGGAACACTAAAAAATGCGTTCTTGAGGTCTATGACAGTGAAGAACGTGGCTTCGGAATCAATGGCTGTCAATAGGGAAGAGATATCTGGGACAACTGGGTACTGAGGAATAATACATTTGTTAAGTTCTCGTAAATCAATCACTAATCGATATACTGGGGGTGCATTTGGATCAGTACGTTTCATGACTGGAATGATCGGAGAGTTACATACATTGGAGTCAGTTTCTACAACTACTCCTTGAGCCATGAGCTCGTCTATAATTTTGGATAAGGCTGCTACAGCCTCAGGTGGCAATCTATACTGCCTGATTCGTGGTAACACTACACCTGGTTTCAGGGTCACACGATGGGGTGTGATTTGCATGTAACCTACATCAGTTGGACCTTGCGCCCATAAATGCTGCGGAACATTGGACAGTCTGGAATCAAAATCTCGTAATACATAGTGACCCTTAAAGTCACGTAGGAACAGACGTATTCCCTCTGGGGAACAGCATATAACTGCACCTAACTCTTTCAGTGTTTTAATGCCTAATAGATTTTCTGGACATGACTTAGTAAGTAACAGATCAGTAGTGCGGGACAATGGACCTACTTCTAGAGTGACTGGCTTTGAAATCTCATTAACGATAGGCTTTCCTGAAAATCCAAGGGAAACATTTCTTGAGCCTGAGAGCGGAGCCCCTGGAACTTCGGCATGACTAATTGTGGTCCTACTTGCCCCTGTATCAATCAAAAACTTTCTGTCTTTCCCTAATACTTGACTGTGAACATAGGGACCTTCTTGATCTACAGGTATCTCGATGAGAGGCAAGCCTACCTCCCTCTCTAGGCTGTTTCATGAATACTGTTGATACTCTGGGTACTCAGACTGTGCATACTGGTACATCTGCGATGTAACATGCTGTGTTGCAGCAATAGGCTGCGGTGCTGTAACTGTCTGTGGTGCATTCTGTGACTGAAGAGTCTGTGAAACTTGCTCCTGTCTAGGCGGACGTGGTCTTTCTTTAGTCTTACCAGTAGCTATGTTGTGTTTCAGAACTGCACACTCATTTATAAAATGACCTGGCTGTTTACAATAGTTGCAGTTCCCTTTAACAGGAGCTGCAGGATGACTGGCTTGATTCGGACCCCTCTTCTGACTGTCTTGAGGAACAGATTGTGCAACTAGCACTTTCATTTTCGTGTCTTTCATACGTTTTCTCTCGTGTTCTTGCTCTTCTCTGATTCTATTCTGGTGATACTGGAGCATCTGGAGCATCTGGGACGGAGTATTTGCTTGCCAGGTGCTTTCGACTTTCAGAACTCGGTTTTTAACTTGTGGGCTTGAATTCTCGACTAATTTAGTAACGAAAAGGTGAGGGTATGACTCACTACTCGTCTTGAGGCCACTGTTGATACTAAAGCACTTTTCAAACCTAGAATAAAAATCACTAATATCTTCATCTTGTTTCTGTTTACAGGCTGAGATTGCATCCCAGTCTTCTTTTCTCGTTGTTAATAATCTGGGTAAAACTTGAATTAATAATTCTGGTAATTCTTTACATTTCTCTCCGAGACCAGTACCTGGTACTCGTATCTTATCTTCTGCTTCTAGGACTGCCCAATCTATCTTTTTCTCTCCCACCTCCCATTCTTTTTCTTTAAGCTTTTCATACACCCCTGCGGGTAGCAGAACCTTTAACATTTTAATGATATCTGGGTAAGTGTATTCTCCCATACGGAGCATGTCTTTTAATTCTCTATGGAACCCTGCTGGATCTTTGTCATGACAGGGAATTAATTTCTTCATCTCTAGAAGTTCCATCTTTGTGATCGGAGTGTATACAAACACTCGTTGCATTTCGCCACCCGCTCCTCTGACTGGGTGGACTTCTCGTAACGGATTCTGTCTGTCTATGTAGAATGATTTACTTTCTGGGGGTGAGACATGAACAAAATGCGGGTTCAAGAATGTTCTATATTTTTGACGCTGTTCTAGAATGACACTAATTAAATCGGTACCTAGACCTCTCCATTTGTACTGGAGTAACTCGTTCAAGATATCATGTAACGGGCCTGGATCAGAATGTTGACCCTCATACAGAGTAATGAGGTGCTGAATCATATACATACCCACCAGTCGCTGCTCGGCTGGGGGCATTTTTAGAAACATTTGTGCCACTATTTCGTCCGGAAAAGTGGTAGAATCAGTAATCCATCGGACTGCTGACCGAACTATTTCTTGTTCATGCATGGTACTTAACTCACTATAACCGATTCGTGATTTCAGAATGTGATCGGTAGCTTGAAATACTTGTTCTAGGGAACCTTGTTCTGGTGCTGGATGATGGAAAGTAGACTTGGGTTCTAGGCGTAAATGGCGATCTGGAAATCTAGGTTTTCCTACATACGCTATTCTGGCAGTATTCTCATCGTCTTCCTCTTCAGGATCAGAGGTACTTTCTTTCTCGCTTACTTGTGCTGCTTTACGCTGTTCGTGTATCTTTATTATCTCTCTACGGATTTTCTTGTACATACTTTCCATGGCACCAATGGTATTGTGCTTTCCTTCGGCTATATTATCACTCCACTTTGTTAGAGTTTTCATTTCTTCCGGGTCTTTAGACGGGTAATCCTGTTCTCTTATTAGACAGTTAATTAAGAACTTTAATATCATGCGCTGAATCTCGGCTTTCCTTTGAGACATGGCATCACTAATACTTTGTGGGTCATCCCCTGTACGGATGAAACGATATATCCTGTCTAGATCTTCTTTCATATTCGGCAGGGTGACTAGATACTCGGTCACCCTCCTTACGCGTACTGAATATAAAACCATATTAAACTCGCCTGGAACTGGGTCATAAACACATTCGCCAAGGGCTTGCCTGATTTCTGCGACAGACTTATTACTCTTAGGAGTACGCTGTGATGCTTGAGCATGTAATTCGAGTGCTGATAAACGCTTGTATGGCGGCGGAGTTTGAGGAAGACCTCCTCCTGCGGCCCCTAAACTGGAATCATCAACTGATCCTTTTCGTCCTGGCAGGGTGGGTAATTGTAACGTGGGCTGGACTTGTATGGCGGGCTGACCCGGGGGGGCTGTTAAGGGCACCCCGGTGTCTGGAGGAGCAGGAATTACCTGGTTTACAGGGACTGGCGGAGTGCGAACAAGATTTGCATATTCTGGGACTGTGTCGTCCAGATAGGACGAGATGAAAATATCAGCTGCGGTCGGTTTGTGACGTAGCTTGGTCGGAACTAATGGTGGCGGAAAATTACTGGATGCCTCCGGGGTCGCTTTTGGCAAGCCCTCAGCAAGAAGAGGATACATACCCTTAATGAGGGCATTCCTCTGTCTGTCTGATTGCTCAGTTCTAACTCGTTCACCTATCTCGATTAATTCTCTTTCTTGGGTTCGTTCTTGGGATTCTCTACTTAGTTCTGACTTTCTGATTTCTTTTTCGGTTCTTTTATGAGCTTCTTTGCGCCATAACTCGATGGCATCTTTCTGTGATTGTCTGGCTTTCTTTTTCCATAATGCCTCCTCTACTCGCATGATGCATTCGGCATCCCATGTACCCGATACGGGCCATCTATACTTTTCTTCTAACTGTTTGGTATACTCTACCCATAAATCTAGATACAATATGGCGCTTATGCCATGTTTCTGATACATAAAGTGACCTGGACTGTCCCTAGGCGGAACTGGAACTGCTGCTTCCAGCAGACCCTTTCTAGTTTTTAACTGACGTAACTTGGAAAATATGGGCATGACTGAACTGTAATCTAGACACAATACAATACACAATAAACACGATACTTATTTCCCATTCATACCACGACATTAAAATACATGAAAAACATTTAAAATAACAGTTCGGACAGAATACTACCTGGAAATACTGAGAACAGAACACGTGAATTTTCTCGAGAACAGAAACTGACTAGAACAGAAACTAGATGCACTGCTGAAACAGTACGAAACTTACCGGTCTCTTTAAAGAGACACGTCAGGACCCGTATCCACCGAAGTGAACACTTCGTTTGTGGGACTGTGTACCACCAACCCACAGACCAGAGTCAATTAAATTGACCCTGTCTAGATACCACCCCAGTAACGGTACTCACCGGGCAGCAAGAACGGAAGGCCTCGGACTGGACTGGACTGCTACGACGACGAACTTCGGACTTCAGTTACGGGTGGACCTCCGGATACCTCGGACCTTGGACTCTTGGCTTGGGCTCTGGTCGGGACTCGCCGCGTTCCTCCACCGTCTCGTCTGGATGCTGGACCGCCTCCTCCGTCTCCTCCGTGGGCCTGAGGGATACTTGAGCAGAAATATCTGCCACTGCGCAGAAGAGTTCCGTCACGACTGCAGAGGGTCAGGGGGTCGGCGTGGCTTCACCGACGCGTGGGGAAAGGGCAAGTCCCTATTCGGGCGCCATTATGTGGTAAATAAATAAATAATACCCTATTTTTGACTAGACATATATCATAACAGATAGCTCAATAAATAAGAGTCAAGATTCGAGGTAGTAGGAGTTTTGCAGGTTTAATACAGCATAAGGACAGGATCAGGACAACCTGCATAGGAATAGGATGACAGGGCCCAGCAGCTGCTGGGGCTGGGATGAGCGCGCTAACTTTTAATAACAATACGCGAGCATATATACATAGCGCGAACACATAGCATTACATTGCAGTAGGCGTAGCAGTGGGTGGAGCAGAAAGCGTGACGCGTAGCAGTCGCGAAAGATAAGAGTAAAAAGAAGGTGTAACTCAGACATGTGATGCAAACGTAACAGAATATGTCATGAATGGGGCGGAAACCATGGAGGGGGCTACCTAAGGAGCCGGGACCTCTAACCTGATGGTGCGCGCAAACTGGCAATGACGTGTTACGAGGAGAAGCTGGGGGCTATGAACTCTGTGCTAGGAGCAGAGACTAAAGTCTGGAGTGTCGGAGCGACATGTACCTAAACCCTATCTAGTATCTGATGTTTAGGGAACATGTTGATATAAACTAGAAGTCATGAGGGGAAAAGCTAACGAACTCTAAGACTGAAGCATGAATTTATTCTACATGTAGTGCGTGATGAAGAATATTAAATGACCATTAAATACAGTATTTCTCTTAACATGGAGCCGCATAGGCTAGACAATGACGGAAACTATTGATGCAGTTCAGTAGCTTAGGAATGCAGAGAAGGAGGACTAAACTGATAGCTGGAATCATAACATAGTCTTGGCAGACTCAGAGGCAGAGCCAAGCTGTACCGGGCACTGCGAGGCAGGAAGTAAGTGAAAGGTCGAGGATACAGGTGGGGGCTGTATCGCTCCTCAGCGAGGCTTCAGGAGACAGGAGCTGAATCTGATGTCCGGGCCCTTTTGAGGCCTAGAAACGGGGACTTTATAATGAAATAACGTGCACACTGAGAAACGTGGCAACATAACTTTACATAGGCCTGACATTCGTAGTATTCACGAGGACTGGAAACTGGCATACTAGAGGAGGACACAACTGTAATTGCGTCTTGAATCGGACATGGGGAATACATATGCATATTTAATCATGCACACATAACATATGATGGATGACACGTAGGGACACAGAACATGGCAAAATTTACTTTTCCACACACCAAAGACCCGAACACCGCCAAAACCAACCTACATGAAGGAATGAAAGAAGTAGCCGAGTGGATGAAACACAGCCGTCTGAAACTGAACTCAGACAAAACAGAAGTCCTTATCTTAGGCACCTCCCCTTCCGCCTGGGATGACTCTTGGTGGCCAGAGGCCCTTGGAAAAGCACCCATCCCGACGGACCACGCACGGAACCTGGGCATCATCCTGGACTCCTCACTCTCGATGAACAGACAAGTCAACGCCGTTTCATCATCGTGCTTCAACATTCTTCGCATGCTCAAAAAAATATTTCGCTGGATCCCCACCGAAACCAGAAAACGGTCACCCACGCACTGGTCACGAGCCGCCTGGATTACGGTAACACCCTTTACGCCGGCACCACCGTAAAACTTCAGAAAAACTCCAACGCATCCAGAACGCTTCAGCCAGACTCATTCTAGACATCCCGCGCAAAGACCACATTTCTAGTCACCTGAAAAACCTCCACTGGCTCCCCGTCAATAAGAGAATAACATTCCGCCTCTTAACCCATGCACACAAAGCACTTTACGAACTCGGACCCGAATGCCTCAACACACGACTTTCCTTCTACACCCCCTCCCGCCAGCTACGCTCCTCCAACCAAGCCCTTGCTGCCGTACCCCGCATCAACAAAACCACCATGGGAGGAAGATCCTTCTCCTACCTGGCTGCCAAAACCTGGAACTCACTCCCCACTCACCTTCGCCTCACTCAGAACCACCTAGCATTCAGAAAGCAACTTAAAATTCAAGCGCCTTGAGACCCTCTGGGTATGTAGCGCGCTATATAAATTATTTGACTTGACTTGACTTGACTTGTATTATACTGTGTGTGTGTGTGTGTGTGTGTGCATGTTTACAGGGGTGGCATGGGTGTTTGTTTCAGTGTAGTTCTGCACTAAGATACAAATAGCGGCTCCGCCATGTTGTGAATGTTTACGTGTTTGTATGTTGATATTTCCTGTGTGGTGAGTCTGTTATGCATGGGATTAAACATGGGTCATGTGCTGCAATGCTAGTGAAGACTTGCATGTCCGTGTTATAGCATGGCTTGTGTTTGGTTATGGTGGATGCGCATGACGCTACCTTTGAGAATGTACATGTATTGCTTAGATGTTGTATGCATTCCCCTTGAATGACTAAGACCTAAAAGTCTTTAGAATTCAGGAACATGAAACAACGTGAAAGTAGCGCCGTATATTGAATTCAATGAATACCATTAAACAGATAGGTCCCGGGTCAAACCAATCATGTTCACTTAGAAGTCCCGGGTACAATTTCAAGCCAATCATGTTCACACAGAAGTCCTGGGTACAATTTCAAGCCAAACATGTTCACACAGAAGTGCCTTGAAATTCCATCATTGGGTGCCTGACTCAATTCTGGGGCCCGATTACCCCTCTCTGTTTCTGCCCGATTACGAGCACTCGCTGAACCTCCCACTGAACCTCCCACCTTCCAGCACGTCCAGCGTTCACACTGACTTCCTGCACAGCGGGATCGAGTTTGAGTTTTGCCGCCGAACGAAGTACGGAGCAGGGATTCAGAAGGACAGTAAGAGCGGCAAGCGCAGGAGCCGCAACGAGCTGAGTTTGGGGGGTTAGAGAGGGCGCAGCGCCCGCACCCCCCGCGGCTGACCGAAAGTCTAACAAGCCACAAGCACGGGAAGCGCAGGAAGGAACCACACCGCAGGAGGTATGGAGCGCGGGACGCGTGCGATGTAAACACTGTGGCAGCCAGACAACGGATTACCTTGGGCGGGGACCAAGCCCAATAGAAACATATCAATAAGCTGTAGGCGGCAGGCATAAATAAACAAATAAACAGAAGGACAAAATCATTACATGTATGGACTAGTGAAGGGGAGAATGCAGCCACTGGACCTTGCAGCAGTTAAATGTATATAAGTGGCTGAGTATGCAATCCGGAAATTGAGTGGAGAGGTGGAGTGGTGGAGGAAAGAATGCGGGCCTACAGAAACAGAGGTAAGTGAAAGAGACAACTTTACCCCTTTTTTATTAAAATAAATAATTTGGGGAAGTACATAGGGAGTGGGGGTAGTGGTGTACCTATTAAGCTGTGGAATCCCATAAGGTGAAGAAAAACCCTATCGCAATTTTGCGTACGCCGGGAAGAAGCATTCAAGGAAAAGAAAAGCAAAGGCAATGGCCTTAGGGAAATCTAAACCACGTCAAGTCCAGAAAAACCTTAAAAAACCAGGAAATAAATCTGGGACGGTGGATGTGACTGATTTATCGAAAGGCCCAACGACGCAAATAAAGAAACGGCAACACCTACCGGTAGTAGAGTAACAGCCAGGGGAGCTACCCCCCCACCGAGCTTAACCCCACAGCTAGCGCCGACAACCTCGAAGTCAGCAGGCGCAAAATGGGGGTCGGTGGTATCAAAATCCATTAAAGATTTTATTGGTAAACATTTTAAAGGGAAGGAGACAGCAGATATGGAGATAAGTGTACTGGAGACCCCGCAAACCATCGAGGACTCGGCAGCATCAAGCATGGAAGCTTTGAACCAGTCTGAATTTAATATTGCTGAGATACCAATGGAACCTTGCTTGTCCTCTTCGCCAAGGATGTTTCAGTCGATATTCACCCAGGACATAGGAGCAGAGGCGGTGAATGAAGAAAGAATAAACTGTAGTAATTCCTTAGGTGAAGGAAACATTGTTGGGAGGGAATCCAGCTCTAATGGACATGAAAGACTAGAAAATTCAAATGCTGTTGGATTTGATGTATCAGGAGTGCCTCTATGTAGTCTGGAGGTGACAGGTTCTTCCAGCCTATCCATGCTTGAGGTTATGCTAATGCTCCAGAAAACCCTGCAGGGCATTTTAGAGGTTTCAGTCCTAAATAATGACATTTTGAAAAGACAAGGCGACCAGTTTAAAGGTATAATCGGGGAGTTAGCACAGATTAAAAACTTGATGCCCTCACTAGTAAGGCCAGTAGAAGCCCAGGAGGAAAACAAAGTGGACAGGGGGGAAGTAGCAGGAAGGGCGAGTAGTCCCTTAGAGGATTTACCAACAGAATATATATCCTACTGTCCAATGATTATAAAAAGGTATGGGGAAAAGAGGTACAGAAAGCAAAATACAACACGGCAAAGGAAAGGGAAAAAGGTCCCAGTTAATTGCCATCCCACGAAGCAACAGGAGTATGGGGGGGGGTAACCCCTGAACACAAGATAACGGATAAGATAGTAAGGCAAGAAATTAAAAAGCTAAGCTTCGCAGATATAGGAGCAAGTAGCAGTAGACCTGAGGAACAACCAAGGCGGGAAACAAGGAATAGTATGGGAAAAAGTGAAAGGGTTACCATGAGGAATTACCCAGGGGTAAAGGAGAACGCAGCATCAGCTTGGGGGATGGAGACGTCCCCAGGTGCGGGGCCTACTAACTCAATCCCCAGGAAGGGTGTCAGAATAAGAGGTAGAGAAGAAGTAAGCAGGCACACAAGGGAAGAAATGCCAGATGGAAATCTGCAACATCGGCAGCTAGAAATGTCTGCAGACACTTGGATATTTGTAGAGCCAATAGGGCAGGAAAAGGGGGGGAAAAGAATTAAGAAATTAAACTCTTTGAATCGTTCCCAGCTCCTTTCCTCATTTGCAAAGTGTCCCAGTCTAAGATATGTTAGTACTGCTGATTTAAAAGAAGTTGGGTTTACGGTTAACAGCAAGGGGGAGGAAATAACAAAGGTCCTACTTCACTCAGCCGTAATAAAAGATGCAATAGAAAAGGCGGAGGCTGAGATGCTTTGGGAGTGAATTAGAATATTAAAAAGGGAGGAAGTGTTGATGGACAAACTAGGGTAATCATTCCTCAGGAACCATGCGGCATTGGGTGAAAGACAAATAAAAATTATTAGCTTGGGTCGAGGTAAGAAAGACGCCCTTGAAATCACGATAATCCCAAAAGATCAAAGGTGAGATGTTGAAGATGTCCTTGCTGGGAATAGATATAGAGAGTTGGCATACATGAACGGTGAGGAAGATGGTTATATGAGTAATATTGATTAGGAAGTAGGGTCGTCGCACAGCCTATCCATTCTGTCCTGGAATGTAAACGGATATAATAGAATATTGGTGCAGGAAGACTTTAAAAACATCTTGAGGAAAAACGATATTGTATGTTTACAGGAAACTTGGCTGTGTGACGAAACCCCTGCAACCGAAGGCTTCACTCACCATGTAAAACCAGCAAAAAAGAACTTAGTAGGTAGACCATCTGGTGGTCAGATGACGCTGGTCTCAACAAGGATATCTAGAGACATAGAACCCCTCAAACTCAAGTGTAATTGGGCATTGGGTAGTAGAGTAAGAACCTTAAATAATATGTTAGGGGGCGAAAATCTATGTAGTATAAATGTGTATATACAGAAAGGGAAAACAAATGAGTATAAGGTTGACCTGGAACGCTTAAAAACAGACTTGGAGGATTTATGTGATTGTTATTCAAGAGATGTGCTTATGATACTGGGGTACTTCAATCATAGACTAAATCCCAAAAAAACAGACTCTTGGCAGAGGGATCTGCTAAGAATATATAAAATAGAGTTTGCAAAATTTCCCAGTTGTGACATCTCAACTCAAGATGACGAGCTTGGGCAACTGTTGGGGGCCATGGGCCTGGTCTGCGCGAATGGAAGAAAGGAAGCGGACCGGCCCGCAAATCGTACATTTAAAGTAGGGCAATAAATGTGCCCTATAGATTACACATTAACCCCGGCTTGGAATTTCCATTTAATCAAACAGTTCAAAATACTCAGGGTGGAGGGTAGCGATCATTATCCACTGCAGGTAGAACTACAGGTAAATAGTTCCCCGCATAGACAAAAAGTGCTACTAGTAGAGGTGGAATACCCAAAGCGATTTACCACGCGAATTACCGATGAATATATAAAGAAACTGAGTGCCCACCAGTTAACTGTTAATTTAGATAACCTAGCACCAGGAGAGGGTATATCCTGGTACGAGGATATAATAAGGCAACTGGTTGAATGCCTCAGTATAAAAATAAAGCATGGTAAATACAAGTCAGTAAATAATACGAAGTTACATCTTAATAATAACAAACATTGGTTTGATGATGAATGCGGGAAAGTTAAGGCCGGTATTAGGAAACAGGAGACACGCCTTAGAGGTAGCTATATTAATAAAGCAGCATCAGAACTTAGGAAATTAAAGATAAAATATAAGGCAACAATTAGAGATAAAAAAAGGATGTTTACGGATAAATGTTGGGGGAACCTACTCGAGGTAATTGAAGAAAAAAATGTGAAAGGCTTTTGGAAATGAATACAGGAATGCACGGGGAAAGTCCTAGGGACCCTGCAGTGCTCTGTGCCAGAGGACAAGTGGGTGACCTACCTAGAGGAAATATATGGTAAATGCCCAAGGAGGGAGGAAACAATAGCCAACGTCTGGACTGGAACAAGGGAAGAAATAAAAGAGCATTTTTCCCCAGACCAAATTAGAGGTATAATAACTAGGTTAAATTTAACACGGGCTGCTGGCCCAGATAATTTACCAGCTGTTATTATAAACACAAACATAGAATGGTGGGGGGAGTTTTTTTCGAATATGTTCCAAGGGATTTTAAAAACTGATATTTTCCCTGATAGTTGGAAAGGGGCTATTCTTAGACCAATACATAAAAAAGGTGATGTAAACTCCCCTAAAAACTATCACCTAATAAACCTTCTGGACATAGTTGAAAAGGTTTTCTCCAAAGTAATTTTAGGTTTACTAAAGGAGTGGGTGGATGACAAACAGATGGTACCCCCAGAACAGGGGGGATTTAAAGGTCACTCAACGGTTGACCACTGCTTTGCTCTTTGGTCCATTGCACGGAAGTCGATTGATCAGAGGGGTAATTTATTCTGCTGTTTCGTGGACTTCCATGCAGCTTTCGATCTGGTGGACAGGGAGCAGCTGTGGTCAACATTGGTAGGGTATGAAATACAGGGTGATTTGTTAGCCCTAATCCAAGCATTGCATTCAGAAAATTGGGCGCAGATAATTTTGGACGAGGAGGGAGGATTGACTGAGAGAATCCCAATTGGAAATGGTTTAAGGCAGGGGTGTGTACTTGCCCCCCTACTGTTCTCCCTGTTTATAGCTGATTTACCCCCAAAATTAAGAGAGGTTTGAGGGGCAAACCCTAAACTGGGAGGAAACCAGATATCGTGCCTACTCTATGCCGATGATTTGGTAATTATGGATCAGACGGAGATAGGCCTTCAGAGAAAATTAAATAGGTTTAAAGAATATTGTACAACTAAACAATTAGTAGTAAACATGGAGAAGACAAAAATTGTATGTTTTGGAAGGAGAAAAACGAAGTTCTCCTGGTATATTGGCACAGATTTGCTTGAGAGGGTAACAGATTATAGATATATGGGAATGTGGTTTACTGGTACCCTGAAATGGTATACACATTTGCAAGCTTTAAAAATGAGGGCATTACCTTCTGTGAAAGGCCTAAAAAGATTTAATAGTACCTACAGAGAAATGTCGGATAGGCCGGTCATAAAAGCATACCAAGTAATGGTCCTCCCAAAATTTCTGTATGTAGCCGAGGTACTTTACTTAAGTGGTAAGAACTCCTGGGATAAAGAGGAGGGAAATATACTAAAAAGCTTATTCCTGCTGCCTAAATCATCTATGGTACAGGCAGCAAGACTTGAGCTGGGAATTACCTCCTGGGCTATAACTGCTTGTATGGCCCTTGTACGTTTTTGGCAGAGATTGGGAGCAGGGGAGTCTCTTAAAATCTCCCAATGGGCCAAAGAAGAAATTTCCATTGGTGAGCTACCCTGGGCAAAAGAGACTAGGGCATCAATAAGCGATGCATATGGGGTGCTTGATTTGAAGGTATGTCTGCTGCAAGACCACATGACAATAGGTAAAAAAGAATTAAGGCTTTTGGGTTTGATATGTCCCGTATATATGATCGGGAGTACCTTTCACAAAAAACCTTGGTGGCCCACATGACACTGGCTTCGGAGATTGAGCAATATTTCCCCTATGTGGACCGGCTACCAAGCTACAGTTTAAGGCGGGAAGTTTTAAAAATGCGAATTGGGATAAACCCATGTTACGCGAATACCGGGGTTCGAAACCTTATGATAGATTGTAATGGTAGATGCACTTGTTCATTAGGTACCACCTGTGATATTTTACACATTTTACTAGATTGTATGAGGTTTTTAGATATACGAAAGGAGTTTTTATGTCCAATTTTTTTAAATTATAAAATTATGAACAGGATGCAAGCTGTTAACCTTTTGGTGGAAATGGGGAATTTAGGTATAGCCTGTGCTATGGGGAAATATATGAATAAAGTTAAGGTGTTTCTCAAGTGTACAGAGTAAGCACTAAAAGTGCTCCCCTTAGGATTACATGAGGTGGAAATATCAAGGGATTACAGTATTACTTGCTACATATATGAAGGATTTGATGTATATGTATGAATTAAGTGATTTTAATAACTTAGAATGTTACAACACTCCGATTTTAAAGAGAAAGCTAAACTATATGTATTTTGTTATGTTTTTTTTTCTTTTTTTTTTTTTACTATCAGGATAAGAGGTAAATTGTACTTTTATGATTGTAACAAGCCAAATAAAGCTTTGTTTGACTGACTGACTGAGTCTGTTATGCATGGAATTAAACATGAGTTATGTGCTGCAATGGTAGTGAAGACTTGCATGCCTGTGTTATAGCATGGCTTGTGTTTGGTTATGGAGGATGCGCATGACGCTACCTTTGAGCATGTACATGTATTGCTTAGATGTTGTATGCATTCCCCTTGAATGACTAAGACCTAAAAGTCTTTAGAATTCAGGAACATGAAACAACGTGAAAGTAGCACCGTATATTGAATTCAATGAATACCATTAAACAGATAGGTCCCGGGTCAAACCAATCATGTTCACACAGAAGTCCCGGGTACAATTTCAAGCCATTTATGTTCACACAGAAGTCCTGGGTACAATTTGAAGCCAAACATGTTCACACAGAAGTGCCTTGAAATACCATCATTGGGTGCCTGACTCAATTCTTTGCAATTATCAGAGGGCAGACTATAGGCAGCCAGTAGGCTGAATGGTATCTTGAAATTACAATAAAATATTGAAATCAGAAGTATGCAGCGACTTTTGACTTTTATCACTTCTTGGACTATGCGCCCACGTAAAATGCTATGTGACTAGTGGTGGATGAAACTGCCCAATGTTTTACAGCAAGATTTATGGGTTTGATGCAAAATACACATGGGGGCAAATCAAGAATAACGTGAGATGTAGAATTACAACACCGGTTTTCACATATCGTTAGCCCTGTCAGCCTTATGGCAGTCTTCCCCCAAACATTCTGGGTTACTCCTCCACATTTTTCTAATCTTGTTTTTGTTGGCCTTAGGACTCCATGGCCAGTACATTAAATGAACTGCAGCACTTATTGTGCCACCCACTTAAGTAGCCCTTTATACATGTCTCGGGCCTGCCATTGCTGCCTGTGTGCACACTTTTAAACTGCTGTTTTGACCGGGGAAAATACACATTTTGGCCTTTCCTGGAGGGTCAAGACACTGAATGCCTCAGGCAATTGGGGGACAGGCGATACTACACTCCCATCCCTTCCAACCCTACAGAGCACCTGAAGAGAACCATCACTGGTCTAGTTGAATCTGCTGAGTGCCAGGAGTGGATCAGCAAAAAGGAGGCGGAATTCCTGATCAAGAAAGAACCCAGGGTTCCTTATTTTTATATCCTCCCTAAAATTCATAAGGAGACTACCCCCGTACCAGGACGCCCCACAGTGTCTGGCATAGATTCTGTGCTGGAGCCTCTTTCACAGTTCCGTGATCACTTCCTTCAGCCCTTGGTTAAACGTATCCCTTCCTATGTTCAGGACACCACTGATGTCCTACGTCTCTTCGACCACCTACAGGATGGTATCCAGGTGGACTTCTTAATCACCCTTGATGTGGAGGCCCTCTACACTAACATCCCACAGAGGGCCACACTGGGGGTGATAGAGAGGATCCTTAGTGCCGAGGAGTGGACTTCTCCTACACCACCGGCATTCATAATGGAGTGTGCCACTCAAGCCCTGACAGAAAACTACTTCGAATTCAAAGGGCAACACTATCATCAGACCCAGGGTACCTCCATGGGGAGCACGTTTGTCCCTTCGGTGGCCTGTTTGTACATGGCCGACTTCGAAGAGAGATATATCAATGGACCAGTGAATCCCTACCACTCTAACATCAAATTGTGGAGGAGATTCATTGATGATATCCTGATTCTCTGGGCAGGTAGCTCAGATTAATATAAAGAGTTCTTTGATTGGCTTAACTCGCTGAATACCTACCTTAATTTCACCATGACTGCCTCCGCCACTAACATCACCTTTCTGGACCTGACCATTATGCTCATGGGAGGTAAAGTGGACACCACCATGTACCGGAAACCCACTGACCACAATAGCCTGCTCCACTTCACGAGCCACCATCCGAAAGCATTAAGGCTGAACCTACCTTTTGGGCAATTCCTGAGGGTCAGGCGTAACTGCACCAACCTGGCAGATTACAAGACAGAATCCACCATACTGTCCAGGAACCTTGCGGATAGAGGTTACCCTAACAGGGAGGTCTACAAGGCCCGAAAATGTGCCCAGAATAATCATAGGGGGGCCCTACTTGAGTACAATACTCCAACCTCGCAGGGTTCAGACCAAATAACCTGTGTCACTACTTTCACGCCAGCTTCCAATGAGGTTAAGAAGATCATCAAACGGCACTGGCAGATTCTCAACACGGGGTCACTTAATCTAGAAACCCCCAGATTTGCATTTAAGAGGTCCAGGAATATCAAGGACATCTTAGTCCAGACCAGACCCAAAATAGTGGATGCAACCAAGCAGACAACCCTGTGGCAATTACCACCTGTACAGGGACACTACCCATGCGGCACATGCAGTGCGTTCCCCTTTACGTCAATAAACAAGACGATCCTACTGACGGATACCTTTACATGGGAGCTACGGGGGCACACCAATTGCAATACATCTTATTGCATATATCTGCTGCGATGCCCCTGTGGACTACAATATGTGGGTATGACCACTCGCCCCATTAAGACCCGCATCTCTGAGCGCAGGAGCAACTTCCGTTGCAAGAAGACTAAAACTAAAATGTGTAGACACGTTGTGGAACAAAACCATACGGCTGACTCACTATCGTGGATAGAATTGGAAGCTACTTCAGACAAATCCAAACATAACCTGTTCCTGAAGGAACAGAGATGGATACACCGATTGGCCACAGACAGCCACGGGCTGAATGAGGATATCTCATGGAGCGCACTCTGAGGATTGTGTATGACACTACCCTGGGATTATTTCCTCATCATTTGCTGCACCCTCATTATCATCGTAGTTAGCATTGGTACCCTACTAAGGGGTCTTTCTGTGTTGAAATGTTGATGTTGGACATTTCTGTAGACCCTTATGCCACCTACTTTTGGGCGGATACGCCTCTTGGCGTAGTTATACATGGCGCAGAATATTTAGCTAACTTAGGGTGTACCTCCACCCACCATGTGACAAAGTGACGATAAAAGTAATTATGGTTGTTCACAATGAAGCACAGATGATATATGTCTAGAACCGCCAGGCTCCTTTTCCGGTCTGACCCTTGTGAGTTGGTACCGGAGGACACTTCACTGATTACACAACTGGGTATGGTGATACCTGACATACTGGCTCCACTCTGTAATGGCCGCCCCACCCGCAACCACTGTCACATGACCTACCAGTTACGCGCGGTTTCCGGATGTGAGCATCGCCACGCCCATTCCCCTTTATCCCAGTGCCCGTTTTGCCGGTTCCTCACTATCTGGGCCCGGCGGTGAGGGGTAGGCACTAACCGAACGGACACAGGCTGATGAAGTAAGTGCTTCTTAATACAACTCTATGGGGTGCTTGCTCCACGTGTCCCTGGGCTTTTGGGGACTTGCATGTAGCCGCTCGAGTTCCTGCGCATACTTAAGCGCTTTGGCTTAAATTGTTTGTCACGACTGGGTACCTATCTTTACGGGTATTGCTAACATCCGCCCGACACACCAACTCGGAGGGGCTACTGCTGTTAGCATTTTGGAGGCTACACAAAGATAGGTTCCACTTTTTGCCGTTGTCAGACAATTAGTTTATCTCTACGACACACAAGCCTAGCTAATACGAAAAGAGCATATGATGCATAGTTGGTAGTTCATGTACGGCACTTTGATCAGGGACGACTACATTCCAGACCCACCACGATTCCGGATTAACTTACCAGTCCATATTAATCTGTGTAGAGGGTGGCTTGACACTGTATGTCACCCAGAACCCTATGAGAATAGATTCCACCACCCTCCTACACCAGCTATACACTTATCTCATAAGCGGCACATATTGTATGCATACTGAGTGTATATTGGCAGTCTAACCCACTTCTGAGATTGCCGTATAGTGCACAGGACACCCCGAGACCACCCATGATATGTTTACAGTGTGCAGATAAGCAGGTTGCCTTCATTATATAATGGATGTCATACATAACCCTTTTCTGGCGCATACTTTGAGGCTCTCAACACCTTTGTACCTCTCCCCAGCCTAAGCTACAATGGCTTCTCCCCTGATGTCTGACCCGCTGGGCACTGTTGACACTTATTAACTCTGACTATTAGGTGAGTCTAATCATACATTACTCTCGCTGGATGCTCTGATATCCTGCCTTGCACGAATGCTGCTGCTAGCAAATGTTTTTAATGTTTTTTAAGTACCCATACTTGGAGTCTCCACTATGGTTTTATTCACATACTAGCTGCACCTTCACTAGTATGTCACGATGTCACAATGTGCTCACGGTCACTTTAAGGAATGTATTTTGTCACTTACCTGTAGTAACGGTCTCATTTGTCTCCCAATTTAGGCAAGAGCAGGTGTTAAACAGGTAGTACAATTTGTGTGCTTTGGTAAACTGACACTTATATAGGTCATGTTTTGTAGACAGTAGTTCTGCTCCATTTTAGGTCCTGAAGAATCGCATGTCAATGAACTTTAAGCGAGAAACATGTTGACCATACATCTTACACCTTAGTACTGTCTCGTACGTGGAAACTTAAGCTCCAGCGAGTACAGACTAATCTTTATTTTAATTGAGGCATAGGACCACCAGAATAAAGTTGTTTTCCGGTACCTCGTGCTTCATTTTACCCTCACTTACACCGTCTACACTGTCCTGGCCCCACACCCGCACTTCACCCAAAGGCAGTTGGATCAAAAGACCTCCGCAAAAGAGCCCCTCTTAGAGGTGTTGCCCGTTGGGAATTGCACCGCCTACCCAACGAGGAGCATTGCCTATGATGAAGCATGACACCCGCAAGGGTGTGTGAGGCCATTATATCCAACACAATGGATACCCTGGGGTAGTTATCCAACAAGCACTCCCCCCTGCACCTCAGTGACCGTCTTGACCCTCTAGGAACAGCCCAGTCTTCCTTTGTTGGCCTCATTGTCTAGGGCTCCGACTGTGGCTGGACCTTCCACTCATCTTTTGAGTGGTAATCTCAGCCCTTTGGATCATAAACGATCCCTACTCTCCCCCCTCCTTTTTTGTTGGACAATAAACATTTTGCCAGGCTCAAATCTGCCTTTTTAATACATATAAGTCACCCCTATGATAGGCCCTAAACAACCCATAGGGCATTTACAATGTCTTTAAAAAATAGGACGTCATTTTAAGTTTTACATGTCCTGGTAGTGAAAATTCTTAAATTAATTGTATACGAATGCAAGGCCTACCTCTTCCATAAGATAACATTGGAGCCACCTTGTTACATTTAATAAGCTGTAACTTCCTAATGGGAACAGGTGAACAGTTCATGTTAGGTGTCTTTGGAATAGCAACAAAAAATCCTCTTTTATGCTGAAGTCGGTTTTTGATTACAATTTTTATAATGCCTCTATTAGAAATTTGGCATTTTCCTGCCTTAGCCAATTAGTTCCTGCAGCCTGTTTCTGGGTTACAGCACTGGGTGTAGTTGACAGTTGGTCCTTGTATACATCTACTAGACTTCAACATACCATACTGAGCTTAGGTGTGGCTGGATGGGCCAGTACTAGTTGACTGGGAGGTCAGAGTTAGGGACAGCCACACTTACACCTGAATTGGATGTGTCCTGCCTTCACACAATGGATTGAATACACCTGTGCAGTTAGTCTGGAGCCAGGGCAGGGGAGGCAGGAGACCTGTGCACTTTAAAGGGAAACCTCTAGGAGCTTCTCCCACTTCAAAGGAGGCAACCAGTATTAATATTGAACCTCACACATCAACGCTTCTATAAACTTCTTGACCTCTGAAAGATGGACTTTTGTGCTACTGAAAGGACTGTCACGCTGCTGAACTACTGCCCAGAAGGACAGCTGCCTGTTGCCTGCAGCCCTCTTGCCTGGGTGTGAAGGACTGGACCTGCACCTGTACCCAGAACCTCCAGAGTGACTCCAAGGGCTAGTACTTTGAAACCAGCACCTGGACTCTGCAACTGTGAGTTCTACCATGCCCCTTCAGGCCTGGACCCTTGAAAGTGAGCCGGAATGTGCTCTGCTAGCCCATTTCTGGGTCCAGGAGAACAGACACATCTGCTCCGCTGCATGGTACGACCCTGAGCAGAACTGATGCACTACCTCTGCTGGAAGGATTCTTACAGCGCAAGGATTCCACATCAACATTGCAACCTGCAGCCTCATAGGAATGGCAACTGCGTGACGCATCTCCGACACAGGCCCTGGCGTTGCAAGCCTCTTGTCGACAGCAGTCTGATTCACAACGAAGCAGGACTTCTCATCACAATCCCCGCAGTCTCCTCATGACTGGCCATTGAGCAACAGATCCTTGATGCTGGATGTCACATAGCAAGCTTCACTCGTCAATGGCCTCCTCAACGACAACCGTGCATCACAGCCTTGCAGTTCCCCAGAACCTACACTGCCAGACGCAACTCCAACCCAGACCTCACATGGCCTCAGCTGAGTGATGCCTTTTCAATGCGGTACTTCAAAACTCTCCACAACCAGAATTCAAGATACTCTTGGTTAGAGGGCTTACGTGGCTCCCTGCATCTAGCCTGAGCTCCATAGTGGTAGGCCTGAACTTGTGACTTTGTCCCGGTCAGACCAGATAACAACAGATTTCACTTTATGCTTTTAGGCGCTATTTTCCCTTAAATCTTTAAAACTGCACATCTAATGTTCTACCAATTGGATTCTTGTTGTTCTGGTCTTGTTTTATTTATTAAAATTTACTCTATATTTCTAATCTGATGTGGGATCCTTTTTGTGGCGTTTTTTCACTTTGTTACTGTTTGAAGAGTTGCACAAATATTTTATACATTGTCCCTGAGTTAAGCCTGACTTCTCTGTGCCAAGCTACCCTAGGGTTAATTTAGGGTTTGCTTGTGACCTCACCCTGACAAGGATTGTGGTTCCTGCTTGAATAGGGTTTCACTCCCTCAAATAGTAATCCAGTTTTCATTCATTACATGAACATATTCCACTGCTATCCCAAGGTGGAACTGTGTCCAGAATTTACTGCAGTACTACCCTACTCCACAAAAATAAAGCAAGGACTATTTTTACTGAACTATAGATGCTGTTAATAGTAGTCAATAGTAGTGATGTGTCACATCTATTAGGCCTTTCAGTTCAAAGTGTTTTAGGTCGAGCCAACCAGGCAGCACATGATGTCTGCTTATGTAAGATTTATTGTGAGTGTACATTGGGCTTGCAGCTCGCCCATTGCTTACCATTGGCTGACGTTAGTGACACTTTTATTTGCTTGCTTCTTATTTGATGGCTTGCTATTCTCCTCTTATGTCTTCTGTCCCAGGGACGATAACCTCTTTACAATCAATTTGGTTGGTTGACTGTACCCGTCCACTGTTCACATTTGGGATTTTTGTTTTCATTTCTCACTCCACATTGCGGGAGAGTGCATGTGTTTGGTAGCTCTTGCGCTACTTCACCCCTCAAATACACCCACCACTCACGTACTGTGTTGCTCCTCATCCCTCCCAGCTTGCTTCTAAAAGCCCAGCTGTAGGGATATTTTTTCTGGGGTGTGGCTGTAAAGCAGGCTTGAAGGGTTTCTTTTGTTTTATCTCCTGCATTCCACATACTGCATGAAAGCACAACATTTGGCACACAAAAGCTTTCATGGCTCTTAGTAAGGGCTATCTGCTGCATTTACTCTAAGGCAAAAGGTGTATTCCGCATGACTCTTCTCCTGGCGGCCCATACATCTGCTCCCTGGATTAATGCAGAGGAGCAAATGGTTGAATCATATGGAAAGTAAATTAGGCCTAGCCAGTGGTTTCCCTTAACATTCTGAAACATTGTTATTTGCTCTAAGTTTTGTTCCAAGTTTAATGAGTGAAAAGTATTTACCAAATAAACCATGACATCTATAACAATTGAAAACATTGAACTCCGTTTTAAGATAACATAAGAGACATGATTGCTTTCCATTCGGAATTTATTGTAAACTTTGTTTGCTGTTTTTAAACAATGCGATAGAGACAAAACATTGGCAAAGCCAACAGTTCAGCACTACATGCATTATAAACACGGCTGTGCCAATGCTTATTATTCCAGGGGTTGTGCAGGTTTCCTGGAGGGTGGTGATTTATTACATGAGTGGTACTTTCTCCAACAAATGGTGATATTACCAGTGGATGGGGAGTTCCTAAAGGTTGTGCGAAATTATGATATTACTTATTTAACACGGCTGTCCTCTACATGTGTAGCACCACAATATTGTAGAACATACACTGTGCTACAAAAATTTCTTACCCTAACTATTAATTACCAAGATATCATCAGTAAAGTATATCGGGGTAACTATTAGTTTACTATACTTAACTCCACTTACTTGTACCTCAACAATATACGTACATATCTTCAATGTACGTAGATGTGGAGTTAAGCATGATAAGTCTATAATCACTTGTATATACACATTGACAATATATTGGTAGACAGTGCTTTGGTTATTATATTTTTGTAGCACAATATTTATGTCCACAGTATTCTTTCACACAACAATCCTACATTCCCCGAGTTTACTTCTTTCTTGATTTCTTTCTAACCAATCAATAAATACCGTATCCACAGTAGTATCTTTAGCTGTACTTTACTCACTCTCCCTACTGCTTCATCATCCATGGATGTATTTAACTACTATTCAGTTCAGAAATGTACTCCTATGATTTTGCTAACAATTGTTCTCTGTTAACTGACGTCGTAAACGACTTTCAGCATTCTATGTAAGTTGGAGTCCAATTTCTTAAAGATGTATGTGCAGCAAGTTGATATTCTCAGGTTGACAGTGCTGTATAAGAATATATACATCATTGAATTCCAGGAGTGGTGACATTTCCTGGGGCGAGAATGCTTTCTAGACGGTCACAATTTCAGGGATGGTGATTTTTACAGGTACTGCTTATATGTCCAGGAACTGGTTTCATTTCTGAAAGATGCAGATATCTCCGGAACATTACATGGATATCTTTCCAGTAATATTCCAATGATATTTGCTTGAGAGACAGTTTTCCTGGAGTAGTATTTTTTCCTGAAACAGGTGGATATATTTGTAGAGGAAGGTCATATTTCTCAGGAATGGTAATCCTTCCAGGGCATGATGGTGTTTTCTGATTTAATATATCAATGGAGTGCTAATATGTATTGAAAGTCGTGATATTTTAAGGGGATAGTGATATTTCCACGGGAAAGATTATCTTTGTAAGGTAAGGTGATCTTTCCGGTTGCTAATGCTCTTTCTGAGTGTTGGTATTTCCTATTAATGGAGCTAATTTCGGTGCTGTGGTGCCATTTCCTTAGGGATGGTGCTTTCTGGAGAGGGTAGTTCCAGGGAACTGTGATTTTTCCATCAAGTGGGTATACCTCCTGAAAAAGATGATGTTTTTAGGGATGCAAAGGTTTCCTGGGATGTTGATATGTCTGTGGAAGAATGTTATTTCCTGGAGATTGTCGTATTTTCAAGAGGAGGTTTTTTCTTCTTTATGGAGACGATTTTACTTCTAAAAGATGTTGATATTTCCTGAGGGTGGTGATATTTTGTTTCCCGAGGGTGGTGATATGTCCTCAAGGTGGTGATGTTTAATTGCCTGAGGCCGATGATATTTCCTGAGGGTGGTGATCTTTCCTGGCTGTGGTGATATTTAATTGCCTGTAAGTGGTGATATTGTATTTCCTGAGAGGGGTATATTCCCTGAGGGGGGTGATATTTTATTTCCGGAGGGTGGTAACCTTTCCTAAGGGTAGGGATATTTAATTGCTGTGCGCCCTTTCCATAAGTTTTGCAGTACTTCCCCACCATTGACTATTTCATTACATGCCATGCTGCTTCAGGAGTGCTACTGGCGCGGCAGCCAATCCCTGGCCGGCTCCTCGCCTCGCTGAAGTGCACTCGATGAAAACCCCTCGATGCGCGGTCCAGGCTACATGGCCTTTTTGACGTGGCAGTCGCAGCATTTCCCGCTCAGAGCCAGTAGATCGATTGCCTTTAACCCTGGTCATGGAATATTTAACAAAAGAGCTTGTTAATGTTCGGAGCTATTCGCAAAATCACTCCAATCCGCAAGGACTAATGCAAATACACCAGGTCTGGGCATGAGAGGTCTGGAAACGCAGCACCGAGAGGAATACAGAAAAACCCATAACACAGCCCGTCACAGTGCGTTACAATGAGGGCATCTCACTTAGAAAAAAAATGATGGTGGACTTATTGAATTCATTTCAGCCAATAGTATTTTTTTACGCGTGCCACATTCTAGACTTTCGTTTTTGCACCCATTATGCCCAACTCATGAAAGAGCAGCTATTTAAAAAGTAAAGTTTGGTCCTTCTACACAACGCACCTGTCTCTCCAGAATTGCCACCCAGACCCCCACGCAGATGGGAACGCACACTCTGCAGCCACTTCTAGTGGAGCTGGTCAGCTCTCAGCATCAGGAGGTTCAGCTTGAGTCCAATGGGACATGGATGGGCAAACCCAGCACACTGGTGAAAATAGTGTGCAACCCTCTGGTCAGGCGGTGTGCATAATGAACCTGGGCCTTATTTATGAAGGCCTGCATCACTTTTGCTCTGTCGTTGAGTCACTTTTAGTGACGCAGCGGCGGCGTAAATAATGCACCATGTTGCGCCATATTTATGAAGTGACGCATCTAGGCCAATGAGTCCCTTTGTAGACCCCTGCGCTACATTATTCATCAGGTATAATGTGTGCAGGGTGGGCGTTCCCTAGCAAGAAAGGGTTGTAGGAGTGGCGTAGTGAAATCTATGAGATTTCGCTGCGCAACTTCTAGGACGCCAATGAGTTCAAAATCTTACGGCTGGGTCATGGCAGGCGTAAGGGTGACGCAGGCCCAGGGTACAAGTCGGGGGTACACGCGGTTGGACGGCGTCCACCCACTTTTTTCACAGAGTGGACGCTGTCCATCCTGCCAAGAGGTTGGGCCCCACTAAAAAAGAAGCTGAATTCACCCGGTGTAATTTGCAAACACTGGGACACTTTAAGCAGTGCCTGCATGTTGATATCTGCTTTTGATCGGCAAGAACATGCAGGCAAAGATGGGATGTGGCTTCCTTATATTAGACTCCTGCGGGGCCCATAACAAAGGCTGAATTTGAGGGGTCATCGGGCCTCCTTGTGTAGGAAGGTGGAATCTGACTGCATGGTTGCCCCCACTTTTTTTCTGGTGTTTTTTCTGGTTTTTGACTTAGTTTGGCTGAAATCCTGCTAATTGCATGTACATTAGGCGCACTCCAGATTGGTTATTGGGTTACCCTTGTGAGTCCCTAGTATATGGTACCTTAGGTACCAAGGGCATAGGTACCCCAGAGGTCTACCAGGGGGTGAAGCATGTATTATGCCACCCCTGGGAAGCCTTCCAAAATGGCACCACAGATTTGCTACTGCAGCCTGGGTAAGGTGGCGCATGCACCCCTTACTAAGATATAGGTTACCTTTATCTACCTTTAGTCACTGACACATATAAACCTATAAGTCACTCCTATGGCAGGTATTATCAATGCTGAAGGCAGAGTGCTTGGTTTTGTGTGAGAGGGTGCCCATGCATGAGCAGGACCCCGCTACAGCTTTCGGAATCTATTCACTGAAGCTGTTCTGTGATGCAGCCAGACCATATACTCTTAATTGCATTATAACCTCGCGGTAAATGCTAACTTTGGAATGGCTCCATGGAAACATGTCGTGTTTGGTGTCAAACACTTTGAAATCCTATCACCCCCCCCAGTCCTGGCTTCGGGAATAGAATACCACCCTTCTAGAGGGAGAGACATGTACGCACTGACCTAACCGGTAATAGTTTAAAAGAGCCCCAGCATCACAAAATGGATGCTGCAGCCACAGACACGAGTCTGGCCTCCTGCTGCTGGATGAAACTCTAGCAGGGGAGGCTTGGACAATAGGTTACCTGTCACAGGGAGGTATAGCCACCTCCCAGACAGGCTTTATTATATTGGAATTGGGTGGGTGCATTCATAGAATGCTTTTTAGACAGTGCTGAGGGCACACTTGGTGTCCCTGTGCATATCCCAGTTCATACCCGTTGCAGGGGCACTCAGCCCCTGCTCTGGCACGAAACTGGACAAAGGGAAAGGGGTGTGGCCACCCCCTCCCTGGATCCTCCCATAGGTGGGTCCCCAAACTATGTCCAACCCCCTAACTTAGTTTAAGTATGAGACCCCAGTCCTTAGGACTTTAGATTACACCTGGGTGATACTCTGCAACATATATCCTGGAATTTCGACAACGACCAGAAGACTGAAGAATCTCCCTTGGGGTCAAGGAGTGACTCTCCTGTTGAAACAGGCACCAAAGAAGCATCTTGCCGGTCTGCATTTCCAAGGCTACTGCCGGATCCCGATGGATTTGTGACTCAAGACATAGACTTCCAGACTTCTCAGAGGCCAACACGAGATCCCAGCAAAGCTGAGACCCACAGCACTCACGAGTGACGTGGGACCAGAACTCCTGGACATTTTGCACAATTGCTAGTGCATGAACTTCCTGAGCTTTCCAGAAATTGTGCATTGGGCTTCTTGTAGTCCGAGCCCCGAGCACCATCTGCACCAAAGATTGTGGGCCTACACTGCACGAGTGTTCCGTGGGCTTGCTTCTAGCATTTCCGCTTGAGTCTCCTTTGTGATCCTTGGTCTGTTGACTGGTAGGTCCCCACAAAGGTAACTCTTCTGTTTCTTAGGCTTTTCTGGTTGCTCCAGACATGCCCTGACTCCCCTCCAAAGGGTGAGTCCCTCTGACCTTGCTGGTCTGCACCAAAGCCAATCTCTGCTTTCTGCGTGGGTTGCTGTTGCCAAGGCTTGTTGGGTCCAATCCGGAAACCGATACTGCAGCACTCGACATCCTTTGTGCAGCAGTTTGAATCCAGCTCCTGGTTGTCGTCGACACCTCCTGGTCCTGGTGGCTGAAGAGTCATGCTTCACCTTCTTCACCTGAAATCACCCAACATCGGTGGGCATCTTCTTATCGCCTTCCTGGTCACTGGCAAGTGACCCAGAGTCTGTCCCCTCTGCTTTCAGGTTCTTCAGATCTCTGATCCACCCAGACACTTCCCACTTGGTCGCCTGCAGCATTTTTCAGCAGCTCGCCATTGAAATCGACGACGAAACCCGACACGATAAGACACCTATGCAGCCGGCTTGCCTGGGTTAGGTAACTCGAGTACTCCGGTGCTCCTGTGGTTGCTGACTCTAGAACCTCTTAGTTCTAAGCGGTTTGCTCCAAGTCCTCTTCTAAGTGTCCTTAATCTGTAATTTTCCAACCGCAACTTTCTCCATAGAAGTTAATGGTGATTCGCGGCTGTGTTTAGGCACTGCACACGTCCCCCGTGGGTCCCCTGTGTCACTACCTTGGGTGGTTCCTGGTGGCCCCAACGGTTCTAAAGGCTCTAGGCCTTGTATCCATGTCAGTCGTGCTCTTATACCACTTCTTAATATATGGTTTGGTATGCCCCTAGGGCTCAATGTATATTTTGCTAATTTACTGTATGCTAAATAAGTTTATTGAATGTACTTTTGCCTCTAGCCTCATAAAGAGACTAGAGGGATGTGTTTAGAATTAATATATATTTTTATATATATACCTGGTGTGGTTCTCCTTTCAATTAGTCATTCATAAGATTATAGACTGGTAAAACAAGCTGCTTTACATTCCTCCAAGACTTAGCCTGAAAGCTGCTCTCCACAACTACCACTAGGATAGCTTTCTATATAGGTTGTCTTTAAACCTACCATCAATAAGGGTCGTTTGGACTGGTGCATGGTGCCCACTTTTATAGTGGACAGCATGTGCCAGGCCAACTTCTCACACCTTGTGTTCGAGTCTCTTGGCTTGGAGCAGTAGCAGCAGAGGGGAAACAAAGGCTCCACCTTGTTAGCTCTTCATACATACTTGAGAGGCAGCTTTTCACTTTGTTCAGGCTCTGTTTAGGAGATATGCATGCACTGTAAGAACGTCAGATGTGTTGATCTTTCCCAGTATTTACACAAAATAAAAAGCAGTTATATAGCGCTTAAGCGCTTACTACCCCTGAGGAGGTGTAATAATTTCACTATTTTTATTTTAAAGCACTATGGGTAGAGGAAGTGTACGCTGACAAAAGGCTACATTGGTTGATTCTCCTGAGGCACAGCCGGGAGTAGGGACACTTGAGAGTTTTAATCTTGTATAACTTGTGTGAAAATTGTGTTTTTAAAAAAAGGATTTAAGGCTCTATTTCCCCGCACAGCGAGCAGAACGCTGACGCGGGTGGGTGATTTCTTAAGACCGGACGCCATTGGCCGTATTCTAAGGCACGCCCACTGACACCAGCCACGCCCCCTTACCTGATACAAAACGCGCGCTGACTACGAGCGCAGCGTCTTAGTTGATTCTCCTGAGGCACAGCCGGGAGTAGGGACATTTGATAGTTTTAATCTTGTATAACTTGTGTGAAAATTGTGTTTTTTAAAAAAGGATTTAAGGCACTATTTCCCCGCACAGCGAGCAGAACGCTGACGCGGGCGGGTGAATTCTGAAGACCGGACGCCATTGGCCGGATTCTAAGGCACGCCCACTGACACCAGCCACGCCCCCTTTTCACTTATTCCCACTTCCATAAAGGATGTGTCTTTGCCAGAAGCGCAGCGGACGAGCGCAGTGGGCGCGACGTTTGCGCGCCGAAGGCGCGCTTAAGGCAAGCTCGTCTGCGCTCGTCCTCGCCGAGACCGTGCTCAGGGCAACCCCACCTGCCCGACCGTCCTCGGACCTCGAGGCTTACAGATATAGTAGGGAAGCGCTGATGCTACTGGATCCACTGGCTGGCTGAGCTACCTGCCCACGCCTTGCCCCTAACATAATATCTGAGGACAAAAACCCCTGCCCCAACTGCCTAGGGCGTTTACCACATATAAATCCCCTCCCACTTGATTCATTATCTAAACTCGACCAGATCCCAGACAACAGGCGTATCCCGCAAAAGCATGCTGGATATAGGCACACTACAAAGGGAGAATTAATTAGTGGACTACTTAATGTCAGATCCCTCCCGAAACATGCCACCGAAATACAGCTACTGATTGAATCCAACAACCTGGACATTCTATTTCTAACCGAGACATGGACAGTGGTGGGAATGGAATCAGAGCTGGGGCCGGCATGTCCAGTAGGATATAAGATTGTTCATAAACCTAGGACTATGGGACGAGGGGGAGGAATAGGAACTATTTTTAGAGAAGAGTTAAATGTTGTAACATTGGATATTGATACGGTTTCATGTGCCGAAGTTCTCGGGATATCAATCAGACACGATTCAGGCCATTGCCTCACAAGCTTAATCTGCTATAGGACACCAGGGCATATCAATGTAACACAACAGCAGGAGCTGATCACTGTTATTAACAACATGTCAATCTCACATAGCAGACTGATGGTACTGGGAGATTTTAACTTGTGGGATAACGACCAATTACACACGGACTTCTATAATATCACACAATCTAGTGACAACTTAGGTTTGAAACAATGGATAACTACCCCCACACATAGGCAAGGAAATATACTGGATCTAATATTTGCTGCAGAGGATCTCATCACTATGGGAACAACACTACCAGTAGATTGGGCTGATGTAAAAACACCGAGCGCCCTGATACTACTGGATCTCTCCGCGGCTTTTGATACCGTGTGTCATGAACAACTTTTGTCGCGGTTGAGATCCTTTGGTATCAGGGGTACAGCACATGCCTGGCTTACATCATTTTTGCAGGGCAGGGTGCAAAGAGTACAGTTGGGAGATTTACTTTCCACCTCTGCTCCGATCACCTGCGGGGTTCCACAGGGATCTGCCCTGTCACCCCTACTTTTTAATATCTACCTGCAGCCATTAATCGCTATTCTGAACAGGATGGATTGCCTGGTGTATAATTACGCCGACGATACTCAGATAATCGTTCGGCTGGACGATGGTTTGGGAGCGCCCACCAGGTTGCAGGACATACTAAAAGCTACGGTCAACTGGATGTCCGAGAACCATCTAAAAGTCAACCCGGACAAGACGGAAGTGTTGCCCATTTCCATCTCGGGCAACCCCTGGAGTGAGAAATTTTGGCCTGTGGAGCTGGGTGTGCCACCGAAACCGGCGTCCGCAGTTAAAAGTTTAGGCCTGTACGTGGATGACAAACTATCCATGAACAAACAAGTCACCTCGGTAGTGGGCACCTGCATTGGCCTGCTACGACAACTAAGGAAGATCTCTGCCTTACTTTCATTCTCCACTTTGAGGCACATGGTCTCAGCCACAATTTTGGCTAGGCTGGACTACGGGAACTCCTTATACATAGGCCTACCCCAGCGGCTGCTGGACAAACTACAGGGGGTTATGAACGATGCAGCCAGGTTGATCTATAAAAAACCCAGATCTGCCCGTTCTTCCCCCCTGATGCAGGAGTTACACTGGCTCCCGATTCGTCAGAGGGTTGTCTTCAAAGGAATGTGCATTGTACACAAGGCGCTGTATGGCAAAGCACCAAGTTATGTGAAATCCCGCCTATTCCCTTATATACCTGGAAGGACTTTGCGCTCGTCGGATGCTACCCTTTTGTCCCAATCCCGCTTTAAATTGACCACGGTGGGGGTTCGTGCTTTTTCTAACACACTCCCAGCCCTGTGGAACAAATTGGCTCCAGAACTTAGGAAGGAAATCAATTTACTATCCTTTAGGAGAAAATTAAAAACTGTACTTTTTAAACAAGCATGGAGCAGTTCCTAGGCGCAGAAGTGGGATCAAATGAATGCTATACCTCATTATGTAAATCTGGACAAACAGCGCTTAGAGACCCCGGTGGTTATAACGCGCTATATAAGATAAATAAATAAATAAATAAAAGATTGGTCAGACCATCATCTCCTACTATTTAACATCCATACCGCGATCAACACAGGACCAATTAATACGCAGACTAGGACCTTCTTTGGCCGGGACTGGAAGGGTCTGCTAAAAAGGAAAGAAGAAGGGAAATTCGACTTCCATCAAGCAGGAAACTTGTTTAATTCAGAGAACGATATTACCACAAACTATCATCTATTATGTAAAGAGGTAACCAGGAAGCTTAACGATATTGCACCACTGAAAGCAATTAGAAAAAGAGGAAAATCCTCCGCGCCCTGGTATACGGACAAATTGAAAGAACTGAAAAACGCCTGTAAAAAGGCGGAGAGGCATTGGAGGAAAAATTATCTGGAGCAGGAGCAACTGATCTGGAGGCAGACAATTGTGCAGTATAAGAAAGAGATCACCATAGCCAAAGCGAATTACTTCGCAGACCTCATATTAAACAGCTCAAACAAATCTCGTGACACCTTCAGGATAGTCAAAGAGCTGTCTCATCCTGAGTGTGCTAATAGCCAAATCAAGCCCTCACAAGAATTATGTGATGGTCTAGCATCCTTCTTTCAGGAAAAAATCACCAAAATCATCGAGGGTATGAAGGAGGTCTCCATCCCTCTAGTACAGAACAATAGTAATACTGAGAATAGGGAGAAGAGCGAAGGAAATGTAAGACGCCCCACTCCAAAGGCCATCTTGGAGAACTTTGAGACCCCGACTGAACAAGAATTTACAAGAACAGCCCTTAATATAACTTCAGGATCCCCTTTGGACCCTTTACCTCATAAAATAGTAAAGGAGTTTGGGGACGAACTCTTTCCAGTACTTCGGCAGCTGTGTAATCAATCCCTTAACATGGGCACGGTACCAAAAGATTGGAAACTGGCGGTTGTCACCCCCCTACTGAAGAAATCAAATCTAGACCCGAATTGCCACAAAAACTATCGACCTATCTCGCTCCTGCCATACCCAATCAAGATCATGGAGAGACTTGTTAGCAGGTCACTAGCCCTCTTCTTGGAAACTAACAACATCCTTGAAGAGGAGCAATTCGGTTTCATACCAGCTCATGGAACCGAATCAGCTTTGCTGACGGTTCTGGATGACCTACGAATGGGGGCGGACAGGGGAGAATCAGCAATCTTAATCTTGCTGGACCTGTCCGCCGCATTCGATACGGTGAGTCACGACATTCTGCTGACAAGACTGAAAAGCATTGGAGTTGGGGGAGCGGCGCTCGACTGGTTTCACTCCTACTTGACGTTCAGATGGCAGGCAGTAGCAATCCCTCCGTACCAGTCTGAGTTTGTTACAGTCCCACATGGGGTCCCACAGGGATCTGCAATCAGTCCGATATTTTTAATGTATATATGCGACCCCTGATGGGCATCATCACGGCTCATGGCATCAGCGTGATCAACTATGCGGATGACACACAACTGATGATTTCTCTTGATGGTGCCCACGCAGACTCACTTGAGACCTTTCACACCTGTATGTTGGAAATGTCATCCTGGTTAAATCAAAACTCACTACAATTTAATAGTGACAAAACCGAAATAATGCATTGCAAAGTAGGTAAAATCACTAGAAGTCTACCCACGGACTTCTGGCCTCTGGAGCCAGGGGAGTCATTGACCCCAGTGAAATCAGTGAGGAACCTTGGAGTCAGCTTCAATGACAGCCTGAGCCTAGAGACTAATGTTAATAAGCAGGTAAGCAGCTGCTTCGCCTTAATGCGAGGACTTCGAAAGCTACTGCCCCTTTTACCAACACAGGTTAGAGCTACCATAGTTAGGAGCACCATTCTCAGCCGCCTGGATTACTGTAACGCTCTGCTACTGGAATCCCCTGCCTACCTGATCTCCAGACTTCAGAGCATCCAGGGGGCTGCAGCAAAATTGGCACTCTCCCGAGGGTGAAGATCCTCTACTACCCCCGCTCTGGCCGATCTACACTGGCTACCTGTACACCAGAGGATCCTTTTTAAATCCCTATGCACTGTGTTTAAGGCAGTACATGGGATGGGCCCCCGACCACTTCAAAACAAATTTAAGTGGTATGAACCCACTCGGTCCCTTCGTTCTTCCTCATCCAATCTCATCAGCATACCCAGGATCAGGAAAACCACCTGCGGTGGCAGAGCCTTCAGCATAGCGGCAGCTCATCTGTGGAATAGATTACCTATTGACATCAGGAAAACAGATCATCTGATGGCCTTCTGAAAAAAGGTGAAAACGTGGCTTTTCCCTAAAATCTAACTCCAACTCATGATATCCCTTCTGCCCATGATGCACAGCGTCTATCAGCTATATGAACACAGCGCCAGGATGCCCGTAGGGTTGCAGAGCGCTCTATAAATACTATAAATAAATAAATATGTGAAGCTTACAAAAGTGTGAATCTCCTGCCTAAATGTTAATGTTAATGTTAATGTTAAGCTGCATTTATAAAGCGCACTGACACCGGAGGTTTAAATCAGGAGGGTTTGCAAGTATACTTGAAATGTGCCCAAATAAACATATATGTGAGGACTTAAGATCTGATGTCACTTCTTGTGATGCCACTTCCAGTGATGTCACACGCCTCACGCGCCACAACGTCAAGTGTCGTGATGTCACGAGCCGTAATTTCACGCGCCGCGCAGTGATGCCACTTGCATACTGATTAATTAGGTTAGTCCCTCCACTTCTTTTTTTAGGACTTGTGCCCTGCGCAGGCTCTTTCACATGATGCTTGCTCCATGTGCAAGGAACATTGCTGGAGTTGCGTCACGCTTCCGGCACAACTCCAGCAATGCGCCACTTTTGTGCTGACAGATTCGTCAGTAATACTGACGTATCTGTCATTCCTTGCATCATACTGTAAATATGATGCATCATTGGTGTTGCAAGGAGGCCGCATTGAGAAGTGGAGCATCGCTGCTTTCATGCAGCGATGCACCATTTCTCATAAATAAGGCCCCCTGTATTTTTTTTGCACAACATGCACCTACACAATATGCCTGATTATTAAGAGCTACTTTTTCTGTATTCATGTGCGGGAGAGTGGCACTGGAGAGAACTGCAATCTTTCACCAGCTGGCAGGTTTCTATAACTTTGTTGCTATAGGCAAATGCAGACTGATATTGGATGCCCACAGTAATTACATACATAATTACTGTCTAATGTATTACATACATAAATTCATAATTTTAAAATGTGGCAATGATTCATTTACCAATTGCAAAGCACACGTAATTTGCATTGAAATTCAAGACTTTAAATAGCGATCATTAACATGATGTATAAAAGTTAAGGCAACTTTTAGGGAATGTCCAGCAGCTTCCCTGTCCATTCTTCATTCGGCAAAAGGGGCTTTTGCTTACACGGATCAATCTCCCCTAAACATATATATTTATTATTTTGTTAAATACACTTTTTTTGTTTTACCATATGAAGAATCCAGAGTCGAGCGAAATTTCTATGGTAAAGGTATAGAGAAAGCTAAAAACATTTATTCCACTGTATATTAAATTAGTAAAAATATGGTCATGTAAAATATGAATCTAACTTGTTTTTATATATTTATTTTAAATGTAGAACCAAGCTTTCTTCTATTTTCATCTGCCCCAACGCACATAACCCTGGTGGGGGACTACCAGTCCCAGGGTGCAACGTGTCTACAACTGCTACCGCGAGTGAGGAGGAGGCACTCGAATCAACTCACGCATAAAAGCACTGCCTCTCCCCTCGCCGCACAGGATGCGTGCGGGCAGCGCCAGGGTGAAGCCCGGCCAACGGCGCGCCCATCCTGTGCCAGTTGGCGACAGGAGGGGGCGGGGCCACCTTCTTGTCTTTTCGACCAAGACTTTGGAGCTCTGTCAAGGTATGTTTGTCCACGTCTGCTAAAAGCCCCCTGCGCGAAGACTGAGTGACTCCGGTCTGTGTACGTTGAATTGTGGGCCGATTAAAACAACTGATTACATTCAGAACAATGATTGTGAGATCCTGGGAGAAACAGCAGTGTGGAAGGAACCAGGCAGGGTGAATAAAGGGGAGGGTGAACAAAGGGAGAACAAAGGGGGAAGGTTTAATAAAGTATATGGTTGCATTCAATACATCGAGGATGACCCTGTCTCTCCCGCTAAATCCAACTTCACCCCACCTAAAGGAGCGAAAAAACCTCGCACACGTAGTGCAGGTAGCACCGCGAGCAATTTTCTAGTTGCTCTCAAGAAGGGCAACACCCACTTGCAGGGATCTCCCCAAGTAAAATCAAGTGTAACGGAAACTCTTTCAGTCCCCAAATATAAAATAATCATTGGGAAATTAGACGCCTTAAATGAGGCATTTAAAAGTCTCTATAGCCATGTGAATGAGATAATGGGAACAATCCAATCTAAACTGGCGAAAGTCGAAATAAGAATTGAGTCTTGCCTGGAATTGTTGACAATTGTGTCTACAGGCCAAAAAACACTGGCCCTCCCATTGTCTGGAGTACCCTTGGAACCCCTAGTAGAGCCTTTAGTGTACAATACCACAGCTGAAGAACTAACTACCCACTCATGCAGCAACGTAGGTGGTAAAATCTTTAGAGGACGGGAGGCTGACAGACCAGGGATAGGAGGAGGGGATAGGAATAACATTGATAGTAGACCCCTAGCATTAACACCACTATCTAATAACCATCAGGGGGACCAAACTGAAAGCATAGACGATTGACTAGATCTCCCGCCAGCTGCAGCTCCATATGTAATAGTTCTAACTAATGTTCCCCCTCTCCCCACAAATAGTAGGTAAAACGGGATTTCGCTGAGGAATAAATCTCTAAATTGGCTGGGAGGCAGAACAGGTTTAACAGATCGCCTATTTCATGATTTTAAAATGGCTAGAAGAGTAAAGTGGGTAGGAAAAGGAAATGAAAATGAAAGTGGTGACTGCGTGGTCCTGACTTTTAGAAATCCTCAGCTGGTGAACGAAGTCCTGAGTAGGTCAGGGTCTCTGGCTAGCTGTGGTAGCAGTATCATTATTCGACCTTTTGGCTACTTCTTTCACCCCCATATTTAGGAAAGCTGGTGCGCCCACCCCTAAATCTTCAGCAGAGATTATGACTTACTAATTGCACAGTTTCAACCTCTAACAAGTTTCAATGTCTTTCATCGCTGGATGGTCTCGATTGACTTGATGTAGGGTCCCTTGTAATGGCAGAGGAGAATGGACACAAAAAAAATGGCACTGAAAATTCGGTGATCACTGACATAAGTATTCCTGTTAAAAGTCCCCATGAGGAAATTACACCCAAACTACAAATAACTCCCTTGTGGTGAATAGCAATGCAAAACCCCTCCTCACTGACATCCATACACAAAATCTGGACCCACTAGAAACTAGATCATGTGGATGCTTGTTATGGAATGTGGCAATCAATCAATCAGTCAATCAATCAATCAGAGTACTTATAGAGCGTGCTACTTACCCGAGAGGGTCTCAAGGCGCTGAGGGGAAGGGTGTGCTGCTACTGCTCGAAGAGCCAGGTCTTGAGGAGTCTTCTGAAGGCGAGTAGGTCTTGGGTCTGCCGTATGTGGCTAGGGAGGGTGTTCCAGGTCTTGGCGGCAAGGTAGGAGAAGGATCTGCCACCGAAGGTTGTTCGTTGGATGCGGGGGACAGCGGCGAGGGCATGGCTGTGGAGCGGAGCTGGCGGGTGGGGGTGTAGAAGCTGAGTCTGCTGGTAAGGTAGGCTGGTCCGGCGTTGTGGAGTGCTTTGTGTGCATGGGTGAGGAGCTTGAAGGTGATCCTCTTGTCGACGGGGAGCCAGTGTAGGTCTCTCAGGTGGGGGGTGATGTGGCTGGGGTGGGGAACGTTGACGATCAGTCAGGCGGAGACATTTTGGATGCGTTGTAGTCGTCGTAGGTTTTTCGCTGGGATTCCTGCATAGAGTGCGTTGATGTAATCCAGTCTGCTGCAGACGAGGGCCTGTATCACCGTTCTTTTTGTTTCGGTCGGGATCCACTTGTAGATCCTGCGGAGCATGCGGAGGGTGTTGTAGCAGGAGGAGGAGACGGCGTTGACCTGCTTAGCCATGGAGAGGGAGGAGTCGAGGATGAATCCTAGGTTGCGTGCATGGTCGGTGGGTGTTGGTGCTGTTCCCAGTGTTGTTGGCCACCAGGAGTCATCCCAGGCTGAGGGGGTGGTTCCGAGGATGAGTACCTCCATCTTGTCCGAGTTCATCTTCAGACGGCTGCTCCTCATCCAGTCGGCGAGGGCCTTCATTCCCTCATGGAGGATGTTCTGGCAGTGTGTGGGACCTTGGTGAGGGAGAAGATGAGCTGGGTGTCGGCGTAGAAGATGACGTTGAGGTCATTCTGGTGGGCCACTTGTGCCAGGGGGGGCCATGTAGATGTTGAACAGTGTCGGGCTGAGGGATGAGCCCTGGGGGACGCCACAGATGATGTCGGTGGCTTTGGATCGGAAGGGTGGGAGGCAGACGCTCTGGGTTCTGTCGGAGAGGAAGGACGTGGTCCAGTCAAGGGCCTTCTCTTGGATTCCGGCTTCTAGGAGGCATGTCTTTAGAGTGCGATGGCAGACCGTGTTGAAGGCGGCTGACAGGTCCAGGAGGATGAGGGCTGATGTTTCGCCGTTGTCTAGTTGCCGCCTGATGTCGTCTGTGGCGGCGATGAGGGCTGTGTCGGTGCTGTGGTTTAGTCTGAATCCGCTGGGTTATGCAATAAAATACAGAACAGAGAGTGGCTAGAGCTTGTAAAAAGATATCCAGTTATATGTCTCCAAGAGACATGGCTCACGGAGAATGTCCATTTAAATGGCTACAGGACATACTTTACTTCGGCCATTCCATCAAATCACGGGAGAGTGAAAGGGGGCCTGTGCATTTATGTAGCCAATACTTTACAATTTACCAACATTACTTTTGTGACTGCCAACCCATATTACCAATTACTGGTTTGTAACGCAAAACGACAGGCTGTTCTTGTTATAATTAATTTTTATTACAATGTAACCATGATAGGGATAATGGAGGTCATACAAACAATAAACAACGAGTGGAGTGACAAATGACGAGGATGTAGAGCAGCCCCATTTTACACACAGTCCACATGGCAACAAGTTAAACGAAGTAATATGTAAATATGATCTTTCCTTTGCTAATGAAATTTCAACACCTTATACGAACCGTAAGAGGATTTTCAGTATCATTGATCACATTTTATTGTCAAATAACTGCTTGGGGTATATCTCTAACTTTCAAACCCATTCAATATCCTTAAGCGATCATTACCCTCTGAGTTTGCAATTATCAATGGTCCCGTTATTTAACCAAGTGAAGAACAAAGTGATTCCACCGATAAAGAGGATTGAAATTGCCAGTTTAAATGGATACACTTTGCGCTGGACTCAAATAAACCCCAAAGATCTTATTAAACAGCTAATATCCAAAAGGAAAGAACAATGTTTAAGTGAAAACGCTCCTCCAAGAGAAATTATTACGGCCTTCTTGGACATTACACATGGTGTGAAAGAGACCCTGTCTGCCAAGAGAGGAAAGGCAAAAACGGTGGAAAAGGGCTGGTTTGATATTGTATGCAGTAAAGACCATAAGCGCCGTAAGGTTACTGTGCATAAAAAACCAAGCGTGAGGTCCCCCGATGTAGAGCTGATTATAAAATGGCAGTTAAGAGGAGGAAACAATATCCAAGGGAGATCACTTGGGATTCTTTACAGGAGGCGAGTATTAGCAAAGACGATAGACCATTCTGGAGGATAATGAATTCCTCCTCATTGAGCTAAGAGAGGCACCCCACAATAGAGGCAGCAATACGAAAGGAAGAGTGGATCAATCACTTTATTAATATTTATTCAGCACCTCCCACAACTAAGGTACAAGAATAGGGACATACTAACAACGAGAGGGTAGCTATGTCTCAAACCTCTACTATCTCTCCCTTCTCACTGGAGGAAGTCATTAGCGCACTCGAAGGAAGCAAAAGTAGTAAAGCCCCTGGACCAGATGCCATTCCCATTGACCTTTACAAACAGAACATCAATATGTGGGGCCCACTGTTGACACAAATTTTAAGGGCTAGCTGTAAAGTGGGATTTTTACCATCTTGGGGAGAATCCATTATTGTCCTCATATATAAAAAGGGAGACAGTCTAAATCCAGCATGCTATAGGCCAATCTCCTTAATTGACTCCCTAGCAAAGGTAGCGGGATGGAAAATCTTGGATACATTACAACATTGGGCAGAACTGCACGGTAAACTGTCAGATCTACAATATTGCTGTCGCCCCGGGATTGGGACAGTAGAGCAGAGTCTCAATTTAAGCCTGCTTTTCTGCAAATATATTAAGATCAAAAAGGGGCAGATCTACTTAGCCTTTGTCGATCTTTCAGCGGCTTTCGATTGCGTAATACTTGAGAACCCATGGTTAAAACTGAAAGATATGGAGGTGGAAATGCCAGTTATTGTTTTTCTAAGAGACTTTTATACGGGGTGCAGAGCCAAGGTAAGATTTGATGTAAACGGAGAATGCACTGAAACCTTCAGTGTGGAGAGAGTGGTGAGACAGGGGTGTGTCCTACCCCTTTCCTGTTTTCTTTATATATAAACAGTGTGGGGGAGGAACTTGTTGCAGCAGTAAAAGATCTTTCGCAAATCAGTACGCGCACAGCCCTCCTCTACCCTGATGACACTGTTTTTATGGCCACCATCCCACTGGCTCTGCTGTCACTGCTTAATAATTTTGTGGATTACATGAAGAATTGAAGTCTTCATGTTAAGCAATCCAAGACATTTATCATGAAATGTGGCAAAAATAGTACTAAATGTAAAACCATAGTAATAAATGGAACTAAAATCTTATCTTGGAGTCCTGTTTGACAAGGAGGGGTTGTGGAGGAAGACCATTGAAAATAGAAAGAGCCTTTTTATCAAGGTCTGCTGGGCCCTGAGATGCTATGCTAGGCTTTTGGGAACCAACTCGCCAGATATAATGATGAAGATCTATAAAGCAAAATGCACTAGCATAGCACTATATTGGGCCGGCATATGGGAAACCAAGACATGTATAGAGCTGCAAACAGTTGAAAATGAATTCTTTAGATATCTACTGGCAACTCCCAAAAGTACCTCAGTGTATGTATTACATTCTGAACTTGGTGCACCCCTCGTTACAAATGTAATTAAACTCGAACCGATTTTACTTTGGAATAAAATCTGGACATCAGAGTATACAGACCTGAATAGATTGATAATAGCTGATTGTCTTAGACTATCCTCATATCTGTCCACTCCATGGTTGGTGTATGTCAAATGGTTTTTCCATGATATGGATCACTCAGAATATTTTGAGAACCCAGATTTGCTGGCGACAATCAACAGAAAATCTTTGAAAAGGGAAGCTAAGGCACATCTGGAGAGCCTTGACCTGATATCTGTACTCCCAAAACCTACGGTTTAAAATAATTAATTGATTTTAACTACTTTTAACATGCAGCCATATCTTAAATCTGTTTTAAATTTGCGGCATAGATTAGTCCTTACACGTTTAAGGTTAGATATATTCCACCGACTATGCACTTTTCCCACTATGAACAATTGGTTCACAACATTGACAAACTGCCCCTGCAATAGCAGGATGTCCTAAAACACAACACACTCGGTTCTTTAGTGTAAATGTTACTCTCTGCAAAGGAAGCGGTACATTTTACCCATCATAAATCAGTTAGGCCTTACACAATGCCGCCAAGCTTACTTGTACCTATAGTCTCTACCCTCTCTTGAAATCTGTTGTAGATTGTCCTCATTTTTATGGGCTACTTTCTATGTTACAAAAAGTCTGATTTTAATTAATACCTAGAACAAGTCAAATGGTTTACATTTCTTAGCGGCACAGCTAGTAAGTGCCACGAGAATAACTAATACTGGAACTTAACATGTAAGGTACACTAGCACCCTTTAAAGGTTATGGGCCATATTTGCATATCTAACAAAAGGAATATATTGTTGGCAGATAATTTTAATAACCCGATTCTATGGCTTTTTAAAGTGTTTTTTGATTGTACTTTTTACTTCTGGAAATGAAATGTAATTGAGCTATGTTTATATTTGTGTAACTACTTTTATGGATGTTCTTTTTCATGACACCAAACAAAGCGATATTTGACTATGACTATTAATCAAATTGTTAACTAATTTAAATAAATATTTTTCTGAAATTTGAATTCAAAAAATAAATTCCCACATCAAGTAAAATTAAAGTTGTTTTTTATATTTTAATTACTATTTAAAAAGGTATATAGAATTAAAGGAGGTTTAATTATATTTAATCAATAGTACAAAAAAGATTAAAAGGTTTGACAATTAAATAAATGTTTTATTTTCGGATTTTTTTGTAGCATTAAATATTTATATTTTTTAACTATTTTAAATCATTTTATTTAATATTATTTCCAATAAAAGTGGCCAAAATAATTAAATAGATAGCTGAAAAAGTGGCCAATATTTGTAAATTGTGGCAGTTTTGAATTTGTAAGGACATGCTGTATTTATGAGGTATGGAAGAGTGGCGTACAGTTGTGGACTGTGCAGGTAAGAGCAGTGTGACCGCGGGAGGGGGGGGACTTAGACAGACGACCACGAGGGAAAATTACTAATTTAATTAATTTTCCCTCGTCATGGTCCGTCAAAATCCCCCCCCCACCCGTCCCACTGCCCCACCGCTCTTACCTGCACGGGCTGTAACTGGTGGTATGGAGTAGTGTAGCGTGGAGTGACAAGACTGTGGTGAGTAGAGTGGCACAGAGTACAGTGGAGTGGCATGGCAGAGTGGAGTGGCATCAAGTAGAGTGGAGTGGCCTAGAGTAAAGTGGAATGGCGCAGAGTAGAGTGGCATACAGTACAGTCACATACAGTTGAGTAGAGTACAGTAGATTGGTGTAGAGTAGATTGGCGGGCAGTGGCATTGAATGGCATAGAGCGAAGCGGAGAGGAGAGGCATGGAGTGGAGTAGCATAGGGTAGGGTGGTGTGGAGTGGCATAGATTAGCGTACAGTGGCAAGGAGTAGAGTGGAGGGATGGAGAGTGGCGAAGAGAAGAGTGATGTTGAGTGGTGTGGCATAGAGTAGTGTGGCATAAACTAGTATAGTTGTGGGTGTAAGTAACTTAAACAAGTAACCAAACTTAAAATCAACGCAAAGATATGAGGCATAAAGAGGATAAATGGCTGAAAGGCAATGAAGCTAGGTTTGTGGCGGCCAGCATCATGAAGGTGTAAATGTGTTGTTACTGTGGCATTTACACATGTAATTTTATTTTAGTTGTACAAGTAAGCCAAAAGATGCAAGTGTAGATAAATATTATCCAAAATGCTTTTAAAAACAGAACGAATGGAGAAAGCTGAATGAGAACAGCTTTCCGAAATGTGTACCTCAATCACAGCATGATCAGTAGATGGACACTAATAAAGAAATAGCAATCTGTGCTTGGTCCACACTCCACAAAAAGAAAAGTAGGTGACGCCTGGAATGCGTTAACCAATCAGGAGGCAGCAAAAAAGAGCGATGATGAAGCTCCAAGCTCTTTATTACAAACAACACCACTCGCAAGCAAGAGCACATATGCTGTCGCAGGCGAGACCTAAAAACTGCACTGAGAGAACAGGCTTTGAGAAGTCATCCTGAGAATACAAAGACATTACTTTGATAATTGGCTGCTATACCATCCCTTCTACTCTCCAAAGCTATTTAAATTTTGTTTTTTGTCTTCACCATGATGAACTAAACCAAAAATCTAACCTCATGGACCGCCCACTGGATAAAGGGCCTGATTACGAGTTTGGCGGTCTTGGAGCGGGTCGCCATGCCAGCGGACCGCTCCAAGACCGACAAACCCATTGTCTGGCTGCCTGCCGTATTCTGACTGGTATACAGGTTGTGCGGTCCTGCGACGGCGGTCCCAAAGGTGGTGCTTTTCAAAGGCTCATATCTGAGCATTAGCAAGGCACTGCAACGGGAGTGCCACAGCATGTTCCTGCACGGCATGGACTGTTAAGTTCATGCCATTCAAGAACGGGGGGCATGCATACAGGGCATCCCCTTGCCCTGAGGCAACAGGGGGTCCTATAGGGCCCCCTTTTTCCTCACCACCACACTTTTCATGACGATCTTACTGCCAAGAAAACTGTGGCGGTAAGGAAACTCGTAATATACTTGGCGGTGATGCAGTGGCACCGCCAAGCATATTGCGGACTTCATATCGCTGTAAGACCAGTATCAGCGGTAATAAGGCATTCCGACCGCCCAACTCGTAAGTAGCCCTCAAGTCTTTCAATATGATTAAGGGGCAGGTTTGATTCAGAGTGACTTGGGCCTCATCAAGACATCCATGATGGAAAGGTAAATGTCACTTCCGCAGTCATCAGGTTTCCACCAGTGTATTTTGTGTGTACAGCATTCCTGATGATGGAGCCACTGCCCACTATGTCATAGACAACACTATTCGGCAGCTGTGGCACTTTTGCAAATTTGTGAGAATGACTTGCTTCACATCTTAATTAGAACGCCATTGAAAGCCTGGTAATCTTGCTTAGAAATCTATGAAACGACCCCATGTGCTGTGACAAAACTCAAGCTGGCTTTAGGGCTGTACACCACCTAAAGTGTGGTGGGAGGATTTGTAGTGAATAGATAATGTTTGAGAAGACAGAATGTTTCCCAAGGTCTAATATGTTTGAAACCTAAAATATACGTAGAAACTGAAAACAGACCTAGAACAAAAGAAACACATAACCAATACTATGCAGTACAAATACAGACACCTCCGTTTCTCAAACCGCTAAACTTCACAAAGCTTGAAACGGCTGTGTAGCTTAAAAAATTGAAAGTTTTCCATGCCAAATCCATCCAGCTAGTTTATATCTCTTTAGTATTGAGTAATGTTCACAACTCTAAAATGCTTTAAAATAGTGTGGAACAAAGCAAACACAATAGTAATTACAGCATAAGTGGTAACTGCAAGGGCAAGGAAGATTGTCTCTGATTATTATTATTTTATTATTATTATTTTTATTATTTAGCTGTTTTATAACGCGCTCTATTACTACCAGAGTATCCTGGCACGGAAAAAGGAAAAACAAGCAAGTGGCCAGCAGAAAAGAGTTATATAAAAAATCTAATAAGCAATTCTGAAAAGATACGTTTTGAGTGCCTTCTTAAAAGGAATAAAATTTTCGATCGATCTCAAGGGTAGGGGCAGAGTGTTCCAGGTCCGTGCTGCGAGAACAGCAAGTGACTGGCCTCCCAGACGCACTCGCTGGAAGCGGGGTACTCTCAAGAAATTGCAATCGGCTGAGCGTAGAGACCGAGTGGGAGTATAGCGGCTAAATCTTTTCCTCAGATAGGAAGGCCCAAGGTCATTGACTGCTTTAAATGCTAATGTTAGGATTTTAAAAGTAATCCTTTGAGCAACCGGCAGCCAATGTAGTTCCTTCATGTGTATGCGCACACTTTCTCTACTAGGCACATTGCACAGCAGTCGTGCCGTCGCATTTTGGATGATCTGTAGTCTAGCGACTAAAAAGGCAGGAGTTCCGCTAAAAAGAGAGTTGGCATAGTCGAGCCGAGATAGAATTAAAGCCCTCGCAACAGACTCTCTTGCTGAAGATGGCAGATAAGGAAAGAACTTTCTCATGGCTTTAAGAGATCCGAAGCATACCCCTGAAAGTTATTTTTATGTGTGCCTCAAATCTCAGATCCTCCCCAAACCAAACTCCCAAGTTCTTTGCAGGGATAGTAACTGAACTTGGTTGGGGAAAATCAGAAGGCCATAAGAGTTCTCTAAAACTAGGCGGAAATTGGCCATACAACAAAATTTCAGTCTTGTCTTCGTTGCATTTCAGCTGTGCCACTGCTAACCAGTTAAACACAGCAGAAAGGCACGAACAGATAACCTCTGTGTTAATTACTGCATCAGGCCATGTAAATAAAAGTTGCGTGTCATCTGCATACGCTATAATTTTAGCTCCCATTTGTTCGGCCAGCGCAATAAGGGGGGTAAGGTATACATTGAAAAGCAGGGGGCTTAATGTAGATCCCTGAGGGACCCCAGTCCCTCTGATATGGTGAGTGATAAGTTTAAGAACACAGGGCAAATAAATACACTAACACTGGGGTACTGAGAAGGGCACGGAAGCAAGGCAGAAGTAGCACTGCAGGTCAGAAGAGCTTCAGCTGGGCCTTCAGGATTAGTCCTAGCCAGGTGGAAGTCAGCAGCTTGAAACTCCAGACTCTGGATTCACCAACAACACACGGTCCAGGCATGTCAAAAGGATGTTCACTGGACTTGAGAGCATCCCAAGATTATGTTCCCAAAGCTAGGCAGAAGCCAAGTGGTAATCAATTCAAGTGCAATCCACGGTTTCAATGATCAGCCTATCAGGCTGACCAGGTTTCCCTCCTCATGGAAGACTCTGAGAAAGAATACTTCCCAGAATCCTTCACTCGGCATCAGAGAGGAAGAAATGAAAAAAGTATTGTTTGTTCTGTGGGCACCACCCAACCGTAATCTTGCAAACATCATTCTAATATTAAAGTGCATTTTTGCAATCATTTACAGGAAACACAAAGGGGTGCACCCGGAAAGTCCACAACAAGGTCTACAGTAATCAATTCCGTGTAATGTGCAAAATGGATTACACCAGCGGTGACTGGAAGTAATATTTGGGAACAATACATTTATTTGAAAAAATGCCCACAAATGGTCCCCCATTTGGCCCAATGTTCATGACTTCAATTGTCAACTAAAACCTTGCAGGTGTCGCCTTAGGCAGATGGGGTAAAGGAGGGGGCTAACCCCATTAGTCTTGACTCATGACTCGTTAAATCTGCACTTGGTATTGAGGGACCCTCAAATTGTTGCCAAAAACAAGAGGGAAAACTTCGGGGACAAAGAGAAAGATAGTGAGGATGGCAGCGCTACGCAGAGTTTCGGGGACTTCACCCTCACAGTGAACCTGCAGCTATTGACTGTATCACCCAGAGCAGATCCTGCCATGCCATCGGGGCCTCTTTTGAAAACAAATATCCTCTGCTCTGGTGGGAAACTAAACATGTGGTGATCTGGTTGGAGTCAGTGTGACAGGTTGGTGACTAGGCCGCATACCCTTAAATGTAAATGAAACTTTTTTCATTCATTTTCACCCCAGCCCCTCATAACTAACCATGTCCATTCATGGGTTGGACCCATTTTCAGAAAGGCCAGGTTGAGAAGAACCATGATTTTTTTTTTTTTATCCTCATCTTGCGGGTATATAGATAAGGAGGTTTTGGGAGTCTGATGGTTCATTGTTCCGAGCCTTCACTGCCCCGTTGTTATAAGATGTCCTTGGGGAGTATATTGTTATGACCAATCAGTTTACTCCTATCACCCTTTATCGTGATCAATAATTCCGGTATTTGGGGAGGAGCTAGCCTGGTAGGCTACTCGGCAGTAATCATTCCTGCCTGGAATTATTGTCTCCGCTTTAATCATTGGATTTTGTTTTTCGGTGACGTAAGGGAGTTAATGTTTTGTCTGGTAATGTTGTTCCCAAATTTCCCAGAAACTTGTTCTCTTAGAGTTTTTCCCTTTCCTATCAAGTTTGTTAATTTTTATTACAGAATTTAGCCAGCTATCATGTGTAGGCGATGCCGGTTTAACCTAATTAATGCAGATCTCTCTTCGTGCCAACAAAATCAACATGAACATCAGGCTTTCATGCTTGTTACTTAGCTTACCCGTATCAGATTCTATGTTGTTATATATCCCAAAGATAATGAGAGGTATACTTACAGTTATGTGTGTTCCCATTACCATGTTTAGCGTCTTACCAATCTCTAGCCAGTAGGGGGAGAGTGCGGGGCAGTTCTAGAACATGTGGACGTCATCTGCTTTTGCCTCTCCGCACTTTGGGCATGACTTTATATTTGTACCTTTAAATTTAGATAGTCTTTTTGGGGACCAGTATGCTCTGTGTAATGAGAACAAGTGATTCCTTTTTAATGAGGCTGGTTTTACACAGGACCAGCATTTTTCCAACGATTTCTTCCAGATAGACTGTAGATCTATGTTTTGATCCGGAATATCTTTTCTCCATATTATTTCCAGGACTAAGAAATCTTCTTCTCCTGATTCGTTGAAAGCCCAATACCATTTTGATATTTCTTTCTTTATCGGTGTTATTTTAATCATTTCACCTTCAAGGTTCCCAGGGTCACTTTCTCTTTTTTCTTTTGGTAAAGAGTTAGCCCAGCTACTTAGTTGGTAGAATTTGAATTTTGATAGTTTACCTTCTGTGATTGTATGTAGTTGGTCCCATATGATTAACTAATTTCCTATCAGCAGTTGTCCCCAACTTTCGATTCCTGCTTTCTTGAGTGGTGTTGCTAATGAGTCTTTCAGGCAGTCTGGAGTCCCAGGAGAGTCCCATATTGGGGACAAGTTACTGTAGTACGGTATATTTACTGTGGTTCTGCTTTCGCTCCAGAGCTTAGCAGCGTTATGTAGTATCTTCAGTTTTATTTTTTTAAAATATTTTGGATGGCCAAACTTGAACAGGAAGTGGTCTACTCCATCTGTCATATTCTGTAAGAAGTCTGGGTATGATTGATGTTTTCTTAGGAGGGGTCTAATGTTCTTGAATTAGAATGATCTATAGTACTCGTACATATCAGGGCTTGCTATTCCGCCTTGCACTTTTCTTCTCCTAAGTTTATTCCATGCTATTCTGGTACTTTTTGATGCCCAGATGAAGCTAGATATTTCTCCTTGGATCTTCTTCAAGGATTCTTTTCTGAATTCCAAGGGGATAGTGTTAAATAGGTAGGTGTATTTAGGAATGATGGTCATTTTTACTGCATTAGATCTACCCAGGAAACTTAGAGGTAGTCCTGACCAGACTTTAAAAAGTCTTCTCATTTCTTTAGCTACTATATTCAGGTTCAGTTGTGGGATATTTTCGAGTTCTTTTACCAGCGTGATTCCCAGCTATTTTATTTTATCCCTAGAGAAAGGAGTGTTGGGACTCGTGTTCCTGCTCATCGCCTGTGTTTTATCTTTATTTGTTAAATACCCTGAGACTTTGTCGAAATTGTTCATCATGTCTTCTATTGCCTGGTTAACTTCTTCATAGTTGTCTGTGAATACCATTAGGTCGTCCGCATATAATGCCACTTTTTTTATCCAGTTTTGGTGTTTAAAAGGTGTTATCGAAAGATGGTTTCTGATTGAGCAGGCCAGTGGCTCTATATATAAATTGAATAGTAACGGCGATAGTGGGCAGCCTTGCCTAGTGCCTCTTTGAATCTCTATGTTGTTAGTTAGATTCCCGTTGATTATTATTTTTGCTTTTGGGTTCTTATATACTTTCCTTACCATATGGGCGAAGCTTTCCCCTAGTTGGTTTATCTCGATAATTTCGTTTAGGAAGGCCCAGTTGACTCGGTCAAACGCCTTAGCCGCGTCGTAGGTAATTAGTCAAAGTCCTCTCATGGAATGTTAATGGGCTCAGAACTCTTAATAGAAGAAGAAGAAGAATTCTGGATTACTTAAAGGAAGCTGAAAGCGAGATTATTATTCTTCAAGAGGCACATCTTGTAAGTACTGAGTGGGACCAAATAGTAAACAAGCATTGGAAATGCAATAGGTCTCGCAATAACGCGAGTCTGAACTATTAGCATTGTAAATGATAATGCCCTTTATTTTTGTGTTCTGGTTTTTGGAACATAAATAAAAGGCTTTGTCATTTACAAGGCCTATAGCTTAAATTTGCGTTAAAACGAGACCTATTGCATTGCAATGGTGGTGGTGCTGCTGAGTTTTCTCTGAATCTGCACTCTGAATCTGCACTCTGAATCTGCACCCACAATCTGCACCCACAATCTGCACCCACAATCTGCACCCACAATCTGCACCCTGAATCTGCACCCACAATCTGCACCCTGAATCTGCACCCACAATCTGCACTCTGAATCTGCACCCACAATCTGCACCCACAATCTGCACCCACAATCTGCACCCACAATCTGCACCCACAATCTGCACCCACAATCTGCACCCTGAATCTGCACTCTGAATCTGCACCCTGAATCTGCACCCTGAATCTGCACCCTGAATCTGCACCCTGAATCTGCACTCTGAATCTGCACTCTGAATCTGCACTCTGAATCTGCACCCACAATCTGCACCCACAATCTGCACCCACAATCTGCACCCACAATCTGCACCCACAATCTGCACCCACAATGTGTGAGTGGCGTTGCGTGTGTGAGTGGCGTTGCGTGGCTGAGTGGCGTTGCGTGGCTGAGTGGCGTTGCGTGGCTGAGTGGCGTTGCGTGGCTGAGTGGCGTTGCGTGGCTGAGTGGCGTTGCGTGGCTGAGTGGCGTTGCGTGGCTGAGTGGCGTTGCGTGGCTGAGTGGCGTGGCTGAGTGGCGTTGCGTGGCTGAGTGGCGTTGCGTGGCTGAGTGGTGTTGCGTGGCTGAGTGGCGTTGCGTGGCTGAGTGGCGTTGCATGGCTGAGTGGCGTTGCGTGGCTGAGTGGCGTTGCATGGCTGAGTGGCGTTGCGTGTGTGAGTGACGTTGCGTGTGTGAGTGGCGTTGCGTGTGTGAGTGGCGTTGCGTGTGTGAGTGGCGTTGCGTGTGTGAGTGGCATTGCGTGGCTGAGTGGCGTTGCGTGGGTGAGTTGCGTTGCGTGTGTGAGTGGTGTTGCTTGGGTGAGTGGCGTTGCGTGGATGAGTGGGGTTGCGTGGATGAGTGGGGTTGCGTGGATGAGTGGGGTTGCGTGGGTGAGTGGGGTTGCGTGTGTGAGTGGCGTTGCGTGTGTGAGTGGCGTTGCGTGTGTGAGTGGCGTTGCGTGTGTGAGTGGCGTTGCGTGGCTGAGTGGCGTTGCGTGGCTGAGTGGCGTTGCGTGGGTGAGTGGCGTTGCGTGGGTGAGTGGCATTGCGTGGATGAGTGGGGTTGCGTGGATGAGTGGGGTTGCGTGGATGAGTGGGGTTGCGTGGATGAGTGGGGTTGCGTGGATGAGTGGGGTTGCGTGGATGAGTTGCGTGTGTGAGTGGTGTTGCTTGGGTGAGTGGCGTTGCGTGGGTGAGTGTGGTGTTGCGTGGATGATAGTGGGCTTGCGTGTCTGTAAGTGTTGCTGTGTGGGTGAAAGTGGCACAGAGCCTTTGATGTGGCCTGGCGCAGGAGAAATGCTGCTGCTGCTAATTAAATACAAGAGTGGCCGGGAAGCGGCCGGGAAACACAAGTACGGCCGGCCACATAATTAGGGGAGGAGAAGCCGCACAGCACACGCTGGGAGAAGCCCTTTGATGTGCTGTGCGGCCGCGATGCGCGCTCTGTGCTGGGGGAGGGCCATTAGCCTGAACTCGCGGCAAGATCAAACGAAGGGTGGGAGGGACATTGAGGAACAGATGGCCATGAAAGTGTATGGGCCAAAAGCGCGTGCCTGTACGTGCACTCGAAGAAAACGCCACGAAAAAAAGCGGTGGTTTGACAATCAGTTCGAGCACTTGAATTCTCGCCATTTCCCATTCCTTCGGAATGGTAAAGGACTGATTACTGAGTAAATCTGCACGCCACAATCTGCACCCACAATCTGCACCCACAATCTGCACCCTGAATCTGCACCCACAATCTGCACCCTGAATCTGCACCCACAATCTGCACCCACAATCTGCACCCACAATCTGCACCCACAATCTGCACCCTGAATCTGCACCCACAATCTGCACCCACAATCTGCACCCTGAATCTGCACCCACAATCTGCACCCACAATCTGCACCCACAATCTGCACCCACAATCTGCACTCTGAATCTGCACTCTGAATCTGCACTCTGAATCTGCACTCTGAATCTGCACTCTGAATCTGCACCCACAATCTGCACCCACAATCTGCACTCTGAATCTGCACCCACAATCTGCACCCACAATCTGCACCCACAATCTGCACCCACAATCTGCACCCACAATGTGTCAGTGGCGTTGCGTGTGTGAGTGGCGTTGCGTGTGTGAGTGGCGTTGCGTGGCTGAGTGGCGTTGCGTGGCTGAGTGGCATTGCGTGGCTGAGTGGCGTTGCGTGGCTGAGTGGCGTTGCGTGTGTGAGTGGCGTTGCGTGGCTGAGTGGCGTTGCGTGGCTGAGTGGCATTGCGTGGCTGAGGCGTTGCGTGTGTGTGGCGTTGCGTGTGTGAGTGGCGTTGCGTGGCTGAGTGGCGTTGCGTGTGTGAGTGGCGTTGCGTGTGTGAGTGGCGTTGCGTGTGTGAGTGGCGTTGCATGTGTGAGTGGCATTGCGTGTGTGAGTGGCGTTGCGTGTGTGAGTGGCGTTGCGTGTGTGAGTGGCGTTGCGTGTGTGAGTGGCATTGCGTGGCTGAGTGGCGTTGCGTGGGTGAGTTGTGTTGCGTGTGTGAGTGGTGTTGCTTGGGTGAGTGGCGTTGCGTGGGTGAGTGGCGTTGCGTGGGTGAGTGGCGTTGCGTGGGTGAGTGGGGTTGCGTGGGTGAGTGGGGTTGCGTGGATGAGTGGGGTTGCGTGGATGAGTGGGGTTGCGTGGATGAGTGGGGTTGCGTGGATGAGTTGCGTTGCGTGTGTGAGTGGTGTTGCTTGGGTGAGTGGCGTTGCGTGGATGAGTGTGGTGTTGCGTGGATGATAGTGGGCTTGCGTGGGTGTGAGTGGCGTTGCGTGTCTGTAAGTGTTGCTGTGTGGGTGAAAGTGGCACAGAGCCTTTGATGTGGCCTGGCGCAGGAGAAATGCTGCTGCTGCTAATTAAATACAAGAGTGGCCGGGAAGCGGCCGGGAAACACAAGTACGGCCGGCCACATAATTAGGGGAGGAGAAGCCGCACAGCACACGCTGGGAGAAGCCCTTTGATGTGCTGTGCGGCCGCGATGCGCGCTCTGTGCTGGGGGAGGGGGGAGGGCCATTAGCCTGAACTCGCGGCAAGATCAAACGAAGGGTGGGAGGGACATTGAGGAACAGATGGCCATGAAAGTGTATGGGCCAAAAGCGCGTGCCTGTACGTGCACTCGAAGAAAACGCCACGAAAAAAGCGGTGGTTTGACAATCAGTTCGAGCACTTGAATTCTCGCCATTTCCCATTCCTTCGGAATGGTAAAGGACGAGACCTAAAAAGCTAAACTGGGTGGATGCCTGTACATATACTACGCAAGACTGTAAAATAAAGGGGGTTGCGATTATTATAAAAGAATCTCTAAAAGCCAAGGTAGAAACCAAGATAGTAGATAACAAAGGAAGGGGGGCACTGACCAAAATCAGGATAGAAGACAATATTTTAACCATAGCTGGATATTATGGTCCGAATCTGGACGACTCTGCCCCTCTTCAAAAACTCTACACGGAACTTCTAACAACCACCGCCCCCATAATAGTAGGGGGAGATTATAACATAATACCCGACCCCAAACTGGATAGATCACCTTCAAATAAACAGATGAACCTACCTAAAATGAGGGAGTGGTTAGGAATCTATAAAAAAGATCTAGACTTGGAGGATATGTGGAAACAAAAAGGAGAGAAAACGCACCCTTACACAATAAAAAACTAGGTCACAGGTCAAGAAGAGACTTCTTCTTAATAAACAGGACTCTCCAAGATAATGTCAAAGGCATTGAACACCTTCCAGCTCACCTATCGGACCACTCTTCAGTACAATTAACTCTTTCGCTACCGAAAAACAAAACCTCCCCAGATGGACCGTAGAACGGTCTATATTCAAAGACGCACAATGTGTGAACCAGCTTGAAACTGCCTCTACACATTACTTTGAGGATAATGAAATCGGCACAACAAAACAAATTACCTGGGATGCTTACAAAGCTGTAATCAGAGGGAAACTTCTCAGTCTAGGCGCACATAAAACAAAGACTAAAAAACAAGAGATTAAAAAGATGGAAGCGGACATTAAAGCGGCAGAGATTCAATTAGCCAGCGGACACTTAGAACAGAAGGGAGACTCACTAGAAAAGAGCCGTAAACTCAAAGAGACTCTGGCCGACTACTTGGAGAACATAGTACAAGAAAAATGGGAAAATAGTAAACTATCAAACTACGAATACGGAGAAGGATGTGGTAAAATGCTGGCTTGGAGAATCAAAACGGACCAATCAAGGAACAACATTCCAAGTATCCAGACTCAAGACCAAACATCACAAAGCTCGGACGATACCATAATAAGACAGGAGTTCACAAAGTACTTCTCCAGCCTTTACAAAGAAGACATAAACCCAACAAAAGAAGAGATTAGAAAATATCTCGACGCCATATCACTCCCAAACTTAACAGAAGAAGAAATATCAGAACTAAACAGCGAAATTAGACCCGGGGAAGTCAGAGAGGCTATAAGAGGTCTGAAAAAAGGAAAAGCTGCTGGCCCTGACGCCCTTCCAAACGAATTTTACATAACATTAAAAGAATCCCTAATTAACCGGTTATCAGAAATTATGAATAACATATATTTGAACCACGAAAATATACCTGACTCCTGGAATGATATGACGATCAGCATTATCTTAAAACCGGGTAAAACCCCAAAATTGTGTGAGTCTTATAGACCTATTTCATTACTTAACTGTGATTACAAGCTATTTATGCAAGTCATAGCCAAGAGATTAGCCAAGGTCAAGCCAAGATTGATAAACCTAGATCAGAAGGGTTTCATAAAAGGACGACAAATTCATGAGATCACTCACGAACTATTTGCAGCAGCTGACATTGCCACTTGCGAAAAACTCCCCCTAACCATAATTACCTGCGACGCGGCTAAGGTGTTAGACCGAGAAGAACCATGATTACACACTTTGGGATTCATTATGATTTGAAGGGTAGTAGCACAAGGTAGTAACGAATCCCTCAACTTATTCCACCACAGATTTTCTCACATGAGCGAAAGTTTTACCCATTTACTCCTATTATGTTCGGGCACCTGTGCACTGGAGCTTTTTTTGTGAAATGGTGTTAGCGTGTTCAAACACCTATACAAACTATATTTGTTTTTTGTTTTAGCACATACACAGCTATGTATTGTTCTAAACACCCAATATCTCATTGCAGCCTGAAAATATAATAAAAATTGTGGATAAATGTTCAAACTGACTTGCTCAATATTGTGCTGTATTTTTCTAAGGAACAACCATGAATGTCAGAACGCAAACCAAGGTAATGTTGCCCTAAATGTTTGGAGTCATGAGATACAGAGTTTATGTGGGTTTCCCTTTAAAAAAAGCAGTTTTCAAAATTATGTAATTTTAGTGCAGATCACTAAATTATGGCAGAATCACACCTACAACCATATGGAGAGTATAAAAACTATGGGGCATATGTATCAAAGAATGCTTTTGTGATTCTCAAATAGCGATTTTTAGACAATCGCTATTTGAGAACGCAAAACGAGATGTAATAAAAATTTGAAATTCTTTTGCGATTCCTTGGCATTCCTTATGGCATACCTTATGGCTTCCCATTCATTTCTATGGGCCAAGAGGCCCATGGGAATGAATGTGAATTGCATGCGCAATTTGCGAGTACCCAATAGGTACTCGCAAATTGCGCATGCAATTTCAAGGGTGCAAGGGCTCCAAAAGGACAACTTTTTGCAACCCTGTTGCACATGTGGTACACATACATGCCCTAAGGGCATGTATGTGTGCCCCATGGCACTTTGAAAAAAGCAAAAAAGTGATTTTTTCAAAGAAATCGCAATTTACCACCAACTTGAAATTGCTTCGTTCTTCCTGTTTCTCCCAAGAAGCCAGAAAGAGGAGGGCGGCAGTTGGCCAGCCGGTCGGCCAGGAGGTTAGTGTGTTTTTTAAACTGATAACCCCCCAGCCTTCCCCACCACCCACCCCACTGTTGCTTTCAGGTAGCAGCCGCAATTGAAGCAGTCACTCATAGGCTGCATGGAAACCAAAAAAATCCATATATTTTCAAAATCTACAAAGGTTTCTATTACTGGGTGCCAGATCTTCCTTGCTTTGACTCATTAGCTGGAACAATGCGATGAACGTGATGTTTGTCAAGTTTTAGCAATATTGCTTCAAAACACAGTAATTCACTATGAACTTCCTTGTGCAGGTCCATAGCTCTACTAAAGCTTGGCCCACATCTGCATCTCCTTAATCTTCTTAATGTGGGGGGAATCAATCAGTTGCTTGTATTTTCAATGTTTTTAAGCAGGAGCCATACACTAGACAGCACAGAATGTTTTCGATAGAGGAGTTTCTATGGGGAAAACTTTTGGTCCATGGTCACCCGGCAGCCAGGGAAACCTATTACCCCAGAAATGTATTTAATCTATAGAGCCAGAAGAATCCGAATGTTGTAGCTTATATCCCAGCATGGTTTATGCAGAATGCCCTGCACTTGTCAAAGTATAAGTAATAAATAAATCACAGTGATTTACATTTTCTGTGATGGAAATGTCTGAACTTCCCATAAAAACAGCAAAGGTCCTGCTACCCAACATTTCCACACATCTTTTAAAAATTGTACCACACATGCATGATTGTGCGTACTGCATGGAACAGGAATATGCTACCACTTTGACCATGTGAAGACCACATTGACATTATATACACCTTAAACGTGCCATTTGTAGCCTGTTTCTATCCATTAAAACTGGGCCCACTGCTGGCATGTGAGGGTCATTTGCATGGCATAAGGGTATATATCTCTGCCCTCAATGACTGGGCAAAATGTGAAACTCGTTTCCTGACTTTCTACTATCTCAGCTGCCATGCCAATCTGTGATTTACTTGTCAACATTTGTGGATCTGCACAGTTACATCCGCTAAACGACAAAGGCTGGCATATCTTGGGATTATACACCATGAAAAGATACAATGGCAAATCTAATGCTTATGACATCACGTGCCAGTGTGCATCCTCATGATTTTTTATATGTTGTACGAATATCTGTTTTTCTGTCTACATCTGGTGGCCACTTTAACTCCAGACACACACATTGCTCCACGATATGGGACATTCTGGTTATTAAGAAACAGGATAACTATGTTGTTATTACTTTATGTTTTGTTTTCTCTATTTCTAACCGGGTTGGACATCTAACAACAAGACTAGTAGATACTACTTACTGACACAAATGTGGGGTAGGAACCTCACCTATATTCAATGTCCTGAAGAAGCGCCACAGATCTTTCTTGACTACCAGGGGCGTAAAACATGTTGACTAAAGTTTGACCCTAACAAGGTTATCAACTCAGACTATGAGGGTACATTATAAACCCTCAAGTCGCAATAACCTATGAGGTTTTTTAATCTGATAGGGGAATCCATATATTAAAGGTTTAGGCAATATCCCCTAATCAGTTTTAACTCACTTTGCAGCACACTCCATACAACCCCACTAAGACATCACTTGCATTCATCAAATGGCATAAATAAAAGATCTCTAATAAAGTGACCCTTCGAGGGACCTGTAGGGCATTGCAGTGCCTGCCCGACAAGGAGCAATTGCCCTATGATGAAGCATTAATTCCCTCGGGATGTTTGAGGGCAACATGAAACAGCCTTGTTGACTGTCCCTCACAACCTGTCCAACTCCTGGATATTTCTTCTTTCCTTCCTCTTTAGGAACAGTGACCCCTACCTTTGCATTTATTTAATCTCCAGGAGCACAGGCACTGGACCTTTATTAGCTCCCAGTCTCCCGCCTATATTTCTTGATAGATTGCTGCAGGCCTAGGCTTGTCCATGAAAATAATAATGTCCACAACCTCTACTGTGACTTAAACGGGCATAGTTATCATGCCCTCTTTTGCTAACAAGGGTCAATTCTCCATGTCCTGTTTTTTTACATGAAGAAGTGGTGGCTGCACACAGATTATTTTACATTTGTAGAACAGACCTTTTCCTGTATCAGACAGGGAAATGACACTGGGAAAAGGATTGCTTCCTTGTAACATCCAGAACATTGTTCTGACATTTTGGGTCCGTATTGCACTAGTTTAAGCATGGTGAATGTGAGAATGGTTGCTGGGACCAGTGGTATTCTTTTTGTATTACCCCTAGCTTAGCATGCACAGGAAGGAGACTGTATACATCCTCTCCAGGCACTGGAAGTATATTTTCTGCATTTCATTGGGTGGAGACCCAAACAATAGGGAGGAAGAAGAAAGGATTTCCATTATACATTCTCTGAGGACCATTTAACAGGGGAGTGCTGATAAACCTTTTGCATGTAGTAGATGGTAGGGGAGAGGGAGTGAGCCAGCAGATTTGGTTGTTATGGGTTAGGAAGCTTCTAGGAAGGGCCTGCTCTTTTGCCTGTCTTTCATTCCTTCTTCAGAAGGCCTGGGGGCAGCCAAGTGCAGAGTCTTCACACTTCATTGTGCCCATGTATTGGTTTGGATACATTGACTTACAGCCAACATAATCCCTTCTTGCTGCAAGACTCACCACCTTGCAGAGAAGTGGTGTCTGCTCTACAGCCAGAAATGACATTTGAAAAGGAATCACCTCAAACCAGTTTGGTAATGATGGGATTCGTAGTGCCTCGCTACCGGATAATCATTCTAAAATTGTTTTGTGCTGGTTTTGTTTGGGATCCTCCTTTATTAGATCTGTCCTTTGTTTCTGTTTGACTCTTTTTCTTCACTCTGTTCAATACAGCCCTTTGATATCCTATCACCTCAATTCTTTTTACACTATCATCTGCTGTTTGAACATCTAGGGACTATGCAAGTTGGGCCGCCCAGCCCATTCAAACATCTAAGTTTCTACCTCAGATGCCTACCGATACAATAGATGTGTTTGTAGAGACTGTCAACAAAGATCTAATATCTCTCTCTCTCTCCATCTATATATATATATATATATACTACGAGGCTCACCTTCAACGTGACGAAAAAGACGAGGAAGACCCTGATTTAGTGCAGATTTTAAATATTTATTTTCGTGCTTGCCATATCGTCACTATAGATATATATATATATATATATATATATATATATATATATATATATATATATATATATATATATATATACATTTCTTGTCTTCAAGACCTATCGAATATTACGAACATAACAAAGTAATTATGAGAAGTATTGACTGGTGCCTAAACAATAACTTTTTTGCATTTTCTAAAAAAATATACAGACAGTGCAGGGGCGTGGCAATGGGGTCTTGCTTCTCCCCCAGCTATGCCTGTTTAGTGGTTGGCTGGTGGGAGGAGCATATATTGAGGAAAGAATTATCGTCAAAATATGGTAACAATATAACAATTTGGTTACGTTATATAGACGATGTCTTTTTGTTGTGGAGAGGGGACAATGAAAGTGCAAATGCTTTTTTACAGGATATCAATGTGAACAAAATGAATCTGAATTTTACTTCAAACATGAGTTGTACTGAGGTTGAATTCTTGGACACAAAGGTTTATGTAGAAAATGGTGAATTACATACAACATTGCATAGAAAACCTACAGCAGGTAACTCTACGTTACATGCCTCTAGTGCCCACCCCAGACACCTAATTGACAGCATTCCCTACGGTGAGCTTCTTAGAATAAAACGCATATGTAGTGATGAGAAACAACAAACTATATGTATGCAAGAGGCTGTGGAGAGATTCCGTAGGAGAGGTTACACGGCAAAAACTCTACAAAGGGCTTTGAACAAAGCCAATAGTAGATCTAGGGTATCACTATTACCAAATGTAGAAGAAAATGCCTTGCAAGAAAATGAGGATACCTCTAAGATACCCAGGCTGATACTAACCTACAATAACCAGCACCGTCAAATTCGCTCAATAATTAATCAAAATTGGGCGATAGTGCAGACAGATGCAGTCATAACATCAGAATTGCCTCAAAAACCCACAATAACCTTTCGGAGAGGCATTTCGATGAGAAATAAAATAGCCAAAAGCATCCCAGACCTGGGTACCAAGAAGAAGAGCAGTCTTTGGTTACCAGAAAAACAGGGTTTCTTTAAATGTTCATCCTGCCGGGCATGTAAATTTGGAATAACTACCAAAAAGTACACTACACCTTTCAGCCCGAGGGAATTTAAAATTCAGGGATGCTATGACTGCAAGACGGAATATGCAGTTTATATTCTGACGTGTACCTGCGGGCTCAGATATGTGGGTAGCACCAAGCAGCAGGTACACGTCAGAATTTTGCAACATCTCCATGCTATCGTGAACAACGACAGTACGTATCCTGTTGCAAGACACTTTAAGGCAGTCCACCAAAACAACTTGGCAGATTTAAAATATTTTGTCATCGGAGCAGTAAATGAGAATCCGTGTGGTGGTAACAGAGAAAAAAGCCTTAGACAGCTGGAATCTAAATTTATTGTAGAACTAGATAGTAGACAGCCTAATGGTTTGAATAATACAGAGGATTTACATCATTTCCTCTAAGATAATATCTATATATATTTTTTGAGGTTAGGACATGTCCGTTTAAGTCTTTCTCAGACTCTTAGGTTTCTGAAAACTAGTCTAAAAACCATACTGCGGCCCCAGTTACGTTTCCACACTCTTTTCTAAAAAATACTTTTTCAATTTTGGTTTTAGTTTTTCACGTTATAAGTATAATTATTTTTATCTTATAAATTTTAAAAAAAACATCTCACAAAGCTTGTAAATATCAAGTTTTCCTTTTTCTCTTTTAAAAGGAAACAACACTATTATGGAATGGGAAAAAATCACTGTAATGTTTGCACTTTAACCGAAGAAATACTTTTATGCTGCTATAAAACATTATATGCACTTTATTTGTGGGTTTGCACATGAGCTCTATTTTGCACAACTCTCCATGTTGCCTAGATCAACATTGATGTAGTCAGGTCCTTACTATTTGGGAATTTATTCCGGTATTTGTGTATAGCCATAAAATTGAGGTATCAATATTTTATAATATATTTCTATTTTTATATTGTATATAGAATGCATATTTATATTTTTATATATATAGATATATTTTTTCATATCATATGAGGGAAATGGTTTTTATATATATTTTTTTATATGCTGCAGATACACTCATGAAAAATTATGGAGCTATACAAATAAGTGACCATGACTGCAAATTAGGATATGTTCTGTGTCAAGATATCAAATATATCGGTGCACCATGTTTTATTTACTATTTTTTTATGACTGAGCATTTATGCTGTTAGGTTGTTTTGACATGAAATACAACTATATTGGGTAAATTGGTTCTAGAGCAAAAAACTACAAAACCCAGCATACATTCGTATATAGTATTTTTTCTATGTTTAACACTGAGATGAGGTGAAAGCATCACACCAAAAATGTATAAAAATAAAAAGCGGACCATTTGTTTGTTACATTGAGAAAGAATACGGAGGTATTCGAAACGCGTCTGGCTATACTTGAATAATAAAAGACCTGCTGATCCACGAAAATTGGAGTCTGTAATCCGTTCCTTTGGTTTTGTCCCGGCTGGGCTCTGCAGAGGGGAAACGGAGATATAACTATATATATATATATATATATATATGTGTGTGTGTGTATATAATTTTCTGTGAGTGATGTTGACAGATGCTAGAGTATTGGATGCAATGGTCGGGAGGCTCGACCTCACAATCAGAGGGAAGGCCTCGGTGACAGCAGCCCGCCCGGTACAGCAGGCATTGACTAGCATTGCCGCAGCATTGATGGCCTGTTCATCGATGCGGAAATGGTGAGCAGCCCATCTGGCGTAGGTCGGGCATCAGCTCTGGAGCAGGTTCCTCCTTTGGGGGTCTTAAGGGGGCGGGGTGCAGAGGCAGGAGGGGGGCGTAGCTAGGATAAAGCAGTGATGTGGCCATGGCCGTAAGGTCACTCAACATCCAGTGTTGCAGCACAGCAGCCCCTTCGCGTGCACAGAGCATTTATGGGGCCTTCAAGATCTGGAATGGGCAGAGGTAGATGGCGTCAGCTAAGCTGCCCACTCGCTCAGAGGTGGAAGGGGAGAAGAGTAAGGCACGAAGAGTGGCATTGGCTGAGTCGGTCACTTTGTGCAAGACAAAGATGAGGCAGCAGGAGGAGAGGTGCGAGAGGGGCCTGGGGGGGTGATTTGAGTACCATCTCATCTCCAGTAATTAGGCAGCAGCCTGTGAGATTTTTACAGCCTACAGAGGAGAGGGGCTAGGAGGACAATGAGCTACCCGTGAGCTCTGGCATGGATGGGGAAGCTGCAAACTGGGAGGGTTTAGACATATTTAGTCACTGGGTGGAGGAGGTGAGGGGAGGAGGGATAGAGTGGGGCAACTTGAATAATGGAGGAAAGGTGGATCCCTGAGGTGTTCCAGTTAGGGGCACCTGGCCCATGGTGCATCAGGGATCATAGGAGAGGGGGAGCCAGACCCCACAGAGGCAGGAGTGGCTATGTCAGGGGCAGGGCCCATGTCTGCCATTGTGGCGGCTATGTTAGGATGAAGCAGGTAGGAGGATGACAGAGATGGCAATTTCCTGGCGGGGATTTTTTTCTAGATGCGGCCAGACATCAGTCTCAAAGTGGTGTGCTGGTTGTCATGGGGGTGCAAAGAAGGCCTGACACAGGGAAGAGGTCGATTTGACTAGTCAGAGTTGCAGATATGCAGACCCAGTAGAGCTAGGAGCGGCTCATCAATGCAGAGGGGAAGAGCGGGCTGGAACCAGTGCGGGTCACCTGAAGTCAGCCGGGGACCCCTACGTGGGTGACATAAGAAGGTCCAATATGACCTTGTTGGTCGCATCAGCTGGTAGGTCTAGGTCGACCTCTGGCATGCAAACTGTGGAGTGCAGAAGAGTAGCAGCGGCAGAGTAGCAGCGACAGGTAATTACAGCGCCTGGCACCACATGTCACACTACGGTTCTAGGGCAGTTTCTAAGCTGCATGTGTGTGCGAGCTACAGTTGCGGTGATATGAAAGACCCGCTAGGGGTCACAGACTTAGATAATGACAAGGATAGCCTAGAAGAAGTTGAAGTGAGGGACGAAGAGACTAGGAGGAGTGGGGGAAGGGCCTCAACTAATCGGATGGTCAGTGTTTTACAGGCTCACATGGAGAGGCTGCTTCCGTTGTTGAAAACAGAGATGCCTCTGGTGAGGCGGACTGCAAAAGCACAGGCACCAACCTTGGCACCACCTAGGGGCAAAGACATAAAAGGAGCACCAAAGGTGGTGTCCACAGGTTTGGATGCAGGGAATGCGGGGAGGGGGGATGAACGTTTGTGTAAAGGAAAGTGCATGCTGGATGTGGGTGTGGGCACAGACGATCAAGACGTTGCCCAGAGCCAACAAAGTGTAGCGAACAAAACACTGGGGCACCCAGGGGGATAGGTAGTGGAGGGTCAGAGGTAGTAAGGGACAAGAAAGATAAACTAGACAGTAAAGAGATAAAGATAAAAAGGTTGCCATACATGGGTGTCACTAAGCCACTGGGGGCTCACCTCATGTTAGCTACTAAAGGAGTGTATTTGGAAGGGTGAATATGTGGAGATGCTTAAACTTCTCCACAGTGAGGTGCGCTCCAAGGAGGGTTCAAAGGAAGAGGATTATGAGCTGGCAAAGCGGCAAAAGGTACCTCTCACCATAGAGAATTGGACTGTGGTATTTAAAATGATTGCCAGCGCATATTGCAAACAATATCGAGATCGCTGTCTGGCCAGGTGTGGATATGCCTGTGCCCAACATGACGAATAATTCAGGGCGTGCTTGGCCTAGGACACTGAGGCAAAATGGGGGTAACTGTATTCTGATCTCTGGCAGCACACCATGGGGACCACAAAACTGGGCAAGACCATTTTTACAGCTTGCAGCCTGCCAATTTTCTTTAGCCCCTTTAAGGACTGTCCCACACAGGGAGGCATGTGGGCGGCAGCAAAGGCACAGACAGGGACAGGAGGCACCTGCTGGGATTTTAATAAAGGATTGTGCATTGAGGAATATTGTAAATTTCACCTTGAGTGCTCAAAATGTTCAAGCCGCCATCCCCTCATCAATTGCTTTGGAGCAGGTCGTGGCTATCAGCAGGGGGCAGGGTAGTGGCAATAGCAAGGAGAAGAGCTAGTAGTTAGCCAGCAACAGCAATTCTCGGGCTCCCCAGGTGGGAGGGGAGCTCCGGGATCTCGGGCAAAAGGCTCATCACTGGTTAACCTCGACAGGTTTGAATATTAGCTGGGGTTTTATGGACGTCTCGAAGATGCGTGGATGTTACGGGAGGGGTTTAGTTGGGGTTTTCTTTGGGGTATGAGGGTCCTCGGGTGTGGTGGTGCACAGACAATTTGCGCTCAGCAAAAGAGCACTGACGGCAGAGCAGGAGAAATTGAAGAAAGAGGTCTCACAAGGCAGGATGGCGGGACCCTTTCATGATTGGCCAATAAAGGAACTGATCATTTCACCAGTTGGAGTGGTACCCAAAAAGGAGAAAATGCCAATTTCATTTTATTCAGCATTTTTCCTGACCAGAAGGAGAGTGATTGAACGATTTAATTGAAGAGGAAGTAGCATCAGTGACGTACTCATCAGTTGATGTGACCAGGTCATTGGTGGTGATGGCGGGCCTGGGGGCATTAATGGCAAAGTGTGATGTGAAGTCAGCTTTTCGGCTGCTTCCTGTGCACTGTGAGGACTTTTAGCTCTTAGGCATACTATTTGAAGGCAAGTGGTATGTGAACAAAGCCTTACTAATGGGATGCTCCATTTCATGTGCCCTGTTTGAATGCTTCAGTTCGTATTTGCAGTGGATAGTTACATGGCGTATGGGCCATTAGCTGGTAACCCACTACAAGAGCTCATTGGGTGACCTAGGGGTACCTTTGGTGCCTGGAAGAACAGTGGGTCCACAAACACAGCTATCGTTCTTGAGCATTGAAATTGATTCGGACAGAATGGAGGCCAGGTTGCCACAAGAGAAAAAAAGAGAAGACGCTCCCACTGTTGACTAGCCTACTAGCAAGTAAGAAGGTGAAAGTGAGGGAAGTACAGATACTGTCGGGTACCTGAACTTCATGTGCAGGGTGGTATGTGCAGGTAGGACTCTCTACAGGCGGCTGGGGTGTGTGCTGTCCGGCTTTTCTCTACCTCATCACCATGTTAGTCTTTTATTGGGGGTAAAAGAGGATCTTAGATTGTGGTGTTTTTTCTCGCAGTCATTCAATGGCCTTGCTCTGGCACAGCAGGAGGCCTTGGTCTGGGACATTCAGATCTTCTTGGATGCAGCTGGGGGGATAGGTTTTGGTCTATGCTGGCAGGGCAGATGGTGTGCAGAGCCATGGCTGGAACAATGGTGCCATGGAGACTGAAGTATTGCCTTCTTAGAATTGTTTCCTCTGGTAGTAGCAGCAACATCGTGGGGCAAAGAGTTAGCACACAGAAAGGTACACTTTCAACTTGACAATATGTCAGTGGTGGAGGTGGTGAATTGACAAACTGCCGGGGACACTCAGGTACTGCAGCTTCAGCGGGAGTTTGTGTTGGGATTCATTGCAGATGCTTTGTCTTGTTCACAGTGGGGGAGATTCCATTGGTTGGCCAAGGACAGCAACAGAGACCTGACACCCATGCCTGCAAAGTTGGGGTCCGTAGGCAACGCCGGATGGTACAGCTGGTGGTAGGGTCACTCGCTAAATCGATGCAGTTTGCGTACTCACAAGCATGGAAGAAGTTTGTATGTTCAGGGGCGCGACAACGGGAGAAAGCATGGTTGAGGGCTGAAGACGTGATTCAGTACATTCTATACTTAAAAGAAAAGGGTCTCCCACAGGTTACCATTACAGGAAAACTGTCCGGTAATGCTATTATGCGCAAACTGTCGTGGGGCTACCCCCCATCTTCGGCCGTAGTGAGCGGCAGGATGTTGGAGAGTTGGACACTGGAGCAGGGATGAAGGGCGGGAAAGGAAGCAGATATCTTGGAACTTACCTTGCAGTGTGTTGCGTTGTTGTTGGAGGTGTGCATCGATGCATGGATGACTTGTTTGTTTTCCACCCATATGATGTGGAAATAGAATATTATCGTTATGTATGTCCCATTATACACCCTCTCTTCCACGTCCCGAGCTCATCATGATGGTAACTAGTAAATTCGGTCACATTAACGTAAGGTTGCACGCAAACACATCTCTTCCTCAAACTGCAACTGCACATTCTTATGGTCAAGCCGATTCCGAGAAACGAGCCCCCGTTGTAACCACCCCCGCTCATGGTCAGACCGATTCCGAGAAATAAGCCCCGTTTGTCAAGACACGCGACCAATTCCGAGAAACCAGCTCCTGTTTGCTAAACACATGACACCAGACGTCCTGTCACGACCATTTCTCTATTTCTTATCTAAGGAACCAGCCTAGGGTTATTTCTCAACTCTCTGCCTCTGCCATGACTTCCTCATGATTATGACACAGTTACGTCGCTACTGCCATGATTCATGTATGATTGCCACATCTTGTAACTGAACATTGGTAAAGGGAAGCTCCTTCCTCTTTTTTGTGTATAAATGCCATGTTTTCTGTGATTAAAGTAGAGACCATTCCCGAGCCTCCTTAGGTGACGGAGCTCTCCCTTAACTCGAGTTACTGAATAAAGACCCTGAATTCTAACCACAACGGACTCTGCTCTTCATGCTTGACCTTATTGATAATATAGAAATTCCGATCAAGGTAAATTACTAAAATATTTACCACAATGACATGGATGTTCTTTGGGGCCTTTCGACTGTCAGAGTTGCTGGGAGGGAGGGGTGTGGGTGAAATCACATGAGAGGATTTTTCCAGGAGGAAAGGTAGATTGGCGATATGGCTTATCCTCTCCAAAACTGATCAAAGAGCGTAGGGGAAGAGTGTCACATTGCATGCTGTCGGTTGGGCAGGGCCATGTCCAGCTGCGTGGGTGGAGCACTGGGCAATTTGCTGTGGTATGGCCTTGGGGTTTGTTTTTTGTCACAAGTGCGGGAAAAAAGTGATGGCATAGCTGCTGTCATTGCTCAAAAGGCATTCTTTCCAGGTTCAGTAGGGGGTCCAGCAGCAGAGGAGTTGGTCATTTGGGTGGTTGGCCACTCTTTCATCAAGTGGGTGGCAATTCAGGCGTGCCAAAGGGACTTTGGGACCAATTCGGGTTTTAACCGCCGCCTTTTTCCTATTACATGCAAAGAAAAGGGGAGTATGTTTTGGTGAGAACTATTGCCATTCTTGAATGGTATGATGGTGCACAGCAGGTGACTGGATGTTTTGATTTTACACCTCGGGTAGGATGACCTGGTTAAAGAGAAAAGGTTAGTTTTGATGAGAAACATCAAAAGGGATTTGTCAATCATTAAGGAGAATTTGGCAGGATTTTTTGTCTTGGGGACTGAGTTTGTGCCAAGAAGAAATTGGAGAGGAGTGGCTAAGCCTGCTGCTATTGATAGAGCAAGGTGGAAATTTAAAAGGGAGATGTCCCGTTTTTGTAGTGAGCCTGGTTTTGGGCAGATTTGCCACTTGGATATAAAATTTGAGGACAGAGAGTTCTTTCAGAGAGACGGGGTCCACTTGTCCAGGATTGGTATAGACCTACATTTGTTAGAGCTTAGAGAAGTCTTGGCCAGAACATTAATTATAAAGCATTAGGATTTGGGCTAGCTAACAAGGACACAGGGTGGAACGGGAGGGGCAGAAAAAGGTGCCAGTCCCTCCCACCTTTTACAGGGTAGGGAGGGAATGGAAAAAGTGCCAGGAGTTGGTAGGCATTTGTTTGGCGTTGCCAGTTGGTGAACCATGTGCAAGGGTAGGGTAAGCAGGCAGTTCAAATTCAGCTTAGGACATTTGGTTAGTTACTGGTTCTTACAGACAGTCTTCGGATTTAGGGGTAATAGAAAGTGGGTACACTACATTTAAAGGTACTTGGTGGGGGAACCTTAGGGGTGGGGCCGAGGACATTGGTTAGTTCACTTGATATATAGTGAGGTTATGGTTTTGTAAGGCGGGTTGCCAGGACATTTTGTGTTGTGAACCTGTTTCAATAAAGCAGCCTTTTTCACACAATTTGAGTGGTCCGTGTTATGTGCTGCACCCTTCCCTGCTGGGGGGGGGGGAGGAGGGTTGAGGGGCAGCCGACCACCCAGGACATCTGCCCCTTGGGCAGATTGGGACGGTGATGCAGTCCATAGACTGTCATTTTGTTTTGGGCTACATCTGTAGCCCAATGTAGTCCACTCATTATTTAAGGGGTGATTTTGGGCTCCCTGCATTTGGTGCTGTTTACTCCCCTCCCACCTGTTCCTTTATAATGGGCTTGCTGAGGTGTCTTTAGAGGATTTTCCTTTCTTTGGGGCTCTGTTGTTGAGACAATTGTGAAGAGTTTAGTTGTGTACTTTGTCACTTGAATCAGGTGCTCTGTGGTGGCATGGAAAGTTTCCATGAGTTGGCAGACGTTTGGTTGGTGTTGTCAGTTGGTGAACCATGTGCAAGGGGGGTAGACTGGTCGTTCAAGGTTCAGCTTAGAACATTTGGTTACTTACAGGTTCATACAGGCAGTCTTAGGATGTAGAGGTAATCGAAAGAGGGTAATGTTGAAATGCACTACATTTAAAGGAGTTAGCTGTAGGGTGGTTATGTGGGGGGAACTATAGGGGTGTGGATATTGGTCATTTTACTTGATAAATAGCAAGGTTATTGTTTTGTAAGGCAATTTGCCACTTAATTCTGTGATATGCACCTGTTTCAATAAAGTGGCCCTTTTCACACAATTTAAGTGGTCAATTGTATATGCTGCACCTCTCCCTCCAAAGTCGGTTCTTCAGTAAACATATCTAAAGTATAAGCTAAGATGATGCAGATTTTGAATACAACCAAAGAGCTCAAGTGCTTAAGAAGCACCCAGGGCAAAAAAGGGAAGGGGTGGGGAGAATCACTTTCTACTTCAGCACTAGAAGGGTCAAGGAAGTGGCATTAAGGTGGTTTCCCCAGGAAAGGCACAAGAGGATAGGAGCAAGCCACCTGAGAACTGGCTGAGATTCAGAGCTTGCACGAAATAAAAATACTGTATGTTTTCAGTCCCACTATTTAAAAAATGTGCTTGCTCTGTAATCCTCCACCAGTGGCATTCCATACACTCCCTAAGTCTACAAAAACGACGAGGCCCTGGTCACACTCTACCGGGGAAATGCAAATGCAGCCATATTAACCGACCACAAATTGAGGTTAAAACAATCCTCACCTGGGAAGTGCCTTCAGTCCTGTCCTTTGGGATCAGGCTCCACACAGGTGTCCTACTCCAAATGACAATAATGTGACAAGGACGCTCCGAGGCACGGTGAAGATGCCAACACCCTGTGTAGAGGTGGAGATGTTACAGCGACAACTGCTGACTTTGGAACTGGGGAACTAGGTTTGAGTCCTGGCATCGACTGAACATCCTGTGGTTCTGGGCAAATCTCGTAGTCTCCCCTTGGAGAACACCGCCTCAGCTCTCTGCTTCTTGGGAACCCGATACCTTTCACAACCTTCATACACAAACACACAGCATTATTCCGGCTACTGGAAGCATAGCTAATATTTAAAATCGCTCACCACCAACATTCAGCAGGCCAAAATAGGTTACAAAGTCTCGTGATAATAGTGCCTGGGACAACACATGACCCCTGGGCATCCAGTTCGTCAGTCCGGGCACCACTGTAATGTAGGACATGCATCTGTAGATGGTACTGGACTGGCTGTAGAGTTACAGGTGGAGCTCTGAGGCTGGCATGCCCTGTGGGCTTAGAGCAGGGCGCTGCATCACAGGGAAGAAGAGGAATGTCTGTCTGGAGGTGGGGCTGCAACCCCAGGGATGGACTGCTTCATCAGTCACAAAGTGATCCTCTGCGGTACTCTTGGATACTGGTCCAAATGTGCAGTACACTTCAAACAAGCAATGGCCCAAGAGGGCTGACCCAAACCTCCTCTCATTTAATGGTAGTGACAAAAGAATTTCAGAATGCTGAATAAAAGTAAACCAAATTTTACAGACATGTTGTGATTGACAGTTTGGTTTTGTTTGAGATATTTTCGTTCAGCCATCTCTGAGTCATTAACACAAATCAAATACTCAGTACATAGGCACCAATATATTTATGTACTTTGGAGCTTAACCATTGCTATTGCAAACAGGACAGGAAGCAGATATCAGCTGTTCTCTAAGGAAAGGGTGAAGGAAGTACGAGTCAAGAAATAGAGGACCACCTTGTGTTTTCAATTTCAATTCAGAGTGCTGAAAATATAAAAACGTGATTGGGATATAGTATGGCTTGAAAATGAAAACCACGAAAAAAAAAATTGCTAAGGGCAATTTAGGGTTTCCTTTGTTCTTCTTTGAAATTTGCATACCATAACTCGTGACCCCATGCCTCAGTTCTTATGACCTCACCATTGTTTTTAGGGATGACCTCTCAAAACACCCCAAATAAATCACTGAAAAATCTTTAAGGGTAAGTTATTTTTTCTTTTGCTCAGAAGACAATAATGACAACAGTCTCATTTTTAGGTCTCGCCTAGCGTTGCAGCACATGCGATGTCGCTCTTTGAGATCTATTGTAATTGAGGGGATTTTTGGAAGTGGAGTGGAAGCTCTGCCCATCCTTTCTATTGGCCGGCGTCATCCTCTATGGTAAACGCTAGCCTCCGATTGAAAGTGAGGCTTTTTGGTGACCTCCCTGTCTCCTTTAGGCCCGCCACCCGGACTGGATAGTTTGCTTGCGGCTTGAGACTGTCTCCTTTAATTAGTGGGTGAGCACTTATTTTTTACATTGGCGCAATTGCGACGGCTTGTTTGTAGGAGCCTCTTAGATCTTCTTGCCGCTTTCACTTCCGCACAGCAGCCAGCAAGTGAGGGGTCAGACACAGGACACCCATGTTAAGACTTTTAGATGCTTCTCACGGAGGCCGGCTAAGGCTTTGCAACTTTTGTATCCACCGCAGTCCGAAGCGGTGGTGGGAAAGGGCAAGTGCCCGGCGAGCTCGCTCACACAGAGCCGGCCCTGTGCTCCGCAGGCCCAGCATCTGGGCAAGGCAGCACCTCTCTGGGGCAGCAGTGACTGCACGCATGCACCTGCTCGACGCCGGTTCTGCCACGGTCTGCTAAGTCACCATTTCCAGTCTTCAGAGGGAAGATCAGTCCTGCTGCCACGTTTACGTGATCTCTCTGCGGAGCTGTATAGATATGTATCTATCCAAATATATATAATATATATATATATATATATATATATATATATATATATATATATACATATACTTTTACAGTATACACACCACTGAGGAGGAAGCTTTTAATACCACAACTTCTCTTGTGGAAGTATGTTCAAAGCGTGCTAAGGTAAGGGTGGCAATACTGAATGGGTGAAAAAATAAACTACAAAGAGAAGATGTGCTTCACCGTCTTGTGTTGTCGACTTTGGAACAGGTATGAGTCTCGGCTTAACATTCTGCGAAGCTGGGCAGATCACGAACACAAGTGTTCTCTTTCAACCTGTAATGTAATCAAGTTCTGTTGTAAAGTGCTCTAACTCTCAGGGTCAGGTTCGTGCTATATAAAAATAAGAATTCACAATAGGATGTTTTGTAGAAGCCCGCCCATGGGGTTATCGAACATCACACTGGCTATTGATCCCAATTTGTACGTCTTTCTTTTACCGCCTTCGTTTCCTATCTCACACGAGCGGGTTCCTTTCACTTAGTCGCAGTTTACTAGTATTTATCTTCAGCTACAATTCCAGCTTTTTCTTGTTCTGGGGTCTATGTATGAATTGAGCTATTGTCCCCCAAAAATGGGTACCGGTGTCCACCACCTGTCACCACCGGCACAAATTAAGCACTGGTCTGTTTTCGACTCAATCACACCTGGAGTTTTCTGGTAGGAATATGTTTCACCATATCGTGTACTTTTCTCCTGTGCATGGGTACCTGGTGGGAACAGGTAATAGTAACACCTTCTCTTAAAAATACAATGGGGAAAGGCGTGCAGTTTACAACGCCCTGCTTGCGAATCCCCACTCCCTCGCGAACCCCTGTACGGATTCACGGATCGGGCATTCAAGTACTTGGGACACCCTCGCCCCAATAATATCAGTGGCTTTCACCTTCAGTCCCACACACATTGCACCTACTCCAAGCTACGCTCGCACAGACGGTAGAAGTGCGCTGAAAGCACGAGACAAAAGACAACAGGTCCGCTGCTGTGAATGGCATTCTGTATTTTTTTTTTAATTAATGGTGCTTTTCCATACCATGCCACGTATGTCCTTTCGGGTATTTCAGGGAGCTTGATGGAATACAAAAGATGGCACCTCGAAAGTGGTCAACTCCTTATTTTCACCAAATAAACATTATCAAACGTGAAAAAATTGAAAATTTCAGGGATCTATAGTCAGTGTTTTGACTTGAGTGCACCTGCTGACATCTACCAGTCGTTACTGGTCGCTTCTGCAATGTTTTACAGGCAGCAATGTACAAAGGGGTGTACTTGTGTGCGCATGAAGTGCTATGCCACATGTCTGCATGCGCCCCATACGAACCAGGGAGACACAGCTGTAGCATCGTGCTACAATAACTACAGACACACGTGGCTGTTATAACTGGAGCTTTATTACATACTTGTTACTCCTGCCCTATCCTAACTGACCCTTTCCTGTGTCTGCTCCTCCTCTTCCTCTGGCCCCCTAGCTCCGCCCACTCCCAACTACTGGTGTGCTGACTTCACAACATCTCCCCCCTTTGTAACAAAACAAACAAACATACTGACTTCTCAGTCCATCTCCACTATCAGTCTCTGGGGTGGACGTATGTCGTGATGAGTGTTCGCCAATAGTTCGTCTTTGAATAGACAAGCTCTGTTGCTGATGTCTGGAGGGATGGGGCCTTGAGTGTCTGAGGTGCCTATGGTGAGCTCAGTTTGATATCGGCAGTCTGTCCTCCATCTTGACTCTTGCTCACGTGACGCTCGTCCTCTTTTCCACGGGGATGTTACTCTAGTTCCCTTCCAAGTATCTGCCTGTATTTTTGCTTCATTTTGCCTTGTCAGGTCGAGACCAACACTGTCTTCCTGCTTCGAGTCTGGGATGCTAGCCGGTGGGGTATGACCTGGGGAGGCCATCTTGGTATGACTCGGAGATTGATTGGTTGCCTCGGGTTGCTTCTCCCACTCCTGCTCGCGCCTAGACCAGGCAAGCCTTGGAACCGGGTGGGTAGTTGTGTGTTTCGTTCTTATCCGATGATGACTTGGCTCTCCTGGCGTGTCCGACTTCCTTTGCAGATCGACTGGTTGGTCCGTCTTTATTTGAGTGCTACTGGCCACGATATCTGTTTCCATTTTGTAGGCCCAGGACCAGGACCTTCGAGTCAACCTTGCTGCCCCTACCCGGGGTGACGGTGTAGTCTTTGCGTCGCGATGCACCTGTGCTCGATGTGGCAGGTTGTCTGGTGGAGTGATCGAGTGTGCATTGACATTGGTGTTAGACACGTTGCTCTTGACGGGAAAAGTGTCCCTTGGTTCGCTGATGTGTTCAGGTGCTTGGCGCCATGGCCGTTGTCGGGACCCCGACTCTGTCGACTCAACGGATCGGACCGAGATGCTATCTGAGTCAGAGGGGTCCTCCCTCACTTCCCGCTGAGAATGTTTCTTTAAGAATGTTGCGTGTGGTCGTTGTCGGGACCACGATTCTCCCGACTCAAAGGATCGGACCGACATGCTCTCTGAATCAGAGGGGTGCTCCGTTAGTCTCCTCTGTGAGTGTCCCTTTGGGAATGTCTTACCAGGTGGTCTTCGGACCCGGGTAGTCCGTGACGAGCTGCTTTCCGTCTCGGAATTGCCTTTGCACAGCTTCTCCGTGTGTCTTTGTCGTAACATCTTCAATGTTGTCTCATTTGGGAGATTGTTTGAAGATTCCGTGCCTGTTCTTTGTGCTTGATCCCAGGCGTTTGCCTCTTCGTTCTTCTCGCCTGATGTTACCCATCCACGCTCTGTTTCTACGTTGTCGCGGGGCCCAGGGATGCTTTGAGGCCCATGACTGCATGGATCTTTTCTTGCTTGTTGTTGTTGTTGTGCGGGACCAGTCCGTCTTGTGTGATCTGGTTCTCCTCTCCAATTGTTTGGTGATCTAGTGTCTCTGATCTGTTGGTGGTGCATCCTTCTGCCAGCTGTTTCCTCGGACTCATCTTCGCTCCTTGGTGATTGATGTTCCGGCGTCGATTTCCTATGTTGATCACTGCAGCTCCTTCTTCTATGGTTTGTCTTTCTCCCCCACTGGTTGTGCAGAATGTCATTTTGTCCAGGAGTGCAATCTGTCCCACTGGACGCTCCCTCTTTATCAGAGTAACGTGTGTTATGCGGTGACTGACTTCTTGAGGGACTCCTGGAGGATGGATGATTCCGGGGAGTTGTTCTTTGGATGGTTGACTCTGAGTATTCTTTGGTTCTCTCTGAGTGGCCGGACGCTGAGTAATCTGACTCTGAGTATTCCTTTTCACTGTGCCTCCTCCGCTGTCTCTTTTGTCTTTTCTCTGGTCTGCCCTCTCTCTCTCTCTTTTTGTGTTTGTTGGAATTCTGGGTTCTCTCTTCCCAGGTATTTCGAAGTTTTGTACTCAGATGCACATCCCTCAATTTGCCTCTTGTTTGGACTTGCATCCCAATTTCAGCTTTCTTGATGATTTCTTTTAGCGACCAATGTCCTCTCAGTATTTTGTGTCTTGTTTCGGGGTTTTCACAACCTTCAATTATTCGGAGCCGAACAGCATCCTCATTCGTAAACGTGTTGAAATGGCAGCCTTGAACCAGACTTTGCAACCGAATGATGAAATGCGGCAATGGTTCGCCTGGTTCCTGCTGTGCTGTGTTGAAGACCATGCGATTATGATCCACCTCTGCCTGTGCATTGAGATGGGCATAGAGTTCCTCTTGGAGTCTATCATAAGTGTCTGCTTCTTCCTTGGAAAATGTTCTAATTGGGCATCGGCCCCCGGGACCCACCAGATGGAGGAGTAACACTAGACATTTTCTTTCTCTTTGCTCACCGTTGGCTTTCAAGAAATCGTCCAGTGCTTCCAGCCACCAGTGCCGTTTGAGGCCCTGAATCCAATCGTCACTCCGTGCCACTGGGGGCGATACTTCAAGATGTGGATTGAAACATTGAGTTATGTCTCCTCCCGCCCTGAGAGGAGGTCCTGATCGGTCGTAGAAGCGGGGCATTGTGCTGTCCACTTTTCCTCGGGTTTCAGGTGCTTCAGTTTGTGTTCTAGCTTGAGCTTGCTCACTAGTCCTTCCTTCAGTGCACTCGCGTTCGGTCAACATTGCACCCCTGAACTTGTCCATGGTTGGTGACAATGTTGGATTTCACTTGCTTGTTGTGTGTTCATTGGCTACCCCACACGTGCATTGGCTCGTGCTCGTTGCTGATTCCGTTGTAATTACTTATGCTTTGTCCTTGTTTATGTTTGTTTGTTGCTTCCTCTATTTGATGGACGCGCGTTACTTCATGACATTCGCCACTGCACATTCGCTTGCGTATCTCACTGTTCGCGTTTCCACCCGTGCTGATCTTTGTTTTGTCAATGCTCGTTCGTTGAGTCACTCTTGTGGTTGCTCGTGCTTGTTGATTGATATACTCTCGTGTTAGCATGTGCTTATTCTGTTTGGTTGCCAAGACTTGTGCAGTGTTGTCCACGTGCCGTTGTCCCCGCTTACTTCTTTGCATTTACCAGCGCTTGTTTAGTTGCACACACCAAGGCTTGTTGACTTGCACGTACCAACGCGTGATTGTTTGCATGCACCAGTGCTTGTTTACTTGTCTTCGCCAGTGTTTGTTTGGTCATTGCCAATTGTTTGCATGCACCAGTGCTTGTTTACTTGTCTTCGCCAGTGTTTGTTTGGTCATTGCCAGTGCTTGTTTCCGTTTGTCCAACGTTTGTTGACTTACATGTGTCAATGCTTGTTGATTGGCACGTAACAATGTTTGTCTACTCGCATGTATCACTGCTTGTTTGTTTGCATGTATCAATGCTTGTTCACTCTTGGCCAATACTTGTCCTTGCAGGCACCAATGCTTGTTGACTTCCCTTTACCAATGCTTGTATGGCCTTCGCCAGTGCTTGTTTGTGTGTCTATATCAATGCTTGTTTCCAGACACTGCTTGCCTGACTCCAATATGGCCGCTTCTAGTTCTCACACAGGGGATGTCCGTGACTGCCTGACTTAAAGATGGCCGCCGGGCTTGAAATCTCGTGTCTCCCGAGATTTGGATCCCTCTATTGACTTTCAGCAATCTGGTACCGGCAGGCTTCAGGCACTCACCGGGCACATGAGGTCCACGCCGGATGCTGGGATCTTTGTTCCTCGCAGCGCTCAGGATCTCCTCACATCAGGTAGGACCGGGGTGGGCTCCCGCCTTACTTTGCAGGGTCTTCGCGCTCCTTCAGCGGGGCCCTGCCAAAGCTCACGCATCGGGGGTGAGGTTCTCCAACGTCGGACCTCACCCGGCCTCAAATTTCAGCGCGCTCAGCAGCGCTTAACAGTAGACCTTCGTGGGGCGATCCACCCCAGGATTCACTCTTCTCTGGCCACTACGGACATTAGGTGAGAGCGGGGTGGGCTCCCGGCTCGCCTCCACAGTTCCCGCTCTTCTTCGTCGAAGACCTCCTAAACCTCACGCATCGGGCGTGAGGTTTTTCCGATGTCCGATGTCGCCGGGGCTCGGATTTCGGCGCTCTCGGCAGCGCTTGCTGGCGGCACGTCGTGGACGCCGTCCACACCTCTGGGGCACTTTTCCTACCTCTCTGGGCACTTCACAGGGTCGGAGTGGGCTCCCGATCCCTGCACACACACAGGCTCTTCACACCGGGCACACGCTTCCAGCGTGAGGCGATTCTTTAGCGCGACGGACTGCTTTGTCTTCAGGCAGTTTGGCGCTCGTGTCTTCGACCCCTCTGCTCCCTCACAGGCCTTGGGGTCACTCTTGACGGCTGTTGGCCTTGATCTCCAGGCGGCAACGCGGTCCCATTCAGCAGCGTTTTCAAAGCTGCAAGCTGCTCGGGACAGGGCGTCTTTGTAGGGCTTTGTGCACAGTGGGGCTTGCTTCATCCCACCTTCGTCGCCAGCTGTAGCATCGTGCTACAATAACTACAGACACACGTGGCTGTTATAACTGGAGCTTTATTACATACTTGTTACTCCTGCCCTATCCTAACTGACCCTTTCCTGTGTCTGCTCCTCCTCTTCCTCTGGCCCCCTAGCTCCGCCCACTCCCAACTACTGGTGTGCTGACTTCACAACAACAGCCAAAGGCCACATCTGCCTGTTAGTTCTTGGTCACTTTTGCGTTTACTGTCTGGTATGTGACTTCTAAGATCTCCATGCACGTTCACTTTACCAACCAGAGGCGCTTTATTTTTCCATATCTAACTTCTTAGACTTTCATGGCGCTTTCGCTTTAACAGCCCGTGGCCCTTTATTCTACGGTATGTGACTTCTTACATTTTTTTGGCACTTCCGTTTTAGCACATCACTGCACTTTACACTACTGTACTCCAAAGAAATGTCTACTTCTTACTCCTATAGACAGTACTACAGCTGCTTCTTTTGTCCTACTGTAATTCCACATTATTGCTACTCTAGGTATTGCTGCAGCTGCTGCTCTCAAAAGTCAACTATTCATTCCACAGTGAACACTACAGCTACCTACTCCTCTCGCCACCATCAGTAATTCCTACATACCAGTTGTAAATTCACAAACTTAGTCCACTAGAAAGTGCTGCAGCTATGTCTCTTTACATAAATTCACTAGAGAACAAATACAAACATATTAAGAAGATATTGTAATTACAATGCCAATAGCTCTAACTCTAACAAGTGTGAGACCTGTTGCATTGCAATTGCTTGTTCATTGTGGAGGTCGAATTTGCCCTACTGGGAGGGAGGGAGGGAGGGGGGGCGGGAGGAGGAGAGAGAGAGAGAGATAGAGAGAGAGAGAGAGAGAGAGAGAGATAACTTTGGTGTCGTTTGACTGATCTCCAAAAAACTTTTCCAAAAAAGTGTTACTTTTTTACTAGTTTGTGTGTGAAAATTTCAGGGGGGATCTGTCAAGTGGAGTCTGAGAACAAGGAGGGTCCAGGGATAAGTTTACTCAAATCATTTTTCCATAGGAACTTTAGACACATCTACAGCCCACACAGCTGAACAGATTTACACCAAATTTGGCAGAAAGTTAGACACCTGCTTTATGTGATTTGGTGTAAATCTGTTCAGTAGTTTTTTAATGCTCGAAAACTGTGTACATTTAATAGGCTCTCATGCTTCTTACAAACCCCCCGACTCCACTCCACCCCGGGGGGTTTAAAAACCCCTGGGGAGGGCAGGAGCAACACACACTATTGATTTTGGGGAGGTGGACATGTCTTCTGTGATGCCCCAGGGATCCCATCCCTGCAGCTAAGATATAAAAAGTGGAGAGGGGCCGTATGGTAACAAAATATTTCTTTATGCAAAAAAAGCTTTGAAATTAATTGGAAAAAAAAGGTTAAAAATATGTTATAGTTAGGCCACAATTTCAGTGATAATGTAACATTTTAAACTTCTAAACCACTGAAATTCACCAGATATAGGGGTCCATTAGGATGGCGGACGGATCGCCACCGCCATGCAGGCGATGGCGATCCGTCTGCCATCTTTGCCCGTCCGCCACCTTTCTTCCCCCTCCATATTACAATGGCAGGGGGATCGCGGCGGAGGGGAAGTCCGTCCGCTGCTTTTCCGCCGCGGTCGCCTTGCGACCGCGACGGAAAAGGCCTGATATGGTGGAGGTGTCTATCAGACACCGCCAGCCATATTAGGATGGCCTGGGAGGAATGCCTTTCCGTGGCGGCAATGCCACCACGAAAAGGCATACGGTTCCTGCTTTGGGGGCCCGTTGCGGGCACCCAGGGTGAAGGGGGGTGGGGGGTGCACATGGGGGTTACCTATGGTACCCCCCTGCGTTTCACAGCACAACATGGCAGGCACCGCGCGGTGCCTGTCATGTTGTGCTGTGAAACAAACAACAAGCATTTATCACATTGCGGCGGCCGGTGCTTTAAGCACCGTCCGCCGCAATGTTAAAAATGCGGGATGCACCCACCACTGTGGGGGGTGCATTCTAATTGGGGGCACGGTTTCTCTGCCCTTGTGGCGGCGGTACCTGCCCCCGACAGGATGGCGGACGGACTTTGTCCGTCCGCCATCATAATGGACCCCATAGTTAGCAATAATTCATGCCATAAGGTAACTAACTTGCGCCCTCACCTTGCACTGCTAAATACCCCACATATGGGAGGCGCTAGGGGGTGCACAGCGGGATGGCTGAGTAAAAACGCAGCTCCGCCGGACGGCTTGGATAACGCTGTCTGAGCCGGTCGAAATCCCCCCCCACCGCCGTAAACCGAAGATTAAGCGGTATGAATGCACCCAGCACCAGATGCAGCGCTTGTGGTGACCACTTCATCGAGTTTCATGCCAAAAGACAGCGCTGCAAGCGGGAGTGATCGGAGCGAGTTAACAAGATGGCGGACACCGCTGCGAGGAACAGTTAGACCATCAAGGAACTGAGCGCCCTGGACCCCATAGGCAGATTATAACAGCAGACTTAAGGTAGAGGACATCAGCACGGCGGATGACTGGGGGAATTATACAGTAAGGAGCGTACAAGAAATAATGTTTAAAACGCTGCCCGGCTCCTTTAAGAGACTCCGGTCTCTAGAACACAAAATGGCGGCGCCCATCGGGATTGTGCAAGCCGAGGCTGTTTGACCCGGAGATAGCGCTGTACAGGACTGTCTGCGATGTTAAACAGGGTCTAAAATTAACGCGCTGCTGGCCGAGGGTTGCTCGCAGGGATTGGAGCAGCCTGGGCACATCTGAGGTGCGGAGCTTCACTGCAACTAACGCTTTTGGGGATAAGGGTGCGCAGACGCGGGAAGATCGGCCCCTGAATTGCTTACGGGCCCAGAGACTGTGATGTGCTGATCGCCATGGGAGCAACACCGCTCCAGATACTTCTGCCTCTGCTTTAGGTACGAGCTGTTTCCCGGTTCTGGATGATGTGACTGCGCGATAACGGTGGGCTGCCAGCCGAATTTCGAATACTGCAAGCACAGACAGGCCACGTAAGCACACGTGTGCTGCTGCCCACTGCCTAGTGTGACCGCCGAAGCAGGTAACGGATGTAAACATGGATAAGTTGGTGATGAGGGCGGAGGGACACTTCTCCTCGTGATGTTGCCGCCATTACCACAGGCAGGAGCCAGTTAAGCATCGGTGGATACACGCACCTGCTGCCACCCACACGTAAATGAACAGATCCACTGCCCCACCTTTGGCAGGTGGCATTAAACATAGCAAAAGAGACGAACACCCTGCCAGGAGCGGTATAATGAGGCAGCTGTCATAAAGAGGTCTATCGCCGCACCAGCACACGATCAGCAACCCCGAGAGGTTACGACCCACAGTGACATTTTACATATGGAAAAGGCGCGCTACTAGGAGACACAACCGCCCTGCTAGACCCGCGTCGTTGCACTCGTGCTACAGCGCAGAGGTGATTCCACGCCAAGAAACCATCCAACCGTGCCAAGAATTACGCTCACTATGGACTACCGATCAACTGGGGGATAAAAACGCGAAGGAGAGAACTGGCGAACCTTTTGACTGAGGTGTGCCCCACGATTGCCGCAAGGGGACCGAAGGCAGCGGCGGCAGTTAGAACCACCAGATTCACGCGACAATCGACGGACAAGCAACCGTCTGAGGCTCTTACAATGGGAAAGCCAGATAAACAACAACAAAAGATTTCCTTTGAGAATAAAAAAACGCCAAAAATCACCGAACAATCGCCTGAGGGAGAAGGGGCACCGACGATGGAAGCTACCTCAAACATGGAAAAGATACTACTGTCAATACAGGCGAATGTCCAGGATATCAACGGTAAACTGGATAACCTAACATGTAGAATGGACGGGATGTCCGACAAGCTCGAGAAACATGGTGAACGACTGGAAACTGCCGAAGCCAGGATATCATCGGTGGAGGATGAGGCGCATGCTACGACCAGCAAATGTACTGGCATGGAACGCGTCCTAGAAGTGATCAAAGCAAAGGAGGAAGAGTTGGAAGCTCGCTCCAGAAGAAATAATGTACGCATCACGGGCCTACCAGAGTCGACCAACACGGGCAAGATGGAGGTCTACATAGAACAATTGTGCAGAGACATTTTTGGTACGGAGGCCCTATCCCAAATTTTTATTGTCGAAAGAGCCCACAGATCCCTTGCGCCCAGGCCAAGACCGGGAGCGTCGCCACGCCCAATCGTAGCAAGAATCCTAAATTACCGTGACAGAGACACTATTTTGCGCCTGGCGAGTGAGAAAGGGAAGATCACGCATCAAGGCAACACTTTAGAGTTCTACCCAGATCAGACAATAGCTGTTCAACAAGCGAGGAAGGAATTTGCATCAGTAAAGTCAAAACTGAGAGAACTCAACGTGGGATATTCCATGCTGTATCCGGCGAGACTACGAGTCACATGGGAGGACAAAGCAGTGGTGCTACAGTCCCCAAAGGCAGCTCAAGAATTCGTGAAGAAGGTGGTACAGCACAACAAACAGCGAACACGAGATGATCACCACACGGACTCAGACGGTACTGAGTCAGAGAGGGAGTAGACCTCAACGAACTTATGGTAAAACTTAACTTCTTTCTATCCCATGATGTACTGCACACACGGTCCTGTGGGGCCGCGGAGGTGGAGGGTCGATACTCCCTTTGATAGGAACGGGCCCAACCTTGAGACTCACTTGGATGACAATAACTGCGTTCTAACACCATGGCCTGAGACCTAGATTGAGATGACTGAGGGGCAGGATCATACAGCCTACGCAGACCAAAAACTATGTGTTGGTGGGTAATGAGAGACATGCTGCGTGGAAGGGGGCCCTGGAACGTGAGACAATCGTGCAATGCACTAACTATAGACACACTTCTTGGGCTGAAAGGCTGTGTGTACTCCTAAACTGAGGCTATTATTGACGTTGCACGTTCTTATCCACCCCGCGGCCCTCACTGCATGGAGCAGCACGGTCGAGTACAGGACAGCACATATGCGATGCTTTAGGGTCAGGAGATGGGGCAGAGTTTTCTTTGACACAAACATAGAATGGGTATGGATGTTTAATGTGTACGGTCTAAGTGCAATACTAAGAGGAGTAATAACGACACGCCTATGACTGGCATGTACTGCGAGAACGTCACTGCAAAACGACCTCACAAAAGAAGGGTTGCATCACATCGATCCATTGATTTAATGATGACAGCATTGTTCGATAGGTTGCGGTGGGAGGGGGGGGGATCGCAGGGACATGTCCAACAAACATGGTTGAATAAATTTGTAGTAGAGCCGTCCACACCCATTTGATTGGGCGCTGAGTTGTGCCCCAGGCGGACCTCCCAAGGGTACTCCCCACAACAGTTTGTTCTAACTTGCTTTAGTTTATGGGTATCTACTCCAAGGGTAAATGGCTTCGGCAGGTTTGGGTTGCTGGAGTGGGCGGGGGGTTGAAGGGTAAGGGTAAAGTTCATGTTCAGAGACCAATCGCTATTGAAGTTGTTGTGATAATTAACATGATATGGCGGGGTAATGTCGGGCTCATTGACACTGAGAGCACTATCATGCTGAGAATGGACTACCAATCGTTAATTTATGGGATGCCATGGCCTAATAGATGACCCAAGACACGACAGATGCAGACAGAACACACCTAAAATTTCTAACGTGGAATATTAGAGGTTTCACGCAATCACGTAAAATCAGACAAGTGTTCGCCTATTTGAGTAGATGGAATATTGACATAGCCATACTACAGGAGACTCATATTGCACCAAATACACAGCAACACATAGGTAAACGCTGGGCCGAAGCGACTTACGCTGCCACATACTCATCGTATTCAAGAGGGGTGATCACCCTGGTCAGGAAAGGGGTGAACTTTAAAATACATAGAGTGATACAGGACCCTAATGGGAGATATGTAGTGGTTTCCGGCACTTTAAGAGGACAAAGCTTAACGCTTCTAAATGTATATGGTCCAAATATAGACTCGCCAGACTTCTTTCAGGAAATATGGGGGCATTTACAAACGTTCACTAACACCAATATTATATGTGGGGGAGACTGGAATGTAACAATGACTGATGGGGTCGATCGATCCATACATTCTGTTGAACAACATAGACAAGCAAGGACCAAACTGATGCATATGCTACAAGACATCTCACTAACAGACATATGGCGGCAGAGGAACATAGATACGCCGGGAGCCACTCACATATTAGCGATACACAATAGCTGGTCACGCCTAGACTACTGGCTGGGCACTAATAACATTGCCTTATGGACGTCACGTGTGAGCGTATTACCACGCACCTTATCGGATCATAACCCAGTACTGCTACAACTGACGATTCCACAATACACTCCACCTCCATTCCACTGGCGGTTCAAGTCACGTGCACTTACTGACACTGTCTATGACGACACTATTAAAAAAGCGATCAAAGAATATTTTCACATAAACGAGCCGGTGGTGGATGACCCGGTGCTTCTGTGGGAGGCTTTAAAGGCCACTATACGGGGGGTCTGTATGACAACTACCATTGGCATACTAAAAGACATCCAACACCAGATAAAGCGATGTGAAAGACGCATGAGAGAGCTTGAGACAGCGTTCGAAGCTACGCAAGATACCGTCTTGCTTGCTGAGCTGCGACAGGTACATTCAGAGCATCAAACGTTCATTGGAGATGAAATTAAATATCTAGACCGAAAACACACCGCTAGGACATTTGGAGAGGGTGGTAGACCAGGCAAGGTGCTAGCACATAAAATATGCGAGGGCAAGAGTCACTCGGCTGTGCTACGGATCCAATCAGACGATGGCAAGATACACACACAAGCTGAGGGCATATTGAACAGCTTTGCAGACGCATATACGTCATTATATAAATCACAACCGACTGCATCCGGGGAAGAAATTTTTCACTATTTAGATGATGTAGCAATCGGGTGGCTATCGGACGGACATAGAGACTACTTAGCGATGCCAATCTCAATAGAAGAAGTATCAGAAGTAATTAAGACCCTCCCCAACGGTAAAGCGCCTGGCCCGGATGGGTACACCAATGAATTCTACAAACAATATGTAGATCTTCTTGCTCCGCACATAGTAGACATGTTTGGGGCAGCGTTCGACCAGAAAGAGCTACCTCCCACACTTCGTGAGGCGGTGATAATAGCTCTTCTCAAACCCTCCAAAGACCTGGAAAAATGCGACTCCTATAGACCGCTGTCACTCATCAACACTGACTCTAAAATACTAGCGAAACTACTGGCAGTTCGCCTAACCCCATTGATGACGAAATTAGTTCTCCTGGACCAGGCAGGGTTCAGCCCCACACGATCAACGTCACACAACACTCGAGCACTATTTGCTTTATCACACTACTTACAGCCCACTACAAAGGCGGCAGCGGTTTTACTCGCCGCCGCCAAGGCGTTTGATTCCATAGAATGGCGATACCTGATTGCTGTGTTGCAGAGGATGGGCTTTCCTAAACGGTTTATCCAATGGGTGACGTTAATCTACACCAACCCATGTGCTAGGGTGCGTATAAATGGGTATGTCTCTAACACTTTTGCAATTGAACGAGGCACCAGACAAGGGTGCCCACTATCACCCTTGCTGTTCGCTCTTGCGCTCGAGCCCTTAGCTTGCATGATTAGACAAAACTTCAAAGCATCGGCCCTCCGTTTTACTTCAAGACCTCTTCACATATCTCTATATGCGGACGATATGCTCTTATATGTCCGCGACCCAGATACACATTTAAATGAACTACTGAGAGAATATATCAAATTTGGAGGACATTCGGGGCTAGCTATAAACTGGACTAAGTCTTCAATTATCCCACTCACGGACACGACGACCCCGTTTGCGACGGAATACCCGTTAGAATGGCAAAGCGAGCCCACACGCTACTTAGGGGTGATGTATCACAGAGACCCGGTGGAGGTAATTAGATGAAACTCTGGTGCAGTAATTTCCAAACTGGAGGATAAGGTACAAAGATGGATTCAATTACCATTGTCCCTTGCAGATCGCATTGCGATTGTCAAAATGAACATGTTGCCTAAACTGCTGTACCTTTTTAAAAATATCCCCATTAAGCCCCCTGCAGAAGTATTTCGCCGTATAAAAACGTTGGTGTTGAAACTCATATGGGCAGGCAAACAAGCCCGCATCGACCTCCAGACGCTTAGTCTTCCCTATGTGCGCGGAGGTTTCGGAGTACCAGATTTTCTGCTATATTTCTTGTGCGCACAGGCGCAATATGCTGCCTATTGGTACCACGAAATACCATATCTCACCCATACCGCCATCGAAAGGGATGACACTGCACCAGTCCCACTGACAGCAGTTATATCCCACACTAGACAACCACTGCATGCACAAGACATCAACTCAGTAGATGTGACGGTTAGAGCCTGGCAAAAAGTAGCTCAATTAGCACATAAAACACCGCTATATGAACCTTCAATGCCACTGCATCACCATCAGGCACTATCAGTAACTGGGGAGAAAGTGGGCATGACGTTGTTGAAGAGGGCAGGAATTGACAAAATGGGAGATCTATTTAACGAGGGCAAATTTCTGGAAGCTACAGACCTTACATATATTCAGAACAAATCACCTATGTTTCACTTCACATATCACAGATTGAAAAGTGCTTTAAAAGAATTATACCCTTCATTCCCTACTGAGCCTGATAGCCTGAACACACTGCAAATGGTTATTACAACAGCAGACACGGCGCACTTGGTATCCAGACTTTACTCCAAGGCACAGGAGGAAATACCGCACGACACGGGGAAAGCCAAAACACGATGGGACAGGGTATTACTAGAACCTCTGACAGATCAAGAATGGGAGCAAGCATGCGCACTAACGCAGATACTCACCCCGAATGGTAACCTTAGAATCAGTCATTATAAATTCCTCCACCAAACATATTATACACCCGCATGGATGAGCAAATTTGGTGGTCAAATGGAGGACAGATGCAGGAAATGCGGTATAGATGGCGCAGATTTTTCACACTTAGCATGGAGCTGCATAAAAGTACAGGACTATTGGGTAGAAGTAAGCAGAACCCTCTCCGTTATGCTGGGTACTGAAGCTGACTGCACGATACAGGTTTGCCTATTGGGGCTAGTACCACACCTTAAATCCACTAGACGAAAGTTTTGTGCGGTTTCGCTACTATTGGCCAAAAGGCAGGTTGCACAATGCTGGCACAGTAGAAAAGTGCCTAAGTTGTCCAGATGTATGCAAGATATGTCCAGCTGCAGAGATAAGCTTATAACGTATGAGGAAGATTTGCCAGCGAAATCCAGACTTAAAGACTTTTGGTGCTATCTTACAGATTATTTGCTCACATTGAATGATGAAGACGTGGGGGATCGTAAGGCCTGATTATCTAATTGATATCTATTCTTGTGTTGATAAGATGCCTGATAGGTTCCGCTGTACCACGAAACTGTTACTATTTATCAATCCACACGGATTGTAGACTAAGATGTATGGATTGCAACGCGTATTATGGTTAGGTCTCTAAGTTTCAGGTTATGATTAGTTTAGTTAATTTAAGAAAAAAAGAAGTGCAAAACGCAAGACCACTATTGCAATATTGTTATATAAACGGCGACATCATCGACAACGCAAACGACCAACGTCAGCATTCATATAGAAATGTATATTAATCCTGAGTCGAGACAGTGTTGGTTTGAGGCCGGGCCCAGGGTTGGAGGTCAATAATGATGTACTTTTGTGAAAGATCTATAAAGGTTTTGCAAAAAAAAAAAAATACCCCACATATTACATCACTCAAGACATCTTCTATGACATTATTGATATTATCACTGCAACATTTTCAATGAAATTATTGATGAGGTAACAGTGCATGATGGGGACTCGAGTTAAAGTTACCTTAGGGCACACATTATAGTTATCAGAGATATATTAACTGGTGAATTCCAGTGGTTTTGTGTGTTTAAAACATTACATTGTCACTGAAATTGTCAGATTTATATTTCTGTTTTAAAAATTACACTTTTAGAAAGTTGTCATTTTCCTGCCAAAAGGGGCCTTTCTGCCAGTGTCCATTGTCACCGGACCGCTGATAGTTGCGTTGTGGTGAGATGTGGATTGCTCCCTGAATGTGGGCAAAGGTCTTGGGTATGGAGAGGTGTTTTCCGTCCTTCAGCCAGATAGCCTGGGGGTGTGTCCAGTCCTTTACTGAGCTTCCAAAGATGTCTACCCTGGCACTGGTAGATGTAGCTCTCACCTCAGTCTGCCTCCAGTTTGTGTTGATAGTCAGCTCAGCTCCAAGAGGAGAGCTGCCCCAGACTGGGTTGGAGTGACCACAAGCGAGGGTTTGCCCATTTTCATTGCCACATCTCTGGGTGGGCACAGGGAGCTCTAATCATGGGAAGAAAGGTTCTTCCATGTTGGATTTAGGTTAGAAGGGGTACTATGGATAGTTTACCGGAAAAATCAGAGGGAGTGCTCCAAAAGTGGGTATGGTCACCCCTGGGACCTTTTACCACATTGGTTAGGGAGTGGCAAGGAACTTTGACCACCCAAATGCGGACACTGGGCATAAATATGGCATCCACAGTACCCTCCTCAGAAGACTCCTGGAAGTATGAAGAACCAGAAGAAGGACTTCCCTGCTTCCGGAATCCTGAAAGAAGACTGGACCTACTTAGCTTGAATCCAGGATCCAAGAGGCGGCTCCAGGGATCAGTTGGCTGATACAGAGACACAACAAGCTTCCAGAGGCCTCTTTCCCTGCAACTGTCCAGCAGACAAGTATCAACTGGACCTGCCCTGAACCATGCTCCTGGCCTCTGTTGGAGTGAGTCCTGACCCCTAAGTCGGAGGTATTCAAACTGTGGGGCGCGCCCCCCTGGGGTCCGTGGCTGCATTCCCAGGGGGGCGCAAATGTGTCAGAAAACACTTGTAAATGAAGATGGCCTGGAAGTGCGTTTTCGCGTTTCAGGCTGCCTTCATTTACACAGAGTACTGCCATTGTTTAATCAATCAATTTCACTCTCATGCAGAGGCACGACATGGTCCTCATTAACAATTCAGGGATTGTTGCTTTCCAACAAAAAAAAATCAAAAAGTATGACAAGTGTGATCCTGATCACATCCTGAACGGGCAAATATGTGGCTATACCAATGATTCTGTAAGTATTTAGTTGTTTTTGTTCCCCTTCAGGCAACTGCCTATAAAATAATGCACACCTTTTCAATGAAGAGTAAATGCCAATTAAACTAATTAATGGAAGTTCTCTCTTTTAGGTTATGAAATCCTAATTGATTAGCACAATCACTGCCATGTCTTGTCTGTTTGTGAAACCAGAGAGCTACAGATTTGAATCCTGGTTGGCGCAGTGCAGAATAGTGACGTTTGTATTTATAGTGCTATGAGGTCCTAGCATGTAACAAAAAGAATCCTTAATTGGGACGCCTCGCTGTATTTTTGCTCTGACCTGTTGGAGACTGCTGCCACCAGCCTACTTCTTGCGGAACCCGCTCCGCGGGTCCCGCTGCGCTAGGAGTGTTGCCTGCTGCTTCTGGAAAAGGGACGCTGAGGGAAGTACATTTGCCGGGGCTGCGAGCGAGTGCGCGCGCTCAACTGGGACTGCATATCCCAGGAGCGCCCGCCTGCCTGCCTGACTAGTTCCACCTGGGCCGCTCTCCCCGACCCCTCCCCCCTCCACCGAGTCCTTATCAACTGCTTCTTTGGAATTGGCGAGTGGGACGCCTCGCTGTATTTTTGCTCTGACCTGTTGGAGACTGCTGCCACCAGCCTACTTCTTGCGGAACCCGCTCCGCGGGTCCCGCTGCGCTAGGAGTGTTGCCTGCTGCTTCTGGAAAAGGGACGCTGAGGGAAGTACATTTGCCGGGGCTGCGAGCGAGTGCGCGCGCTCAACTGGGACTGCATATCCCAGGAGCGCCCGCCTGCCTGCCTGACTAGTTCCACCTGGGCCGCTCTCCCCGACCCCTCCCCCCTCCACCGAGTCCTTATCAACTGCTTCTTTGGAATTGGCGAGTGGGACGCCTCGCTGTATTTTTGCTCTGACCTGTTGGAGACTGCTGCCACCAGCCTACTTCTTGCGGAACCCGCTCCGCGGGTCCCGCTGCGCTAGGAGTGTTGCCTGCTGCTTCTGGAAAAGGGACGCTGAGGGAAGTACATTTGCCGGGGCTGCGAGCGAGTGCGCGCGCTCAACTGGGACTGCATATCCCAGGAGCGCCCGCCTGCCTGCCTGACTAGTTCCACCTGGGCCGCTCTCCCCGACCCCTCCCCCCTCCACCGAGTCCTTCTCAACTGCTTCTTTGGAATTGGCGAGTGGGACGCCTCGCTGTATTTTTGCTCTGACCTGTTGGAGACTGCTGCCACCAGCCTACTTCTTGCGGAACCCGCTCCGCGGGTCCCGCTGCGCTAGGAGTGTTGCCTGCTGCTTCTGGAAAAGGGACGCTGAGGGAAGTACATTTGCCGGGGCTGCGAGCGAGTGCGCGCGCTCAACTGGGACTGCATATCCCAGGAGCGCCCGCCTGCCTGCCTGACTAGTTCCACCTGGGCCGCTCTCCCCGACCACTCCCCCCTCCACCTATTAGTGAGCTTACTCTATATTACGCTCCCTGCATCCCCGCTGCGCGGGAGCGCGCGGGAGCGCCGGGAGAAGCCCGGGACAAGGGCGGGACCGTCTGTGGCCGTCCGGGGCCGCTGGAGGCCGGGCTGGGCCACCCCATTAACATTTGCGGTCCAGGTACTGATTAATCAACTGACTTATTAACTGATTTGTGATTTGTTAGTTTACTGGTGGGTAGAAGGGGGGTTTCTTGTACTATGGCTTGCTCAACTAGCACCTCTACCCTGTTGCCTCCGATGGGTGAGGCTGAGCCTACTGTCATGGGCCCTCTCGATTCCTACTTCAAGCGTTTACCACAGGATATTGATAAAGAGATCGCTCTGGCGGAAAGACGAGCCGGGCGTAGGCTCTCGATTGAGCTTTTGAAAAACCCGCCTGAGAAAAATCAGGGTTTGAACTTTCCTGCATTGGTTACACCTCTCTCATCTATTGTTTTACCTGCCACCCAGAATCTATCACTTGATTTGCCCTTACATACTGAGTTAGTTGATGACTCTTTACTAGGCACTGTAGCATCTAGTTTACCTGTTGAGCTTTCTGATGTACCTAGTCAATTATCTAAAGGGAAAGAAGTTTTAGAAAAACCCTGTGTACAATTGGAAGTGATCAAACCCAAGCCTTGCCTTAAAAGGAAATGGGGAGTTACTGTTAAAAAATCACAACCACAAAAACCCGCAAGAAAGTACAGGAAGCTGGGTACTAAATCATCCTCAAGCATTGTCTCCGCAATGAATGGCGTAGTAATGCCAAGGGGGGAGGCTGAAGCAGCCCCAGTAGAAGTGGATCCTATAATTATGGTGCCCTCGACAACATTGGTGGTACCAGCCCCAGATCCAACTATCATAGCACTCCCGGGGTTACTATCTCCCAATCACGATCTCTTGTTAGAAGTGGAAAAAATAATGTGTTCCCTTCTAAACCCCATAGAGCTTAGACTTAAAAAGCTAGCTGAACAACTTGACCATCTGGAACAAGCTAGCTTAGATAATTTTTTCTCTATTAAATCTCTAATTAAGTCTGGCAATAAAATGGGTGAGATTGGGAAACATCAACAGATAGCCGATAGGGACCAAGGAATCGTGCTGGTTGACTTACAGTCTCCGCCTGTGAGTGGTACTCCTGCACAGAATAATAAAGGGGCGAATAATAAGAATGTATCCGATTTAATGTCCACCAAAATCAATAGTAACTGTGGGAAAACTAAGCCCAATAACATCACCAACAAGGGTAGCAGGGACAGTGCCAAAAACCCACCTGTAATAATTAGTAAAAATGCCACACTTTTGCCGACCGGACCGGGAACAACTATGGTCAAACGGTCAGAAAATGACAAAATCCATCCTAGTAATGGCACCGGGAATAAGGGGGGGCCTACCTCACAGATAGCAATGGGAGGTGGTCCCACAAGGGAAACCCTTAGTATTGGGAATGGGACTAATACTTGTGTGGCAGTGGAAAACATTCCTACACAGTGCCGTGTTCCCTTAGAACAAGCACAAACGAAGCCCCAAATAACCAAACCGCTGACTAGGATCCCCCCAGTACAGCTCACCCCGGACTCCTACCCATATGTGGCCATACTTACAAACGTTCCACCCCTACCGGAGGGTCAAAGAGAAACTTATGACACGCTAAAAAATAAGGCCATGCATTGGCTTCGTGTCAATAGACCCCTGCCAGGGGGAGTGGATGGCTTGATAATTGGGGCCAGAAGGGTCAATTGGATAGGGAATACCCTAAAAAAACAGGGGGGTGATTGTATTATAATTAACTTCCAAGACCCAAGGGTTGTGGGGTTGATTACGGGACCTGGTTGGAATATTAGTATTGGTGGGATTGGGGTTGTGGACCTCACCTTCTTTTATCCCAGACCGGTGATCTACCCTGGAGGCTGTAGGGATCAATCGAGACCCAGTCTCTGTACTTGGGCAGAGGCTGGCCCCCCTGCTGCTCCCATATCAAGAACAAATAACTGCTATATACAGGCATTTAATCCCTACAATGGGCAGGGGCAGATGAGGTGGGGATGTTGACAGAGACCAGTTGACCAATTACATTTGGAAGGGGAGGTGGTCGGGGGAAGTGACCCTGAGCTAATATTGACATCCAATGAAGATGAAATGATTCAAACATTTGAAGTGGCGAATGAGAGGGACGGGAGCACTATTGTATGTTCGGAGGACTGTGTGGGTGAACCGGCCCTCTCAACTATCATTTGCACTAAGGAGGGAATAGATGTAAATTGTATAAACACTGTTTTAGGAGAGGATTGTGACTGTGGGATGCCGGATGATCTGCCGCCCATGATCCCCAAAAAAAAGGGGACCTGTACAGAAAACATCTTGGAGAGATTCCTGTCATGGAATATAGCGGGTCTGGGGGCTAGATTGTTGTCACAGCATTGGATTGATTTTGTAAGTGGGTTCGAAATGTGCCTATTTCAAGAGACGTGGGCTTGTGACCCAATTTTTTGTCCAGGTTATTTAAATTTTTGTATACCAGCAACGAGAGGCCCCAGGGGTAGACCTATGGGAGGCCTCACAGTTTGGATCAAGCAAAATTCAAATGTAAAAGTAAAAATGATTGATCTAGGTTGCAAGGATATACAGTTATTGAGATTATCTGTAGGAAAGGGTGGTGTGATAGACATCTATAATATATATGCTAGGGGTAAGAGTCTTGGGAATTCTGCTACCCTAGAAGTTCTATCCGCCTCCCTTGAATCCCAGTCACTTGGAAATAGAGTAATTTTGGCTGGTGATCTGAATAGGACATTTGAGCCTTTAGAAAATACTGCGTATCCAATAGGACTAGAGGAAGATGCTCTTTGGGGTATCCCAAACCTAAGCCTCATACCTGTGAAGCGGTGGTCAAAAGATATTTTGTTGTTGAATGCGTTATGTTTGGAGTATGGGCTAAGGGCCCTCAATGGTAGGACAAAAAGCGACCAAGGTGGCAATTGTACATTCGACAATGGACATAATAAAAGTAGGATCGACTACGTCATCGTAAGTCTTGAGTTATGGTGTGGCGTGGGTGATATGGAAATTATGGGGAGAGTAGAAAGTGATCATAACCCCCTCTGTGTCTCCCACTCATGGTGGAGGGCCGCACGAGCCAACCCAGTGCCAGGTAGTGGGAGCGTACCTGTTATGGCTAACGACTCAAGAAGGGTGAAATGGCCATATGTCCTGGCCAATTTGGCCACCCTGGAATCCATTAATTTGGAGGTAGACAATGCTATTGCTGCCATGGAAAAGGCAGATCCTGTAATACCAGGCTCTATCCAAATAACTGATATACATGACACATTCTTCTCTTTGATAAAACCGCACTTTTTCAAGCCACCGAAGACTAATAAAAAAGTACCAATCACACTGGCGACCTGGTTCAACAAACAGTGTAGGGCAGCCAGACTGGAGTTGGGCAGAGCACTTAAAAGCAGGGACAAGGCCTCGATTAGCGCCACTAGGAAATACTATAATGACAGCATCCGCAACGCCAAGAAGCGGTGGGACGAGGAGTATTGGGAGGAGCTACTCGAGGCTTCAGGGCAAAAGGATTCCAGACTTTTTTGGAAAACTGTGAAATGGGGAAGAGGGGGCACCCCCAAAAATCCCGACAACAATGTCGATGAGGCATTGTGGGTCGAGTATTTTAAACCCCAGTATGCTGAGAGTAGGGATATAGTGGCTATTGAATCAATCCCTATGGTATTTTGCAAGGGTGATCTATTCTTGAACAAGGACGCGGAGCTCGTAATTTCAACTTTGCAGGGGGGGAAAGCCCCTGGGCTAGATGGAATCCCTTCAGACATTTTTAAATACGACAAGGTCCAGTGGGCAAAATATGCGACCTTGCTGGGAAACGGCCTAGCCAAAGGGGCAAAAATCCCCAATATCTGGAAGGGGGCAATAATAATACCGATCTTTAAGAAAGGTGATCGGTCTCTACCGGTAAATTATAGACCAATAAGTTTGCTGGCCACCATGCAAAAAGTAGTGGGGAAGATGCTGGTCGACAAACTTATGACCTGGGTAGACGATAACAATGCCTTATCCCCCTTCCAGGCAGGATTCAGACGTGCAACTAGTACGGTCGATCAAATTTTTCGTTTCACCATGCTACGGTGGGGGACTGTACTCCTGGGTAAAGGCAGCCTTTATGTAGCATTTGTAGATCTCAGGGCTGCCTTTGATCTGGTGCCCAGGTGCACGTTGTGGGAGGTTCTGCCTAAGATAGGGGTCCCACCTGATTTGCTCACGATGATAATGCGTCTCCATGAAAGCACCTATGCCAAGGTCCAGTGGGGGAGGAATGGGGAATCCACCACCAACTTCCCAGTTGAGCGGGGGGTACGGCAGGGATGTGCAATGGCACCCCTGCTGTTCTCCCTGTTCATTAATGGCATTGTAGATAGGATTTTGGACGCAATGGTTGACGCACCTTCGTTAGCGGGCATCAGAGTTCCAATTCTGATGTTCGCTGACGACACCTTGATCGTATCCAAGACCCCGTCGGGTCTCCAGCGAGCCCTGAACATATTTGACTCATTCTGTAAAGAACGGGGTCTTGAGGTCAATGTAAATAAAACCAAGTTGATGGCCTTTGGGCAAAAGCGCCAATCCCAACCCAAGGTTTTCTTGAACAATATTAAATTAGAGTTAGTAAATGTTTTTACATACCTTGGGGTGGAGATATCAAGTAAACTTGGTTGGTCAAGACATATAGAGAAGGCGGTGTTGAAACATCAGCAGATTTCAGGAGCCCTTAGGGTCGAGCAAGTAAAATCCAAAATCAGGCCTATAAAACCTGTTCTTATGGTTTATGACACAAAAGCCTTGGGCGCAACCCTTTATGGGGCTGAAGTCTGGGGCTTTGAGAGTCTTACCACCCTCCAAAAATCTGAGAACAGGTTTTTGAGAGGGATAACTAGTCTCCCCCAAAGTACCCCATTAATACCGCTTGGTTTGGAACTAGGTAGAAGATCGCTTAGCGACCGTGCCCGACTGAGGCCTATCCTCTATTGGAGACGGCTATGGACAACCATGGAAATAAGACACTACGCTGAGGGGTTCTTAGCATTAGCCAAATCAGATGCCTTTCGTAAAATTACATGGCTAAAAATGCTAAGGGACGTCCTTGTTGAGCTTGGGCTCTCCAAACTATGGGACAACCCCCTTGGGGAAGTATTCCCCAGTAAATCTAGTATCAAAGAAATATATTGGGACCACATTGATCAGAAAGTCTGGAGGAGTGTAACCTCTGAATCCATGGGGGGTAGATTTATGGAAATCAAACAAAGACCATCCCTAGAACAGTATTGGGACAGTATAACTGTTCCACTAGACAGGAAATTATTTTTCCAGTTAAGGGCAGGTTCTCTCCCCCTGAGGTGTTTGACGGCCAGTTGGAGAACTAGTAGTAGTTCGTGCTGCCCGTCATGTGGGGCCCCCAATGAAAGTATTGCACATTTTCTTTTTTTATGCGAGGCTTATGTAAATCCAAGAAAATCCTGGTTGGCCCCAGTTTGTAGGAACCTTGGTGTCCTAAGCGGTGTTGAGGGGTTGAGAATTATTTGTTCCTCCACTGAAATGCCCATCGTAATTGGAACGGCAAAATATCTGGGGTGGGCATGGTCCATAAGGAGGAGGGCTCTATCTTCTATTGTGTTTTGATTTTTACATTTTCCATCGCTTGATTTATCCTTGCAAACATCTACTGGGAGATATATATGAATTTTAACCTTAAATTGCGGCTAATATGTATGGTATGAGTTTTTATTGTATAAACATTGGAATTGGTCCGTAACGCGGAGGTTTTTACATCTCAACATGCATCTAGTTTCCGCATACTATGAAAAAGCTTATTTTTACCTCACTTGCTAACAACTTTTATGCTTATGTACTATGTATTTTTAATTATAAACTTATTGTTACTGAATGTTTGAAGTTTTAAAAAATGTATGAATTTATATGTGTGTGCTTTTATGAGTGTATAACTCGAATAAAGCTTTTTCTACCTGGTTTGTCATTATTTTAAAATTGTGTTACGCACAGTACGATAGACTGGCACAAAATTATTTCATGTTTTAGGTAAAACAGGCACTCAGTACCTGGTGCGAGCGTTTTTATAAGTCCATATAAAAGAATTTACAAAACTCGGCACCTTTATATTATCTCAAAAAAATAATAAAACTGTCACCCTGAATCTTCAAGTGACTGCAAAATGCAAATCCTATATTTGCTCCCAGCCAGTCTTTACATTTGGTGGATAAGCAACTGCACAAATTCACATTCATTTCAGGTAAGTGATGGCTCAGTGAATGGGGTGCTGTGGGGACTAATTTTTTCATTTACAAATGAACAGAGATCGCTTCCTTAGAGAGATGTCCTGAGGAAGATGGCAGGATATTCAGGCTTTTTTTTAAATTGACCAGCACTACCATTAGTGCAGCAGTTTCAGTGGCGCGGGTATATTGGTGTGAAGGTGCTTTATACCCCAAATATGGTTATGATACCAGCAAAAAGGAGGTTGGGGAGCCATATTCCTTGCTGGAATTGGGAGGCAGGTCACTCTAGCTGTGCTGGTAACAGTCCCCGAGCAATAGACAGATAGATGGAATTAACTCTCCAGAGCCACTCCTCAAGAATAATGTCGGTCTGGTATACGCGTTTTTCAGTGGCAAGGCCACCTTCCTCAGGACCAAGGTGTAAAGAATCTCTAGATGAGCAGGGTATGTCTGTGTGAAATGAAAAGACATGTACTGAAACATATTGAAGGGTATTGGCATGGAAACGTTTTTCACGTTGATAACTTTAGCTCTATATTATTAATTCCATCTATCTCAGCCGTGGGCCGTGGAGGGAGTTACGGTGGGGCACAAATGTGATGCTGTGCGCGCTACGAATTTCGTTCTATTAATTAAATTGTGTACTTACCTGCAATTATCCATATGCCGGTTTAAAGGTCCCTCCACCCTGCCCCTCCCCCTCCCCGCCCCACCGTAACTCCCTCCACGGCCCGCGGCTGATCTATCTGTTTCTGTTGGAAACCATTTATACTGCTCACTTAAATACAACTGGGGCCCCTCAAAAGATTGAATCTCTTCTTTTGATCAGTGTACTAGTGTGTTAATGTGGAGTGAATGAGTGAGAATGTTCTGGATTGGATGAGCAGGTTTAGGATGTTGTGGGGTGATTGTATAATTGTATTTTTGTATTCATACCAATGAATTGTGGATAATCTTGCTATCATTGAGATTTCGACAAAGATGTAATACTTTTGTATACACTGAATGTTTGCATAAAGTTTTATTGACGTGTATTGAAAAAAGATATGAAAATAATAAAGGGATAAAAAAGTTTTTAATGCTTGAAGAAAATTTGTGATAAATAAAGTAGAGTAAGAAATAAAATGTGTTTTTTGTAATCAAGTGTGGGGTACTGGCTTGTTAGAACCTTTCTGGTAAATCTAAAAGAAAATAGGTCGGAATAGAGGTATTATACTAGTTGTTATGATCTTTTCCCCCCTCTTCTTGGACCTAAAAGTATCTTAGGGGGACCTTTCTCTCTAACAGTTGTTTTTGCTCGCTTTTTACCGCAGGTATATAAGCTATCTAGCTTGATACGAGTCTCTATATTCATTAAGACATTGGACTCTATTAAATCACACATCGCAATACAGATTGGTGCACATTGGTGACATACAGAATCTTTTTCTATGGAGCCAATACTGGTGGTGGGCTCCTATCTCCTACATAGGTGCACTAAACAAAGCTCCAGGCAGAGGTAGAAGGTTTTAAAACCTTTGACTTTACCGATGATGTCTACTCAGCACTCATTGGGCAGATAGCTGGTACCAATGGAGATCACAGAGATACAGTAAATGACAACACAAATCGAATAAACTGATGAATCTAAAGAAAAACGAAAAAAGAATGGCGTCTCATTCCCATTTTATGAGTGAATATTTGAAGGCAGGGGCAATACCTTCTGGTTTGAAAGTGAGAAACGTCCCAGCTCTCTTTGTTGAGGTGCGCCAGTTACTGGAGCGATGGACTCAGATCGCGCACCGTTGCACCGGGGACTGGATGATCCTCATCAAAAGAGACAGTAAAAGAAACTATACAGATCTTAAACCAATAAATATTAGAACTAGAAGAAAAACTTAAAACTAACCCCAGTGTAGAAGAAGCGAAAAACAAACTGCTAAGCATAAATCAGGAACAACTAGAGTTTGAAGACTATCTGATTAAGAAAAAAACAGACAAGCTAAAAAAAGATATACGCTGGTTTACGCAGGAAAAGGTTTAGCCATACCTTCAGAGCAACTTCTATCTAGAGGAACGCTATGAAGGAGGCCAACATAACACACGAGCCTACAATAGACAGAAAACCATGACATTCTCTGATACTAATTCATGTGATTCAAATTATGAAGGCCCTGCACCTAATGAAGGACCGGGTTACAATTCTAGAAATCGGAGAGGACATTCTTACAATCAACATCAGCATAGACAGTTGCCTTGTTTAGAGCAAGGCAGGGGCAAAGCCGTGTGAGATTTCAGAGACAGGACAGGACCCATTATCTTCAGACAGAGCCAGCACACCACAACCATACATGTGGACACGAAACCACCAATATTGGAAGTCTTGGATAGGACAACTCCACATGTAGACACCATTCCTATCTTTAATCTATCAAGTCATCAGCTTTCCATAGAAAAAACCAACATATTGAGTAAAGGTTTGTCCTTTGTTCACAGCACACAGCCAGATATTTTCAAAATGAATAAAGATCTTTTTTCGTTTTTTCGAAAAATTTGATTGAAGAAGCTTATGGCCAACATTACTCCTGTGAAACAAGATATCAATTACTCAGGCTGTAAGACCCCTTCCAGATTCATGCCATCTCTCGAGATGGTAGGACCCAAAGTTGCAGTGTTTGAAAAAACTGTGATAAAGGAAATTGAAAAAATCCTCAAATATGTACCCAAAGTAACTTCAACTTGACTAATCTTGAAAGACAGATACTCAGTAATCTTCAGAATAACACATGCATCACCATCAAGCCATGCAACAAAGCAGGCGATATTGTGGTGATGGACAGTGAAAAGTATTTTGAGAAAATGGAGACTATGTTAGCAGTGCCAGAGCACTATAAATGTACCAGAAGGACAGCTTTGTCAGACCTCCAAGTAAGAATAGAGAACAGTTCAGCAAAAGCTTTCACTGATGGGTATATCTGTCAAAAAGAGCTAGAATTCTTGACTAAGAGCAACACAGTCATAAAAGTTTTATTGACATGTATTGAAAAAAGATATGAAAATAATAATAGGATAAAAAAGGTTTTAATGCTTGAAGAAAATTTGTGATGAATAAAGTAAAGTAAGAAATAAAATTCGTTTTTTGTAATCAAGTGTGGGGACTGGCTTGTTAGAACCATTCTGGTAAATCTAAAAGAAAATAGGTCGGAATAGAGGTATTATACTAGTTGTTATGGTCTTTTTCCCCCTCTTCTTGGACCTAAAAGTATCTTAGGGGGGACCTTTCTCTCTAACAGTCATCAAAGTTTTATTGACATGTATTGAAAAAAAATATGAAAATAATAATAGGATAAGAAAGTGTTTAATGCTTGAAGAAAATGTGTGATAAATAAAGTAGAGTAAGAAATAAAATTCGTTTTTTGTAATCAAGTGTGGGGACTGGCTTGTTAGAACCTTTCTGGTAAATCTGAAAGAAAATAGGTCGGAATAGAGGTATTAAACTCATTGCTTCCAGACATTATGGTTTAGTAAACAAACTGGTTGATTCAAGAATAACAAAGATTTGTTAAGGGAAAGCTCAGGACTCAGGCCTTTGTTAATCTTCATAAAGCAACCTGGAAAACCAAATTACGAGGGATTAATGTCTCACTGATCTGTTCCACTCTCTAGATGTCTGATTCAGAAAGACATTTGGGCATGTAAATTCAACATACTCATGCAAATGACATCATTAACTGGTGCAAAGTATTCACTATATATAATCCATTTTTCATTTTAGTTTTAAAATACATGAACAAAAGCTGCAATGGGTATATTTCCACATTTATTTAATTGATAAATGTATACTCACATTTGCATGTCCAACAGGTGTTAGCTGTACACAATAGTCTCTTGAAAACATTTGCACTGTAGAACAGCGTAAACAGCTTACTATGTGCAGATACATAAGCTACATTAGGAATGTTTTTTTTTCCCAACTCTCCTACCTATTAATCTGCACACCTACTGACTGGGCATTTGTGACTGATAGTAGTGAAAATCATCCTAAGAAGTATTTTCCACATTTTTACAGATTTAAAAATAAATATAGACAGAAAAACACATAGTTTTCTGCATGTATTTATTTGTAAAAATCAGTAAAAACAGAAAACTGGAAGTCCTAGTCATGTGCAAATCCTTGGTGGTGTAATATTTTACCTGAGTAATTCAAACTCCATGATTTGTGGGGTGGGCAAACAGGGCATTGACAAGTCTTAACAAGTTTCACTCTGACCCATTTCTGCGCAGGATATGTTAAATCCATTTACAGAGTGAGATAGGGAAGGTAATAACCCCAAAATTTGGTGAGTATCTCAGCCAGGGATATATTTACAGCTGTTCATATGGAAGGGCTCCCGCATAGTTGAAAATGCCGCGTGTCAAATGTTTTCAACAAGTTTGCCTGGAAGCCTTCAACTGTCACCAGTTTCTAGGCATAGCCTGCAACCCCTTTATTAATTCCTATAAGGCTACACCCATGTGAGGTTGGAGAAATTTGTTTACAAATGTCCAACTTTTTATTTTTATTAGAGCCATAAGACAGTAACCCAGCCAACAGTGACCCAACAGCAATTGGGTCATGTTAGGTATTGGGGTAAACCCTAATCCTTGAATATATTATTATTATTATTATTTTTTACGTATACTTATTTTAATGGGTACATACATTATAATCATGCTTGGATAGGTGTTGCATTTCAGCAAAATTCCCTGCGAGGTCAAGTGGAGTTGTCCCAATTTTCCACAACTATATAAGACATCTGCTTTTTTTGATTTGTTTGCTGCCTTCCCTCACCCCCACTCACTGCCCTCCCCCGTATCACAAAGTCATGCATCAGGATGTTCTTGGGAGTGAGATTCTGGAGCAGAGGGAGACAGCTTGTGGCTAGTAGTCCTACAAACACCACTAGATGGTGGCAGCAGAGACTGTCCTGGGGGCTAGGGCCACAAAGGGTGCAGGGAGATGACATTAAGAGAGGGCCGGTCAGGGTGGTACTCTTTAAGAGGTGGAGTGGGCTGAAATCTTTGTGTAGTGGGGCAGTGGGTGCAGAGTAGGGGTGTGTAGATGACTGCCAAATTGGACCACTAACCCAGTTGATCTCAGTGGCTCCTCGTCGCAGTCACAACCGCGTCCCACTTCTCCAAAGGCCCGTTGTTTTATTTTTTTAACTACACATGCTTATTACCTACCATTAATTTAAACTATACATATGTGAAGCTATGAGCCATTAATCTCTATTGCTTCACACATCGTATATTTGTTATCATGCGAATACTGCTGTTCCCCGTTTAAATATATAAACATTTGTCTTACTAATCCATTTTTAAAAAAAATAATTTTATTTATGAGATTTTGTGTACATACAATACAGGCGAGAGTTGTTATGTGGACTACCCGCCTCTGAGAATACAAGGTTTAGGGGAACATGACGGCCGGAAGCTAATGGCCGTGACGGAGCCCCTCCCACAGTGTGTGGCGTCTGAATCGTGCTAGCGGTTAGCGGCTTGCGGTGGCGGCGCTGGCTGCTCCTGGCGTTTTTCATCTTCGAGAAAATAATCGGCACGGGCTTTCCCAGCGATAGCTCTTCTCTGCATCTCTGCATTATTGGTATATGTATTCGGTCATCGGCAGCCAGACTTTACTGTTTGTTTTTCTCCTCTGGCCGGCGCAAGAGCGGATGGATTGCAGGGAAGGGGCGGCATGCTGACGGAGCCTGCATGGTTCCGGGAGCTCAGCGCTGTAAGAGAGTGGCGGAGGAATCCAAGAAGATTGGCCCAGCCCCTTGGTGGACTGGAGGCATATTTTGGCAGAGGAGAGGTAAGGTCTGCCCCTTGTAATACGTCTGCAGCTGTGAAATTTTTCCGATGTGGGGATCGCGGTAAAGCGTCCTCTGATGTCGAGATTAGCCCCATGGACTTGAATGGGGTAAGATCCTCTGGGCTGCGGGACTGGGGGGGGCTTGTAAACGGTAGGGCTTTAGCGAAGACGGAAGTTGCCTTGCAAATTCCCTTTTTTGATGCTGCTCAGGGTTCTGGTTGTAAGGAGCAGGAGCCCTGCATGGAGAGGCATGGACATGGTGCCGTTAGCCTGCACCCTAGTACCCATTTAAGTAATTCGGATTGTCCTTCGATATTAAGCAAGGGGTGATATATCTGCTGCACCAAAAGTCACTCCATCACTGAAGTCTTATTATAGGGTTCTCTCCACGGCCACGTTGGATAGTGGCAACGATAAAGCTAATAGAATGGCCACTGCTACTACTGTCACTACTAGTGCCGCTGCTGGGGCCATGGCCCTATCTACAGCTCCTCCTGCGGCTCCTACAGTCAGTACCTCTCAACCCCCTCAGTCCTGCCAGCTCTCTCAGCCCTTTTTGTCTCCTCAGTCCACTCAGCAAATAACTATTCATCCATCGGTGGAACTATCAAATAGTTTTTCCGTGTTAGATAGCCAATGTATTGAACAGGGAGAACTGAGAGACGCTGCAATAAGTTCAATAGAAGAAGAGGTCCCTCTGGCCAACGATGTTGTATCTACAGTTAAAGTTCCACCGTCATATAACTGCTACAAAGCAGTGGGAGCTGGGCAAGAGATTGGCTATATTCAATTCCTTAGGGGCTCAGGCCCAGCTGAAGTTCCCTGCATCACTCCTTGTAATGTGGAACAACCACATGTACAATCTACGCCAGACGGAGGAAGCTGACAGCCTAAATGAAAATATCAGGAAAGGCAGTAGGGGTGGTAGCTTGGTGGGGGTGCAACCAGCTGGGCCGTAACTGTAGCTGATTTAAGAAATAGTAGGGCTGATAATTTTACATATAATTGTGTACTACATGGCCACCCACCAAGCTGCAGCCATCACTTAGGATAAGCTCATTTGCTTTGTACTATCTATTCACTATGTTCGATCACACACAGTGGGGGGGGGGTATCCGTCTAAGAGCTTATGCTCAGAGAAGAAGGGAGGGTTCCACAGGGAGGAAGGGGGTCTTTGGGGCCAGGGGGGAGGGGAGGGAGGGAAGGGGGGCACGGGTGGGGTTGCAGTGGGAGAAAATAAAAAATGGAGTCCTCATTTCTCCTTAATTTCTATCAGTTTTTCGTTGTGCAGATGGGCTTTATGGTGCTTAGCTAAGGCAAGAGGGGCGGATGTCACCTAATGGCTAATAATAGAATAGTATTCATTTCTTGGAATGTTAATGGGCTTCGGTGTCCTAGGAGATGCAGGATGGTACTGAAGTATCTGGAACAATCTTTAGCCCAAGTTATTCTACTCCAAGAGACCCACTTAAGCCTTAAAGAGAGTAAGGAGATCTTCCGGAAATTTAGATGGGTAGGATCATTCTGCTGTTCTGAGCAGACAGTGGCTAATAAGGGGGTTGCAATCTTATTTAAGGCCGGGGGTGGTGGTTCCATGAAGTCAATATCAACAGATCAGTCGGGAAGGTGGATTCTGGCGCAGGTTGATTTTGGCGGGAGGGAACTGGCAATTGTATCTTATTACGGCCCCAATATCGACTATCCCGCCTGTCTGCTCAGAGTCCAGGCCAAGTTGGTGGAGGTCACCTCCTCTGTAGTTATAGGGGGTGATTTCAACGTTCTCCTTGACCCTCGCCAGGATCGATCCAATTATAGTCAGCACATTGCTGCTGAACAATCCCGTCCCGTCATGATCAACATGATCCATGAGCTAGGCCTAATAGATGCCTGGAAGGCCAAGAGGGGGGCAGACCCGGGCTTTACTTATTTCAGCAAAAAACATAGGCATGCTTCAAGACTGGATTATATTCTAGTGGACAGAGCCATGCTTAGAGACTTTGGTTGCCATCAATATACTCCCAAGCATCTTATCAGATCACGCCCCCATTTCGTTTACACTCTCGATTGGCAGATCTAGAGATAACTTAGCACCTAGATGGACCCTGAAAAGGGCAATGCTTCAGAATCAGGGCATAGTCACCGCGGTTAGTACATCTATTGATAATTATTTTCACGATAACATCGGTTCAACATCGCTTGAGTTTGTTTGGGAAGCATTCAAGGCCCACACTCGAGGGCAGTTGCATAGCTTGACCAGTACTAACAACAGGGAGGAGGTACTGAAATTTAAAAAACTGGAAGACAAGATCTCTACTCTAGAAAGCGCTAGATTGAATGGTCATCCAGATAATTTGCCACAAGTGCTTGATGACTTGGAACGCCTACGTTTGGAATACAGGGGGATGCTAGACCTAAAAGTTAAGGCGCAATGGTCTGTCCATGGTATGGAGCATTACGAATATGACGAAAAAGCCGGAGCAATTTTGGCCGGCAAGATCAAAGCAGACCGGGTCAGAAATAACATTAACAATCTAATTATAGACGATCGGGGAACTATCTCTTGTGATCAGGAGGATATGCAGAGGCATCTGCTCTCCCTATTCTCTAAACTCTATGAGGAGGAGTCGTCCCCAAGTCCTGATAACACCCTAAAATGGCTGGAGAGCAAGGCCTTCCCAAGCTTGACAGAGGAAGGCCGAGATAAGCTGAATAGCCCCTTCACGGAGGAGGAAATCAGATCCCATATTAAGAAAATAAAGAACAATAAAGCCGCTGGGACTGATGCTCTTCCAGGAGAGGTATTTAAAGTTTTCAGGAGGTCTTGGCCCCAAGGCTTTGCGAGCTGTTGAACTATGTATACAGTCCAGAGGGCAGGGAACCTCCATCTTGGAAAGAGTCCATAATAGTACTTATTTTAAAACCAGGGAAGGACCCTCTTAAGGCAGACTCCTATAGGCCTATCTCCCTGCTAAACGCTGATTATAAGATCTTTACCAGCGTTTTGGCAGGGAGACTGGCTAAACTGGCCCCACAACTTATTAACTCTGACCATAAGGGCTTTGTCCCTGGTAGACATATCCAAGAGTTAACTCTGCAATTAATAGGCAGTATCGATTTAGAGTTGACTCTTGGCAGTGGCTGCGTATGACGCTGTGAAGGACTTCGACCGCGTCAACTGGGGCTTTTTATGGGAAGTGTTAAGAACTATGGGTTTCGGTACAACCTTTATTCAAACACTCAGAGGGTGCTATGAGGGCGCCTCCGCTGCTATACTCTTAAATGGCCTCCTGACACCGCATTTCAACAGAAAAAGGGGAACTAGGCAGGGATGTCCTATTTCGCCCCTTCTGTTCGATATTTATATCGAACCTCTGGCGCAGGCATTGAGGATGGACGATTTGGTCGCCCCTCTTCAGAGTCATGGATTACAGCTGTAAGCTGGCCCTGTACGCTGATGATTTGCTGGTGTATACCAGCAATCCGGCGGAGGTGTTGCCTAGGGTGGAGGATGCTCTGACTGAATTTAGTCTGTACTTTGGCTACCTGATTAACAATTCTAAAACTGAGGTTAAGTGTTGGGGTGTTGATAACTGGGCGGATGCCCGCAGCAGTGAGTTTAAGTATCTGGGGATAACAATAACACAAGACCTTAATAGTATTACTCAGACCAACATGAAGAAGGTGGCTAAGGAGATCGATAATCTTTTTTCTAGATGGCAGAACCTCCCCCTGATAATATATGGCCGCGTGAACTTGGTCAAGATGGTTATCTTGCCCAAATTGACCTACCTGTTCTGCACTATACCTTTGATATTCCCTGATAAAATTCTGGGGGAAATCCAGGGGAAAATAGGCAGTTTCATTTGGACAAATGAAAACTCCAGGCTATCCTGGAAAAAGCTAAAAAGAAAACTGTCAAAAGGCGGTCTAGCGCTTCCGGATGTGCTCTGGTACGCATTCTCTTTCCAGCAAAAAAAAACTCGCTGCCTCCTTACTAGCCCTGATGATTCTAACTGGGGTCGGATCTTGACTATAATGGTTAACCTTGAGGTGGGAGGTACTGGCTTTTTGTTTAAATTTGGCGCGCCAAAATTCTACAAAAAAGTACATCTCAAGGCGTTAAAACTAGCTCTTCTTGTTTGGAACAGAGTCAAAGGGAGATGGGTATAAGATACTACTCTGACTTTGCCCCAATTTGGGAGTCCCCAGGTTTATCCTTATGCCTTAGGGATAGTTTATCACTCCCCATTAGGAGGGCAGGGATTAAGGTATGGTCAGATCTAGTAACAACGGAGGGGGTTCTCCCCTGGGAGGTCCTGAGGTTAAAGATCGGGGACTCTTTAGCCAGATTTAAATATATGCAACTTTGTTCTTGGTTCCTGGCTGAGAAAGAGAATATTGGCACCAATTGGGATATCGAGCATGCCCTTCAATCACCTAACCCCAGTCAGAAAGAAGTGGGATTTTGGTAGAGAAATCTGCTGGACGCAGAAGAACTACAGTGTCCCCCACTTCACCTAGTCTGGAATTCTTCCAGGCTGGAGGAAGCCTCAGCTACCTTATATGAGACATCCCTCCAAATGTTATATAAGTTCGTTAGGCCAGCCTCTCTCAAGAAAAAATATTTCTATGTCATCAATAGGCTTTACTATTCGCCGAAAAAAATAGCGAAGTTTGTGAGTCCGTCCCCAATGTGCCCCAGATGCGGACTTGTTGATGCTGATGATATTCACATTTTTTATGATTGTCCTATTTTGAGCCTCTTTTGGGCTGAGAGGGCTTTGGAGGGTATTTTTAAAGTTAAATTGTGCCTTAACACAGCTAGAGTAATGTTTGGTTTAGATGCTGATCTCTTAAGGGGGCTAACGGCGTCGCAAGTGGCCTTGTTTTTTAGTCTAATTCTGATTGCCCGCAGAGGGATCTGCAAATTATGGAAGGATGCTAGTCCGCCTCTGTGTGAAAACTGGTTGCGTGCAGCATTAGGTATTGCGCGTTTAGAATTGGGTATGGCACATAATGTAAATAGCAATGTTTGGGAACCTTTGACCTCGTGGGGCAGTGTAATGAGGCTGGTCTAAGGCCTCAAAGGTTCTATGATTACACCATGCCTCGGACAAAGAAGCAGGTTGGGTTGGCTCCAGGTGAATGCAAGAACATCAGCCCTGGGCGCCCAGGATGGATCGGATTTTAAAATGTTCATTTGCAGACGCCAATGATGAAATGAGGACCATTAAAAAGAAAAAAAGAAAAAAGAGAATACAAGGTATAGAGCTGCAAAGTGCTCCCAAGCCATGTGAGCCACATCCAGCCACTAAAGACTTTATCGCCACATAAGTATGCAAGCGGAAATTTTTAGATACATACATATTAAGGCAGCTGCACTACTAGAAGTTCCAATACACCAAGCGCTGCTAGCTAGAGCAGCATTCTGGGATATTTTGTTTAGGAAATGTTGATTAAAATTATAGGTCACGACAGCCCTGCATACACAGTGTCATATATAAAGCCATCACTGGCTGGATGTATCAGGCGCCATCTGGTGTCAATTGGCAGCTATGCAAGAACCAATAGGGATCAGCCTGTGACGAGTGCATAGAACACCCCGGATAGGAGCAATAATAGAACGGTAGAGTTAACATCTCATATCTTCATTGGGGGTAAAGATTACCTTTGATATGTCACCTTCTGGACAAAGGTGCCCTTGTTCTTTCTAAGCAGCATCCCAGGGATTCATAGCGCTTACTACCCCTGACGAGGCATTGAATTGCTTTGTTACAGCAAATGACAAACACTCCGCGTCCTCATTGCGACAAAAATGGAAAAAAACGCTCTGGCTCTGCAGTGCTTCGCTGACAGCTCTGATGGACGAGTCTGGTCTTCGGTGTTGCTTGCTGCAGTACTCCCTCTCCCGTCTCAGGTGGAAACTCCAAGGCGCCCGTCAGCGCATGGCCTCTGCCATCTGTCACTCCCTCCCGCCCCCGCCTCGGAGTCCCAGGTGAGGGCATTCCTGGCCTGCCTCCGACACAAACTGGAGCAGGCTAGAGCAGTATGGGAAATCCGTGGCTTTCCTATGCGCAGGGTGTAACTCGGGCTCCTGCGGTGCAGGGGAGCCCCCAAAACCAGAGCCCCCAAACCTTAAGTGAGCAAACAGCCCACGGTCAATGTACATCTGGTACATATAGGAGACTCAGGGGCCCCGTATTACATTCTGCTGAGGGGCCCCATCATTTGGAGTCACGCCACTGCCACGTCATATAGCCAGTACTTTAAATTGGCCAGTACTCATCTGTACTGAGTACCGGCATTTCTGAATACCCCCACCCTCCCTCAAGTAACATAATGTATCCTTGGTCAGGGAGAGTACAGATAATCTGCAGCAGCAGGCATGCACGAGTCGTTTCATGTGTGTAGCATTGCAGTGAGGATGCAGGTCTGCTGCTGACCAGACTGCTATGGCGGCCACGACCCAGTCCTTAATATCAGCCGGTGGAGGCCACCGGCACTCCTTTTTCCGGTACTGCACTTACGTATTTTTCATGAGACTATTTCAAACACACTGTATGCGTATGACGCAGGCCAAGGCCTGCGATGCATGACTACACAAATGCTGACAAATATGGGAAGTGTATCTGTAGCCAGGCTGGTTGAGAAGAAGAGGCCGCTTACCACGAGACAGACCAAGCAGGTGTGTTTAAAGCACAGCAGGCACGTTGCATCTGTAAAAACAAATCATTTTTAATGAATGATGTGCGCGTAGGAGTGGGCCTGTATATGTGTATGTTCTTGCAGGCGTGATGTGAGGGCAGTGTATGTAGCAGACATGCACTTTGAACTGCTAAATACAAAGTTATATTATTTCAGAAAATATGGCTAACTAACCTTCTAAGAACAGTAGTTAGTTAGTTATAACTTAATTCGATTTTCTTTCAAATAAAAAAATATATATATAAAATAAGCATTATATAATTTAAAAACAGCAGTATTTCAAATCTCCCAACATTCAATAAAATATGTACATAAAATCCACTTAAAAATAAAAACGCACGGGATAAAAATGGATCATCTCATCAATTAAAAGAACAACTGTCTTGTTAAAACCAGCCATCTATAATTCATTTTCAGATCCCTTTAACAAACCCTGATTAAAACGGGCTAAATATTAACAAATAGTGGGTGTTTTAAACATTTGGAGAAAGTAAAAACTGGCTGCACTTGAATAAAACTCTGATTCAACAGAAGAGGCCGAACTAAGTTGTGGCACAGCTGGTTAAATCTAGTACATATCATAACTAGATTGAAAGTATCAGGGAGGGACACATGAATACCATCGCAAGGAGGGAGATCGGAGACTGTGTACCAAGCCCCTCTAGGTAACAAAAGCTGATAAATCTTGTTACACCTGAAGTAAGTCAGGACTCTCCTATGATAAGAAAACATTTCCCACAGTAGATAGAGTTCAATGCCCTGCACTGTCTTGATCATAATGAATTGTCTGAAGGAAAGCATATGGAGGGCTAAGGCTTCCTGTTCTGTAGCCGCCCTTTCAAACAAGCATTTACAATGCAATGGTTTTGCCTTTGACAAAGTTAGAGCTATTGGCATTGTCAATGACAAATTTTGTATTTATGTGTTGGTTTTGAAAACAGATAAATTAATGGGATTGTCATTTACAATGCCAATAGCGTAATCTCACGCAAATGGGCGATGGTTACAAAATTTTTTGAAAAGTGCTCTATAGAATCAGGAGGAGTCTGGGAGGGATAATGAATAGAGATAGAGCCAAGAAGGAAAAACAAATTAGGGTGAGAGAGTGGTGCATTGGAGAGAGTTAACAGTGTGTTGAAGGGAGAGTGAGTGACGGGATGAGAGTATGAGCAGAAGAAAGAGGCAGTGAGAGAAGGAGAGTGGTGAAAGGGAAGAGTGAGTGACGGGATGAGAGTATGAGCAGAAGAGAGAGAGGCAGTGAGAGAAGGAGAGTGCGGTGAAAGGGAAGAGCGAGTGACGGGATGAGAGCATGAGCAGAAGAGAGAGAGGCAGTGAGAGAAGGAGAGTGCGGTGAAAGGGAAGAGCGAGTGACGGGATGAGAGTATGAGCAGAAGAGAGAGAGGCAGTGAGAGAAGGAGAGTGCGGTGAAAGGGAAGAGCGAGTGACGGGATGAGAGTATGAGCAGAAGAGAGAGAGGCAGTGAGAGAAGGAGAGTGCGGTGAAAGGGAAGAGCGAGTGACGGGATGAGAGTATGAGCAGAAGAGAGAGAGGCAGTGAGAGAAGGAGAGTGCGGTGAAAGGGAAGAGCGAGTGACGGGATGAGACTATGAGCAGAAGAGAGAGAGGCAGTGAGAGAAGGAGAGTGCGGTGAAAGGGAAGAGCGAGTGATGGAGCCACAGGGAGTGGGAGGAGCAAAGAGGAAGTTGTTCATGAAGGTGAGGACTGAGCAAGTGACGGGGTTGTCTGGACAGGAAAGGCTGGCACAGGGCGGACAGACGCATGGAGACACAGGTACTAGGGGGCAGAGGTGGGAGACAGGAGCATGTGACACTGGTCCCGGGTGCAGGGTTTGGGACTAGCGTGTAGAGAGGATGGACAGTGTGTTATTGCACGAACAACAACAGTCGGCAAAAATCTAAGTAATGGTCTGCTTTTAACGTGAAAAGGCGCAACAGTGAAGAGATCTGGCCAGAACGCATGGCATGTCCAGCATTACGTGGGGGAGGGTCAGCCGCCAACAATGTCTTAACTTCAAACCGGGAAAATCCGAAAGGGGAGGGGCGTCCAATTTAGCTAAGCTTTTGGGCAACCCTGTCCACACCATGGCACATATGCCTCGGTCTTTTCATGGAGGTAACTCGCGCTGAAAGAAAAAAACATCAAATACAATATTTTTATATTCACCTCCCAAATAAACGTTGTAAGAACTAAGTGCCTGGCGCTGCCGCTCACAACGATCGTGCTATGCACACTTTAAAAGGTCGAGACAAGCAATGGCGGGAGCGTGGCTAGAAGTGGAACTTAATGGCCAGTTCGATCCGGCCCTTCATGGTACAGCGAAGGTCAGGGAATAGCGCATTCCGGAGCTAGTTAGATGTTGCACGTGAAGTATAGTACAACTCCCTGCCACCAAACTACATACACACCACAACGTGCCTTTCTTCCTGCAGGCGCCAAGCTCAAATCAGTATAACAAATCAGTGACGTGACGCTTGTTTTTGTGGATGGGTGTCTTTTTACCTTTTGCAGTGTTGTGCCTCGGATGATGCTTTGTTTTCTCTTGTAGCCGTACACTTGTCACTTTAGCACTGAGCGCGGGAGGGGGGCGGGAACGGGGCCGGAGACAGGGAGAGCGGGAGAGGGGATGGGAACGGGCAAAAAAAAAAAAAAAAGCAAGCACTCACCTGGACTTCTTCCGGGTGGCAACTGCACATGCACTTCCGAGCGGGAGGGGGTGCGGGAAGCGGGAGGGGGGCGGGAATGGACCCGAGCCGAGCTCCAGAAACTAATCGACATGAGACGTGGGAGGTGGGCGGGGGGGGCTCACGGACAGCGGGAGGGGGGAGGGAACGGCAGCACTCACCTCGACTTCCTCCAGCGGCGGTCGGCCGCGTAATGGGAAAAACAAACACATTTTTTTTAAAAACGAAACTCCGCCCACCGCCGCGATGACGACATCGCAGAGGCGGAGAGGGAAAAAATTTCGGGAACGCCCCCGAATCTGGTCCGGCCTTGACGGACAGATCCGGCTCCCAATGGCTAGCCTCCATTTATGGAGCTAGCCAATGGGAGGAGGGGGCGAGGAGGGGGCGGATACCCGACCCCACAGAGCAAAACATAAGATTTTGCTAGCGCATGCGTACTTCGTACACATTGCCAAGCAAAACCTAAAAAGGCCTCCTTTACCCAGGGGATATCTCTCTTGACTATCGCTTCAGGATTAGAAAACAGTTCAGATCAACAAAAAGACTTCAAACCAAGCTAGATATAGGCTACCCAAGAAATACTCATCACTCCTTCCAACACCATCCAATCGTGTATTATGAGCCTATTAAGTGAGAAATCTTCTTTCAACCAGACTGATAGCCAGAACATCAGGGGACGAAGGGCAAGTCAGTCTGTTGTGTAACCAATGCCTACTTCCTCGTACAACATTTCTGAAGGGATGCTTGCAGGAACTTTGAGGAGGCCCTTGAGAAAAGAGTTTTCGACCACATGTAACTGGGGACACAATACATAACCCCAAATCTTACTGCCATACCTGCCCAGTGACACACATTTAGCCTTATATACCTTTAACATCGCCTCTACATTAGTTTGGCCCAAGCATCTAGCTAAAAGGGCAGTAGAATTGTACATCATACGTTGCTCATACGGAACACATAATGCACACAGGTCATGGATGATAACAATACCTATAAACCTCACATAGGTGAAGTAATCTTAATTGAATGGACAATACTGCCTAAATAAACAGAATAAATGAATAGGGGCTACTCACCATCAACCCTTTATTGACTATGTATTATGTAATCTATATATTGACTGTCAATCTCATGACCTACACTTTAAGAAAACAATGTAGCTACTTGCTTTGTAAACATCAGAAACATGTGCTTAGGATGCTTGCATTAATGCACTTCTCTAAGTGAGCACAGGAGGGAGGATTCAAAGGAAAGGCCATTCTTTGGGATAATGCTCCACACACATACCCGTAACATGTGTATTGCTCTCTGAGGGGTGTTGATTAGCGCAGGAGTAGATGTTATTGGAATCCTGTACCGTGTTGGTCTTCCCTGCGTGGCCTACCTCCTGTGGCCACGCCCTTAAGGCCAGAGCCCGCTACATCTATTTCCTCTGAAGTATATTTACATTTATAAATGCGCCGCTTTTGAACTGCTTTGCGTGTGTGTCTAAAAAAGTGACTTAAATAACTGTCACGGCTGACTAAGGTACTTTGGCTTCGGATATATAATCTAAAACTGTGTGCCAGGTCCTTGGAATGATTTGGAATGTGAACCCACCCCGCCTCTGCTGCCAAGGCCTGCAATCTCCACGCTATGGCATTTCTGTCCTAGTGTGGATGCAGTACACAACGCTATATCTGTCCCTGTATCATCAAGCACAGATGTACAATACCTTCACCTCGCCCTGTGCATGCACCTTAGCCTCGCCCCTAGACCGCCTCCTAATTCATGCCTTATTTTAATGAGTACCCGCCATTTTTCCCATTTAAACCACTGCAAAGAGCTAAAGAGCCCGGTATTATGTTTTTTATCGGCGCCTGTCGCTGTAAAATAACCCCAATAATATTAAAGTTTATGTAAACTCAAATATCAAACAAAAAGACCATTTAGCACCTTTCAGTATTACATATAAACAAAAGCGGACTAATGCAGGGCCGGTGACATCCTTGACGGTAAACATATTTTGCAAAGACTGCGATACTACGCATGTCATTACCCCGCATTTTTTACTCAGCAAAATCTTTTACAACGCAGGGCTTTGTACCGCACACCATTACAACGCATTCCCCATTACAACGCTCTGGTGGAGTTAGAATAGTAAATTACGCTGTAATGGACTATGCGTTGTAATGGATTGGGTTGTAAAGCCCTGCGTTGTAAAAAATTATGCGTAGTAAAAATTGTGGGGTAATGGCATCCGTTGTAAATGCGTGCAGGGTACAATGTCATATTCTTCCTTGATGGCTGGTTCAAAGCACTACACTGCAGGTGTTTATTATCTTCCTCAGCAGGGCTTTAAGTGGGATGAAAAAACTGGGGGGTCTCACAAAGGGTTGTCACTGATGTAATTAAGGGCGTGGCTTAAAAACACTTAAGGTAAAAATGTGTGCTTAGCATAGTGTGCCGCCCAACTGGTATTTTGCAGCTTCCGTCATTGCATCCAGATATATAATACAACAAGTAACATTACACCTACAAAAAGCCAGGACTATTGGCTTTGTCAATGGCTGTCAGTTGCATAAAATAAAAAAAAGCAACAACTATGGTTTCGTTATATAGAATATTAAAAATGAGTCTGTTTTTAAATAAAGGGACTGTGAAAGAACTATAACGAGTCTCTTTTAAGTTACCTCAAAGGCAGTGAAGGGTGGTACTGCTGCAGGGTTAAGAATTTTTTTTTTTCACCAAGTGTAAGGGACCATTTTAACATCTGCTTTTTTGAACTCCTGGTGCTGAGCACTAGCAGGACCCGGCCCGCTTAAAGCCCTGTTCCTCTGTAAACTTTAGTGAAGCCATGTAGTGCACAACATGTTTCTCTACAAATGCGTCTGCGCTCAGACCCTGGTCATGGCGTGCAGGGCTGTGCGATGGGCATCCTTCCCGGGCCGCTGGAGGCTGCCACTTTCCACCACAGCCTGCCCAGTCTAGCGTGTAGCCCGTACCCTAGCCCATTGTGTCTCTGCCGCCACGTGCCGTCACTCTCCTCCACTTGGCCTCTGCTGGCTCTTTCCTCTGGTCCCTGTGTGCGTTCCTGATGTAGCACTTGCTCTCTCCCGATCTCCGTGACACCTACGGTCCACCCCCTTTATCACTGTAGGCAGGGGCACTCTATGGTTTATGTGCAGTCTCTCTAGAAGTGTTCTGCGTCGTCTCTCCTTCTTGCCATCTTCCCTTGTGCATGTCCCTAGCTTACTCGGTTCCTTAGGCGGCTCTCTCTGTCTTCAGGTGACTGATTTGTCTCTCGCCACTGGCCCTGCGTTCTCTCCTCTGTCTCTCCTGCAATATGGGTCTATAGATTTCCGGTAACGGTCGGTAATGTAAACTATCTCTCGTGAACGCGTGTTTAAGCTCTCGTGCCACTCGACTCTCCCGTGGTCCCTGTGCGATATGCGGGTGCCCCTCCCACCCCCTCTGTACCCTCTTCCCCAAAGCCCCTCCCGCGCCTCCCAAGAAGAGCCCTAATTGGTCCTGGTGCGTGAGCTGCTCTGCTGGAGCTCGGAGCTGAGCACACATCCTGCCCTGACTGATGGGCCGTCTCAAACCTGCAGAGATGACTGAAGAGCCGACTTTGTTTTGCGGCAGTAAATGGCGGCGTGTGGGCGCTTTTTTATCCATTTATGATGACAGATGTACTTCAGGCGCGGCACGCGCGGCTAAACCCACTTAAAACCTTCTTATAAGCCAGCAGGGCTCGAGAGACTCTCAACAGTTTCCATGGACCCCTGGGATGAGGGGGGAGTGCGGTAATTACCCGCCCCCACCTTCCCCCACAAGAGAGTGTGAGAAACAGTTCTATAACTCCTAGAGGGCGGCTCACAAGCAGAATGATCTCAGATAAACACCCCGTGCACGAGTGTGGTTGCACGAGCTACTTGGATGAATAGAAAGGGTCCGAAGGTGCTTCCCATTACAGAGCGACCACTGCAGGAACGCGTGAGAATAGCTCCCCCAGGTGGCAGGGCCGGATCAGCGGTGCCCCAGGAAAGCGCCCACTGCAGAAGGGTTCGGGTGCATCACATACTCCAGTCATAATACGGACGACCCCGGGCGTGCATCCCACAAAACACTCGTTTTAAGAGAGTATGGGCACAGGGCCCTGAATGCCACAGAGGGAAGGAACACAAGAGCTTCTGAAGCTGGGGCCACAATGCAATTAAGGAAGATGAAACATGAAATCTTCAATCCAGTTTAAAAAGGTAAAAGATAATGGAAACGTCATGAAAATTGCACACAGGGATAAGAAATAATAAAGAAAAAAAGGAAGAAATCGCCCCATTGGGAAAAGGCGTTCGGTATTATGTTATAACAAGCATTTTCAATGCAATATGTCTTGCATTTACGAGCGTTTACGCTACTGGCATTGTAAATGACAATGCCTTGTATTTATGAGTTTTTTAAAGCAACACACATATAAAAGGCATTGTTATTTATAATGCCAATAGCTCAAACTCTTGCAAATGCGAGACCACTTTAATGGTGGCCGCGCCCCTTTCTTTAGACGCTGCTTGCTGTATTCAGCTTGCAGCGAGTCATGTCTAAAGAAAGGGGCGCAGCTGCCATTAAAGTGAAAGCAAGGCTGGGGCTCTTTTACCAGAAAAAAAATTGTTTGTAAACTTCACAAAAATTTTATTTTTTAAAATATGCACCCTGTGCTGTGCTATCACTTTAATGACAGCCGCGCCCCTTTCTTTAGAGCTGCTCGCTGTATTCAGCTTACAACGAGCCATGTCTAAAGAAAGTGGCGTGGCAAACATTAAAAGTGAAAGCGTGGTATGGGGCTCTTTCACTCAAAAATAAAAATATAAATAAGGAAAGACAGGTTCTGTAGTGCGGCCGCTAAACTGAAAGCGGACCGCGCTATAAATTAAATAAATAAGCGAGGCCGCTCTAGTTAAAGCGGACCGTGCTGTAAATTAAATACATTACTATTAAAAATATAAAAGCGAGCAATGTGCTACCTTGTAGGGAATCATGTCGTAGGTGGAATAGTGTTAGATCATTAAAGAGAATAGTGCTCTCAGCTTCGATAAAGCAGACTGTGTAACAGCACAAGTAAAACGTCCATTCCTCATGGGAGGTTACAAATGCAGACAAGGCAGTACCAAGGAGGGACTACTAAGCCTATTTATCAATCAAAAGCAAAGATTTCGAAAGGACAGCAACAGGAGCCAATTGAAAAGATGGGTGGGAAATGGGTGGAGCTTGTACTCCATACCTGAATACAGCATCTCTCGCACAGCAGCACATGCGCTGCTCAGGCTCGACCTAAAACGTGCAAATCAGAGAAAGAATTGCCAAGTGTCCTCCATGTAATTGAACAGGATGCATACACTACCTGTGGGCGATTAATGAGGCACCGTGAATGGTTAGCAGTTGATGCTTTCTAATCTGTAGACCCAGCTGAAGGTTTTTACCTATGCATTATGAAAGGTTTATGAAGGCAGAACATTTTCAGGGCTCGGGAGCCAAAGTGTTCCACAAGCTTGGATGCCCAGAACAAGAAATCATTGTTCTGTCTTAAGCTTCTTACCTAAAATCTCCAAGCAGGAAAGATGGTTACAGTGAGCCACCATGGTCATATTTATGGGGTGAATGTTTTAAAAAAAAGTCCAAAGACTTTCTGCAACTTATGGCAGGAGTGGAAAAAAGTGTTAAGAACCTTGGTCAGGCACTTCAGGCTTCAGTCCACTTTTTAGTTCTCGTGCCTGCGTTGCAGTGTGCTGCACTTCTCACGCAGCGAGATGCCTCTTGAGGGGGGGGGGGTTGAAAACGGACCTAGGAATCGCACACGCTTGTGCATGTGCTTTTCCTTTTGGCCCACACGATTGGCCTTTGCATGCTTCTTTTTTTATTAAAGACAGCACGCAATTGGCCAAAGGCGGGCGCATTGTTCCGCCCACGGCTTATTGGTGTCTATTACGCACAATTATCGTGCCCAGACACGGGCGCGATAATTGAAACCACATGTCTCGCTGTGGAGCGCGTGCTCGCACAACTCGCATGCTTGTTTTTTTTGTGTCCATTTCACAGAGAAGCAACTAAATGAAAGAAAGAAAGAGAGGTGGGCTGCTCGCGCGCACCACTCATTTCTTTGTTGCCGTGAGATATATGAAGAGCCTGATATTTTCTTTACTCTTTTTTTTAACCACCGGTTAGCATTTTGATGTTTTCCTAATTCTGCGTAGCAGCTGCCTGAAGACTGTACGTGCACTTTAGGCACAGCTTGTTATTACGTGGCTTGTCTGCTTTCTTTATTGGCGAGGCGTGTTTGGAAGAGCATTTCTAAAGCCGGAAGGATATGTCAGGCAGTGAGTATTTGACGGAGTCAAGCAAGCAGAGATAATATGTAACCACCCCTGAACTGCAAACTATTCCGGGAAGCAAACAATGCAATTATGTTTAAGAAGCACTTTTTGGATCCAGACTTGTGGAGCAGTCGCTGTATAGAGTTCACAGTTGTATTTAAACATGGGTGTGTTGACAAAGAAGGCAACAATAGAGTCGAATTTAATGAAAACACGTGTGTTTCTACCATACTCAGGATAACGATGGCAGTGGCGTAACGCAAACAGATGAGGCCCCCTGCAGAACGCGGAGGTTCCCATTAGTCACCACATCTCACAGATATTTATTGGCTGTGGGCTGAGTGGAGCCCCCCTGAATCTATGGGGGGTGCGCTACCCCTTTTAATCAAGGGGATCTTCAGGCCTCGATGTCCTGCACCATGCCGCGCTGCCCAAGGATGAATTATATCCCCACTCCCCCCACACCTGCTTGTTGTCTCCATGTTTCAGCATAGCGGTCCAGAAGAAAAGAGAACTTGAGCACAGATGTCAGTTTGTGCCATGTTTTGTGTAACTCCTGAAGACCGCTGTTCATGCGTATACATGAGTAGTGGAACTACAAGCCCCAAATGCATTTTGATGTTGATTTTAAAGCCACCATTTTCTTTAAATGACAGCTATGCGTACTTCACAACAACATTTCTATAGCACTTACTACCCCTTTGTGGGGCACTGAGCGCTTATATACCAACGGGGATGAAAAGGTCTGAAAAGTGTGGTAACACAAAGAAACTACAAAAGAAGTGGAAACTAGAGTGGCAGTTGGCCGAGATATTCCCATCAAACCACCCTAACTTGGCGGAGTTTCATCATATGGGATATTTGTAGGAGCACCCGACTCTACCGCCCAAACCATCAGCTGATGGTGCGGGAGTGGATGAAGATCTTACACTCGTGCCAAACTTACACTCGTGGAGTAGTGATGGAAGTGTATGTGCAGTGCTGTGGTGAGAAAATGTTAAAATTAACGACTCAGACAAGAGCACATTTAATAAAGAAAGTCCGAGTGTTAAAGTTAAAAACACGCCAGGTAGTTGGAGCTAATGACTACACTGTGACGCTGTGCAGGTGGTCAACATGTTTCAGCCCTCTAGACGTTTCGTCAGGCTTTCGTCAGGACCAAAGATTTAAAGCTACTGCCACTAAAAGTGAATTATAATAAAGTGAAGTGGGAACATAAATACAATGCAATCAGCTACCATGAACTTGGAGCCCCAATGTCCATATGTAGAGGGTATTTTCCTTTCACAATCCTGAAAATATAAACAAGATTATGTTCATTACTAATATAATATATACCACAATTTCATAGCAAAACATATGTGTACCACACCATGAACGGGATCAAGATATGTCCCGCCCAACTGTAGAATAAACTTTACTCATTCACAGAACACACCTCTTATGTCTGTGAGTACTCACCAAGCTTTGCAAGGAAGTGGACCTCACCTCACCCGGCAACCGCTCGGGAATATGAGGCCCCGCTCTAAAAGTGCATAAGAAAGCAGAATATCCATCAGAATTATGAGCTTTCCACCATTAGTTGCAGTATTTGTTATCCACCACCAATCAACTGTGAACTTGCTTAAAAAGACCATAACACAACTTAAAGGAGAGGGGAGGTAATGAATGTAGGTGATGATGTGCTGTGGCCAAAAGAGAATCAGACTCAGGCCAGGACAGCTAAAACAACTAGAAAAATTAATGAAGTAGATAGAGACTAACATGGATAAGCAAAGCGCTACCACATGACAACAGATGGCAGCAGCATGAGCATACAGTCTAACTCAATGCAGCACTCTACCAGTATGAACAGCTTAGAGTATCACTTAACCTGAGCGCTTGCCTACATCGGTAGCACGCTACACTGTGTACGAGAGCGGTGTCTTTGGTTTGAGGCTACGTGAGCCGGGTTTCTATGTCCCATGTGATCACCACCGTGGCGTGGGGTATCGAGTTATTTGTAGAAGATCCTGGATCACAGCACAAAGAGGTACCTCCTCTGCATGCTGGACTGAAACCCACAATAGGAGCATGTGGCCAGCCCGCTGTGGATCTTCTGTGTATCATGTTTGGGACTTCAAGTGATCGGAGATGATGTAGAGCAGGATTTAAATTCTAGAAGGGGTTGCTCAGACTTAAATGTCTACTACATACCACTCTTTCACTGTGCCCTTTGCCTAGATGTCTTTCAAGTTCTCTTCAGTTGCAGTGTGTTTCCGTCAATTGCATCCACTGCTGTTTCCACAGAGGAGACCTCCTTCTCATTGCTAGAAAAAGCGTGCTGAAAGTGTTGGCGGGACACAAGGATATTGGTTTTACCCTGAAATGGCATGACACCCTCCTTATCTCCAGTACCCCTCTCAGCCCTTTCATGTGACCACAAAAGTAGCCTTGGGATAAAAGGGCACTTGTCTCTTTTTTGTTTTTCTCTTTTCCCTCTTTGTGAGTCATTGTGCTGCAAACTCACTTCCAGAGCTGGACAACGGCCCCATAGGAGACCAACATTGACATATGCAGGCTCCCAATATGCAGCGCTTCTGCAACGTTCAGCATGGAATCTGTAACAGGATCTGTCTATGTGGCATGCCTGTGCCACAGATCGCACCGTTCCCCAAGACTGTTTTCTGTACCACAGCCCTTGTGGCAGAATAGGCAGCCAGCGGGAGATCTGGTAGGTTCCCATGTCCTCTATTTTGCCAATACAGCCGCTCTTATCCCTCGTCATAGCCCTTCAGATCCTCCCTCTTTCCACGCCTCTCACTCCTGTGGCCCGGGCGAAGTGTCTGGCGCTTTCTTGGCCATCGCAGGTTCTTGGGTGACTGTACTGCGCCTGTTCTTTGTGGCTCGCATGAGGAATAAAGCACTTTCCTCAAGTCCCAATGGGCACAATTGCTCCTTGCACTTGCAGGGTCACAGTTGCACTGCTCTCAGTCCTAGACTGCTGCACCCTGCCCAGAAAGGTAGAACCGTGCCAGGGCCCCTCGGAGACAACCTTCTTGGGTGCCCAGTTAGCCACTCCGATGGGTTTTTAGATTTCGAATTTACTTCAGACATTGAGGTGGTGGGGTATAGCACACTATCACCATTCTCTCTATTTTCGCAAGAGCCTTCCTCCCTGTCCTAGGTCAGTAGCGGTTGATGAGACTCTGGTGCCAGTCCAGCTCCCTTGCCCTTCTGCAGTATCTTTGCCACCATGTTTCTGAAGAGGCATCCATTTTTTTAATGTGTCATGTTTCAATCTGCAAGGATGTACTTACAGACTGAACACCTAGGTACAGAGTTTACGTATATCGACTGATAAAGGTGTGGGTCGCAGGAGTTGCGGACTAAATTGAGCAGTTGCTTGCTGGTGGAGATGAGGTGAAACCAAACATCTACAGTCCCATTAAAGTGAAAGTTTATACAGACCCCGGCTCTCTCACATACTGACGGCGGGCGAGGTCAAGAATTCATTTTTAGAACCGCTTAAGACTATTTCCTATGCAGCAGCATGCCTTGTCGAAGGGGCTAGGAACTGTGATCGCCTCAATCTCATTCCAACAGATCTACACTGATCCCAGAATTAACTTCCACATCACACATACAACGTGTACAGATGTACATAGTGTGCTCAGTTACCTGAATAATGCATTATCTACCACAGAAGGATTAATGGAATCGATGAAAAGTGCCACCTTCTATTCGAATTTCCGAAAGCCAAATCCTTGAAGCAGGTCTTCTTCACTCAAGCACCAAAAATTAGGAACCGTGAGAAACGTAAGACTTAACTCAACCATATTTGCTTTGCACCGGACCTAAAACGAAACTGTTCTTGACATCACAGAAAATGTTTTTTTTGCTGTCTTTATTGTTCCTTGTTAGACACCGGTGTTGGAGCTTCGGTCAAGCAGAGCATGCCAGTTACCTCTCCCCTCCAGACCAGCAGCCCATCAGGGCAACAAAATCACTGCTTGTCACTTCACTGGTCACCTTAAGTTATTTTAAGAGTCAAAACTGAGATTTGTAGTTACAAACAGCTCTCTACAGCAAGTGCATAATCCGCCTGAGCTATTTTACCACTGTTAGGGTCTTAGACTTGCTAGATAGGCCCTAATCTGTGCTGCTATCATAAATTGTAATCTGTCGCAAATCAAGTTGGTACGGAAAGCTTGGATATCAATTTTTCAGTTTTTTGGGGTTTTTATTTAAGAGCAAAGTTTGTGCATATGTACTGGCAGGCCATTGACTAGTTGTCTTTGACTCCGCTCTGCATAAAACAGTCTTTTCAAGACCCTGCCTTGCTTGACACCTCCATCTCTCTGCTCATTCCCCTCCTACAACATTTATGGATCCAAAAGTAACTTTTCCTATTTCAAGGGCCGCTATTTTCTCTATACTGTACTCTCACGGTCATTTTGAAATGACAGTTGTTCACTTTTGACTTAAAAAAAAAATCTCTTTCCATCCTTGTAAAACAGATTAAGATGGCTGATGCAGTTTAATGGAGTTTGTGTTGAGTACTCACAGGTATGCCGCTAAGGGACTGTAAATATTGAAGGACAGGGTACCCTTGTATTTGGTGCAAGAGGAGGACAAGGCCCTTGTCTCCACAGAGGTCTGGACGATGCGCGCACGTCTAGTCCAACAACAGATTCCTTGTTGTTGACAGTTATCTGCTCTATATTATTGCATATAGTTCGATTATTAATGGGTGCCTTTGCGTGAGAGGAGTCTATTTATTGTTGCAAATAAAAAAGCAAAAGTAGAAAGCATAGTCATTTTCAATGCCAACAGCTCTAACTTTAACAAATACGAGACCTATTGCATTGCAAATGCTTGTTCCAACTGCAGGGGCGCTTCTAAAATGTAGTCTACAGGTCAAAACTAAGGGCCTCATTAGGATGTCAGGAAGATTGCCACCGCCATCCGGGCGGTGGCGATCCGCCCGACATTCTTCCCCACCCGCCACCCATTTCCCACCGGCATATTACTATGGTGGGGGGACCGCGGTGGACGGAAAGACCGTCCGCCGCTTTTCTGCCCGGTCAACGCCGGGCCGAAAAGTGTTTCATATGGTGGCGGTGTCTGTTAGACACTGCCATCCATATTAGGATGTGGGGGGAACATGATTTTCCGTGGCAGGCATGCATGCAGGAATGTCTTGTGGGGTCCCACTGTGGGCCCCCAGGGACTCCGGGTGGTGGGGAGTGTACAAGGGGGGTACCTATGGTACCCCCCTACATGTCACTGTACAACATGGCAGGCATCGCACGGTGCCTGTCACGTTGTGCATTGAAGTGCGCAATGTGCTATTTAGCTATGAAGCTATGAAGCTATGAAGTGCGCAATGTGCTATTTAGCATTGCGACGGGCGGTGCTTTTAGCACCGCCCGCCGCAATGTTAAAAATACGGGATGCGCCCGCCAGTGAAGCGGGCGCATCCTAATGGCCCCCACGGGACCGCCGCCCTTATGGCGTGCGGTCCCGTTTTACGTCGAGGTGGCGGGCGGACAAAGTCCGCCCGCCATCCTAATGGGGCCTTAAATGTCCAGTTCCAAATATTGCACTACAATTCTTCCATCAATGAATCATCTTCCCTTTTCGATGCATCCTCGTCGCCCTTCATGTCCAGGAATGGCCGATTTTACTGGGCAGGACATTGATGGCTTTAGCCATGTGGGTCACCCCAGACTTGCACTACTAGTCCTGGAAAACAATGTCACAAGTAGAAGATTGGGCAGGGCCCCAGAAGGACCTTGTTCCACTGGGTTTATTGGCTCTCCATTTCAAATAGGAAAAAGTACTCCACATTATTTTTTTCCACATATGTTCCAATAGACAGGCTATATCGAGGTGCTCCCACCTCAATACACACTGACATCTCGGGCATTGTTTGAAGCAGGGTCATCAAAAGGTGTGAATGTCTTCAAATCCCAGACAGACAGGTGCATGCACTTGCAACACATTTCGGCTGAGCTCAAACATAACTTATTTTATATCTCATAAGTGTTAGGAGGGTATAAAAATGTTGAGCAGTCAAAATATCGAAAATTAAATATCGACCTACACTAATATCGAGGTGACAATAACGAAGGGACAGAATATCGATGTTAAAAATATCGATAGACAGAATATCGACCGTAAGGTAAGTAAAATTGATTTTTTTATATCGATGTAAGTAATATCGAAGTTAGTAATATCGATATCAAATATATCGATGTTACTAATATCGAAGTTACTAATCAATATATATATATATATATATTATTGTTATATATTTTATTATGTATTTAATATGAATGTGTTATATGTGTTTTGTTAAGTGTTCTACTTATTTTAAAATATATGTATACAATTTGTATATGTTAATAATGTTTTTTTAAGTTATATTTTGTTTTTTAGTACTGTAGCGGGTTGTGGGTTTATAGGGGAATAGGGTGGGAAGTAATTTATTTATACTAAATTAATTATTAATTTTTAGGAATTATAAATTAATTTTCATTATTGTCCTTTCCACTCGCCAGTCCACTAGAAGGAGGATTTCTATTGCAAAAAGAAGGGCTAATCTTTGGCAAAAGCTCACCTTGGGGGTTGCGCCGCTGGTGGGAGCATTACCGCATTCGGCGGACTGCCTGCACGCTCCCAGAGTGCGCCTGACCAAGAACTACCTGCTGCTTCACCGGGGGACTGCGAGGCCCAGCAGCCTTCACTGCTGTCAGCTGGTGCCTCTTCCCCCGGCGGTCACGCCCTCCACCTGCAGCTATTTACTTTTCGCGACACCCGCTCCGCGGGTGCCGCTCACTTGTTCTTTCCACTCGCCAGTCCACTAGAAGGAGGATTTCTATTGCAAAAAGAAGGGCTAATCTTTGGCAAAAGCTCACCTTGGGGGTTGCGCCGCTGGTGGGAGCATTACCGCATTCGGCGGACTGCCTGCACGCTCCCAGCGTGCGCCTGACCAAGAACTACCTGCTGCTTCACCGGGGGACTGCGAGGCCCAGCAGCCTTCACTGCTGTCAGCTGGTGCCTCTTCCCCCGGCGGTCACGCCCTCCTGTTCGAATTACAATAAATTAACTGTTCCTTCCCGCGTAGCGGGACGCGCGCGGGGCGAAGCCCGGGCCAAGGGCGGGCCCGTTTAAGCCCGTTCAAGACCGGGCAAGACTGGACTGGGCCTCCTCATATACGTTTGCTTTCCCCTTTTTACCACTGTTGTTATTGCACACATTTTAAATAACCTGTTCTTAGTCTATAGTCAACACCCCTAACCAGATATCCCTGTAACAAACCATATTGTATTATGTCCCCCAGAACCACTAGGAACGCTGTCAAAAAACAGGCCCAGGATGCTGCTCAAGTTATCGGCCCCATAGACCAATTTATCACCAAGGCGAATGAGGCCATTGAGCAGGGTATCACTATGTTGGAACGGAGAGTTTCACAGGACTTGGTCATCGCCAGACGCTCCTCCATGGGCTTACTGGCTACAGCAAAAAAAAAACAGCGTCCCGCAGAGTTACCCCTACCATTGATAGAGCATGCGGAGATCCATACAGTTCCTTGTACAGTGGACCTGTCCGCATCCTTAGACCTCTCCGAATCACATCTGCTGCAGTCACTGGAAAAAACTCCAGTTATTTTCGCAAGCCAAACTAGCGTGGCTCCCACCCCATCTGCAGAAAGAGGCTTACGTGAGGGAGCAATCCCCAAAAAGAAGAAGGGGAAAATTAATAAACCACATCATTCTGTTAACTCTCCCCCCAAAATTATTCACACTGCCCCTTCCACTTCCCCCTTTCCCATACAGCCCATTGACCTTGTCCAAACTCCCCACCAATTACCCACCTCTTCACTTGCACAAGCAATAAACCATACTACCGATAACATTAACCTCAGCTCTAGTAGCTATGACAGTGAATGTGGTATGGTTAACGATGGTAATCTAACTAGTAACACCTGTAGCATCGACAATTTACTCCTTAGTAAAATCGGTGATCTAATTAGATTCTATCTAAAACCTATAGAAAAGTCTCTACATCAGGTTGAAATCCAACTAACCCAACTGTCTTTAGTTCTAAACTCAAGTAAAGTTACCAACAAAGACACTAATCCGGTTCAAGGGAGGCCCCTCATTCAGAATGCAAAAACATCTAAAGCAGGTTCGTCTGTACTGAACCGCTCCAATATGAACCAAAAGGCACCGCAGAAACAGTTACAAAAACAGTCATCATTAGTTGTAACTAAGGTCCAAGTACCTCCTAATTCATCCAATTCTACATCGATCCCACCCCCTACCCACTCTAAGACACAGACCTCCACTCAATTAAAACCTTCTTCCGCCCTACCTACCCCGGCCCCCACCTTCCCAAAACACCCAGTTGCATTTAATACCATACCGAGAAATAGAAAGAGGAGGGGCCATCCTATCCATCTTCCCCCTGAAGCTTCCCCCTATGTAGTAATTATGACAGGTGTTCCGGAACTCTCTCCCAATCAGGATGAACCGGTCTGGTCACTAAAAAACAAAGTAATCTACTGGCTGTCCAACAATAGGCCATTACCAACCTTCCTGGACAATAGAGTCACCACTGTGCGTAGAGTCCCCTGGTTAGGCTCTGAGCCTAAAAACATCCAGGGTGATTGCGTCATAGTGATCTTCGCCGACCCAAATACAGTAGAGCACATCTGCTCCTGGGGCGACCACACATCCACTGAAGGGATAGTCACTCATAGATTGTCATACTTTTACCCTCCGGCTCCACGACACAATGTCGGTCCTCCTTGGAGCTGGACAAGAGTGGGGAATTGGGATGGGAACAGAGACCGGGGCCACTGGGCAGGATATGGATTTAGTAACCCAGCCCCTGGTCCCTTCACAAATTGGAGAGGCCCACCCCTAACTAACAGATATGAATGTCTTGATATGGTTGACTGACCATCAGCTCCCTCTACAAATACCAAAAGTAGAATCAATATCCAAGTTCAAACTACTTCCATCTTCAGAGGAATACTGATGGCAGGAGCACCTTGCACTCCCCCTCCTGGCTCTCTTGTAGAGCCTTTTACCCCTCCGTTGGAACTATCCCCCTATCCGGCAACTTTTCCGGAACATGAACTCAAACACGATTACCCATCCCTCCCTGAAGAGTCACCTAAGAGGCAACTCCTCAGCAACTCAGCCTCAAGTGAAATACATCTCTCTTCTCCCACCTCTCTCCCAAACACCTTGCCCCGACCCCCAATTCCCTCTGCCAACTCACAGTATTTACATTCTACTTTACCCCTTACATGGGAACTCCCAATTATTTACTGGAATGTAGCGGGCCTCAGATCCAAGATCCACCTCCAGTCATGGACTGACGTGATCATCAAGCACAAAATAGTTTGCCTTCAGGAAACCTGGGCAATTGACCCTATTCACATCCAGGGTTATAAAACTTTCCACATTTCCGCCAGCCCATCCATTCACGGAAGATCTAAGGGCGGCTTAGTAATCTATTTTTGTAATATTATGCCACCCACGACTATAGAGGTATCTCTAGCGTCCCCAACTGTTCAAATCCTAAAGCTAGCCTTTGATAATACCTCTATCTACTATCTCATTAATATGTATAACAACTCCCCCCCCGCTGAGTGTGTAAAGTCATTGTCAGATATCACCCTATATCTTCAAGAACAGAAAGCAAAATTTTCACAGCTACAATGTTAAGTTGTGTGGGGTGGTGATTTTAATGTTCATCTGTGTAGCAATTATAAAAAAGGTATTTGCGGGCTCCAAGATGAAAATGACTCCTCTATCACGCATTTCACTCACTCTAATATTGGTACTACTTTGAATGAATGTCTTTTTTCTTTAGAACTTGAGTTTGCCAATGAAATAGTGTATCCCCCTGTCGGGTTTAAGTCGACCTTTCACGGCAGAGGCCTTTCTACCACCATCGATTACATCTTGTGTTCGCAAACCCTAAAGAATCGCTTAAACCATTTCAGAACTGGTACTGATCCGTCAAGCGATCACTATTCCAACAGTATTACCATTATCCTTAAAACAGCCACATCAGCCCACACCAAGACTAGCCTCTTAACCCAGCAATCTCTGGCTATGGTTAAAACTAATGGCTACACAGTAAAATGGTCAAAGATAAATCCTAATGAGGTTACTAAAAAGATTATTCAACAAACTCTTCCCCTAATAACCATCTGTCTAGCGGAGACCTCATCTCCTCATATGATCCTCTCTAGTTTTGTTAACATCCTAAAAGCTATCCAGCAGGAGCTCACTCGCCAACATAAGGTCCATGATAAGGACTCCCGGGGGTGGTTCGACACCCATTGCCGCAAAGCTCTCTGTGCGCTAAAAAGAGCACTTCATAGTCAAGATAGGGACGTGGCCCTAATAGCCACATTAAGAAGGAACTACAAATTGGCCCAAAAACCCCGAAAACGGGAAATAAAAAAGAATCTTTGGGCCCAATTGCACGAGTGTACAAGAAGTAAGGATAGCTCGCTATTCTGGCGAATAGTTCAATCCCCCTTCTTAGAGGACGCTACAGCTGTCCGTCACCTAGATGTGGCAGTATCTGCTGAAAAATGGGTGGCTCATTACTCACAGATTTTTGGGGCTCCCTCCTCTGCAACCTTGACTTCCCAGACCGAAGAGGAACTCTTTACCACGGATAATATTTATCCTATCGACCTCCACTTCGACCTCGCGGAGGTCACAGCCGCATTGACTTCCTCGAAGACTGGGAAAGCTCCGGGCCCTGACGGAGTTCCCCTCGATATCTTTGTGAGTAACTTAGATTTATGGTCCCCAATTGTCGCACAAGTCATGACAGCAGCCTCCCAGGCCGGCCTAATTGAATCCTGGTCTACATCTGTGCTTTTACCCATTTTTAAAAAGGGTGAACGCGATAACCCAGCCTGTTACAGACCCATCTCCCTCTTGGACTCACTGGGTAAGGTCGCCGGGAGACTAATCCTGGAGCGTCTCCAGGACTGGGCCAAAGAGAAGAAGATCATAACCGACCTCCAGTTTGGGTTTCAAGAGGGATTGGGTACTGTAGAACAGGCCCTTAATTTGACATTGTTAATGGGTAAATATGCTAGGGCCAAATGCGGAAACCTCTATCTGGTCTATGTGGACCTAAGTTCCGCATTTGATTGCGTAATACACTCCAAGATGTGGGAGATACTGAGCAACCTGGGCGTAGACCCTCCACTCCTTAAATTCCTCCGAGAACTTTACACGGATGCTAAAGCATGTGTGAGGTATGGCATTAACGGAGAGTTATCGGATTCATTCAGCATAGCAAAAGGCGTTAGACAGGGGTGTGTCCTCGCTCCGTTTTTATTAATATCTATACAAACGGCTTGGAGCAAGCGATGCTAGAAGACAACAAGGATCTCCCCTGCATAAACACCCGGCCTATTCCAGCACTATTATATGCTGACGATTCCGTTATTCTGGCGAGAACCCTAAACCAGCTCCAACTCCAACTGGACAAGTACTGTCAATTCATGCTTTCGCTTGGGTTAAAAGTAAATAAGTCTAAGACTTTTGTGATGTATATAGGTAAGAAAGCCCAGAAACGCAAATCTCTTTTTATAGATAATGTCAGATTAGAAAACGCTAGGGAATACCCTTATTTGGGGATCCTCATTGATGATTATAACACATGGAAACCTGCTATCACCAGCAAAAAAATGCAGTTTCAGCGCACAACTATGGCGCTGACGTCTTTTTCCAGGAAGTTGGGCAAGCCCGCGCCCGATGAGTTGCTCAAGATTTATCAAGCCAAATGTCTGAGTGTGGCAACTTACGGAGCGGGCGTATGGGGCTATGCTCCTGTTGGAGAGCTCCAAGTAATCGAAAATGCTTTTCTGAAATATGTATTAGCCCTCCCTCGAAGTGCTCCAAATTACGGCAGCCACATTGAGCTCGGTCTGGACTATCTAACTGACATCATTAGATACCAACCGATCCTCCTCTGGCACCGTATATGGACCAAAGAGCAATGCCATCTCACTCGGTCACTAATAACCGATTGTCTTTCCCTAACTCACTGGAAAAAGATTCCTTGGTTACTTTATGTGTTTATTTTTCTGAAAGATCTGAACTGTTTAGCTTTTTTTACTAATCCTTCCTTACTCACTGACATGCCTAGAAAGTCTCTGAAAAATGTATGTGTTACCCATCTAAGAGATCTTCGCATGTGTTCAGAAATGGGTAAACATTCAAATACCCAACTAATGACGATCCAATCCTCCTCTGGCATTCAACCATATCTGTCATTTTATTTGTCAAACTTTGATAGATATGTTTTAACTAGATTTCGTTTCGATTTTTTCTATCGTCTTGTCTCGTTCCCTGAGCTTTCAGACTGGTCGCGTGAATTATCTAGATGCCCTTGTGACGGCAAAACTCCTCAGTCTTCCTTGCATGTAATTTTATTTTGTAGTTTCTACGAGTTCCCACGTAAACGCTGGTTGGTCCCACTTCTCCGTCAAACGGGACTGAGAAGATGCAGACCTGCTCTCCTGGCACTACAGCTTTTAGACACGCAATTTGTTGCTAAGAGTATAGCCTGTTTTTTAAAGGCATGTCTGAAAATCCGATCCCAGTTGGCTGTTTCTGCATTGTAAACCTTATACGCACAATTTACATTTAACTGTTTTCAAAATTCGATGTATTAGTAATTAATGTACATACAACCACTTTTTTACAAATCTGATCTAAATGTTTTTAATATGTACTTTTTATGATTGTAAAATCAATCGAAATAAAGTTTATTTGACTATGACTATGACCATTATTGTTTGCGTTTAAGTTCTGTAGCGGGTTGTGAGTTTTATAGGGGAATAGGGTGGGAAGTAATTTAATTGTAATTAAGTAATAATTTTTTTAGATTAATTGGTATTGATAATTATATTATTGTTAAATAATTATTAATTGATAATTCATTTTTTAATTGGATTTTTTTATTTATTGACTAATTGATAATTATGTTAAGTTTCTTATTGTATTATTGGAGTGTGTTGTGTGTTTATAGGGGAATAGTGTTGGAAGTAATTGAAATCTAATTAAGTAATTATTAAATGTATTGTTGGGTATTGATAATTAATTTATTGCACATTAATTATGAATTGGTGATTATAGTAAATTATAATTTTTTGGTAATGACAATTAATTTATTGTTGCTTTATCATTCACTGGAAATTAAATATCATTAAATATTATTTACTGATACATGTAATTAATATATCAATAAGTAATTATTACTTGGTAATTAATGTTTATTAAGTATCATTTTTTATATAAAAACATTGAGTTATTTAATAATTAATTAATTAATTCTTTTAAAAAAAATGTTTTATTTATAAGTATGTTATTTTTAACTTCTACGCTATCCAACGCTTTCCCTACTGTTTCACTCTCTGGAGTGGGAATAGTAATTTTTACCCCTACGTTATCCACAGCTTTCCCTAGTGTTGCACTCACTGGAGTAGGAATAGTAATTTATACCCCTACGCTATCCAATGCTTTCCCTACTGTTCCACTCTCTGGAGTGGGAATAGTAATGTTTACCCCCACACTATCCAACGCTTTCCCTGCTGTTTCACTCTCTGGAGTGGGAATAGTAATTTATACCCCTATGCTATCCAACATTTTCCTTACTGTTGGTTTTTTGGAGTTGAAATAGTAGTTTTATTCCCTCCGCTATTTAATATTTTTTGTATTATTTTAGTTAATGTAATATATAATTAATTTTAAAAATATTAAAAGTAAATTTAATTGTATTAATTTGTTATACATAATTATTTTTTTTTTTATTTATGTTACTGTTTTATTTGTGTAGATGTATTTGTAATTTATAATATTTTTAATAATTTATAAGTTATTCAAAGAATTAATAAAAATGATTATTAAGTAAGTATATCTATTATATATTAAGTTGCACAGAGTTGCTCCTTCCGACTGCTGGGGACCCAAGGGAAGTGGCGCACACGCCGGCGGAGCGCGCCGGTAAAATAATCCAAAGTGATAAATGCCAGTAATGTGTGCTCTCAGTTACACAGACTCCAAGAAAAAACCGAAATTTCCAAGGGTGTTTATTGGAACTTTGGGTTTTTCATGGAGAATACTGGCATATTATATATTACATGTATATGTTTAATTAATGTTGTATTACATTATATCTATATTACTTAATAATTTTAAACATTATTAAATATTTTTAACTATGTTTATTTTATTTATAAGTATTATTCAGTTTCTTTTACTTTTTTTTAACAACAAAAAAAACTGATATTTTTACTAACGATATTTTTGATGTCGATATTTTTTTTCACAACATTTTTGTACTTACCATGTTGTGGATAGGATATCGATATTCTTGACATCGATTTTCTTTCTCCGATATTTTTGCAGGTTGATTTTTTGACCTTCGATATTTTGTCAGTGATCCTATAAAAAGACAACACGTTTACATTTGCTACTGTTTTTTCAGCCCAAGTAGCATGCAATACGCAAATATGACTTTGATAACAATTTCCAATCAAAATAACCTATTTAATGTCATATTTTATATAACAGGAAACAGGTTTGTGTGGAGATATTGCAAGGAAAACTTACAATTCTAAAATCACATGTTGGGTTGAAACAGCAGATGTAGTTTTGCTGAGGATCTGCACACTAACAACTACCTTATCAAAGCGACAGTTGTGACAATTGAAAATAAAACATGTACCCTTTAAACACATCACACAGAGTGAAGTGTGGTTAGCAGTAGTGGCAAAGTCAAGCTATTTCGATCGTGAAACCTATTGGCTTTGCCATTGCTTGTTATGATATATATAGCTCCCGTGATTACACATACAATCGCATATGCATCAGTGGTGGCCATCATGGAACAATATAGTGTTAAATCTTACAGCCACTGTGGATGGAATCATATTCATGACATCCATTTGAATGCAGTTTGTTTTATTTTAACAAAATAAGACGGTCACTGTAGATGCATATGCATTCTAATGACCATCATTCACAGTGACCGGATGTATGACGTTACAACGCAGGCTATTACAACGCCTGCCTTTACAACGCGGTTTTTACATCGCAAACCTTTACAACGCATAGCGCTTAGAGGTGCTGGATAGTGGTAAGTATAATTTTCTATTCCAACTCCAGTCCCCGTGGACAGTAGGGAAGGGAAGGTGTTGGATAGAAAATGAAACTTATTCCCTATCCTAGAGCGCCCCCCAGCGCAATGCGTTGTAATGGTTTGCGATGTAATGACCGCATTGTAATGGTAGTGCGTTGTAATAGTTTCGTTGTAATGGTTGTTCACCACAGTGACCATCTTGGAGTGGAATATTACAAAATGCGTGAAAAGATAAATGCCGCATATCTGCAGTAGCCATCTTTGAATGGGTGTGTTTAAATAAAATTTGGAGAACCTGACAGCCATTTGTACTGATGTGCTTGCACGGATGGTCATCTTGGAATGGTGAAACACAATTTTATAAAAGAGGGTCTAGGGGATAATATTTACCGACCAAAAAAATCTCCACACCCCCAGGACAATACCTGAACAACAAAATAGGAAACTATTGGTCAACTTATCAAACCTGCTTCATAAGCTCAGAAGGAAAGAACATCAATCACAGATGATTTGATTAGCTTCAGGCTTTTGAACAAATCCCATCAGCCCATCACTCTGGCGGAGCATCGTCATCTGGGAGATGATGGAGTGAAATCTGTGTCCGTAGGCTGGCTGTATGACACTAGACCTCTATCCACTGGTAGACTCAGCCAAAGTGCTCTCAAAACATTTTTAGTGCTGGTGGTGTGCAGTGCAAAGTGAGTGTGAAAAATAAAAGTGACTATGAGGGCGAAAAATATGTTTATTCAGAATCGTCCAAATGTCATTATTAAAAACAACCTGATAGTGTGAAGAAATAACTATCTTTTGGCAATAGGTGAGAGGTCAACATGTTTCAGTCGTAGAGGTAACAATGACAGGCTTTCGTCAGGTCCTAAAACAGAATGTTTTGTTATGTTATGTTTGTTATGTTATGCGTTTTTATTTGGCGCACAGATGCTCCAGCTAAGGAGCGTCCTGGCGCCCGACAAGGCAGCTGCACAACACAACTAAACAAAAGAACAAACATATGTATACACACTAAGGAAATAAAAAGGTTTTCACCGCACGACGAAAGGAAAGCAAATCGCTCATAGCGCGAATCGCTGGGGGCAAAGAGTTCCAGAGGACAGCTGCGCGCACTCGAAACGAGCGTCCACCAGCCCTACTCCGCTTGAAGCGCGGCACCACGGCCAGTTCAAGGTCAGCAGATCTTAAGGGTCGCGCTGGAATGTAGTTGGCCATAAGGACCAAGAGGATCGTTGCTGGGGACCCCTTCAGAATCTTATAGGCGACGCAGAGGACCTTAAACTGGATCCGCTGGGCCACCGGGAGCCAATGCAGTGACCGCAGGGTACTGGAAGTAGGACAGAATCTTGGGAGGCCTACCACCGCTCTAGCTGCGGCGTTCTGAATCCTCTGTAAACGCCTGATCTCAGCCTGATTCAACCCGGCCAACAAGGAACTCGCATAATCCAGCCTAGAGATGACAGTAGCTTGGATCATGAGTTGCCTGGTAGGAGCGTCGAAGAACTTAAGCACAGGACGGAGCCCGCGCAGGATGCCAAAGCAACATGGAATGCAGAATGGTATGCTACTGCAATATTATATACAATGTACAACAAAGTTCAGAAGTTTTCTTAGGAGAATGAATACATCCGTGGTTATGAACCACCCTACCAGAACTTGGTATAAACCGTGGTAATCAGTACGTAGGTATGTAGTCTTCTTTCCTAAAAGTTCAAAAAGATTATTCAAATCGTGATGCTGGTAGATGAACAAACAACCTTCTGAGCAAAATGAATAGTTTGATGCTGGTCTAAAAATAGTAGACAGCCTAGCCCAAATAGTGGCCAACAGGTTAGGTTTATTTCTATGAAAGTAGTACTCACCCAGCTTTCTGTGGGAGTATGCCTCACCTCACCAGGCAACTGCTCTGTGAATGAGACCCCGCTCTATTTGTAAATAAAACAAGGATACGCAGATGAGAGACCCAGAATGTGCTCCTTGTTAAACAATTAAATCAAATACAGTTAAACAAAACCTTAATCATTTATTAAACCTTTGACAGTCCACCATAGGACTAAGTGACAAGCAGGACAGCCCTGAATTCTAAACATTTTTTTATTGATTTAATACATAGAATCCATATTTGTATAACGTTCATAAACCCTTAAATCAAAGGGTTAACATATTTGACACTCTACAATAGGACTATATGACAAGCAGAATAGCCCTGAATTTCAAGAAACATATGAGTAATTTAATACAACAAGGGCATATTTATATAACACTCAAAAGTCCTTTAATTCATAGGGTTAACACGTGCCTCTATCGAGACCTAGGATACCAAGCTCCTCCCCTGTACCCCATAATCAGTTTGAGAAGAAAGGAGGGAAAGGAAACATGTGACTTCTTTACTAGTATCGCTACGCTCAATCTACAAGTATTAATCTTAGAGCAAAAATGCAAAAAGTGAGGAGCGCTGGCAAACTGCTTACCTGTCCGTCGGTACCTCCGGATGAGATCCAAGCCGAAGGGGAGGTACCGAACGGCAGGTTGAGTTGCCTTATATACCATCACTGATTGGTTAGGTGATGGTAATTATGGAAGAGTTCTCTCGATTGGAGGCTCATTAGTTGACAATTCGACGCTAGCGGCAAGAATAAGCAAAATATCTTTGATTCTGCGCATGCCTACATAGTAGAATAAATAATGGGCAAGCGTGTCCGACGGACGTGTTGTCTAAAACCATCCGCACATGCTCGTAGTAAACTAGTATATGCGCATGTGCATGGACAAAATATGAGCTGTCTATTAGGCAGAGACAGCACAAGTCATATGGCAAAGTAAATTAGTCTCCCAATCTTTCCGAGATTGTCAGGCCACAAGAATTTCCATTCTCGTACGAGCCCTATGGAAATTTGTCCTTTTTAGAAATGTTCTCATGGCCAAGTGATTCAGTTTAAGATCAAAGGATATTTTTATAATTATAAGTATTCGTCTGTATCGGGCCACTCATTCAAAATTATATGAACATACTTGGGTCTCGGCCCTCGTGCCTCATGTAGTTGAGTTCATAATGAGTGGCAAAAAAATGGGACTTGAGCTAGATATTATCAGAAACAGCGCTATGTTAACACGATAACCAGTACTTGATCTACCAACTGTTGGGCGGCCTCTGCATCACTTATTCGCCTGCACAAAGTTGTTTAATTTGTATCTTAAGAAAGTGCAGAAGATCAAATAAATGAAGAGAGTTGTAATCTTAATGCCAATGCATCGTCAACTTGAACACTATGGGGCCCATTAGGATAGCGGGCGGAAAACCACCCAGACCGCCATGGAGGCGGAAAACAACTGCCCGCCATGACCGCGGATAAACCGGCGGTCAAATTAGGATCAACCGCCACAAAAAACCGACCGCGGTGGTAGCGGTCGAAATAAAACCGCCCGACGCGTGCGGTGATGCCAAAACTCTGACCGCGGCGGCCGGGAAAGCAGCGGAAAAGACGAAACCGGCCACAGGTAAAGCGGAGACACCGCACGGGAAATTACAATATCCCCGAGGGTGTCGCGGCCGGAACCACCGACACCGACCGCCGCGGTCGCACCCAGGAGTGAATGGGAGAAATGGCGGTCAAGCAGCAGCAAAGCCACCGCAGCGGACGAACATAAAAATCATGGCGGTCGATGTGAAAACACCGCAGTGATGCCTAACATTGCATAAACAAAGTAGCCCTGCCCCCAAAATATACAACACACATACACAGAATCATAAATAACGAAAATAAATATACAGAACCACAGAACCACTCCCACAACACACCTGACAAAAAAAATACAATTGGACACACCCACACAGCTGAGTACAAAGCCACCCCCTTCACTGACCACAATCCTTTGCATCACTCCAGAAGAGAAGGCCACACACCACATCTGACAGGAGAGGCAAAAGAGCACGGCACACACACACACCCACCACCACCATCAACACCACCATCACACCATCACAAACAAACCCCCAGCACACAACACACCTCACACATCATCACCACACCCCTACACCCACACACCCCTGCACCCACAAACACCTCAACCCGCACACACCATGACATCACAAAAAATGCCCAAATTCCCCGAGAGTGAGTTAACAGTCATGGTCAACGAGATTGTGAGAGTAGAGCCACAACTATTTGGTAGCCTGGTCCAACAGACACCATTAGCCACCAGGACACAAATGTGGGAAAGGATAGTCCAAAGGGTGAATGCAGTAGGGGCCACCCCAAGATCCAAGAAGGAGATCATGAATCGGTGGCATGATCTCAAGAGGGTTGTCAAGGAGAGGAGGAGCAAGAACTGGATGCTGGCAAACGCGACTGGCAGTGGCCCTCCCATCCCACCGAAGACATTCACACCATGGGAGGAGAAGGTGCTTGCCATCCTGCTTCCTGAGAGTCTCACAGGAGTAGCCGGGGGAGCAGATGCTGGTAAGTACAGACAAATATCAACTACCACAATGAGAATGACCTCCTTGCAATACCCAAACACCATTACACTGTCCATCCCCACCCAACATATAGCCAGCCACCCTGTTTAGGAGGCCTGTATGTGGGAGGGAGGTCTGTAGAACAACTCACACCATAGCCCCTGTACCACAGCTGAGCAGAATGGAGGCCTCCCCCACCCAGGACCATGTGTCAGCCACTGCACTGTTTAACAAACAGACTCACAGGTAGGTAGCCATCTTGTATTGGAGCACTGTTTGGGGGTGGGAGGGTTGTATCACAACTCCCAGCATACCCCCTGTCCCACACCCCAGCAGCATGGAGGCCTCTCCCACCCAGGAGCAGGTGTCAGCCATTGCACTGTCTAACAAACAGACTCACAGGTAGGTAGCCATCTTGTATAGGAGCACTGTTTGGGGGTGGGAGAGTTGATTCACAACTCCCAACATACTCCCTGTCCCACACCCCAGCAGCATGGAGGCCTCCCCCACCCAGGAGCAGGTGTCAGCCATTGCAACGTTTAACAAACAGACTCACAGGTAGGTAGCCATCTTGTATTGGAGCACTGTTTGGGGTTGGGAGGGTTGTATCACAACTCCCAGCATACCCCCTGTCCCACACCCTAGCAGAATGGAGGCCTCCCCCACCCAGGAGCATGTGTCAGCCATTGCACTGTTTAACAAACAGACTTACAGGTTGGTAGCCATCTTGTATTGGAGCACTGTATTGGGGTGGGAGGCTACTCTCACTGCTCCCACCATTCCCCCTGGCCCATACCCCAGCAGCATGGAGGCCTCACCCACCCAGGAGCATGTGTCAGCCATTGCTCTGTTTAACAAACAGACTTACAGGTAGGTAGCCATCTTGTATTGGAGCACTGTTTGGGGGTGGAAGGGTGGTATCACAACTCCCAGCATACCCCCTGTCCCACACCCCAGCAGCATGGAGGCCTCCCCCACCCAGGAGCATGTGTCAGCCATTGCTCTGTCTAACAAACAGACTCACAGGTAGGTAGCCATCTTGTATAGGAGCACTGTTTGGGTGTGGGAGGGTTGTATCACAACTCCCAGCATACCCCCTGTCCCACACCCCAGCAGCATGGAGGCCTCTCCCACCCAGGAGCATGTGTCAGCCATTGCACTGTTTAACAAACAGACTTACAGGTTGGTAGCCATCTTGTATTGGAGCACTGTATTGGGGTGGGAGGGTTGTATCACAACTCCCAGCATACCCCCTGTCCCACACCCCAGCAGCATGGAGGCCTCCCCCACCCAGGAACATGTGTCAGCCATTGCACTGTTTAACAAACAGACTTACAGGTTGGTAGCCTCTTGTATTGGAGCACTGTATTGGGGTTGGAGGCCAGTCTCACTGCTCCCACCATTCCCCCTGGCCCACACCCCAGCAGCATGGAGGCCTCCCCCACCCTGGAGCATGTGTCAGCCATTGCACTGTTTAACAAACAGACTTACAGGTTGGTAGCCATCTTGTATTGGAGCACTGTTTGGGGGTGGGAGGGTTGTATCACAACTCCCAGCATACCCCCTGGCCCACACCCCAGCAGCATGGAGGCCTCCCCCACCCAGGAGCATGTGTCAGCCATTGCACTGTTTAACAAACAGACTTACAGGTTGGTAGCCATCTTGTATTGGAGCACTGTTTGGGGGTGGGAGGGTTGTATCACAAATCCCAGCATACCCCCTGTTCCACACCCCAGCAGCATGGAGGCCTCCCCCACCCAGGAGCATGTGTCAGCCATTGCACTGTCTAACAAACAGACTCACAGGTAGGTAGCCATCTTCACTGGGAGGGTGTGTGGGGTAGGGAGGCCTGCACTACTACTACCACCATTCCCCCTGGCCCATACCCCAGCAGCATGGAGGCCTCCCCCACCCAGGAGCATGTGTCAGCCATTGCACAGTTTAACAAACAGACTTACAGGTAGGTAGCCATCTTGTATTGGAGCACTGTTTGGGGGTGGGAGGGTTGTATCACAACTCCCAGCATACCCCCTGTCCCACACCCCAGCAGCATGGAGGCCTCCCCCACCCAGTAGCAGGTGTCAGCCATTGCACTGTCTAACAAACAGACTCACAGGTAAGTAGCCATCTTCACTGGGAGGGTGTGTGGGGGAGGGAGGCCTGCACTACTACTACCACCATCCCCCCTGGCCCACACCCCAGCAGCATGGAGGCCTCCCCCACCCAGGAGCAACTGTCAGCCATTGCACGCTACACCCTCACCTAACAAGTATGTACCTACCTTAATTCTTCATGAAGTGTGTGTGGGGGACCTGCATCCAGAAAACCAACAACAATTGCATGCAATGCATTGGCATTCAACATGTATGACTCCATGATGTCCCTCTGCACTATGAAATGTTACACGGTGTTGCCATGAATTATACTACTGATGACTGCATATATAACTAGTTTACAGACATATGATGATACACAGATGACACAAACAATGACCAGTCCCCATCTACTCCACAGGTGATGAAGAAGTCACTGCTGAGGACCACACCAACAACCAGTTGAGCCAGTCTCCACCCCCAGCACATGGGCTCTCAGATTCAGACTCCCATGACAGTTTGGACGATGAGCTCCTGACCGGCCCATCTGGTGTGCCACAGACCCAGAGGTCCCAGGCCCCCATCCTCCCCACCACCACCTCTGCTGCAACAACAACGCAGCAGACCCCTGCTGTCACGGCCTCTGCCTCCACCACAACCACCACCGCCACCACTGCCACCAACACCACCAGTACTACCAGTACCACCTGCAGCACCCTCCCTGTCCCTAGGGATGACCATCCCTCAGCAACACCTGTGGAGGGCAGGGAGAGAGTGCGTGGCCCCCCAGTGGCGAGGAAAGAGGTCCGTGGCAGCAGAGCAGGTGGGAGGGCCAGGGTCACCACCAGACCTCGGGAGGAGTGGACACCATCCCTGGACCACTTCACCAGAGTTGTGCAGGCCTACCAAGAGGTCCAGGGACAAAGTGGCCGGTCTGATGAACTATTAAGTGAGCTCATCCTGCTGATGAGGTCCATCGATAACCGCCTGGGACAGATGGTGGACCTCATGGGCCAGCAAGTGGCATTGCAGAGGGACAGGCCTGTGTCCCAACCACCACCTCCGTCCCCTCCTGTTGCTCCGCAGGATGGCAGTGCTCCATCTTCCCCTGTACCAACAGAGAAGGGCGAGTCCTCTGACGCCGCTGGGCATTCAGCAGGCCCCCCACCGCCAAAAAGATCTAGGGGGCGTCCAAAGAAGAGCCTGGGAGTCTCTGGAGGCAAAGCACCTGCCACATGCCAGTCACGGAGCCAGTCGTGAAGACAACCCTCTCCCCAACTGCATTCACTGTTTGGACTGTCTTTCCCCACATTGCCTTGGCAATGGCACCTCTCTGTTGGACTGGGTCACCACATCCATGTGGTGTCTACTCTTGCATCTCTGCGACTATGACTGTCAACTCACTGCTCATTCCCCACCTTCATGTAAATATTCCCGCACAATTCACATGTCCACTCCCAAAATAAAATACCTGACGCTCTAGATTTTGTGTAGTGAATTCTTTAGTGCAGTATTTACATTGTTGATAATGTCCATGATGTACAGTATGCAGGGCAGGAACCCTCTGTAGCACCTAGGGAGACACAACAGAACAACAGTCACTGGTCTCATTGTGGCAACACACACAGATCACTGCACAAAACATACACAAGACATCACAAGCATACTACACAATGTCTAGCAGGTGTGCACAAATACGGTCCAGCATACATCTCCGTATGGAACGTCAATCTCACCAATACCACACAAAGGTGACAGAACATGTGCCTCTCGGTAACATCCACGCATAGCCATTCACAACAACAGCAACCACACCAGACAATGTACAAGGTGTACCACGTCACCCACCATCAGGTGAAGTAGCAGTTGATGAGCTGCTGGCGCAGGTCTACTCCTTCCTCCTCACCACTGTCCTCATCACTGGGTTCAGGTCCTTGAGCAGGTGGTTGCCTTGGTTCCTCCCCATCGTCCAGGAGCAGGGGGACCCCTTGTGGATGGCCAGGTTGTGCAGCATACAGCATGCCACAACGATCTGGCACACCTTCCCAGGCGAGTATGCCAGTGCACCTCCGGTCCTGTCAAGGCACCGGAACCTTGACTTCAGCAGGCCAAAGATCCGCTCGATTACCCGTCGGGTCCTGTCATGGGCCTCATTGCAGCGGATGTCTGCTGGTGTCCGGGGATTCCGGAGTGGGCTCAACAGCCATCGCCTACTGGGATATGCAGAGTCACCTGTGAATGACAAACATACATTGCAATGTTGTACAGCCAGAGTGCAGCAAGTGACACACAGCACGCCATAGCAGTAGTGATACTCACCCACAATCCAGGCACGTTCGGGATGCAGATTCTCCATCATCCGTGGCACCATGCTGTTCTTCATGATGTACGAATCATGGGCCGAACCGGGATACTTTGCACACACATGTGACATGGTCATGTCCGCAAGGCACACCACCTGCACATTTATGGAGGGGTAGTGTTTGCGGTTCCGATAAATGTGCTCCGTCCCCTGCGGTGGCACCAGACCTACATGGGTGCAATCAATGGCACCGACTACATGTGGGATGCGCCCAAGGGGATAGAAGTCACCCTTAACGGCAGCCAATTCACGTCCCCTGGGGAAATGTATGTAGCGATTGCGATATAGCATCATGGCCGCAAGAACATCCCTCAGCACCATGCTGAACATGGGCTGCGACATCCCCCCAGCGTTAGCCATGGTCTCCTGGAAGGAACCAGTCGCAAAGAAGTGGAGTGCTGCCAGCACCTTGTAGGTGGGTGTGAATGCCGTAGGATAGTGACGGCGAGGCTGCAGGTGGGGCTCCAATAGATCACACAGGATCTTCAATGTTGGTCTGTCCGGCCTGAATTTCCTGATGATTGCCTCATTCTCCATGTCCTCCAGCACTGTCAGGTGACGTAGGAGATTCAGCCTCCTCCCAGTTGAGGAGTAGAATGAATATGTCAGTGACAAGCATCATGAGATGGGCATAGCACAAAGCATCAATGATGTCATGGGAAAACAACGAGTGCCAGAGAGATGCATGGCACATGAGGTTACATGGCTGGCCAATAGCTACACACAGAGGGCACGCCTCTCCAGTGACAATAGACAAGTGACACAAACACATCGGGGACTGTGAATGCGGATATAATGGCTGAACAATTGACATGTGCAGACATGGTGCAGCAAGAACCGCCAATGTATTGGGACTTACCATGTCTATCATACCCATCTGCTGTACCTGCCACACCTCAAAGCATCATGTAAAGTCGGTACACATTCATCAACACAATTATCACAGTAGCAGGGACACTTCCGGTTGTGTGCATGAGCAGTTGTGAATGCACAAGTCAGGTACGATACAATGCAGTGACACCAGCCAGGTCAAGGTCTGCACTGACCCACAACACATTATACGTCACAACATAATTTACATCAGCTGAAGTCTGTCAATCATCACCAGCCATCAAATTTCTTACTAAAATGGCTGAACCACAGGCCAAAGTGTCTCACACTGAACGTGCGTCCGCTTGTGGATGACATGGCTGTGTGGCATCGTGTGTACAATGATGTGCCCTTCACCATGTTGCTGCAGGGTGCTGATACAGTGTTCTGGATTGAAATACACAGCAATGGGTACGAAAATGGCAGTACCTACCGCCGGTCCCCGGCAGTGTGACCCCAGCACCACCCCCTCACAAGTGCGTTAGCCATTGGCATATGGACATGTCTATATGGCGGTGGGTATGCTCCGCCGCATGAGTCGCGGTACCTACCGCCGGTTCCCCGCGGTGTGACCCCAGCACCACCCCCCTCACAAGTGCAGTAGCCATTGGCATATGGACATGTCTATATGGCGGTGGGTACGCTCCGCCGAATGAGTTACTGTACCTACCGCCGGTCCCCGGCGGTGTAACCCCAGCACCACCCCCCTCACAAGTGCGGTAGCCATTGGCATATGGACATGTTTATATGGCGGTGGGTATGCTCCGCCGTATGAGTCGCGGTACGTGTGACCCCAGCACCACCCCCCTCACAAGTGCGGTAGCCATTGGCATATGGACATGTCTATATGGCGGTGGGTATGATCCGCCGCAAGAGTCGCGGTACCTACCGCCAGTCCCCGGCGGTGTGACCCCAGCACCACCCCCATCACAAGTGCGTTAGCCATTGGCATATGGACATGTCTATATGGCGGTGGGTATGCTCCACCGCATGAGTCGAGGTACTGGTGCGTCACCGCCGTGGATCATTGCATACAGCCAATGGCAGCGATGATCGCGGTGGCATGATGCAGATTTGAAAATCGCGGAAGGTGTGCTCCGCTACCGTGGAGGCGGTTATTGGATGCTTTTGAATGATGCACCATCGCGGTAGCGCACCCCGAGCACCCGCGGTGCATCACCGCCGTGGAGCATTGCATACAGCCAATGGCAGCTATGATCGCGGTGGCATGATGCAGATTTGAAAATCGCGGAAGGTGTGCTCCACTACCGCGAGGCGGTCATTGGATGCTTTTGAATGATGCACCATCGCGGTAGCGCACCCCGGGCACCCGCGGTGCATCACCACTGTGGATCATTGCATACAGGGAGGCGGTCATTAGATGCTTTTGAATAAGGCAGACCCGGACAACCAATTGTAGCAGCTTTTAAGCTTCCAAACGACCCCAGGGGGCTATAAATCTGTGGGAGTGAGCCTCACATTTCCACTGCTCACAGAGCCTGCTGCCTGGGACCATCTCCTGCTGCTGCCTCAAGAGCCTGCTGCCTGGGACCCAGTCCTGCTACTGCCTCAAGAGCCTGCTGCCTGGGACCATCTCCTGCTGCTGCCTCAAGAGCCTGCTGCCTGGGACCCAGTCCTGCTACTGCCTCAAGAGCCTGCTGCCTGGGACCCAGTCCTGCTACTGCCTCAAGAGCCTGCTGCCTGGGACCCAGTCCTGCTACTGCCTCAAGAGCCTGCTGCCTGGGACCCTGTCCTGCTGCTGCCTCAAGGGCCTGCTGCCTGGGACCCTGTCCTGCTGCTGCCTCAAGGGCCTGCTGCCTGGGACCCTGTCCTGCTGCTGCCTCAAGGGCCTGCTGCCTGGGACCCTGTCCTGCTACTGCCTCAAGGGCCTGCTGCCTGGTACCCTGTCCTGCTGCTGCCTCAAGAGCCTGCTGCCTGGGACCCTGTCCTGCTCACTTCCACCATCGGTCTGCCATATCCACAGGGATGTCAAGGACAGAGAAGATGCGTGCCAGTCCATTCATGAGTGAGGAGCTGGAGGTCCTTGTGGATGAGGTGCTGGCACAGTACCCACGGCTGTTCGGTGGTCCCAATGTTGTGGTAAGTCACCATGAAGGGAGCTGTAGGGCAGGGTGGTGTCAGACGTGTAGTCGTGATGCTGCAGTATATGCCTAGGGATGTGGGGTAATGACAAACACTGACAGACAAGCTGTCTCCAGGTCGAGGGAGTGTGTGTGTTGCAATGTGACTCTTTCCTAGTCCTGTACTCGTATGTGTGAGTGGGGTGTGTCACATTGTCATGCATACAGACCCAACGGTTGTTAGCCATTTAGATGCCAGGACAGTGAATGCTTGCGAGGACATTTCAGGGTGCCCCTGTAGTCAGAGTCAGTGTGACCCACAGAGTAGGTTCAGTGGCTGCACAGCCAAACCTTGAACATCAGCCCACTTACTTGATACAGTTGCTTCACACTGAATAGTAGATATGCCCCATCAGTGCCCTGTACAATTTCTGAGTTACACACTGCTGTTGATGCATTTGTGTTGAGGCATCATGCATTTGTGTGAATATCATGGAGACTAGGAACCACAATGTGTGCATGCAGTCACTAATGTTAATGCCATGCAGAGTGGCCTTGTGAGGGTACCCCCAGTTCTGGAGGGAGGGAGGTTACTGTGAGTCCTGAGTCAGTGTCTGGCTGCTGTACTGATAGATGCTGATATCTGACATTGTGTAACTGTTCATTTGCCCTTCTTTACTCTCATACCTGCAGCTCGAGGTACACCAATGTAAGGCCGTGTGGAGGGCCATAGCAGCAAAGGTGCGAGCCCTGGGGGTATCAAACAGACGACGCACACACTGTCACAAGAGGTGGGACGACATCAGCCGGCTGGCTAAGCAAGTGGCAGAGATGACCTTGGGGATGCTACCACGCATAGGGCGTTTGGCACGGCGCACCATGACTCCGCTGATAGGACGCATACTGGCAGTGACCAATCCAGGCCTGGATGCACGTCTGAAGGGGCATCAGCAGCAAGACAGAGATGGTGAGTATCTGGGGAGGGAGAGTTTGTCTGGGAGTGGATGCATGTGTACAGGGCCTGTGCCAGCGGTGACACACGTGATGTGCCTGTGTTCCCATGCTGTGATATGTGATGTGAGTGGCGACTGTGATGTGTGCCTGTATGAGGCATTGGCCCACCATGGCCTCACTGTGCTGCTTCTGCCTGCAGTTCTCAATCCTTGATAGATTTATTGTGGCCACATGGTCACTCTTCATTGTGATGGTGTGGTGAGTCCATATTGTGGCATACTGCAGTGTCCACTTAATGAGTGTGACACCAAGTCTGTCTACTTTGCATGCACCATGATGGTTGATGCCCCCACATATGACGATAATGTGAACCCAGATTGGCACATGGTGCTTGCTATGGCCTAGTTGACATTGTGGCATGTGTAGTCAAAACAGGTGTGTGTGGTCCCCTCTGGTTCCCTGTAGGGCTGTCAGTGCTGATGAGTGCTGTGGCCACATCACCATGGGGCAGGTCAATGTGGGGTGGGGGCACTCCATCCACGGGCAGGGTGTAGTGCTGCGTGCCATCGACATGCCTCACTCCTGGCAGTTTGCTGCATGACAGGCACTGTTGTGGTCTATATAGTGTGTAGCTGCACAGTGATTGCAGGATGTGGTGGTTACCATGTAGCTCTAGGCCTCTACTGTGCTGCATTGATCTGAAATCGTGTGACCAGATGATGACACTTACACAACCCTGTTTCTCTCACTAATGCAGAATCGCAAGACACCACGGCGGAACATGATCCAGAAACAAGTGGTGGCGAGACCAGCACAAATGCAGCAGCGGAGGCAAGTGAGACTGAGCCAAGTGACACAGAGCACACCAGCGCATCTGAGGGTGACAGGAGTATGCATGAGGAATCCGTGGCTGAGACACAGAGTACCACTTCATCTGATGCCAGCGGGGATGCCTCCATGTTAGCAGGCACAGGGGATGGGGAGTCTGCTGCAGCATCTGACACCCAGCGACCAGTGCCCAGCCTCCCATCCACTTCCTCTGGTGCTGGCCGAATCCATGTTACTAAGAGGGGACGAGTGACATTCACACATGGCACCGTTGCCCCTGAACCTGTCCCCCCTGCTGCCCTCAGTGCAGAGTGCGTAGAGCTCCTGCGCCAACTTTGCGTGGGCCAGACCATCCTGCTCAATGCCTTCAGTGCCCACGAGAACAAATTAGGCCAGGTGATTGCATTCATGGAGGGCATACACTCTGACGTGGGTGGGCTACACCATACAGTCCAGGCATTGTCAGCCACAGGCACGCGAGCCCTCCAACAGGCACATGGTCCCATTGCAGCTCAGGTGCCTGTGATGACCACCCATTCAGTGGCCACATCAGATGACAGTGACCACTTGGCACCTACGTCACCTAAACGATACAACACTAGGAGCACACGTCAGACCCAAACCAAACAATCCCGTCCACAGACTCCATCCCCAAAGAAGAGCAGGGCACCCCCAATATGCACAGACAAGGTAACGTCACAGAAGAGCAAGGCCAGAAGATCATTGTGGCAGACATCAGGCTCACATGATGCAGATGCATCACCAGAAATTGACTCTCCTATGCCCACAGAGGATGTGTGGCATGTCATGGGTACACCTGGGGAGAGCACAGGGACACAACCACCCACCACATCAACACTAAAACAAACTACATCGAGGCAGGTGGAGGAGAGCCCTGTTGTGACCAGCCCAGTCATTGAGGCAGAAGAGAGCCCTGTTGTGACCAGCCCAGTCATTGAGGCAGAGGCGAGCCCTGTTGTGACCAGCCCAGTCATTGAGGCAGAGGAGAGCCCTGTTGTGACCAGCCCAGTGATTAAGGCAAAGGAGGGCAGTGTAGTGACCAGACCAGTGATTAGGGCAAAGGAGGGCAGTGTTGTGTCCAGGCCAGTGATTAAGGCAAAGGAGGGCAGTGTAGTGTCCAGGCCAGTGATTAAGGCAAAGGAGGGCAGTGTTGTGTCCAGGCCAGTGATTAAGGCAAAGGAAGGCAGTGTTATGTCCAGGCCAGTGATTAAGGCAAAGGAGGGCAGTGTTGTGTCCAGGCCAGTGATTAAGGCAAAGGAGGGCAGTGTTGTGTCCAGGCCAGTGAGTCTGGAAAAGGAGGGCAGTGTTGTGGCCACCTCTGGCAAGAAAGGACAGGAGGGCACTGTGGACACCACCCCTGGGGGAAGGGGGAAGGTGGGCACTGTAGGGGGTACACCTTCCAGAGAGGGTAAGGTGGTCCAGCGGCATAGCCAGCCCAAGCGTTCTGCAGGATCAAGCACATCACCAGAGGGAGTGCCGGTGGCTGCCCCTGATGTGGGACAGTTGGTGTGTGTGCCTGTAGTGTCAACACCACTTCCCATCAACCCCAAGACAGGGAAGCCATTGCATGTGCCCAAAAAGTGGAAGGGCACCCCTCCAATATCTCCCACCCACACTGTGTCAGAGGTGTGCATGAATCCACCTCCTCGTGCCACTGTGCCACCTGGTCCACACAGCCCTCCACCTTGCAGGCCCTCTGTTATTACCACATCACATGGGCCTCTGTCATCCCAGTCAAGTGGGCCTGCTGTCCACAAAACACAGCCAGGTCCCAGTCCGCAAGACAGCCAGGAGTGAGTTGTCAACACCCTCATGCGCCTGTGCCCCACACAAGTGTGCTAGTCAAGACCATTGTTTGCGACCTGGGTGTGTTGCTGGCCCTGTTGCCCTGCTGTGCTGTACTCTCCCCTGTGCAGCCTCTCATGTACTTGCTGTGTCCCCTGCCATGGACTCTGGGCCTGTTGCCCTGCTGTGCTGTACTCTCCCCTGTGCAGCCTCTCATGTACTTGCTGCCTGACCTGCCATGGACTCTGGGCCTGTTGCTCTGTTGTGCTGTACTCTCCCCTGTGCAGCCTCTCATGTCATTGCTGCCTGACCTGCCATGGACTCTGGGCCTGTTGCTCTGCTGTGCTGTACTCTCCCCTGTGCAGCTTCTCATGTACTTGCTGCCTGACCTGCAATGGACTCTGGCCCTGTTGCCCTGCTGTGCTGTACTCTCCCCTGACAAGGTCAATACCAAGGTTTGGGTCCTGTATCTGATCTGGCTTGGACCACTGAACTATGCTAAACAAACAAAGAGGCCAGACAAATTTTTTTTAATATAACATTTATGATCCCAAACAGCAAATTAATTCTGAAAGGTCATCTATTTTATTTTCGATTTTTGTATTTTTAGAAAAACATTTCAATATTTGAAATATGTCATCGAATAAACAGTCATCAAACAGTGAAATATATATACAAACAATGAGAATGTGCAAGAAATATGTACAAGTGCTTTACAAGTGGTCAAAAATAAATACTATACATTGACACACATGACACCAAACAATATTGAATCAATTGCCTAACGAAACTTAAACATTAGGAACCAGTCCTTTCTATTGGGTACAAAAAAGACAAGCGGACCTCTAGTCACAGAGAGCTGCCTGCCTGTCTGGCTGAGCCAAGGATAGGGGAAACAAATTTATAGGGTTGCACAACAAGGGGTAACACTGTATAAGTCTCAATGGTCCTTGCGGCACCCAAATTCTTTTTTCCGAGGCTCAGAGTCAACGCGTTTCGAACCTCAACGCTAGTAAGGGTTCTCCTCAGGACGTTGCCTGGATGGAGCCGAAACTGTAAATAATGGTGAGGAAAAATAGGTGTGAGTGTTGTGTACTATTGTGAACTAAAGACTCAGACTCGTAACTCATATCTCGAAAGGGAAATGAATAATACCTGGAAATGACAGTTAGTTGTCACTTGTAAATAGATGCAATATGGTTGAGCCAGGATTTCAATCAGGCGAATGTTGCAGATTACTGAAACACCTCTCATGTATCGTGGTTCTGAAACTAGATAGAGAGGGAAATCAATACCACCGAATTATACACAATTTAGTACGTTAGCGCTTGTTAAGATCGGGGCCTACCTGTTTAGGAGGGCGTTTTTCACACTGATTCGCAGTAATGCAATTGTGTTTAGCGGAACTGGTAGTTTTTTGGGGAGCGAGTCTGAACTGGCGCTAACCTGCAGAAAAAATAATAAATCAAGGTATAGCGTTTGTGTCCATGTGTGACGAGGCTGTTATTTCTACACATGTGGCACAGTTTGTGGTGGGCCAAGACTATTACAGGCTCGATGTTTTTGAAACTCACTGTTTCAGAGGACGCCCTGCGCCGTGGCTCAGCAAGCGCTCTCATTTGATTTTTCGTCAGCACAGTCGATCATTCTGAAATAGTGAGAAAACCAGGTGTCAGAGACCCAGCCCATTATCGCTCTAACCGCGCCGCACGGCAGCGCTAGAAATCATGATCAAACTTACTCGAAGTACGATCTGACGAAGTGATCAGTTTCCTGCATTCACGGGCAGCGTTCGGCGTATACACGCCGCGCGCGTTTGAAGTTGGCTTAAAGGGGCCACTACAGGTCACGTGTACCTACAAGGTTTCTGATACATGTAGTTCATCTAAGTAATGACTGAACGTGGGCACACCCTTTGCAACTGATTGAAGGGGGCCAGATTTTTCAATGTATGCCAGAGACATTCAGACTACTTGGAACAAGACTGAACCGAACACGCGACGGACATTGTTGCCAGAGTAAAAGGGAGATTCTGTATTAGATACGCTTCCCTCTGAGAGAGGCGTTAGTCAGGATCACCACCTCCCGCAGTTTTGATCACGGAGAGCACAGTCCATTTAAATTCGTCCGCCTTGTGATTCTTCTGCAAATAGTGGGCCACAAGTGGAGCAGTAAGTGTTTTATTATTGATTCTAGACCTATGTTGGATTATTCTTTGTCTGACTTCTTGTGTGGTTTTACCGATGTACACCTTTTGGCACGGGCATGAAATCGCATAGACCACGTACTTGGTTTTGCAGTTTGTATGTTCGTCATGCCGCCAGAATTTCTTGCCGTCCGTGAAAAGCGAGCCTTCCACTGTAAGGTTACACACCGAGCAGGTGCCTCATTTTCTGTGGCCCTTAACTGGATTTGCGCCAAATATTGTACTCTGGGTATCACGCTTCTTTTGTGGTCTTGTGGTGGTGATCAGTTGTCCTATACTGCGATTCTTTTTTAGTGCAAACAGGGGAGATCCCACATCGGGGAGCACTTCTTCAACTAGATGCCACGCATTCCGAATGATTTTTTGTAGGGGGTGTGTATGGGGTCCGAATGTAGACACACATACCATGCGTTGAGTTGGCAGTCTAAGTCTTTTTTCAAGCAGATGCTCCCTAGGTGTCCATCTTGCCCTCTTCATCGAATGCTTGAGAAGCTTTCTCGGGTATCCTCTGTCCTGTAATTTTTTTACCAGGGCCTGGCCGTGGATATCATAGTCTTGAATTCTGGAACAATTCCTCCTGACCCTGAGAAATTGTCCATAGGGCAGGTTGTTCTTGAGGCTCCTAGGGTGGTAACTTTTGAAGTGCAGGGCATTGTTTTTGTCAGTCTTTTTTTGATACAGGGAGCAAGCGAGCCCCTCCGCATTAGCCTTGATTTCCTTGTCTAGAAACTGTAGTGTTTTTGAGTCGTAAGTAAGGCTGAACTTGATGTTTGGACTGCGATTGTTCAGCCAGATGTGAAATGACTCCAATGCTTCTATTGATCCATTCCAGACGCACCAGACGTCATCTATATATCGCAGCCATTGCTGGATATGTGATTTGAACGGGTTGTTGTTGTGAACAAACTTCTCCTCGTATTGCCCCATGTACAGGATCGCCATTTCAGGAGCAAACGGACAGCCCATCGCTGATCCTTTCACCTGTAAAAAGAAATCGTCCTCAAATGTAAAGTAATTTCTTTTCAAAGCAAGTCCTGCAAAGGCTAGAATTAACTCAGTTGGGACCCTATGTGGTCGTGGCCTTTTTTCCAGATATATCTCAAGAACATCGAGTCCATCTTGCTGAGGTGATGTCATGAGGTATGTGTGTGTTTTCCTTTCTGTGTGCTCAGGCTTGTATGTGTATGGTCATCTTGTGTTGGTCATCTTGTGTTGGCCCTTAGGCCTGGTGGCATGGCTTACATGACATGTGGGGTGTTGGGTGTAGCAGAGGTGTGCAGTGTGAAGGGTGTTAGTTTGTGGTGTATGTATGTGTGCCCCTGTATAGTGTGAGACACACATGTGTCAGCCAGGAGTTGTATGCCTGTTGTTTGTTTTGTCTTGCCCTGTGTGGATGATTGTATGCAATTGTGTGGGCTGTGGGGAGTGCACTGGTGTTGTGGGTTCCTTGTCAGCCAATCCTGCAGTGCCTGTGTCCCTGGTTGTGTGTTGTGTGTTGCAGTGTGTGTGTGTATTGTGCTTGTTGTTACAGTGCTTGTTGGTGTGCATGGGGGTGCACGGGATAAGCACCTGGCCTGTGACTAGCTCGGGTGGGGTGCAGTGTGGTTTGGGGTGGTGTGTCCCTGTGATGTTTGTGCCCTGCCCATGCCTTGGTGTGGCCCTGCCTTCTGCATAGTGCGCATGTGTTGACCGCGGTGGTGACGTGACCGTGCCCGGAACGTTGCTGCTGGTTGGCGGACGTTGTGTGTTCCGGATGCTGTGGGGTACCTTGTTGTGAGGTGGGTGATGTGTGGGTGCCCATGTGGATGTGTTGTTCCCCCAGCAGGATGCCAGGGTGGTGCTTGGGCCCTGTGTCGGCATGTGTGTTGTGTGGTGCATATGTGTAGCGGTGTACCTGCGGCGGAGTCCGCGGCGGCCCATCTGACGATAATGTTGCAGCAGGTATATGAGCTGATGCATGTGGAGGGCCGGGTCCATGGGATTCATGTCGGGTCTCGGCGTTCGTGCTCCGCTGTCGACTTTCCGCCTGCTTCAGCTGTGCGATGTCTCCACTGCGGTGCGTCTGCTTGTTTGGGCCATCCTAATTTGTCGAGCGGGGCGGACGTCATCGGGCGCGGCGGAGGGTCTCGATTGGCTCCCGCCGTCGCGGTGGCGGGCGCACTTTGATGGCGGTGCGCGGCGCCCCGCGGCTGATGGGAAATGACCTGTGTTTACCTATCCTAATGTTGCGGACGTGAGTTCCGCTGCTCGCGGGCGGTAAATGCTGTTTTTCCGCACCGCCACCACCGCGGTGGTGCCACAGCCCGACATCCTAATGAACCCCTATGTATGCAATATCTGGTTGTCTCAAATTAGTGTGTGTAACTACCCTAGTCTGCGCATATTTTTGCTCAATGAACATGGACATGTGATCATGTAAATAACTCGATCCGAGTTGCAGTTGGTATGGGTTTTTAAGATCCATGGCTTCCCTGAGCCAATGTCCACAGATTCTGTCTTGCAGGTTTGGGGGCACACGCTGCATGAACCGCACGGATGATGATCTCGAACAGGCGGAAGTTTCCACAGGTCATCATCCGTGCGGTTCATGTAGCGTGTCCCCCCAAACCTGCAAGACAGAATCTGTGGACATTGGCTCAGGGAAGCCATGGATCTTGAAAACCCACACCAACTGCAACTCGGATTGAGTTATTTACATGATCACATGTCCATGTTCATTGAGATACATTGGCCACACTACACGCAAAATCAAACTCCGCATTAGAGAACATAAAAGCACAGTTTGCTGTAATAAACAATCCACGTGCCTCACCAATCACTTTCTTGCGCTCAAACACAAAGCGGATGACATGCGTTGGCTTGTGCTAGAACACCCGTTCCTTCCACCGCATGTCAGAGACATCTCAAAGTTTCATTTTATTAAAGAACAAAAGTGGATTTTCAAACTGAAATGCGACACTAACGGTCTCAATTGCAGTATTCCATGGGTCTTATTATGAATTGAGGTTGGCTATCCTCTTGACCCCCTGTCATATTATTGTTTTGAACATACTCAGGGTGTCATCTATTTCAAGGATTACTGTAATTGGGAGATTTCCATTCTGCCCTCCTGTAGCAAACATATGCGCAGACTAGGGTAGTTACACACACTAATTTGAGACAACCAGATATTGAATACATAGTGTTCAAGTTGATGACGCATTGGCATTAAGATTACAACTCTCTTCATTTACTTGATCTTCTGCACTTTCTTAAGATACAAATTAACAACTTTGTGCAGATGAATAAGTGATGCAGAGGCCGCCCAACAGTTGGTAGATCAAGTACTGGTTATCGTGTTAACATAGCGCTGTTTCTGATAATACCTAGCTCAAGTCCCATTTTTTTGCCACTCATTATGAACTTAACTACATGAGGCACGAGGGCAGAGACCCAAGTATGTTCATATAATTTTGGATGGGTGGCCCGATATAGACGAATATTTATAATTATAAAAATATCCTTTGATCTTAAACTGAATCGCTTGTCCATGAGAACATTTCTAAAAAGGACAAATTTCCATTAGGGCTCGTACGAGAATGGAGATTCATGTGGCCTGACAATCTCGGAAAGATCGGGAGACTGATTTACTTTGCCATATGACTTGTGCTGTCTCTGTCTAATAGACAGCTCGTATTTTGTCCACGCGCATGCGCATATGCCGGTTTACTACTTGCCGAGCATGCGCGGATGGTTTTAGACAACACGTCCGTCGGACGCGCTTGCACATTATTTATTCTAGTATGTGGGCATGAGCAGAATCAAAGATATTTTGCTTATTGTTGCCGCTAGCGTCGAATTGTCACCTAATGAGCCTCCAATCGAGAGATCTCTTCCATAATTACCATCACTTAACCAATCAGTGATGGTATATAAGGCAACTCAACCTGCCGTTCGGTACCTCCCCTTCGGCTTGGATCTCATCCGGTGGTACCGACGGACAGGTAAGCAGTTTACCAGCGCTCCTCACTTTTTGCATTTTTGCTCTAAGATTAATACTTTTAGATTGAGCGCAGCGATACTAGTAAAGAAGTCACATGTTTCCTTTCCCCCCCTTTCTTCTCCAACTGATTATGGAGTACAGGGGAGGAGGTTGGTATCCTAGGTCTCGATGGAGGCACGTGTTAACCCTATGAATTAAAGGGGTTTTGAGTGTTATATAAATATGCCCTTGTTGTATTAAATTACTCATATGTTTCTTGAAATTCAGGGCTATTCTGCTTGTCATATAGTCCTATTGTAGAGTGTCAAAGATGTTGACCCTTTGATTTAAGAGTTTATGAACGTTATACAAATATGGATTCTATGTATTAAATCAATTAAAAAATGTTTAGAATTCAGGGCTGTCCTGCTTGTAACTTAGTCCTATGGTGGACTGTCAAAGGTTTAATAAATGATTAGGGTTTTGTTTAACTGTATTTGATTTAATTGTTTGCCAAGGAGCACATTCTGGGTCTCTCATCTGCGTATCCTTGTTTTACTTACAAATAGAGCGGGGCCTCATTCACCGAGCAGTTGCCGGGTGAGGCGAGGCATACTCCCACAGAAAGCTGGGTGAGAACTACTTTCATAGAAATAAACCTAACCTGTTGGCCACTAATTGGGCTAGGCTGTCTACTATTTTTAGACCAGCATCAAACTATTCATTTTGCTCAGAAGGTTGTTTGTTCATCTACCAGCATCACGATTTGAATGATCTTTTTGAACTTTTAGGAAAGAAGACTACATACCTACCTACTGATTACCACGGTTTATACCAAGTTCTGGTAGGGTGGTTCATAAACACGGATGTATTCATTCTCCTAAGAAAACTTCTGAACTTTGTTGTACATTGTATATAATATTGCAGTAGCATACCATTCTGTTTTAGGTCCTGATGAAAGCCGGTCTTTGTTACCTCGACGGCTGAAACATGTTGACCTCTCACCTATTGCCAAAAGATAGTTATTTCTTCACACTATCAGGTTGTTTTTAATCATGACATTTGGACGATTCTGAATAAACATATTTTTCGCCCTCGTAGTCAATTTTAGTTTTCACACTCACTTTGCACTGCACACCACCAGCACTAACATTTTTTGAGAACACTTTGGCTGAATCTACCAGTGGATAGAGGTCTAGTGTCAAACAGACATCCTACGGGCAGTTTGGCGACACAGATTTCACTTCATCATCTCCCAGATGACGATGCTCCGCCAGAGTGGTGAGCTGATGGGATTTGTTCAAAAGCCTGGTGCTAATCAAATCATCTGCGATAGATGTTCTTTCCTTCTGAGCTTATGAAGCAGGTTTGATAAATTGACCAATAATCCCCTATTTTGTTTTTCACATCTTGGAATGGTCACAAAACTATTTCAAGATGGCCACCTGCCAATGGTGCGGTGGGTGGCAAAAACAGAAGAAAAAAAATGGGCGGGTGAGGCAAAAAGATGTTGGGTGTGGCAAAGAGGAAAAGGGAAGGAGGCGTTGGGGAGGGAAGGAGACAGAAAGAAAACAGTCCCTTAAATTCACAGCAAAACTGGGTCCGATGTCAGCTGAGAAAGGATAATTCTGTGAGAACTAAACAATGAAATGCAATCACCAGCAAGGCGCTGGCCAAAAACTCACTTTACGTATGTTTAATATATTGTCAATAATAGGTCTTGCCAACAGAGAGCTAAAGCTGTCATAGCCGAGACCTTATAATACCATCTGGAGAGTTGCAGGGGGTGTTGGTGTGCTCAGCAAATAAGGTTTGAAAGTGTAAATCAACGCATTCATTCACTATGACTGTCCAAGGAACTGTCACTGATTATTCCCATCGCAGGGAAACGTGACAGGGATATCACCTCCTCGATTTGCATAAGGCTTTTTTTAAACTTCCTCTTCCCGCACTTATCATTCTTAGTGAGAAGAGTCAGTTTAATAGGGGTGGTGCATCTGAGAACCACCATTACAAAAGCATTCTTGTCCACACAGCAACTTAACTTTGTGCAATTCCCCTTAGAGCATGGATTATATACTCCAACTCTGAAGCAGTGAGGAAAAAAAATTGATAGCTCTGTAAATGGCACAAATCATAAACTCACGAAATCTCAGAAGTGCAGGCTGGATGAACAGGCTAGCGGAACACTGAATGGTCGAGGACATTAAACCGTAGTCAAGTTCCTCACCCAGGATTCAGGCCACAATTCCCTCAGCCAAGCTGGATTCCACTCTTTGATGATTGTTAATGGCCTCATAGGGAAAATAAAATATGTGATAAACCAGAAGGTGGATTACACCCCAAAACAAATAACGTTACATTATTAGCATTGTAGAATGAGCATAGGAATCAGTCGCTGAGTGTCAGGGTTGATGCCAAGCAGTGGTGTAGTGTGGGCAAGGCCACAGGGGCTGTTGCCCTGGGCACAAAATTCTTGGGGGTGCAAAATAAATGTTGTCGTCAGGTCCCTTGCTGCCGAATTGTTTTCCTTATAAAATTTTGCACCCTGCCGTGAGTTAAGGGGTGCAATACTTGCTTTGCCCCCGGCGCTTGCAAACCAAACTATGCCACCGATACCAAGCATCACCATGTAGACTTATTTTCATAAACCAGATGGCAAGGCAGGCATAGGAGAGCGACTAGATAGTTAAACCACATTAAATGAGCCCACGCAATGACATCATCTAAAGTTGTAAACAACAAAGAAACTTGAAGGTCTGAACCGGCTGAGTTAATTAAACTATCACTGGACTAGTCTAGTAGAGGAAGGATCATCAGAAGGATGGATCACTCCCCAAGAGGCAAGGTATCTCATCACGGCACATCCAGTGACACCCTATTTCTACTGCCTCCCGAAAATTCATAAGGTTAAGAGACCACCTCCTGGACGACCCATTATATCGGGTATAGGCTCTCTACTCGAGCCCTTGTCTACTTTCGTAGATTTCTTCTTGAAACCTATTGTGAAAGAGACACCGACGTACCTGCAGGACACGGGTGACGTGCTCAGACTATTAGCAGGGACAGAGTTCAATGTCGAAACTGACCTTCTGGTCAGTTTTGACGTTGAGTCTTTGTATACATCCATCCCTCAACAGGAGACACTAGACTGCATTAGAGGTCTTCTGGAAGCAAGGCAACTGGACACAATCACACCAGTACCATTCATTATGGAGTGCGCCAGACTTGCCATGACGGAGAATTACTTCCAATACCAAGATGACCTCTACCTACAGGTCTCAGGGACCTCAATGGGGAGTGTCTTTGCACCCAGTCTCGCAAATCTATACATGCATCAGTTCGAGCAAGACCATGTTCTGAACCACAGCAACCCATTTCTCCATCAGGTGTTGCTGTGGAGAAGATATATTGATGACATTATATTGATCTGGAGGGGTTCATCTGTTGAAGTGTCGGATTTCCACAACTGGCTAAACTCAAGAAACCAATACCTGAAGTTTACGATGGAAAGCAGCAAAGAAAAACTTCCTTACCTCGACCTTCTAATATCCCCTGGAGAAGGAGGCCTACAGAGTGAACTTTACAAAAAGCCCATGGCACGTAATTCTCTACTATCTTATCATAGTTTCCACCCTCAATCACTTCGTGAAAACTTACCAGTGGGTCAATTCTTGAGGGTGAGGAGAAATTGCTCCTCCAATACTCTCTTCGAACATCATTCTAGGGAGTTGTCATCGAACCTGAAAGAACGACATTATCCCAATCATTTAGTACGCCGTGCGTGCAAAAGAGCGTTTAATAACAACCGAGAGGCGCTCATAGAACATACCAAAACAGATACTCCTAATGACCGGATGACGATGGTGCAAACCTTCAGTACATTATCTAATGGAGTGAAAAAGACCATTCTAAAACATTGGAAGATCCTCAATACAGTAGCGGGAGAAATACCTCGACCACTCTTTGCTTTCAAGGGAGGCCCGTCCATCAGGGACAATCTGGTACATACCAGACCCAGAACTCAAAGAAAGGAAATTACGAATACTCTCTGGAACACTAGCCCAGTATGGGGTCACTATCCCTGTGGTGGCTGTGCTGCCTGTCCACAGACACAGAAGACTTTGACAATAGACATCGGCACAGCAAGACCATGGCGGCTGACCAATAATACTAACTGTAACTCAGAGAAGTTAATTTATATGATCACTTGTCCCTGTATGCAGAAGTACATTGGCCACACCACAAGAAAGATTAAGTCGCGCATCAGCGAGCATAAGAGCACGATTCGTTGTAACAAACAATCCACTCGTTTAACGAATCATTTCTTAGACATGAAACATAAAGCTGAGGACTTGAGGTGGGTGGTGCTAGAACAGCCGCACATTCCACCACACATTACAGATATCTCACGGTTTCTTTTTGTTAAAGAACAACGTTGGATTTTTAAATTGAAGACCGACATTACAGGGCTGAATGATAACATACCTTGGGTCACTATCTGATGATCACACTTACCATCTGGTGCTCCACTGACCTACAGTCTGAGATAACCCTAAATCTTGTTATTGCCGGGTTTCGGTTTCACTGATTGCCATTAGAACCCTTAGAGTTTTGATACAGATATATCTATCGTCAGGTCCTTGTCCATTAGGTTCGGTTGAGCCCGAGTCACTCATATGAATATGGTGTCTATCTGGTGATCACACTTACCATCTGGTGCTCTGCCGACCTCTAGGTTGAGGCAACCTTAAATCTTGTTATCTGCCTGATTTTATTTTTATTCTTATTTTTATTTTTATTTTTATTCAATTTCACCAGACCCTTTAGTCCTGATGTAGATGTATCTATTGAAGGGTCCATATCCATGAGGTTCGGATGAGCCTATGTCATTCATATAAATATTATGCTGAATACTGTACACTCAGTACAGGCCCAGATCCATTGGTGATCACTTATATTTAATATTTTCTCCATCAGGAGAGGCTTTATCAGCATAATGCAATCAGTTAACCTTTGGTTTTCTGGCAGCGAGACAAACAGCACCCTATTAATCTCTAATCAGTGGTCATTCTTAATATCAACTATCTGGCCAGTCTGGGGATATTGAGATACTCTGAGTGCAGCCTTATCATCGATTAATGCAATGTACTATTTCACTCTTCTGATTATGTAATTTATAACCGAGTTATTATCTATTTCTGGCGGCCCAGTCTCTGTAATGACCGTTTTTAAGTGCACCTGGAGCTCTGTATAGAGATATTCCTCTTTATAAACACCTCTTCCGGGCAATGCTCTCGATCGAGTGAAGGAGTGTTCACTTCTATCCAGGAGTCCCGGTGCGCATGCGCGAGTGATTAGTCTCAGAACCATGCGCATGCTTAGTTTGGCAGACACACCGCCCCTCCGTCTGAGCAGTAGAGTGAGATGCGCGCATGCGTTCAACGGCGCTCTACAAACCAGCTGTTGTCCATTACGCAAATTAATGACAGCATAAAAACGCGGCCCCTTCTGACCGTCGGTGCCTCCCCTTCGGCTCGAGACCACGCCGCGAGGTACCGACGGACAGGTAAGAGGGTTGATTACGCGTTTTAAGGGTCTTTGTATGGCTTTTGGATTACAAGCGCTCTCCTAGTTCATCTGCATAGCTCCGGTTTGGAGCGTAAACCGGCCACTCATACACAAGGTTATTTTTCATTATTTTCATAGTCTCTGGATCACGAGCGCTGTTGTACTTTATCAGCGCAGTTCGATTCCTGAACAGTAGTTACTGATTGACTATAACAGAGACCTGTTCTCTACTCTTTTTTGACTTGTTTTGACACTGAGACAAGCGTCTCTCATCAGCAATGCATCTGCTCGTCTGGGGTAGTGGCTGATAAGCAGAGACATAGCTGCGGTATTCACCTGTGCGCAGCAATTTGTTATGATATGCTAGAGGATTGTTTTTAGATTTGACACGTTGAGCGCATCCGCCTTGGTCCCAAGTGTGTGGCGATCGTTAGGGGCTATTTAGAAAACTGAGGTTTTTATGAATACTTGTTTCAAAGCATGTATATAGACATGGGTCGTGACATTTATCATTTCCTGAAAATGTCCTTGTTTATGTGTCTAGAGCGGAGCCTCATTCTCCGAGCCGTTGCCGGGTGAGGTGAGGCTATCTTCCCACACAGAGTTGGGTAAGAGTATGATCTTGTTGTTGAACAATGCACAGATTATCTGTTGGCGACTTATTACAGCGCACAATTAATGTGGCCATCACAATTCTGAATGGCAAAGCTGAGTTTTTAATGGTTCTGTATTGACTATTACTTGCTTCGTACATTACTTTGTGCAACCCGTAGATTAATTGTACTTCATATCACAAATTAGTAGATTGTCAATGACTGTACCTTGTTTTACCAAAAAGTTTTTCTCTCTTTATAACTTCTTACAGGGAAGACTTCCTCCACATTCGCATCAATCGGGAGGACATGGTAGGATGGTCCTAGTGACCACTTATATGATTCTTTACAGGCAAAGTATGGTCTGTTAGATTCTTTGTTATTATGTTTCTCTTTTGTGCACTTATAATAGTGTAATTTGCAGTAGCATATCAATTAGCTTGGCCCTGACGAATGCCGGTGAATATCCACCTTATGGCAGAAACATGTTGGCCCTATTTACTACCAAGCAAAATAGACAGTGAATTTTTCACACTGTCCCTACACTGTTTTTTAACCTGACGTCCAGGTGAATATCAATAAAAAAAAATGTATTTGCCTTGACCGCCATTTTAGTACACATCACTTTATTTCTTGCACTGCATTCATCAGCTCCACCAGTGGTAAGGACACTTGCATTGACTGAACTACGGCCTAGTGATACAAAGCCAAATACATCTGGGCTTCGGTACACAGACCTTGTTCAAGATGTCCTATATGATGAGGCTCCGCCATGTGGGTGGGCTGATAGGACTCAAACTATTATGTTGAGTGCCTTTCCATCACGTGATAACTGATGTATTGCACTTGTGTTGTGCCTAGTCCAGTGATAGTTTAATTAACTCAGCCAGTTCAGACCTTCAAGTTTCTTTGTTGTTTATATAGTTCCACTGGGGGTATTTTCTTGAATGGTCGTTAAACATATTCCCTCTGACCCTCCTCTGAAAGTTGTTGTTTTTCTATCATCTAAAGTTGTACACAGAGAGGAAACCAGAATACCTCCCTTAAGTACCCTTTGGCACACCAATGGTAGGGAATTCCTAAAATAAGTGGGATTATTCCTTTGATGTTTCAAAAGGAGTGCAGGATCATCAAAACCTGCAAACTGAATCTACTTCTAAAAATAAAGGTGCATGTCAACTGGAAGGCACCGCAGGCAGATTATGGTTCATACCCCATAACCGCTGTGAAAGTAACTGCTAAGGAGAATGTACCTTCGCCAAAACTGATGAATTTAATAGCAAATGTCACTAGAAAGTCCCAGATTATATGTGATATTACAGTTTATATAGCTGAAGAGAAGTCCTGCAGCAGGGACTACCAAGTAAACATTCAATCTATAATTACGAAGCGCTTTAGAAGGAGATGGGACAAATATGTAATACTCCGTTATTTCACATACCTTTAAATTTAACAGCTTCTTCACAGGGGAAACGGATAATGTCGCTTGTCCCCTGTAATACAACAGGGACAGTTATGGCAATTTGAAAATGCCAACCTATCAATTTAACAGAGTTTGTGAGGCCGGGCCCGGCTAGCAGGCATTCGCCAGTGTAGGTATAAATACCACTGCATAGCTCAGAACACCAGAAGTCCATAGGAAACACAAAATATTAATTATCTTAGCCAATGTTAAATAGTAATTTTGTTATCAATTTAGCAACTTTCAATCTTTCTCTGGGAAAAGCAGGCTCTCTGCACGGAAAGATGTCTCCAGTCACCTTTGTCTGTGCAGTGAGCAATGTTGTAGCTGTTCATTATGGTGCATTGATTACATGCATACTGTTTTGCGTCCACATTAGCAAACGTTGGGAGACAGTTGGTGCTAGAAGAATTAACAGCACACGGTGGTACTTTGCACAGGCTTTGCAATAGCTATAGTCTAGAGTAAGCTTCTCCAACAAGTAGCTCGTGAGCTACTGCTCGCTCCCCAGGTACCTGTAAGCAGCTCTCCTGTGTGCATCCCAGCCTACTTTACTAGAAGCATTTGCTCTGCGGCCGAATTAATATATTGATACCAAAAATAAAAAGTGTATATTTGAGACGAAATTGTGTATATTTTAGGACTCCTGAGCTGATGCTGGAGAAAGTAAATATATTTAAAACTGACATTTGAGTGATAAATCATTTGGTGTTTGAAAGACTTAGTACAAATATAATTACCTTTGTGCGGGGGATGTTGCACCTTTGACTGTTATGTATTACTCAGGTAGAGACATTCCAAATTGACAAATTCTCTTTTATGTTATCACCGAGACCTTGCTTGATGCACTGAGGGGATCACTGGTGCTAATCTTGCGAAGGGTGACCATGAGTCTAATATTGTCTACTGTGTCTCTAATACACTACTACAATACTAATAGTATTAGTAGCCTGGGATGATTTTCATTGAACAGAAGTAGTTCTAAAAAAAGAAGATCTTGGAGACCTCTTGTCTAGAGAATTGGTGCTACTAGCTATTATATTGCCACAGTGTACATTGTTTTCAGATGTACCAATGGACATGTGATGACTAATGCTGAGCAGAGGCTTCCAGTGGAAGTCAGAAAGCATTCACTGCCGGTTTTTCCTAGAGAAACTGGGTTTGAAGAAATATTTTTTTTACCAGCGGGGGAGGCAGGGAAAGACAAGATTACGTTTTAAAAGGGAGGAAATGATTAGGGGTGACAACAGGGAGGAGGAATGGTCCCACAGGCATGTGATGAGAAAGTAGCTGAGAAATTGGCTGAGTAGGGTCTGGAAGATCTTGGCATTTGAAAGCCTCAGAGGAGTCATTTCAGATGTTCTTCTGAATATCATAATTTCATAATTCCTGCTCACTGAAACCTTTTTCTTATCATAAAAAAACTAACCAGGACATGAAAGATAGCAGAGCATTTCTTTTAACACCAGCAAAAGGCAGCTGCCAGTAATAGATACACAATTCATCAAACAGAAAAAATTATACCGACTGACATAAAATCAAGCGGCTGTATTAAATTGAGCTGTGTGGTGTTAATGTATTTAAAGTGTTAAATGAAGCACAATTCAAAGCACATAATTTGCAGCTGTAATTACCACCAGCAAGTTATACAGATATTATATTTTAAAATACTAATCAAAAACGGTAGCCAGGCACGCGGGTGCTCTCCTCAATATATTGAGGTACTCTGGTATAATATCGTAACCACAGTTCGGTGTTCTAAGGCAAGAGCTGGCCACCCCACAACCCAAATATAACCCAAGGGGGTTTGAAATGCACAACAATTGTTCTGAGCACTCAATGTAACATAAATAAAATGTTCAAATGGGAGTTGTTTTTTTGTTGCCTTTTGTTAGATCCACAAGTTCTTTCTTGAGTCCATATTTCTTTACATTAGTTCATGCACAGAGGTAAAGCTTCTTAGTCACCACAGAAGGCATATGCACTCAAAACAGCCAACATGCGTTCTATTATAGGGTAACAATCACCTCTTACTTCCTTAAGGCTAAAAATAAATACCCATGCATCAGATACTAACCAAGAGAAAATTATTATAGTATTCAAACAAAAAGGTACCTTTTTTGTGACTCCATTGTCTGTGGTGCGATACGCCCAAACTAAATCTTCAACCATATCTTTGACGTTCTTCCTATTTTCAATTCCCATCTGAATCACACCTTTTACCATGCGGATGTTCCTCTCGAAAATGCCATTTCCTTGTGGATTGTAAAGCGAGGTACATTAGTGTACAGTACCACCACACTTGAAATACTTGGTCATTTCAGCTGATGTAAGTTGAGCGCCATTATCAGTAATAAATTTCACCGGATAACCTTATTCCTTAAAAACTTCATCTAACACCATAATGGTAGTTTTTGTGTTCATTTCACACATAAACTTCACTATAAGCCATATAGAGTAAATATCAACCATAACCATCCCAAACCTCAATTCAGTGGCTACACTTCCCAAACTTCCTATAAAATCCATGCATACTGTATGCCACGGCAAACCAGGATCCTCTATGACACCCATTCCAGATTGACTATCCAGTCTCTTAATCTTTTTCCACCCTCTCTGCAATCTACACATCTCTCCACCCACTCTGTAACTTGTTGATCAATCCCAGGCCACACAAAATGTTCACATATCCTCTTCTTAGTAAGTGATTGTCCTAAATGACCTTCATTGGCCAATTTAAACAACACAAACCTCAATGCTTGTGGAGGGATACATTTATCACCTTTCATAACTACATTCTTGCCACATATAGATAAATCGTTCTAAATGTTCACAAGAGGACTCAAAGCAACAGGAACCGTACATTCACGTCGACCTCCTTTCACAATCAATTCCATAACCTGTTGTAAAACATTATCCTTGGACATATCTTCGTGCCATTGTCGTTTACTAATAGATATAATTGGGTAACCTTCACCCACCATTAGGTGCAAAACAAAGTCTACTGCGCATATTACAATACCATTAATTCATCAAAAATAAGATTGTATTAATCTTATCCCACTTACAATATTTCACAACATGTGAGACCAAAAAGAAACCAGTAAAATCCACACAAGGGGACATGCAGTACGTCTTGCAGGCCGTCAAACCCAGAACCACATGTTCACCCATCTGTGCCAAGCTTAAAATCAGTAACCTAGTAAAAAAATGCCAAATAATGCAAATAACATAAAACCTCAGACGTATTCGAAGAAACGTCTGCTTCCTTGAAATTATTAATAAAATTAAATTTAGTCCTATGGTATTGCACAAGACAAAACAGTAAATTAATTTGTGCTCCCAAAACTCTGCAGTTTAAACTACTTATTAAGCATTATGGAGCTAGAATGAGCGACCCTGGGCTGCCCAAAATCATTTGAAAACGAAAATATTTACACATTTGTATTATTTATTTGGCTGCACAAAATCAATTGGCAGTAGTAGCACTAGACAGAACCAGTTGTAGACTAGTTTACGCGCTTTTCTTGCCTGTAAACTCACTTAAAGAAGTTTCTCAACTGTGATTCCTAGGCGGTGAAGAAGTTAATTCTGCCGGTATGATGAATCACCCTTTCTAAAATTTAAAAGGAAGTGATTTAATTAAGGAAGGTTCAAAAAGTGGCCCAACCAAAATCAAACTGAGCACTTACACAAAGTCTATGCAATAGACGTCAGAAAATGCAGAGACTAATGCTGTTTATATATGGAGTCTCCGTTTCCAGAAGGTTATCTAAAAGTAAGTGAAAACCAATTATATAACCTATATGTTCAGTTGTTTTAAAAGGTAAAACAAATTATTTCATTTATTTGATCTTTTTTACCTATTCAGTTTTTGAATTGGTGCGGCCGTGTTATTTCCATGGGCCAGGCATTGTTTCCAAGGCGGGAAAACGTTACGTGATGCGAGGTTCAGTAGCTCGTATCAGTGGCTCGTATGGCGGCGTCAGTGCGGGAGCTAGTCAAAGGCAATAAAATAAATACTGCATGCATGTTCACGAGTAATACGAAATTTTTTGAGTATGAAAATTGCAAGTATAATTTAAAATCTTTTACGAACTGTAACTCAAAAAACGTTGTATATTGCATCCAATGTCCCTGCAAAAAACTGTACATCGGCCAAACGACACAACAAATTAAGATGAGGATCTCACAACATCGGAGTCGAATACGATGTAAGGTACTCACTGCGCCCCTGGTTGAACACTATGTGGAATCTGGACATTCTGAAAATGTTTTGTTGTGGCAAGTGATTGATCATGTTGTACCTAATGTAAGAGGAGGCAATCAGCAGGCAATTCTGAACCGTTTGGAGTGCAAATGGATTTTTCTATGCAAAAGTATTGAAAAAGGACTTAATACTCTGGATCAATGGAACAGCTGTGGCTAAAGACATTTTTCAGTGTAAAAAACTGCATTCTAGATGATGGCCGGTATTTGTAAATATGAAATGTATATGCATAAAAATGTAAAGAGTATAAGGTTTGTAAGTAAGGATGTTTCTCTATTTTGTTTTTTGAAAGGATCATAGTAATATGTGGTCTGTTCCGATAATGATACCAGAAACTACTTGCTCTGAAAACGCTAAAATCAAATCACTGACATGGACTCGCGCTAGCGACACTACCGTCGTAGACATGCGCATTACTAGGACCAGCCACGCATGCGCGTGTTTTTACCCAGTTGACGCATGCGCTTCAATACACCCTAGAAGCAACAGGGTAGTGCTCGGGAGAACGCCGGAATTCTGTAGATATCTGCGCTGCCGGTCGGCATAGAACTCAGCGGTGATTAAGTAAGTGTTGGCACTAGGACAGAAACGCCTGTTTCCCGTTCCCCCTTTTCTAAAAGTAAGCGTCAGGATACACGATTCTAATCGTCGTGTATTATTTATTTTATTGCCTTTGACTAGCTCCCGCACTGACGCCGCCATACGAGCCACTGATACGAGCTACTGAACCTCGCATCACGTAACGTTTTCCCGCCTTGGAAACAATGCCTGGCCCATGGAAATAACACGGCCGCACCAATTCAAAAACTGAATAGGTAAAAAAGATCAAATAAATGAAATAATTTGTTTTACCTTTTAAAACAACTGAACATATAGGTTATATAATTGGTTTTCACTTACTTTTAGATAACCTTCTGGAAACGGAGACTCCATATATAAACAGCATTAGTCTCTGCATTTTCTGACGTCTATTGCATAGACTTTGTGTAAGTGCTCAGTTTGATTTTGGTTGGGCCACTTTTTGAACCTTCCTTAATTAAATCACTTCCTTTTAAATTTTAGAAAGGGTGATTCATCATACCGGCAGAATTAACTTCTTCACCGCCTAGGAATCACAGTTGAGAAACTTCTTTAAGTGAGTTTACAGGCAAGAAAAGCGCGTAAACTAGTCTACAACTGGTTCTGTCTAGTGCTACTACTGCCAATTGATTTTGTGCAGCCAAATAAATAATACAAATGTGTAAATATTTTCGTTTTCAAATGATTTTGGGCAGCCCAGGGTCGCTCATTCTAGCTCAATAATGCTTAATAAGTAGTTTAAACTGCAGAGTTTTGGGAGCACAAATTAATTTACTGTTTTGTCTTGTGCAATACCATAGGACTAAATTTAATTTTATTAATAATTTCAGGGAAGCTCACGTCCTGATGATGATCTAAAATACGCTAGATCGAAACGCCGTCGACAAACTCAAGGAAAACTCCCCTACTTTTCATTGTATATAATTTTTGTGGGAATAACCTTGTGGTGACATCTTTGTATATAAATGTATATAAATGTTTTTTAATATATTCACTAAAGTCACTTTAAGCACTTTTGTCACATATGTGAGCACCTGATAAGAAAGTAATTATCGTTATTATTATTTTTTGTATAATATTGTAATAAAATTGACCTATATGGTATTCTGCCAAGACTTTCTCCCTGAATTAATTTTATGAATTAATTTCATAATTAAAAGCATTCTCCTTAGGACCTTGTTGAGGCCACCAAAAACCATTGTAATTTTTGCAAATACTTTCACCCCAGGTTTTATTAATGGGGTACCCTTGTTCTCTTTAAGTATGCTGAAACAGGGCAGGGCTTGCAAAAATGACCTGTGGACACTGGGCGCGGTTCAGTCCATGTACTGACAAGAAAGTGGCTGGTGCGTGTGTGCCTGTTGTGGTGTCCACGGGACCCGTGACACAAATTGTTATGTAGCACCCTCTGATTGGCATCTCACAGAATGAGCATCATTGACGCAAGAGAAATCACTGTCCCTACATTCATCCACACATACATACATGAATGATGAAAGACATGATACAGCAGTGCGTCACTGGATGTTTATTGCACATCCAGTGCTTTTCCACAGCTGGAGCGGTACAGGGCACTGCCGAATACACCACACTGTATGGGCCAGTGGAGGGTCAGCCAGAGTCCATCCGTGGAAGACAAGTACTGCGGAAGAGGAGGGGTGCAGTCCGCTGTCTGGTCGTCGACTCATTGGTCATCAAACAGAATGTGGCGGTCCATGTCTCTGTCCTACGTGAGTGAATCTGAGTGCTTCGGGGGTCAGTGGAAGGTCATAAGGCCATGTGCCGGACCAACCAGGAACAGGCCCTGGATATGTGCCCTGCCCCACCTGTACCTGCTGCGGCACTCTGTGGCACAGACACCTCAGGAGCAGGAGGTGGTTTGTCAGCCGCACTGTGTGGCACTGACACCTCAGGTGCCGGAGCTGGTTTGTCGGCCGCACTGTGTGGTACTGACACCTCAGGTGTTGAAGGTGGTTTGTCGGCCGCACCATGTGGCACTGACACCACAGGTGCTGGAGTGGTTAGACCTGCCGCCCAGGGAGGCATAGACACACCAGGGGGCGGAGATGTGCATGGTGTGGGGGCAGCAGCATTCAACGCCTTGTGACAGCAATGCCATGATGAGGATCTGTAGGGCATGGTAGATCCCAGCTACATTCCGCTGATGTGCAGCGGTGGCTGCCATCCTTTCGACCTCCATCCCCACCATGTCCTCCTTGAGACTCCGCATCTGTGGCAGCTCACGACTGTTATCCCTGGAGCCACTGTGAACGGACAGGTGTTCTTCTCCCCGCGATATGACTCCAGCAATGTCAGTCAGGGCTCATTGGAGACCATGGAGCGAGGCTACACACCCAAGGATGGCATCAAGTTTGGTTGCCATGTTGCCAAACTACAACCGGTGTTGGAAGGCCATGTGTTGTTCCTGGGGGTGTTGGGAGAGTGCTGGGGCTGTGGGTGCCTCCTGCTGGGTGCTCTGGGTAGTGGGTGGGGTCTCCTTGATGTGGCTGGCTGCCCTTATCCTGGAGGTGAGTTGCGGACGAGGTCAATGATGTCCTGGATGGCTTGTGTGTCGATGCTGGTGTTGTCCTCCTCATCATCAGTGAAGAGTGGCTGGGACTGTTCTTCAGAAGGTGTTGACAGTGCCCCCTGCGATGTAAAAGGGAGATGGTGTATTACGATGTGTCCACATGTATGTAGCCGCATGGTACATGTTGACATTCAGACAGCATGGCATTGTACATTGTGACAGTCAGTAGATCTGGGCGAGGGCCCAGAGTCATTGTGGGTGTGCACTGTGCTCTGCTTGATTGTGCATGTGTGCCATTGTGCCCATCTCCACCCGTCCCCCCAGTACCTGGTAGTCACTTACCCTGTTGCGGTTGTGTTGTGTCCTGTCCAGCAGTGTCGATCCCCTAACTACGGCCACAGTCTCTACACTGATGACTTTCAACACCAGCTCCTCCATGTCATCCAGCTCGAGATGTGGTGCTGGGCCCCCACCTCCGGTCTGCGTTGCTGCCTTCCGGTTGGCAGAGAGTTTCTCCTTGGTCCGCCGCTTGATGTTATTCCATCGCCTCTTGACCTCGTCCATCGTTCTCTTGTGCTCCCCGAAGGCATTCACCTTGGCCACGATGTCCCGCCAGATTGCATTTTTGGTGCCCAAGGACACATTGGAGGTGAGGAACAGTTGTTCATGGTGTTCCATTACCTCTGTGACTGTGATCCTGTTCGCCTGCGGACTGAACTTTGTCTTTCTCTTCTTCTTGTCCTTGCCCTTCCCTGTCCCCGAGATCCCGGGCTGGTCATCGGGGTGCTTGTGGGGTTGCACTCGTCCTCTGCGCCTGCTCCGTCTGCCTCCATGATGCTTGGGTGTTGCTCAGTTTGTGTTTGGGTGGTTTTTCTACTTTTATGCTGATTTTTTTCTGTCTGCCAGGTGTGTGTTGTAGGCCTGGCACTGCTTATCGCTGGCTTCCTCATCACGCTTCGGCCCATCGCCGGTTTTTTGGTATTGTGGTTTGTGTTTTTGTCTGCATCGAGGTGGTTGTATCGCGGACATTGTCCACGGTTTCGGCAGACTATCGCATGCTACCGCCGTGTTATGAATTCCACGTTGACACAGGGTTATTTTCCCGCGATGGGTTGCGATGTTGAAAGTTGGGTTACGCTACTCTTGCGGTAGATATCACACGTTCTTGTGAATACACCCCAAAGAGTTTCTAACTTCAACACAGAAATATCTCACATTTCTCAGTATTTGTATTAATCATTCCAGTCAAGATTCATAAGTATTCAAAAGCAGTACAGCACCATTGTGTAAAGCATGACATTTCTTTGTTGTTTTCTGCACCTAGTGGTGGGTGAAGGTACCATAATCTTTAGTTCTTGATTAGTATCTGATGCATGGTTATTTATTTTTAGCCCTGTTGAATTCTGAGGCGATTGTGCCCCTACAACGAAACAAATGTTGACTGTTTTGAGTGTATATGCTTATGTGGTGACCATGAAACTTTACCTCTGTGCATGAACTGATGTAAAGAACTATGGACTCAATGAAGAAATTGAGGATCCAATAGAAGACAAGGGAAACACAACTCCTTTTTGGGCATTTAATTTATGGTACTTTGAGAGCTCAGGACAAATGTTTATATTATATTTTAAAATGTGTCCTTTTTTTAGCCATATCAATTCTTTTAAGTTGCAATTCATAAAAAAGTTTCAGGCCGCCATAACTCTTTGTTGAGTGACATAGGCCACTTTGAGTTAAACACTGAAGCAGCCATATTTCTAACAATTTCAGTTCTGGAAAAAATTTACTTTTACTGGTGTGATTTGTAAAAGGAGTAGTACATTAGCGAACAAAGGACAAATTATAGGTCGAAAATTGATTTTTTTCTAATGACATTAATAAATCTTAGGGGAACAACAAAAACCCCCTTTTGAAAAATAATATGTGTCTGACTGGAAGTGATTTTTACCACCTTATGCACCTCACGAAATGGATCACAAGCTAGAGGTTCCAGCACAGGATAACATATTAGCACCATGTAGTGTGAATTTAACTGCTGACCGATAGGCACTGATGACCCTAGAGGCATGGCAGTTAGCACCCCTCCTCCGGGCGGCAGAAAAAGGGCATGGCAACAGTAGGGTGAAAGAGTGCTCCAAGGAAAGGGTCAGCGAGTGACCAAGTTAGTTTGGATTTAAAGGGCCCAATTTAAGAAAAGAGGCGTGGTCACAGGCACAGCCAAAATGGTGACTGGGACAAGCAGTCCGCAGCTTTGACATCAGAGGAAATTGTTTCCACCCACTTACACCAGAGAATGTGGGTGTTGCAGCCACAGCATGATGAGGGGGGTGGGAGTCACGAGGTTTCACAAAAAATATCTTCACATAGGAAATAAAAGGACAATTACCCAACTAGGTCCAAGGGATGCCTTATGGCATGGATTCTTGAGACAAGTGCCTGCACAAGGTCCTTGGGATGCCACAGCAGGGATAGTTGAGGGAAGACAAAAGGGTAAGAAATGTTCAGCGCTGGACAGAAACAGCCCTTGCAACCCAGACATGGCCAGGTGGCCATGAAGGCCAGACATTCGGTGGCAAATGAAGACTCAAAGCCGCAACCCGCTGTACCAAGTACGTGACAGAAGTAGAGCTGTCACGGCAGATGGAAAGTGATTTATGCCAACTTTGAAGAGACATCATGACTGTAAAGATGATGCACTGAAGGATTAGAAAAGCTATGAGTATTAATATACAATAAAGTATAGGATGCACACTCTTTAACCTATTATGACAATGCCTTACGTTGTCGGCCAAGATAAGCCAGAAATGAGCATGCGGATGACCAATGCCATCTTGACAAATGTGTACCAATTTATGATGTGAATAAACTGCGGCTGTTCTAACAGCACAAAAGGTCTTGGTGTACATAATTGATGGGAAAGAAGGAAGTACAGGAGGGCCTGTGAGATGCTCACACCGCTGGGTGGGGGTGGGGGGTATGCAATGGAACCCACCTGGCACAGCCTCCGCAAGAAGCAATGCAAGGAACACCGCTTCACATCTCGGATTGCAGTGTTACGATTTTGTGTCAATCTGTAATCTTGTGGTGTGTGCCAAGCGTAAAGGCCAGAAGTGAGAGACGGCTAGGGCCTGCAATCTCGCATGCCTCAACCCGGGTGATATGTACACAGAGGCGGAATGTGCACGCCTGGCTGGCGCTAATCCCTTTTATAAACTGCCAGAGGAAATCTCTCCTGCCCTAATGTTTCTGGGCTGCTCGCTGCATTGTTTTAAAGTCGTTGAACGGTGTTAAGCGCACACAGCCTCGCTGGGTCTGAGAGCTGATTAACCGCAAATCCATTCAAAGCCGGTGGAAGCGGGAAGAAAATTGTTTTCAATCAACCATGTTATTACATCGACGAGGCTTATATTTCGCCGGCTAATCAGAGAGAAGGTGAATGGACGGTGCGGTCAAGTTCAGGTTGTTTTGTTCAATTTTTCCTTCTGGGGGGTGTGTCGGGGGGGGGGGGGGGGGTGAGGAGCAGCTCGTGTGCGGAGGTGCCCAGGCTATCTGTGGTAAATTCAAGTAGAGGCTGGCACCTGTGTGCCTGACTTGTACTGTGGGCTTGACTTGCAGGTGTGTGCCTGACTTGCTGGTATGTGCCTGACTTGTACGTGTGTGCTTGACTTGCACGTGTGTGCCTGACTTGTGCGAAGTCCCTTAGAAGGTGGATGGGTTGCTTCAAATACCCCTACTCAATAGGTTATGTCTAGTCGGAAATACCTGGAAAGGCAAAGAATCAACACAAAATCCAGCAGTTGTTAATGGCCCAAACCTTTATTTTGAATCGTTTTCACAACGAAATATCCGCGTTCTTGCTTAAAATTATCACTGCACCGATTTAACTATTACTATATAATGGGCACCGCAGCTCTGTCTTCATCAATGTGAGTTTAAAAATGTTTATTCGATATTTGCACTGGTGAAAGGGGCATACAACAAACCACAGAGTGAAAAGGTGAACAGGTGTGTAGGAAACAGAAGGTGAGCGAGGGCGTGGCAGGTGTGACAGATGGCTGAGTGTAAGGGAGTTCAAGGTGTGACAGAGGAGGGGGAGAGCAAGAGGGAGAGAGAACGAAAAGAGGGACAGCAAAAGGCAAGTAAGAGGGGTTTGTAAGGGGAAGGAGAACTCGAGAAAGAGAAGACTGTGTGGTTTTAAGAGGTGGGTGTGGCTGTGTGCGACAGGTGGTAGAGTGCAAAGAAGTGTGTGTGGGATAGAGAGACTGACCTTCAAGAAAGAAGCTTCTGAAGGAGGCAAGACTGGACGATATGTGAGGGAAGTAGATAAAACGAAGAGAGATGGCAGTCAGAGGAGGGTTAGGATGGGTGCGGTGTGCATATGTGAGGCAAACTAAAATAGAGTTCAGAGGAGCAAGAGAGAGAGAGAGAGAGAGCACAGGGTGAGATTTGAGAGGGGAATGATAGATGGAGAAATGGAGGTTAGCTGGAGAGAAAGTGGAACATGTGAGGAGCGTGTATTTAAGAAAAGCATTCAGCATGAATCACTCAGAGTCCAAGAGTAGCGGGTGAGAAGGAGAGGACAGTGTGAGAGACAGAGGAGAGGACAGAGGGAGTTTTTGAGGAAGAGAATAGGTAGTGGATGCCTAGGTTGCCACCAGAGGGATATTTTAAATGCAAGCTGCACATTCTTGCACTGGCTCTAAGTAGAGGGGATGGAGGTGGCGGCAGCAAACAGAAGATGTGATGGAGGGGCTGGATGAGGGAGGAAACATGAACAGAGTATGCCAGAGTAAGTGTAAGAGTAGGGCTGGAAAGAAGAAAGCAATGCAAAGGTAGGTGCTCGCCGAGAGTGTGAGGGAGGCAGGGGTAAGTAAAGAAAAATTAAGGTGCAGCAACAGGAAGATCAGCAGTCATTTTTAAAAATCTTTTCAAGACATGAACTCAAGATCAATGGAAGAAAAAAGAGTACGATAGGCAGAGAGAGAATGAAGGGAGAGCATTTACAGAGAGTAAGCGGATATAGAGCAGGAGAGAAACGGCAAGAGCGAATAGAGTCGGAATACAGAGATGAGGTATGGAGATTGGGAGGGGAGACTATAAGAGCAGCATCCATTTGGTTCTTTTTACTTGTTGCCATTATAGCGTTAAATGTGTCTACAGGGCAGCAGTCTCTTCATCCAGTCCATTATCTCCTCGTTAGTCTTCCTTGCCACATGACTAACAAAGTGAGCTTCAGCTCCACACCAGAACCCTCCAAAGCAAAAAAAAGTCAGCCTCCCATGCCTCTCATCCCGTCGCAATATGGCCAACCCATTACACTCCGTGACCACAGGCCCAACCCCAAAGCCTGTTTTTTTTTTTAGTTCTGCGCACGTCTCTCCAGATGCATCAGGTAAGTGGTGCCTGCAGTAGCAGGTACATGAGTCTCGTGTTGGAGGTCCTGCTCTAGCGGACCCTAGGATCTTAGACTCTCCCCCCCTTCCCCCGGTGTGTACTGTTTTGAGCCGGTTAGGCTCTGCTCTAGCGGGCCGAAGGTTTTCAGCGGGGGGTGGCCAGGGTGCTTTTTGGGATTGGAGGCCGGCGCTGCCTTTCCTCCTCTGTTTTATGTGTCTTTTCATTTGTACCCGGTTGTCTCCGCCCGCCTGCCTTTAATGGTGCTGCGACGTGCGGCAGCTGTGCGTGATGTCTCCCTGCACTTTGTTCTCGCCCCCGCCTCCCCCTCATGGCGTTGCGGCGGGCGGAGGCTCGGCTTTCTTTTTCTCTTTTTCAATGGGTTGCGGCTGTCAGGTTATACATCGTGTGTTGCTGGGTGTGGAACCTTTCAACATTAGGTAGGTTGCAAGTTCCCCTCGCCGCTATTTCTTGTTGCTTATTTTATTCGAATAACAGGTGCTGTAAATTGTAAGACGCGCCCGCCTTCCCTTCGATGCAACTGCGGGCGGTGGCAGTTATAGGCGTTTTTCAATGTACCCCGCTAGCGCCGCCTGCCCTTCATGCACACAGCGGGTGGCGGCTGTGTGATGCCTACCTCCACTCCCCGCTACTGCTGCTCTCGCCTCCTGCCTGCCTCAGGTACGTGAGACGAGGTCCTGCACCGGCTGGTCCCGGGGTCCTGGGGGGGAGGCCCTACTCTAGCGGGCTCACTCACTGGTTTCCCCACCTGCTGGCCCTCTCTATCTGGTCTGCCCTGCTGCCACCCCCCCACTTTGTAACTTGATGCCCTGCTATGGCGGGCTCTGGGGTTTGGGCTGTGCTATTTGGCAGTCCATCTTTGTGGGGGCGGCTGTGTGCTTGACTGTTTTCTACGTCTGTTGTACCTGTGAGCGCGAGGGTCCCCCAGCTCCCTCTGATGTATACATGTACAATTAAGGACTTGAGGCTCCGTTGGCCTTCAGCCCTGTTTGCCTGCTGTGACGACGCAGTGTTTTATGCCTTTCGGCTCTAATATGCTGTTGGATTTGTGTGCTCGGGCCCGACTCGGCCTGCGGCTGCCTTTTCCGTTTCGCAGGCTCCCGCTTCTCTGGTGGCATTCTGCCCGGCTCTAGCGGGCTCTGGGGCTTGGGGTTGTCATGGGATTTTGACCCTTTGGATTGGTTGCGAGACCTCTGGCGGTGTTGTTGCACGGCGGCATAGTCAACTCAGGGCTACATAACATTCCCCCGCCCCACATACCCAAACCCGCAAAGGAAACACAGACAAATAGAGTTTGGGTACAAAAATTGCTGCAGGATTTATTTACATACAACATATGTAAAGATGGTGGGTTAGCTTACGGGCGATCCAGGACAGGCCGCATTCTCGCCACCTGTCCGCCTGTTTGAGCCAAACAGCACAGTGGCGAACCACCCAACTGCTGTAGAATATAATTAAATACTGACACACCCATTTGCTGGGCGTGACTAGGCAAACCCCCGGCTGCACAGGCCCACAACCGCCCGAAGGTCTACTGGGGTGCCGACACGGATTCCTGCACCTCCCATGAGGTTACAGGTTAGGCTCTGGCACCCCTATGTGCCCACTGAAGTACATCATTTGCACCTCTCTTCTTCCGGATCGCCCCGTAACTCCGCCTGCAACGAAAAACAAGACACATTAAAACACCCCCACAGCCCCTACTCATGACACTCTGGGTAAGAGGACGGGAGGGAAAAGAGTGTCCCGCAAGATCGTACGGCGTCCGGGCGGCAAAGAGGCTTAGGATAGGGGCACCACAGCATAAGTACCCCTGAAGCCCCTCCCCGCCGCCCGGACGAGATTCTCGGCAAGCCGCCTCCTCCAACCGGTGAGGCGGATGTGCCGGACAGGCAAGTGGGGGCGGGACCGCCCTCCTTGACTAGGTACCCGCCCTCTTGATGGCCACTGCGTGGCCTCGGGCAGGCGCATAGTCAACTCAGGGCTACATAACATTCCCCCGCCCCACATACCCAAACCCGCAAAGGAAACACAGACAAATAGAGTTTGGGTACAAAAATTGCTGCAGGATTTATTTACATACAACATATGTAAAGATGGTGGGTTAGCTTACGGGCGATCCAGGACAGGCCGCATTCTCGCCACCTGTCCGCCTGTTTGAGCCAAACAGCACAGTGGCGAACCACCCAACTGCTGTAGAATATAATTAAATACTGACACACCCATTTGCTGGGCGTGACTAGGCAAACCCCCGGCTGCACAGGCCCACAACCGCCCGAAGGTCTACTGGGGTGCCGACACGGATTCCTGCACCTCCCATGAGGTTACAGGTTAGGCTCTGGCACCCCTATGTGCCCACTGAAGTACATCATTTGCACCTCTCTTCTTCCGGATCGCCCCGTAACTCCGCCACAGCCTGTGCGGTGGTCACCGCTGCCGCACAGGCCCCCCACCATTGTCACTTATTCTACCTGCAACCTCTGCTCATGAGTTCTTATTTCAAGTCCAGAAGAAAGAGGTATAAGCCAACAGGCGAGAGGAGAACACCATCTCCCTCAAAGTACCCCATGACCTTTTCCCGAATCACGTCATGGTAAGAAAAACAGCCCACTGTGCTGCGAAACTTTGTCATGGCCGCATATATGCGCCTTCCTGCTCTCACGATAGCCTCGCTGGACTTAGCGCCCCGCCAATGTCTTCTAGGCACTGTTTCAGACCACCAGACTTCGCATTCGCGCAACATGCTGCCAACGATACCCAGGTCTGTCTACAAGCAGCCGGTATCCCCTGCCCCCCTTGGGTTTTAGGCTGGGAGCGGCTACCGACAAGATATTGTTTAAGTTAGTTTGGCAGGGAGCCCCCAAGGCTGACCTGTGCAGGGGCTTGTATGGGAAGTAACAGCCACCACGACACCAATGTGCCTAACCACCCGGGAACAGTCCCATTGCCCCATGAGGGAAGACTATCCCAGGCCAGAGACCAGGTGATGGGGAGGGCCCCCCCTGCAGAGACTCTCCCCCGGAAAACAAGCGCAGTCACAGGAAATAATCAACTGCAAGATTACGCATAAGCGACTAATCCTCCCCAGGATACAGAGTCTATTGCAGTGCGCAAAGCATATTTTGGAATGACTAGCGAATAGGTCTTACAAGAGGCAAACTGGAAGCCTCGGGGACAGCCGCGAACACTTGCCCCCCCGGATCATACCTGAAATCCTAAAAGACTTCTCGGGCCCACCCCAAACCATTATGGCAGTCCGTACTCTGGCTGTGGAAGCCACAGCTATTCTCTGTATAACTGAATAGAGTGTTACACTGACGGCAGCAGACTGCGGGTGAGCTGCCAGCGGGCCCCCGAGCCTCGGAAAAGAAGGCAGGAGATCCAAGAAGGGGGGGGGAGACTAAACGAATGACCCTCCCAAGCATGGCAGACCACACATGTGCCTTAATCGAGGGTACCAAGTACTATTTCTCAGTTACGAGTTGTTGCCAATCATGCAGTGCTCCCTATAAACCTGTGATTGGTACTCATTGTTGCATGCCGGGCCACATCTAAACACCCTTCTTTAGACCCTAGTTTAAGATTAAACACTCTGAAAACTCCATCCGTGTACAGGTCAGAAGTAGCCTGAGATATCCACCCCACTAAAATCGTCTGGCCCAAAAGAACATGTGTAACAGACGCTTAGGTGGAAAGAGGAGTATTACGCCAGAGGATCCAAGGAGGGAGGAGTCTAATGAAGATCCACTCAGCTATACGGGTGACACTAAATCTCAGCCTGGGCTATCAAACAATTAAACCCCAGGACATTCAAATAATGACAATCCTCCCGCTTAACTTACTGTAGTAAACAAGAGGACCCATACATGGCAGACGACGTCTGCGAATATGAAAGTGGCATAACCAGTCTATAGGTTTGAGACATGGCATAAGAATATTAGACTCCAGCACAACGCCCATGTTAGCAATGGACTAACCGAGGCCGGCCGTTGTGCCTACCCATTAGGCTGAAGACCTCTACGTGGTGAATGGGGGCAAGGAACGTGAGTGCTTTGAAAATCATATACATAGAAGGATACTGGATTTTCTTTGAAGAATATCTGCGTGTCAGATACATGTCAAACCATCAAAATAAAGTAGACGTGCCATGCCTAGACGTCCGGATACTAAGTGACGGGTCCCGAAAAGCAGCACTATCACACGCTGCGTTTTCCCTTGGTTACTTTGGGCTGAACTCGCAAGGATTGGGTGCGAGTTATCTGAGGATAGGGCCAAGGGAGTGTCATAGGCAGCGCTAAGAGGAAGAATATGGGCCCCCAGGAAGGAGGTGGGATGATAAAATGCAGCCATGGTCACTTCAGCAGAGGAGGAATCAAGTGTCCTAGGAACCCCTGCACCTGCTGCAACTACGCTCTCGATTACGCCCGTCTCAGGGAGGGAGCGTCTTCGACAATGAACAGGTGAGGGTCTTATTCCAAATACCTGTCCAGCATCCTGCTGTAATATTCTTGGACCAGTTCTATCACATGCTATGCCGATGACAAACTGCCACCCACAACGTAGAGATCACTACCTGCAATGCTGATCTATAGCTAGATCAGGGAGTGCCAATGCTAGAATAGAGACCAGTGTCAGCACCACTTCCCGCATTTACAAGGGCCAAAAGCAGTCATAGAAACTCTATTGCTGGTACGGATGAGCAGGACAAACTAGGGTCTCATCTGCAACTCATGCTAAAACCCAAAGGAGAGTTCCAAACAAAATTGGACCGAAATTGGGACCAGTGACACCACCACATCCCGAATTTACAAGGGGCAAAAGCAGTCGGTCAACCTCTATTGCTAGTAGGGATGAGCAGGACAAACTAGGGTCTCATCCGCAACTCACCTTATAACACGATACCCTTGGACAGGATGTTGCACATTCAAAGCCGAATTCCCACTGAGCCGTGCTCCAAAACATATGAACACACCGGTTAACAATTATCTGCCTAGTGAGGCTCCCGTTAACACTAAAGTGTCTTTTGATATTCACGTATGAATATGTCCCATAAACCAGTGGATCTGCAATAATGCCAGAGAAGTGGCGACTATAATATTGGCACCTGTGTTAATCAGCTAAATTAATAGCCACTGAATGCGGTTTACTTGGGGAATCATTGCATGAAGTGACCCGAAATCCGGCCACAGATTTACCGAATAAATACCCTAAATAAATTTAAAGGTAATTAAACATCTACAGGCAAACATTCAGGGGTGAGAACCGCGTATTACAAACAGTAGAGGTACCTGCTGTGTAGTCATAATCATTTAAGAATCATCAGGTGTACGACAGTCCGGGAAATAGAACATGCCCGTTTGCAAAACAGCACTCGCGGGCAAGAACGATGATATCCTGCAGTGCTGAGAAATGACATTCTATGAGAAAACGTGGAAAGGACACACAAAATTCCAGCGTGTGCGGAGAAACTGAAACCGAGAGACTGTTCCCCCTGGTGGCCAACACGCACCACTGCCCAAGCAAAAGGCCGAGCGAAACAATTGCTAACGCATCCAAGACCAAATTATGCCCAGCAATTGCCAAAGTGCGGTGTTGCTGTAAACGGCACGAGAACCAACAAAAACCCAGCAGGCAAAGGGGTGGCCAGGACATCCAGCGAAAACGTCTCTCCGCTCCCGTCGTTGCCCGGCCTAAAGGCATGTACAAGCACCCTTGTTCTGTGTACCATGGCCTGGAGGGCGGCTGTGTGGACCAAGTGTACACTGCCCGACAGGGGGGGGATTAGGGGTGGTGGGTGGAAGGCCACTCCACCAGTCTGCCACTATAAAGACGTGCATGCCAAAACACAATCAAAAGCCAACATGCCTGTGCCCCACCAATAATTAGCCCTGAAGCCAGATGGCGCATCCTTACGCGGACATCTCGCACATAATTGCCTTTTAAAATGGCCGGACATGTACGCCATTACCCGCGTGCCCCGGACATGGTGAAGCGTACTTCCCGTGCCAGTGGTGGCAAGTTGACGCCATTACCCACGTGCGCCGGACAAAGTAAGAGATACCGCCCCAGGAAATGGCCGGCTGCCCAGGAGCATGGAGTCTATCTTTCCAACAGACTGTAAAGATGTCTTTATCCTCTGATCGATATGTCACTGAGGCATACATGGAAAATAGTATAGTCGAGATCCGCCTACAACCTGTTTAGGACCAGCGCAAGGACCACACAAATCAACGCATTTCAGAATGCCATCCTCTACCATACCGGAAAAGAACAAAGCCGGAAATGAATACAGCTGCCGAGGACAATAGCGCATCACTCCCCGCATGCTTACACAACCCTTGACCCTCGGACACCTGGAGCGAAACTCCCCCTCTAGCTCCAGCCACATTTTCTCTACCGCGCCAAAGGCACAACTGAGAAAACATGGTAGTTCGCACTTTAGCACGTTTCTAATTCATCATCACAAACAATATGCAGGTATATTTCTGAACCATAGAGACAATGATCAGCACACACCGTTGGTTCATATCCTTTTTTAACTACTTTCCTGCAAAATGGTAAAGCATTTCAAGTGTTGTCAAAACGCATTGCGATTGCGACCCCACGATTTCTAGATGCTCTAGATACCACCACAGATGTCACTAATACCTCAAGTAGTGTGACATATGCCACAGAAACATGTCCACTAAACCTTCTCCTCAGGTATCGTTACTGCTAATGTGACGCTCGGACCCTGCGGGAAAGTCTGCGCTAGAACGTAGTGAGCGTCGCCACTGCAGAAGGACCGCACTGCCGAACGCAAACTCCAGCGCTGGCCCGGCGCCGCATACACCTGTGTAGTCGCCCAGGGTCACATGAACGCACCATGGGAGGACAATGCGAAGCCTCCGACCCGCCTCCCGACATGGGGACCCTGGCTGACGCCTCGGAGGCAGGGGGGTGGGGGAGAAATGAAGGACATGGTTCGAGTGAACGAAGGGGCTGGCCCCACCACCCCCCGACACACACCGCAGAAAACGCGAGGACGGGCTATACACCAGCGCGCCGACAAAAGCAGATTTTCTTAACCGGGCGGTGTTCTATTACACCACGAAAATATACAGCCAAGCCTCCCGGACGGACATAGGGGTGGGAGCTAGGTGCATGGTTGCTGGCAACGAACCCCGAGACAGGTGGTGCCGCCGACTGGACCCACTCCACCAAACCCAAATTGAGCCGCCCGATGCTAGCGTTGCTGACAGGATGGGCCTGGGGCAGGGCAGTGAACAGCAAGGCGCGTAGCCACACTAAACCGTGGCGACGGAATGTTGAAAGATGCAAAGCGTAGCCTTTTGCTATCAATACTAATTGACCTAATTTTGGTGTCAATTGGGGTACATCTGCCCGCCACCGCCCGGAAGCCAAAGCCGAAAACCAAAACTGCACTGCGACCGTTAGATTAAATGAGCCGACGCCGCGGCTCGAACACTGGTCCCCAGCTCCAGAGTCAGCAACTCTAACCGCTGAACACGCCTCTGGCTTCGAAAATGAGCCCGTCGGGCCCCTATGCTGTTACTGTGCACAATACCTCCGTCAGACATAACTGACCCCTAACGAAGAACTTATGTAACCCTTGCCTGGACAAAATGTCTCGGACAGATGAGAGAAAAACCCCCCCCACGAGCGCCGCCTCACCGTCGAAGCCTAATACATTTGCAAGGCAGTCTCAAAACATCACACTGGTAAGTAACAAGAAAGGGACGGCAGCGACTCGAAAATGAACCTTGACGGTATTAAACAGACGTAAGGATATCCCGCTAGACAGCCACACTTAGTGGTTTCCGACAGAAGGCATAGAGTAGCGGTGGACACTAGGACAGCAATTGCATTAGTAATCGCGCCCCCAATCAACCCGGGAAAGAAAGGATATCTGTGCCCTGAGGCACCGAATGCGGCACCGTGAAACCAAAACATATCATAAAACCAACAATCACGCATGATTATGGCAAGCCGCACAAACATCTCGGCCCTAAAACCGAGAAAGCGCAAGAAAACCTAGCGTTCATGCAAACAAAACGCCTCTCAGCCCCGATTCCATGAGATGGGGGCCACGACCACTGGTCAGCTCAGCAGCACTGGTAAATATGGGGACAACACACTCGTATCTCCGCAGGCCCCAGTCACAAGTGCCGCCCCACTCCGGGGCCCAAATTAAGCCTTCTTGATCCCGTAGTCAGAAGCGATCAAAAGGAAACACTTTGCATGAACGATGGTATTCCTTGAATGCAAAATACACGGTACGTGCATAATGATGAAGCGGGTAAAAATTGGCTCATCCTTCACAGCTCCCCCCCATCAACATGAGTACAACCATAACGAGTCTTGGCCTTCGCCTGAAAGCCCGCGCACCACCAAGCATGCACTATCACTTTGCCATAATCCTCACAAAAGAAACCAAGCAGCACGAGGATACGAACCTCCGACTCCGAAGAGACTGGTGCCTAAGACCGGATCCTTTGACCGCTCGGGCCACGCGCCCACCTGTAAATAACTGTACACATTAGAATACCACACACCGCGCCATACTTGAGGGCACTGCGCACAAGCACGATGTCGCGAGAAAGCATCCAGCTCAGGCCCCAGGTAGGAGCAATCAGAAGCGCCAGATGCACAGAGCATGGCTAAGCGTACACACGGAAAAACACGCTTACCCTACCCTTCGGCCACAGCCCCGATGATCGTAGAGGGTCGGCATCGGACTCCCGGGAGAACCATTACCCCACGGACAGTCCCACCACGCGGGGCTCCCCGGACCAGCCCGCACCCCCAAAGAGAATGCGAGGGAAATCAGACGACGAGGAAGGGGGACGGACGAGGCGAAGGAGGTAGGGAGAAATACACAACATCACACACCCACGCACAACCTGGGGAAGGTTCGACCCGCCAAAATGCAATATTTGTAAATCCTACAATTGCCGCCACAATACCACACAAACATGGCCACTCCAGCGCCGGAGAGATCTCATTAAAGACGCCCAAACCTTTAGGGAAAACGGGACTCGGTATAGCAAATACAGCGGGGCCCGACAAGAACAGGCCGGGCCCGCGCTGACCGGAGGACAAAGACCGGAAGGAAAACCGGACGTCCCCCCCCACAGCAGCCCGCTCTAGCGGGCCGCCTCGCCAGGCTCCCACCTCACCCGGAGGGAGCAGGCGGCTACAGTAAGGGGGGGGGGAGAGGGTAGGCCCAAGGCCTCGCTCACCTCAACACGACGAGGTAGTCACAAAAGAGTGTCCCGCAAGATCGTACGGCGTCCGGGCGGCAAAGAGGCTTAGGATAGGGGCACCACAGCATAAGTACCCCTGAAGCCCCTCCCCGCCGCCCGGACGAGATTCTCGGCAAGCCGCCTCCTCCAACCGGTGAGGCGGATGTGCCGGACAGGCAAGTGGGGGCGGGACCGCCCTCCTTGACTAGGTACCCGCCCTCTTGATGGCCACTGCGTGGCCTCGGGCAGGCGCAGGAGTGTAGGCAATGGTATTTTGTTTGCCTAGGGTTGGTCTTTATTTTTTTCATGGGTGGTGCTTGCTACTGCCCCTCGGGTGCGGTGCGCTACGTGTGGGGAGTTGCCTCATTTTCGCTACTGAGGTCTTTTGCACCTCCCCATAGTGCAGATTATTCTCTTATTGTTACTGCTGTCCCACGTTGGATGTTCACTGCCTCCGACTTTGGGTTTTGTTTCAACTGTTTCTTCTCAGTTTCTGGTACTGTGTTGCACCTTGCTGCACGTTATCTTCGGTTCTCTTGCTCCCTCGCATGCGTGCCTCGTTGGTCTCCCGCAGCGCTGGTGGCTCAGTGGACTGATGCATCCGCCATGGGGCCTGTGATCGGCCTCATACTCACAGGTTCTATTACCAGTGAGTCCGCTCGTTCATTCATCCTTCACAAGTTGATAAAATGATTGAGTTGGATAACATTGATGCATCCGTTGTTCAGCACCTGGATATCTGTCTCATCCCTGGTTTACATTCTCTGCCACTTGTGGCTGCGCTGGGTCTCCATTCCCTCCCGGTTTTTCGTTCGTTGTGGTGGTTTTTTTGTCCTAACGGCTGGAGCGGTCGACCTCAATGCTGGGGAACCGTGTTTGGGTCTCGACAGGGACGCTCAACATCTTGTCTATCTGGGCAGTTCACTGGTTCTCCATGGTGCTCGTGCATGGCGCTCTGATTCCTTTGGGTCGGGTTTGCGCTATATGACACTCTGGGAAAGGATGCCGGGGTGGTTGATTGTACGCGTTTGAAGCACCGAAGCATTGCACATTTGTTTTGCGTAGACAGCATTGGGCGTCCTTGTGGCTGGAGGTCTGGGTTCCAGTCTCGATACCTGCGGTCGACGTTCCGTGTCTCTGTGCTCTTCGCTTACTCTCCCATTATGGTGGGTCATTGTTGGGGTGTCCTCTCTCCGCTTTCCGCTGTGGTGGCCTGTGTTCATGGATCTCATGCTCTTCTCTTGGCGCCACTCAGCTTTTCTTTCGTCTGTGGGTGTTGATTGTGGGCCTTTGAGTTGCTGTGTCCTTCTGTTCTTCGGTGCCCGTATTCCTTTCTGGGTGTCCGTGCTCGTCAGATTCCCAGGTTTGAAGCCCTATTACGTGCACTGCTTGACACGGTGTTGGGCCCTTCCGGGTGTTTTCTCGATCTGTTCTGTGGGGTGGTACTCAGTTCCTCTTGTTGTGCTGTGTGTTTTGCCATGTATGTGCTGGTTGTTCACACATTCTTTGGCCTTTGGCCCGGAGGGGAGTATGTTTCCCCTTCCCAGGCTTCACTTCCGGGTTTTGGCGCCTGCATGTCTGTTGGGGCGGACCTTTGTTTGCTCCTGTTCTTCCTTCTCGGGATGCATCTGTAGTCTCCGGGTAGGCTTTGGTTACTGATCCTGTTCCTGAAGTCTGGTTTTTCTGGCCATGGGCCACAGCGGTGGTGTCCCCTCGTCCTCCTGCTCCATGGCTCAGCAGGCGTCACTTGTGCCCTCATCCTCGTCGTGTTGTCACAGTTCTCGGCTGGTGCATGTGGTGCATGTGCTCTTCCGCTGCCTCCTTCTGAGGTCTGTTTGCCAATAGTGTGCAATGCTGTATTCCCCACACGCTCCCGTGCTCAAGTTGTGACAGGTGTTACCTGGTGGTACTTTTACTGGGTCCACTCTGGAATGGCATGGTGTGCATAAGTTGACAATGGATTTGGGTCCAGTTCTCTGTCCTGGGGTGAATGCTAGACATTGTCTGCTTCCTGTCCATCATTTGTTTTTTTGCATTGTTACCCGAGTGGGACGGGTATGCCCTGTCGAGGGTCTCGTGCTCTCCATGCCACTGGTTTTGAGCAATCCTGGATGGCTGGCAATTCCCGTCTGGCTTCTGTTTGCCATTCCCCGGCTGCTCTGGGGTTTTCCCCTGTCTTGCTGGGGCTTGTTTGTTGCCATTCTGGTGGGTTTGTCCCCTGCCTCGTGCTCCGGGGTGTTTGTGAGGTTCTCCCCTGTTGGTTTTTTGGCCCATTGGTGCTGTACTTGCCTGGGTCCTTTTTGGCTCCGGCCGTTCCAACCTGATTACTCATGTTCTCATCGGCTCTCATTGGGTGATTTGTGGGTCGGGCCTCTTTAGTGCCTGGATGGGTATTCTCCTGGGAGCACCTGGTGCTGTCTGCTTCCTTTGGGTCCCCGGTGTTGGCTCTTCGGCCTTCTCGTTCGGGCTCCCAGGTTTGCGCTTTCCTGGGGTCCTTTTTCTTCCGGGGATTCTGGGCTTGTTTTGCCTGGCCTGGTCTTTTGTCCTGTTGGTGGTGCTCACCTGGGTGTGTCTCCATTGGCGTCTGCTGCTGCGGTGTTTGACTTGGGCCCTGCTGATCTTTGATCACTGTTTTGCCTATGTGGGCGCGGGTTTTGTGTCCTGCCCCTGCTTTCTCTTTCCCTAGCTGGTTTTTGTTACCAGCAGTACTGTTGGGTGTCCGGGGGTGCTGGGAATCCCGGTTCTCATCTCTCTGGCGGGGCCCTTCGGTACTGGTGTGGATTGCGTTCTCGTTTTTTGTCCCTGATTTTGGGGTCCCGGGGCCTGTTGGCTCTGGTGGCTACCTGGGTGTCTTGACGTGGCTCAGGCTCATTTTCGCCCTGCCCTTCTCGCCTTTGGTGTGTTTCTGCCTGTGGCTTTTTCTCCCTGTGCGCTCCTGTTCCAGTTGGCTCTTCGTTGTTAGACTGTGCAGGGCCTGGTTGTTGGCTGTCTGGCTGTATGGCCGCCTGGGTGCTCGCTTCGGCGGCTTGCTTCCATCTAGTGATACATTCCTGGGACGGTTTGCATGGTCCCTGTGCGGGGCGGTCTCGGGCCGCCGCACTGTGTTTCCCTTCCTTCCGGACGTGGGCAGTCCTATGGGTTTTTCTGCTTTTCGCTGTTGGCCCCTTGAGTTCCCTTGGTGGCCGGGTCTCTCCGGTGTCGTTTCTGGCGCCTTCCTGGGTCCTTCATACCTTGTGCCTGCCTGGGTTCCCTCCTTGGGGTCGCGGTCCCTTCCGGGGGGACCTTTGTGTGCCTGGGGTGTGTCCCCCACCTGTTTCTCTTCTGCACCCTTTTCCGTTCTTGCGGCTCTTGCTAGTCAGTTTACGTCTGGCTCTGCTGCCCCTTTCCGCTGGTGGCTCCGGCTCTCTCGCGGGTGGTGGACAACCTTGCAGTGTTGCTGTGTTTGTCGGACTGCATCTCTCTTTCTGCTGTGGCTTTTTTGTTGGGTCGCTGTGGTGGGGATGCCCTCTGTTAATTCAGTTCCTTTCTCTGGGATTTTGCTCCCCTCTCACTTTTGGCTTTCCGTTGGGCGGTCCTGGTGTGGTTGAGCCGGCTTGCTCTTTTCTGTTCTGGGCCCAGTTTGCTGTTGCCTTTGACTCCGTGCGGTCTGGTCCCGTGCCTTTCTCTGTCCTCCTTTGGCGTTTGCTTGAGGTGGATTTCCTGGCGGCACTTTGCGTCTCTGGGGTCTGGGTTTTCGGCCTTCCCGTTGTATTTCGGTCCCGGGCTGGTTCTTCCTGCTCGTGGTTGCCTCTCTCCTGGTTGGTCCTTCCACTCGTACTGGTCTGTTGGGATTGCCCTCTTTCGTGGGCTTCCCCTTCTGGTATGTTGGTTTCTTGTGAGTTTCCCTGAAGCAGCTTGGCCTTGGTATGTACTCACTTTGTTAGTCATGTGGTGAGGAAGACTAACGAGGAGGTAATTCCCTGATTACTTACCGGTACTCTTCATTACTCTGAGTTAGTCTTCCTTGCCACATGAGTTCCCATCCCTGCTCCCTGTCTGGCTATCGGCTTCATGTTTGGGCTTGGTAGTTTCAGGCTTTGGGGTTGGGCCGGCCCGCCTCTTATAGTGGTCGTGGAGTGTAATGGGTCCGCCATATTAGGAAGGGATGGAAGGCATGGGAGGCTGACTTTTTTTGCTTTGGAGGGTTCTGGTGTGGAGCTGAAGCTCACTTTGTTACTCATGTGGCGAGGAAGACTAACTCAGAGTAATGAAGATTACCGGTAAGTAATCGGGGCATTTCACAGGACAAGTATGGACGGCCTACATAGATAAAGCATGACGTTAGCCAGTGAGACCTTAAGCATTGAGAATCGTCCCTATGTAGATCAGCAGTAGCATAAGAGGTAAAAGAGATGGGGCCGGGCAAAATGGCCAGATCCGAGCTGTAGGTGGTCTTTGGTTGTAGGCTACTCACAACCTTACACTTTTATAAACGGTTTGAACTTGGGAGGGAGGAACCAAAAATAAAGCCAATCTGCAGTTCTGAGGCATTCTTCGCTCGTGTGACACATAGTTCTATTTCTGTACCGGTGGATTATCACTTGCTTGTGCAGTAAAGGTTAGTGTTCAAAACTTTGGTGCCATGCCTTTTCCTTTCCTTTTCCCCCTGGACTCTTTGGGGAACACATGACACCTTCTGTTTGACAGTCATCCGCAGCAGTGAGACATCCGGTTCACCGAGGAGCCTCTTTCCCTCTAAATATCTGCAGCACAGAACACTGATCAATGCTATCCTTGGCGTTGCCCTTCTTGATGGTGCAGTCCCGGAGTCAGTTCAACCTCCTCTAATTATGGGCAATTAACGTAATCTCCCTCATCTAAAATAATGTATGTGACCTTGTGTAATGTAACCCGTGCAAATGTAAAGCGCGACAACACCTTCAGCTTGAGTTAGGGCCATATAAACAGTAACAATCATACAAAACAAGAGCCTGCCCTGCCACTGTGAACTGGGTGGCTGACTGGAGAGGGAGAGGTGGAGGGAGGGAGATGGGGAGAGGGAGAGGGAGGGACTCCCTCTCGGATGGAGGAGTTGGGCTGATTGACTGGGAAATAGGCCTCTGGCACACAGAGAGAGATACTTGAAATGCACATACTGCATACTTCATTATCCAGTGCAGAATCAATGATTTAAAGATAAAGACATTACAGAACTTGTAGTGTTTAGTTTTCCGTATTGAAAATAATTTGGACTTATCATGTAAAGTTCAGCCTGCCTGGGGACTACAACACCATCAGCACTTTCTGCACTACATGTTATTAAGTTTGGCAGTAACAGCTGCTCTTGTCTGAGGAAACATTAGGAAATACAAGCCCTTACAAAGTCTATGCGTCTCGTCAATGCAAGAGCTATTGGCTTCTCTCAATGTGTTTTAGCCATGTTGTACACCAGCGTGGCTACTGTTCAGCTAGGCTTAAAGTTAATTACGTAAATGAGAGTGGCATGCAGTGGTGTAGAGTAGTGTGACAGAGTGGCGTGTCATAGGGGATCGTTGAGTGGTGTGGCTTAGTGTGTTAGAGTGGCGTAGAGTGGCATGGCATAGATTGGTGTGGAGTAGAGTGTCAGAGTAGAGTGGCATAGACTGTTAGAGTGGAGAGGTGTAAAGCATGGTGGAGTGGTGTAGAATGAAGTGAAGTAAAATAGGGGCAGTTACATAGAGTGGAGGAGAGTGTTGTAGAGTGGCATAGAGCAGAGCACATTGACGTAGAGTGGAGTGGCATAAAGTGGAATAGTGTAGTAGAGTGGAATGGCGTAGAGTGGAGTAGAGTATCATGGAGTGACATGGCATGTCGTGGCCTATAGTGGAATGGAGTAATGTGTCTTACAAACAATAGAGTGGAGTAAAGTGGTATGGAGTGGAGTAGATTAAGTAACAGAGTGTCGCAGTGTGGAGTAGTGTCGTAGAGTGGAGGACATTTAATGGAGTAGAGTCAGAGTGGAGTGTCGTTAAGTGAAGTGTCATAGAGTGGGCTAGAGTGAAGTGGCATAGAGTACAGTGGTGCAGAGTAGATTGCTGTAGAGTGCATTGGTTTTGCGTAAAGTGATGTAGACAGCATTAACAGAATGCAGTGATGTAGAGTATAATGGAGCAGAGCAAATTGGTGCACAGTGAAGCAGCCCAATGCGGAGTGATGCATCATAGATTGCAGTGGCACAGAGTGCAGAGGAGTCGTGCAGGGTAGAGTGGCACGTAACAGAGTGGCATTCAGTGCAATGGCGTAGAGTGTAGTGGTGCAGAACAGATTAAAGTTGCATAGAGCCATTTGCTTTTTTTTAAAAGAGGCGTCCACAGTTTGTTTGCAGTTTCACCGACTTGAAGTGATTAACAGGAGAGTTGAGGCAAAATGACACGCCGGTGAAAATAGCGTGTTGAACTTAAAAGGAGACAGTGAACAAGAGCGGAAGGAAAGCGCCCGGCACATTTGAGAAGATTGAATTAATGAAGATCGTGCCGAGCTAAGGATTGCATTACTAGGAGTCTTCACACACGCCTGTTGAGTAAAGAGGAGATTCTTCCCTCTTTTAAAAAAAGCAAATTGGAATACTTTGCGTTAACACAAAAGGAAGTGGACCTGTGGGAACAGCCAAGCTGGATAACAGACAACCAAAAACGACAGAGCCCTGATGAGAATCCGGCAATTGCTTATTCCGGATTCGAAACGCGTCGGCATAAAGGAAGGATAAAATAATCACATTGATTGTGAATTTGACTAAAAATATCGTTTTACGTCTTATTTGATCTTTCTTTTAGCATGATTTTGTCCATTATTGTTGTTTATGTTTAGTTATTACTACTTGATAGACATCGTACAAAGAGTAATTATTTGTGGTTAAAAAGTAGTGAAATATAGATGAGGATTGTATATAATGTGTATATATGTAATTTGTGAAATCGTTTTGTATATATGTGTCAATGTGTACTAAATGTATAGTGTTCTTTCTCATTCATGAAAATTGAAAAATCGAAAAAATGAAAGTATGAATTTAAAAGGGTAAAAATAAATATACCTAACAAACATAAGACTAGGATTTGTTTGTTACTCTTAGTGTTGGAGATAAGAGTTAAGTGTGGGGTCAGCAATCTTTTTGTTTATTGAATTATTTGGTCATGCTTCCTCCACGTCCCAGGACCTCACTCCGTAATGTATCAAATTCTTTGTAGGCATGATGTGCTATGCTATGTTATTCCATTAAATGTTGTATTATATTATGCCTAACTGCAGTTCTATGTTTACTACAAATAACATAACAGAACCGGCACATTTGTTGAGTGCACATTCACCCCTGGGGAGTCTCTTGGCACTATTGATAGGTAATGGATTTGTATAGTTAGTCAACCCATTGGTACTCAGTTTACCACACTTGGAAGTGCAAATGGCTAAGTAAACCAACAGGTATTTGAACCAGTGACGATGAGGAATCTGTAATACTCAAAACCCAAAAGATACATCCTTACGTTATACGTTTCTGAAGGAGCAGCATCAGACAATGGAATACTGAGTCGTGACTCCTTTCAGCTCTTCTATACATTGACGGCTCATGTCGACACAACGGACTCATTCTGCGTCTTGGATGAAGGGAAGGCCCTGTGGACTGAAACCATTACAATAATCATCTGGCTGAAATTGCTGCACTTACTTGATCAAGAGCCCAAGCGCTAGGCATTTGGCTATTTACATACTCCAGTGCATCCGGAAAATTGGATGAAAGCAAATGGGATTTTCACACAGAGCAAGTAGGTTGTCATAGGTCAGTTTTAATGTGCTGCCGCAGTGATGCGGCCTAGGGAATTCTGCTCTAGTTGATGGGGCCAATCGCCTGCCAAGAAACTCAAGAATCGAAAATGCCATCATTCTGAGATTGTATTTTGATGAAGCTTACATAAAGCGCACACCAGAAAGCAAATTCATCATCATCTTTATTTACTTGCAGAGTAACAACAGCCAAACAATTCCCACTGAAGGGGGTGGCAGCACAATGTATATGATAATATTCACAACAATGATTGGCTAAGCTAATAGGTCTTGCCTTCGCAGGCTGTGACATGGTTCATTTAAAAAAATGTTTTATTGCAAGTGTATGCCACAAAAAAAGAAAATCTCCCCACCAAAATGTGGCGATCTTATGCTTGATATGAAGCATTCAAAATAAAATAGTTTAATCACTGCTGTGGCTGTCATACTAGTTATGTTCTTTAAATAACAGTTGTGTCATGCACTTTACTAATAATTTTTGTGAAGAAATCACAAACCAACGAAACACTCTAACAGCAGGCAGCTACAACGTCACAATGCTTACAAGAGCAACTTTAAAAATGAGGTCCACTTACTGGGCATCCAAAGTGCAGGCCAAATAAATAACTGTTATCCAACAATAGTATTTAAAAAAACGCACACTTTGAACCGGCTCTATCAATGAACAGGAAGGAAAAACTTGAACAGAGTATCGGGCTTTGCTGAGAAGGTAAAGGAAGCCATCGGATACAGTGGGTGAACTTTTTGCTCCATACTGTATGCTATGGTGGGTGGAAGCAAAATGTGAATGACATACTAACCGACCAATGGATAAAGCCTGCTGACCACAAATCCCTCTATTTATGTATGTTATTTATGGATTGTTTGGAAAAACAATTCCCTGGCAAGACAGCTTAAAGGCCACACTTTAAATGGGGAAAAAGGTAATAGAAACATGCTTTACAGAAAAGCGTAAGGGTCAACAAGTGTGACTCATGGTGTGTAAATAGTAGGTTTAATGTACGCTACTCAACAGTACTTATTTTATCAGCATCAGATGGATAAAAGTATGGGTCGTTCCATCGGCATTTGTGTCACTTATTTATCAGGGCAGGGTCTACACAACACCACCCGTCTGCAAATGACAGCACATCATATGGCAATGTGAATGTGGCGTAGCTGTAGACTAGACAGTTTTTAAAAATGAATTTACCTCAGTGACTCGGCGCATAACACACTGGCCAGACAGTCCGACTCATTATCTATTTAGTCAATGAATGAATCCAATATAATCAGATCTACACAGTGATTCAGTCATGACGGTCACGATGCACATTTTGAACTTGCTTTAGTTTAGGCAGCAGCTCTTGCCAGTGGGCAGGACACTGATTGGGCAGGGGGTTGGATTGGGGTCAGCAGCGGAAGCTGCGTGGCAGGCGTAGAATATTTTTCAGGATGCCACTCCCTGCACAACCGCATGCTCAGCGCCACGAGTCCTCAGCAATTGAGGTGGTTAGCCCAGCCCCGACGTGGAGTGCAGGCAGCAGCAGCAAGCCTATGCCGCCTATCAACAAAAGGCATGCAGGCAGGCAGGCCGGCCACTGACCGGCCACCCACCACTACCAGTAAATGTAAGTAGCAGCCATAAGCCACTACCAACTCTGCTAGTTTTTTCCTTGTGCGTGGTGGCTCGTGGGTGGCGAGACATGACAGTCACCGGCGTGATAGCTTCGGCTCCAGCTCAGCTCCACATAATGTCCGTCTGGGTAAAGTTAAAGGCCCTGGACTGGCCCCTGCCCTTCTCCCAGCCTTCTCCTGCCCAGGCCTGGGCCAGGAAGTTGCATTTTACTTTCACATGGTCAGATGCCCTGTGCCCGACGCTGGAGGCATGATTGCTCAGGGCAGGCTTTGGACTCATCACTCGGTGGTCACTTCACAGTAACTGTGAAGTGACCACTGAGTGACAAGTCCAAGGCCTGCCCTGAACAATCATGCCTCCAGCGTCGGGTACCGCGTGCAAGTAAAATTCCACTTCCCGGCCAGGAGAAGGCTTTGAACGGCAGGGGCCAGTGCAGGGACTTTAGTTTATCCTAACCTCAGCGGGCTCCAAAGCCACCGCCACTCCTTTAACTGCCAAAGTTGTGAGCGCCCTCCATCTCCTTCAGATTGAGGAGCTAACAGACATGGGGTAGCGCTGCATGGACCATTCCACAGCACTAACGCAGAACAGGAATGAAAATCAGGGAAAGAAGTGAACCTGAGCCATCCTCACAATTGACACATGATTTACGTTACTAAATAATACACGAAGAAGCACTGGTGTGAGTTAAAAACAGATGAGGATAGAAACATACACCAGGTGCTTATGTACAGCCCCCCAAATGTACAAGAAAGAAGAGTAGCTGTTTTGCTGGGAAGTGATAGACTCTTCGTTGCATGTAGTAAGTGCTGCTGTGACTTTAAAAGTAAAGTGTCTGTCACCGGGAGGTGGTTCATCATGCAAGGTTTGTGTGTGTGTGTGTGTGTGTGTGCGCGTGCATGCGTGTGTGCGGGTGTGTGTATGTGTATGGTGCTATTGAATATATTGTGGCTGGGTCCTAGTAAATGTAACATAGTTATGTTTTTGAAGTATCTGTTCCCACTGAGTGTAACGTGCTTCTGCTGAAAAGTGACTGATATATTGACAATCGGTTCATTAAAAGTAGAAGAGAAAAACAGAAAGACAGTGATAAAGGAAGAAAAAGGAAGAAAAAGAATGGGAAAGAGTGAGGTAAAGGGGCGGGGGTTCTGATGGTGAATGAGAGAGGCAAGACAACTCAGCCATAGTATTGACAACCTCGGCCTTTGATAGCACTGAGCGCAGACTTCTGAGAAATCTTAAGCACCGACACTTATTATTTTACAAATTAAGCACTGGTGCCACGTGGTCAGGCAGATGTCTCCCCCTCTGTGGGGCCTGAATACAGCCTCGGGTGTGCAAATGTCCTGAAGTGGAACTGTACCCCACGCTAGACTGAGTCATAAAAATGTTGCCTGTGCATAATACTAGGTTAATCATGGTTATCCACAGACCACCTTAGGCTGACAGACCCCTACGGATCTCATAAGGATGTTCGACAGCTAATGTATGTCATTATTTTCTTTTCATTTTGAAATCCATTTAGGACTATCCCTACAGGCCAGAGCTCAGTTTCACATGTGTTGTTGCTGGAACTTGCACATGCTGAAGGAATACCTCCCGCTACGTTTATGGCAAAAAAAAATGGCAGATAATAATCCGTCTTCTCAGAAGAAATTATCAAAAGGCTATAATTTTTTACGATGCTCTTCGTCTTTAATGCAAAATATGCACAGCATTGTGCATAAAATGTAATAATAAAAACATTTAAAAAAGGTTATCGTTTTAAAATTAGCTGAAGGCAGTCCTACTCTGTTCCGAGGAGTGCTGGTACAGTGGCATTGAAAGAATCTGCTACACCACGCTGCAGGGAATGAAGCAGGGAAGAGGGGTGAATGCATGACTCACTCCCCCACCCCTCAAAAATATCCCTCTTTGAGGATTTATATTGCTCTAACTTTCATGTCCTCTTTTACTGTGTCCAATCTCGGTTTCATTCCTCAACCCCCTTGCTGTCCCTCCTCTGTATTCCTTTTTTGCAGTATCCAATTGAAGATACCTCCTCTACTTAGTTATTTAACCTATACATATCTTATCCATATAAAATTAGTAAAAGTAAGAATACGATGAGATATGGGCAGACAAATTTGGAAATTGATAAAATAAATGGGTATTCCTTAACCCGTTGCGTGCTCGTGACGGAACCGTTCCGTCACGATCCTCGGGTGGGCTGTGCTGGTGACGGAATGGTTACGTCACGGCCCGCGCGAATTCCGCACCTGCGCTGAGCGTTCTAAAGAGCGGGCGGGGCCTAACGGAACCGTTCCGTCACAAGCACAGCTCACCCGAGGGCCGTGACGGAGCGGTTCCGTCATGGGTACGGGACCGCCGCGCGGCCCGCCTCCCCCTTAGCGCTGCGGCGGAATAGCCGCCGCAGCTAAGGGGTTAAAATGAGATAAAGTAGACCCATAGGAGTTTACAAAAGTGGTGGTCAAAAATTCTTTAAATTCTGTAATGAAGTGCTTAAATCCTTTAACTCCACACCATGAGATTTTGAGTAGTTTCATGGAGATAACAAATGTAATAAAGGAAACATTGAGAGTCCAACTAAAACAAAGGAAAGACAAGCATAAAGGATGGTTTAACAAGAACTGCACAAAGGCATACGCTGATCTAAAATTTAACTTACATAAAAAGGAGAGGGACAGACAGGAGATCAGACAGCTTAGAAAAGCATACAACAAGCCGTGAAATTAAAATAAAGGCGAATTAAAAAAAGAAACTTGGGAGGAGCTACATAAAAGCTGTACAAATAAGGACAGCACTGATTTTTGGCGGGTGGTTAAATCCTCTTTTCTTTCAGTAGCCAGGGATTTGCCGACCATAGAAATTGCAATAGATGAAAGACACTGGGTGGAACATTTCTCTCAGATTTTTGGCTTACATACTGAGGAGAATTATGTGACAGTAGGTACGGTTAACATCACCCCTCATGCTAGCTCGGTAGTCTTTCCTATAGCTGTTGATGTCACCTTAAAAGAGGTCGAGCTCGCCCTTAAGGCTAGTAAAGGGGGAAAGGCCCCGGGACTAGACGGGGTCCCAGTTGACCTTTTTAAGCACAATATGGAGCTATGGACCCCCATACTGACAAGGGTGTTAGAAGCCACTTGTACAACCGGGCTCACTGAATCATGGTCCGAATCAATTTTGGTCCCGATATTCAAGAAGAGAGATTGACAGAACCTGGCTTGTTATCGCCCCATTTCGTTGTTAGATTCACTGGGCAAAGTGGCAGGTTGTATTGTGGTAAATAAATAATTAATTACCAGATCTATTTTTGACTATAATCAATAAACAGGTAGCTCAATAAATAAGAGTCAAGATTCGAGGTAGCTGGAGTTGACAGGCTTTAATCAAGCATAAAGGACAGGAACAGGACAGCCTGTACGGGAATAGGATGGCAGCTGCCGGGGGCAGGAATAGGCTAACTTTTAATAACAGTGCACAATATTTATAGTTAAACAGATACATTGCATTCAATACAGTAGGCGTAGCAGTAGGCGGAGTTTGTAACAGTCGCGAAAGATAAGGACTAAATGATGTAACAAGAAGGCGTGTACAGGGCGTATACATAGACATGTGATGTAAACTTAACAGAATATGTCATAAAAGGGGCGGAAAACATGGAGGGGGCTACCTGAGCAGCTGGGACCTCTAACCTAGTGGTGCGCGTAAACTGGCAATGACGTGTTACCAGGGAGAACTGGGGGCTATGACTTCTGCGCTAGAAGAGGAGACGAAAGTCTGGAGGGTCAGAGCGACATGTACCTAGGCATATCTAGTATCTGGTGTTTATAGCACATGTTGATAGAATCCAAAAGTTATCAGGGTAAAGGCTAACAGACACTAAGACTGGTGCATGCATTATTCTAAATGTATTGCATGTGCGAGGAATATTCTATGAATATGAATACAGTATTTCTCTTACATGGAGACATAAAGGCTAGACCATGACGGAAACTATTGATGCGATTCAGTAGCTTAGGAATGCAGAGAAGGAGGGTTGGACTGATAACTCGAATCATAACATACTCTTGGCAGACTGGGAGGCAGAGCCAGGCCGAGCCGGGCACTGCGAGGCATGAAAGTAAGCTAAGGGTCAGGGATACAGGTGGGGGCTGTATCGCTCCTCGGAGAGGGTTCAGGAAACAGGAGCTGAATCTGAGTCCGGGCCCTTTTGAGGCCTAGAAACGGGGACAATTCAATGAATTAACGTGCACACTGTAAAACGTGGCAACGTAGCTTTACATAGGCCTGATATTCGTTATATTCACGAAAACTGGAAACTGGCATACTAGAGATGGACACAACTGTAATTGCGTCTTTAATCGATCAGAGGGGAATACATGCATATCGATCATGCACATATGACATAAGATGGGGAACACGTAGGCACATATAACATGGCAAAATTTACTTTTCCACATTCCCTCCTTGTGCCCTACGTTTCCATCAGGAAACATCTATATTCATGATACCATCTATCATTTCATATAGCATCATTTGCTCGTCTCGAATTGTCTTGGAACGGGATTTAGGACTAGGAATACAAGAGGTAGCACAAATGCCGCAAATCGCAGGGCCACATTGTATACAGAGGCAGCAACTGAATAGGATCATTACTGCAATACCTAGAAATGACAATACTTTCCATCCCCAGGCAGATATGATACTCCAGAGCCAACCGGACCATGTCCAGGTGCCTGGATTCTGGTGTAACTGATGGGCAATTTTATGAAGTCTGGTTATAGCTGAATAAACAGACGGCGCGTTATTAGGAATGAAAATGCAGCAACTAGATCCGATGACTCTACATGCTCCTCCTCTATCGGCCAGTATGACGTCAAGAACGAGACGATTTTGGAGCACGACAAATCTCATAGCAGATTGCTCTTCGGTTAAGTTACCTAGAGCAGAAGTAGTCTCATTCACTACTGCTTCAAGGGTTCTGGTTAGTCTACGTATTAACTTACTATTCTGGATAGGTCCTATAAAGAAGAAGAAACCTTTATTGAAATCTTGATATTGTTCTAGAGTAGTTTCAGTTTGATCGACAATCGGGGACTCAATCTCCCTTCTATGTCTGACCTGTACTAGATGTGTGTTTCTATGATAATCAGATGGGGCTAGAAAAACTGGTGGCAGTAGGAAGGCAATGTAACATGTTCCATCCCAATCGAGGGGCAGACGAACATATGCGGTCTGACCACAAACAAAATAAGAATGACGTGATGCTTTGAAAATAGATTTCCCACTGTCACTATACTTGACAGTAGTAGTACAATCACTATGTCCTACATGTGCGGAACCATTATTTCTGACACATAATTCGCCTTTGACTGGTAGTACTGAAATAGCAGGTAAATCTGGAGTAGTATCAGACTGAACATTCAGGACCATAAAATTCGAAGAATAATTACCTAAATTATAAACTTCATTTTCTAGATCTAACCCTGTTCTATGGGAGAGACCTTGCTTGTCTGGGAAACATGTTCTATTCAGAAGGGACATATCATTGGAGGATGACGTTAACATGGACCATGCTCCACACGAACCATTATGTGAAAACGGATAAGGAAAGAGTGGCAGAACTCCCTTCGGTGTCTGGAAAGGGGGGAGTCGACCACACACCCAACAATTAGTGGCATTGCTGGTCTGGTGTGAATAGTGTAACATTCTAATGAATGTATTATTTTGCATAGCAAGACGATAGGATAGCTCGTGAGGAGGCAGATCACTAAATGTGTGCTCTACTGTAGCATTAGAAAACTTATTTACATGAGAAACTGGAAAACATAAATGTAAGGCATAACTTGTGCAGGTAACCATTAAACTCACATATAATAGAAAACTTAGAATAATGATACATTTGATAGAGTTTTGACTAACTCTCTCACTATGGGGGTCTATCTCATACATGTCAGAAACCTGTCTAACCGTTTCACCCGAGAGGGACTTAGACAATTAAACTGGCTGACTTATTTTACTAGACCGGAGCTTTAACTTATACTCCTGTTGCGGAGTTTTCTCTAACAGAGGAACTTTCAGTTCAGGATTCAAATCGGTGTCTGGTTTCAGGCAGTCTTTAGAAATGTCCTTTGCAAATGTTTTTTTTCGGACTCCATGGAACTTCTTTAGATGAGACAGATGGACCCACCCCTTGCGGCCCTTCAACTTCACGGCCGTGCGGGTGGTCAGGAGAACAAGTCGCGGCTCCTTCCAACGAGGCTCCAGCGGACTTGAACGATCGAAGTTCCTTACAAGGACGAGGTCCCCTGGTATGACCTCGTGCGGTTTCACTTCAGTATTGTCTGGAAATGCAGCGGCAACCTGTGAACGACAAGAGTGTAGGGCAGACATCAAGGAAGCTAGGTAATCTGTCAACATATTACTGGAAACATCTGTAATACTGCGGGGTCTAGGTGTACCCCACATATTTGGGGGGCGGCCGAATACGACCTCATAAGGGGACAGACCTGATCTGGAATGTGCAACCATCCTCATGAAGAATAAAGCAACTGGCAGGGCAACTAGCCAGTCTACACCTTTCTCTTTACATGTCTTAGCAATACGGATTTTCAGGGTCTGATTATGTCTCTCTACGAGACCGGCTGCTTCAGGATGGCGCACACAATGGAACTTCCACTGGTACCCTAACAAAAGGGAAACATGCTTCATTAACTCAGATGAGAATGGCTGGCCGTTATCAGAATACACGACCCTAGGGAGTCCATAACGGGGAAAAAATTCACGAACCAACTGCTTGGCAGTGGTCGCTGCTGTGTAATCTGGAACTGGATATGCTTCTGCCCACCTGGACAAAGCGCATACAACTACAAGGACATACTTGAAACCTCGACATCGCTCCATCTGAATATAATCCATCTGGAGGACTTCAAAAGGGTGGTCAGGAGGTTGGAATCCACCTTGTTCCACCGGGACACTTTTACCTGGATTGAACTGGCAACATATCATACAGGTACGGACTTTCTGCTTGGCTGCAGCTCGTAAATGCTTGTTGAACCAGAGGTTCTGTATACTGTCTAACATGGCTTTTTCTCCTAGGTGTGCTGGACTATGTGCGGTATTAATAATGACTTGAACCATAGAGTCGGGGAGAAACCATGTGGCTTTTCCCTTCGTCAACCATCCCTGATCTGTCTGGACCCCTCCTTGTTCGGACCATTTCTTGATTTCTTCAGGAGTAGCATGTAACTGTATGTCTATGACATCTTGTGTAGGGTCCTTAACTGTCATACAGGTAGTCTGTTCTGGAGTGGATATCTGTGTCATGTTAACTGGAATGTCTGGGGTCTGAGCTGTAAGCTTGGCTGTTCGATCTGCTAGATCGTTACCTTGGGAAATGATATCAGTAACTTTCGTATGTGCTTTGCACTTCATGATAGCGATAGCTGTCGGTAAATGTATTGCATCTAACAGAGCTTGAATGAGGAGACCATGCTGAATCTTGGTTCCATGAGAAGTCATGAAACCTCTCTCTTGCCAGAGCACTCCGAAGTCGTGTACAACTCCGAATGCGTAACGTGAATCTGTGTATATGTTTACTTTCAGGTTCTTGGCACGTATGCAGGCTTGGGTCAGAGCAACTAGCTCTGCTGCTTGAGCAGACAGGTTGTCAATACGGTGTGTTTCAATAACTTCAGTGTCAGTAGTCACTGCATACGCGGCTACTAGTTCTCCTGTACTAGTTCTCATACATGAACCATCCACATAAAGTGTCAGGTCAGGATTAGGTAATGCAATGTCTGTCAGGTCTTGTCTTGGCTTAGTCATAGTGTTAACAACTTCCACACAGTCATGTGTGGCAGGATTTGAAGTAACTGACGGTAACAATGTAGCAGGATTCAGAATGTTGCAGCGTCTGATTTCTATGTGTGGCTGGAACAGTGTCAGTTCATAACCTGTTAAACGTGCAATGGTCAAGTGCTGTGTCTGTGTTCGGTTTAAAAGAACTTCCACGGAGTGTGGAACTTGTACTGTCAGGGAGTGTCCTAATACTATGGAATCACTTTGTCTGATAGCTAGAGCTGTGGCTGCAACTGACTTGAGGCACGCAGGCAAAGCCTGGGCTACTGGATCTAATGTGCTCGAAAAATAAGCACAAGGCTTGTACTGTCCTGCTTGATCTTGTGTGAGAACAGATAATGCAGTACCATCACGTTCTGTGACAAAAAGTGTAAAAGGCTTACTGTAGTTCGGTGTAGCTAGAACAGGTGCTTGGCATAAGGCTTTCTTTAATTCATTAAAAACAAGTGTATGTTCCTGGGTCCAAGGGAGGACAGTCGATACGGCTGCCTCCTGTGTCGTTAACTGTATCAGTGGCTTGGCTAGAAATGCATACTGAGGAATCCATTGTCTGCAGTAAGAAGTGAGGCCAATAAAAGCACGTACCTCCTTCTGTGTCTTGGGCTGTGGAAGACTCGCTATCAACTGGATACGGTCTGGTGTCAACTGCCTACCCCACTTGGACAGTAAGTGGCCTAAGTAGATCACTTGCTGGACACAGAACTGGAGCTTTGAAGGGGACACCTTGTGCCCCATCTCGGCCAGAAAATACAGAACTGTAAGTGACGCTCGTTCGCAGTCACGTTCAGAACGGGCTGTGATCAGTAGATCATCGACATACTGGAGCAGGGCAGTGTCTGTTGGCATGTGAATATTGTCTAGTTGTCTTTTAAGTGCTTGACTGTAAATACTAGGACTTTCTGTGAAACCTTGAGGAGCCCGTGTGAATTTATAGCTCCTTCCATTTAAACAAAAACCGAAAAGGTACTGGCTGTCTGGATGAATGGGAACACTGAAAAATGCATTCTTGAGGTCGATAACAGTAAAAAATGTAGCTTCAGAATCTATAGCTGTCAATAGGGATGAAATATCTGGGACTACTGGATACTGGGGTATGATACATTTATTAAGTTCTCGAAGGTCAATCACTAATCGATATACTGGAGGTGCATTTGGATCAGTACGTTTCATGACTGGAATGATAGGAGAATTACATACATTGGAGTCAGTTTCTACAACCACTCCTTGAGCAATAAGCTCGTCAATAATTTTGGATAAGGCTGCTACAGCCTCAGGTGGCAATCTGTACTGTCTGATTCGTGGCAAAACTATACCTTGCTTGAGAGTCACACGATGGGGTGTGATTTGCATAAAACCTACATCAGTTGGACCTTGCGCCCATAAATGCTGCGGTACATTGGATAATCTTGGATCAAAATCGCGTAATACATAGTGACCTTTAAAGTCACGCAAAAACAAACGTATTCCTTCTGGAGAGCAGCAAATTACTGCACCTAATTCTTTCAATGTTTTAATGCCTAACAAATTTTCTGGACATGACTTCGTAAGTAGCAAATCAGTAGTTCGGGACAATGGACCAACTTCTAGAGTAACTGGTTTTGAAATCTCGTTAACAATAGGCTTTCCTGAAAATCCAAGGGAAACATTTCTAGAGCCTGAGAGCGGAGCCCCTGGAACCTCGTCATGACTGATAGTAGTCCTACTTGCCCCTGTATCAATCAAAAACTTTCTGTCTTTCCCTAATACTTGACTGTGCACATAGGGACCCTCTTGATCTACAGGTATCTCGATGAGAGGCAAGCCTACCTCCCTCTCTAGGCTGTTTCATGAATACTGTTGATACTCTGGATACTCTGTCTGAGCATACTGGTACATTTGCTGTGTAACATGCTGTGTTGCAGCGATAGGCTGCGGTGCTGGAACTATCTGTTGTGCATTCTGTGGTGACTGAGAAGTCTGTGGAACTTGTTCTGGTCTAGGCGGACGTGGTCTTTCTTTAGTCTTACCAATAGCTATGTTGTGTTTCAGAACTGCACACTCGTTTATAAAATGACCTGGCTGTTTACAATAATTGCATGTCCCTTTAACGGGAGCTGCAGGATGACTGGCTTGATTCGGACCCCTCTTCTGACTGTCTTGTGGAACAGATTGTGCAACTAGTACTTTCATTTTCGTGTCTTTCATACGTCTCCTCTCGTGTTCTTGCTCTTCCCTGATTCTATTCTGGTGATACTGGAGCATCTGGAGCCTTTGTGACGGGGTATTAGCTTGCCAACTACTTTCGACTTTCAAAACTCTATTTTTAACTTGTGGACTTGAATTCTCGACTAGTTTAGTAACAAAAAGATGAGGGTATGACTCGCTACCTGTCTTCAAACCACTGTTAATAATAAAACATTTCTCAAATCTAGAATAAAAATCACTAGTGTCTTCATCCTGTTTCTGTTTACATGCTGAGATTGCATCCCAATCTTCCTTTTTCGTGGCTAGTAACCTTGGCAAAACTTGTATCAATAACTCGGGCAATTCTTTACATTTGTCCCCAAGACCGGTACCTGGTACTCGTATTTTATCTTCAGCTTCTAGAGCTGTCCAATCTATCTTTTTCTCTCCCACCTCCCATTCTTTTTCCTTGAGTTTTTCATATACCCCTGCGGGCAACAGGACCTTTAGCATTTTAATGATATCAGGATATGTGTATTCTCCCATACGGAGCATGTCTTTTAATTCTCGATGGAACCCTGCTGGATCTTTGTCGTGACAAGGAATTAATTTCTTCATCTCTAAGAGTTCCATCTTTGTGATAGGGGTGTAAACAAATACTCGTTGCATTTCACCACCCGCTGTCCTAACTGGGTGTACTTCTCGTAACGGATGCTGTCTATCTATGTAAAATGGTTTACTTTCTGGAGGTGAGACGTGAACAAAATGCGGATTCAGAAACGTTCTATATTTGTGGCGCTGTTCTAGAATGACACTAATTAAATCGGTACCTAAACCTTTCCATCTATACTGGAGCAACTCGTTCAGAACATCATGTAACGGACCTGGATCAGAATGTTGTCCCTCATACAGTGTAATGAGGTGCTGGATCATATACATACCCACCAGTCGCTGCTCGGCTGGGGGCAGTTTCAGAAACATTTGTGCCACTATTTCATCTGGAAAAGTGGTAGAATCAGTAGTCCATCGGACTGCTGATCGGGCTAGTTCTAGTTCATGCATGGTACTAAGTTCACTATAACCGATTCGTGATTTCAGAATGTGATCGGTAGCTTGAAATACTTGTTCTAGATTCTCTTGTTCTAGTGCTGGAAGGTGAAAAACTTTCTTGTGTTCTAGGCGTGAATGTCGGTCTAGAAGTCTAGATTTACCTACATACGCTATTCTGGTGGGATTCTCGTCGTCGACCTCTTCAGTATCAGTGTTGTCTTCTTTCTCGCTTACTTGTGCTGCTTTGCGTTTCTCGTGTAACCTTATTATTTCCTTACGAATTTTCTTGTACATACTCTCTATACTACTGAGTGTCTTGTGTCTTCCCTCGGCTATATGATCACTCCACTTTGTCAGAACTCTCATTTCGATCGGATCTTTAGCCGGACAATCTTGTTCCCTTATTAAACAATTGATTAAAAACTTTAATAGCATGAGCTGGGTCTCAGCTTTCCTTAGAGACATGATTTCACCAATACTTTCTGGATCGTCTCCTGTACGGATGAAACGATATATTCTGTCTAGATCTTCTTTCATATTCGGTAGGGTGTCCAAATACTCGGTCACCCGTCTTACGCGTAATGAATATATAACCATATTATCATCACCTGGGACTGGATCATAACGGCATTCGGTAAGAGCTCGTCTGATATCTGCAACGGACTGATATTTGGGCGTACGCTGTAACGCACGTTCATGTAACTCGACTAACGTTACACGTTTGTGTGGCGGCGGGGTACCAGGAGGACCTCCCCCCGCGGCCCCTATACTGGAATCGTCGACCGATACTCTTCGTGCTGGCAGAGTGACCGATGTAGCGGGTACTTGTACTACGGGCTGGACCGGGGGTACCGTAACAGGTGCTGTAACAGGTGCCCCGGTGGCTGAAGGAACAGGAATTACATTATTTACAGGAACTGGCGGAACAGGATTTGCATATTCTGGGACTGTGTCGTCCAAATAGGACGAGAGAAAAATATCAGCTGCGGTCGGTTTATGACGTAGCTTAATCGGAACTAATGGTGGCGGAAAATTACATGGTGCTTCCGGGGTTGCTTTTGGCAAGCCCTCGGCAAGAAGAGGATACATACCCTTAATAAGGGCATTTCTCTGTCTGTCTGACTGTTCGGCTTTAACTCGTTCACCTACTTCGATTAATTCCCTTTCTTGGGCTCTTTCTGAGGATTCTCTACTTAATTCTGACTTTCTGATTTCTTTTTCGGTTCTTTTATGAGATTCTTTGCGCCATAACTCGATGGCATCTTTCTGGGACTGTCTGGATTTCTTTTTCCATAATGCTTCTTCTACTCGCATGATGCACTCGGCATCCCATGCACCTGATACAGGCCATCTATATTTCTCTTCTAGATCTTTAGTATACTCGACCCATAAGTCTAGATATAATATGGCACTTATGCCATGTTTATGATACATAAAATGACCTGGACTGTCCCTAGGCGGGACAGGAACTGCTTCTTCGAGCAGACCTTTCCTGGTTTTTAACTGACGTAACTTCGAGAACAGAGGCATGACTTAGACTGGAATCTGGACACAAATACAATACACGATAAACACAATAATAACTTGAAAACAAATCACTCATACCACAACATTGAAAACACATGAAATAACATTTAAAATAACAGTTCGGACAGAATACTACCTGGAATACTGAAAACAGAAACACATGAATTTCTCGAGAACAGAACAGAACTTACTGGAATGACTAGATGCACTGCTAAAACAGTACGAAACTTACCGGTCTCATAAAGAGACACGTCAGGACCCGCATCCACCTAGGTGGACACTTCGTGTTGGATCTGTGTACCCAAACCCACGGACCAGAGACAAATTAATTGACCCTGTCTAGATACTACCCCAGCAATGGTACTCACCGGGCAGCAAGAACGGAAGGCCTCGGACTGGACTGGACTGCTACGACGACGGACGGACGAACTTCGGACTTCAGTTACAGGTGGGCCTCCGGATACCTCGGACCTTGGACTCTCGGCTTGGGCTCTGGTCGGGACTCGCCGCGTTCCTCCACCGCCTCGTCTGGACGCTGGACCGCAACCTCCGTCTCCTCCGTGGGCCTGAGGGATACTTGAAGCAGAAATATCTGCACGTGGCCGGTATGGTTCCGTCACGGCTGCAGAGGATCAGGGGGCCTGCGTGTCTTCTCCGGCGCGTGGGGAAAGGGCAAGTCCCTATTCGGGCGCCATTATGTGGTAAATAAATAATTAATTACCGGATCTATTTTTGACTATAATCAATAAACAGGTAGCTCAATAAATAAGAGTCAAGATTCGAGGTAGCTGGAGTTGACAGGCTTTAATCAAGCATAAAGGACAGGAACAGGACAGCCTGTACGGGAATAGGATGGCAGCTGCCGGGGGCAGGAATAGGCTAACTTTTAATAACAGTGCACAATATTTATAGTTAAACAGATACATTGCATTCAATACAGTAGGCGTAGCAGTAGGCGGAGTTTGTAACAGTCGCGAAAGATAAGGACTAAATGATGTAACAAGAAGGCGTGTACAGGGCGTATACATAGACATGTGATGTAAACGTAAGAGAATATGTCATCAAAGGGGCGGAAAACATGGAGGGGGCTACCTGAGCAGCTGGGACCTCTAACCTAGTGGTGCGCGTAAACTGGCAATGACGTGTTACCAGGGAGAACTGGGGGCTATGACTTCTGCGCTAGAAGAGGAGACGAAAGTCTGGAGGGTCAGAGCGACATGTACCTAGGCATATCTAGTATCTGGTGTTTATAGTACATGTTGATAGAATCCAAAAGTTATCAGGGTAAAGGCTAACAGACACTAAGACTGGTGCATGCATTATTCTAAATGTATTGCATGTGCGAGGAATATTCTATGAATATGAATACAGTATTTCTCTTACATGGAGACATAAAGGCTAGACCATGACGGAAACTATTGATGCGATTCAGTAGCTTAGGAATGCAGAGAAGGAGGGTTGGACTGATAACTCGAATCATAACATACTCTTGGCAGACTGGGAGGCAGAGCCAGGCCGAGCCGGGCATTGCGAGGCATGAAAGTAAGCTAAGGGTCAGGGATACAGGTGGGGGCTGTATCGCTCCTCGGAGAGGGTTCAGGAAACAGGAGCTGAATCTGAGTCCGGGCCCTTTTGAGGCCTAGAAACGGGGACAATTCAATGAATTAACGTGCACACTGTAAAACGTGGCAACGTAGCTTTACATAGGCCTGATATTCGTTATATTCACGAAAACTGGAAACTGGCATACTAGAGATGGACACAACTGTAATTGCGTCTTTAATCGATCAGAGGGGAATACATGCATATCGATCATGCACATATGACATAAGATGGGGAACACGTAGGCACATATAACATGGCAAAATTTACTTTTCCACAGTATAGTCCTTAACCGCCTACAACAATGGTCAGAGGACAATAAAGTACTGTCTTACCTCCAATTTGGGTTCAGGGAGTGATTGGGTACCACGGAGCAAGGCCTTAACCTGACCCTCCTAATGGGAAAAATACGCAAATGCAAAAGGGGGAAAGCTATATATGGTCTACGTAGACCTAACAGCCACATTCGACTGTGTAAGCCATATCACATTATGGAGGACCTTGGAAGCTATGGGTGTGGAGATCCACATAATTAACTTTTTAAGAGAACTATTTGTGAATGCGACTGCTAGGGTGAGGTTTGGCAAAAATAGGGAGCATACAGGGCCATTCAAAGTGGAGAGGGGGTCAGGCAGGGTTGTGTCCTGGAACCCTTCCTTTTTACAATTTATACAAATGGCCTCGAGCAGGAGGGGTCCCAGGACCTACCTCTACTGCAGAAACAGCCAATACCCGCCCTACTCTATGTGGACGACGCCGTATTTATGGCTCAGACGTCGATAGGGCTGCAACGTGCCCTTAACAGGTACCATACATTTATGTCAAATTTAGATCTAAAAATAAATATTAAGAACACTTTTGTAATGAGCTGTGGGACAGGCAGAAGGAAACAGAAGGATATTTTTATTGAAAATATAAAGTTGGAGTCCCCTACTACATATCCCTACTTAGGTATCCTAATTGACAATAAGGCCTCGTGGCATCATGCAATAAAAGCCAGGAAGCTACTTTTTATGAGGACAACTACGACATTGGTTAACTTCGTGCAGAGGTTAGGTAAGAGGCCACCAATGGAGATGCTCCAAATATACAAAGCTAAATGTATAAACACAGCAACATATGGGGCAGGAGTTTGGGGTTATGGTGTGGTTGACGAACGCCAGAAAGTTGAGAATGCCTTTTTAAGGTATTTGTTGGCAGTCCCACAAGGCAATTCGACGTTTATCTGCCACTCAGAATTGGGAATACCGTATATAACAGACACAATAAATGCTCAACCTGCTCTATTATGGCATCGCATTTGGTCATCTCCAAAAACATAATTTAATCGGGAGATTCTGAAAGATTGTCTTGTCTTGAGAATGTACACAAGATAGGATGGCTCAAGTATGTGAAAAACTTCCTGTCTGACCTGGGCTTACTAAACTATTATAATAACCCAATATTGATAGTCCAGATCCCCAGGAAAGTGTTTAAAAAACAATGTATGAGCCACTTGGAGGAGCTTAGATTTGCCTTTGAAGCAAACAAGCAAACTGTACTAAACAACCTAATGATACAAATTAGCCTCACAATTCAACCCTACCTAACGTTCACTCTGAGCGGCTATGATAGGTTTGTCCTAACACGTTTTAGGCTAAACATATTTCAATATTTGGTAACCTTCCCAAAAATGAACGATTGGGCCAAAACTGCCCCTGTGTTGAGGTATCGTTCCAAACATTGATGCACATGGTTTTGTTTTGCAAATTCTATAAAGAATTAAGGAAAAAATGGATAAAACCTATTTAAAAAATTTGGGGTATGAGACAATGTCGTCCAGCATTTCTTGCTTTGCAATTGCTGGACGCAGAATGTTCTACGAGAAACATGGCGCAATTTTTTAAATCTAGCATCAGGCACAGAAAAAATCTACAAAAAAGGTTGCTTTTATAAATTCTGTCTAGCGGATAAGATGTTTTTATTTGTACTTCTTTTTAACTATGTATCAGTTGTATCCGAAAACTTGTTGATCATGGCATCCATTAATGTTATGAATTTTCTTCACTGATCTGAATTTTTTTAAACACCAATTGTATAAAGAGAATGAAAAATTGTTTCTTTTAACTATTGTATTTTTAAATTGTACTTTTAAGGTTTTTGCTATTATATGAAAACTGAATAAAGGAATTTTGACTTTGACTATTTATTTAACCTTGTGCATATTTAAATTTAGAATATGTTTTTATTTGATTATCCCCCAGATGCATCAAGAACCCATTTTGCTATTCCTTAATAGCGAAAAATAACGATTCGCTATTAAGGAATAGCAAAATGCAATGCATGAAGAAATCACAAAAAAAATAGCGATTTCTTAAAATTCCTTAATTGCAACTCACAATTAAGGAATACCTCCCCATTCATTCCTATGGGCCTTTATGGGAAGACATTCCCAATTTGCGAATCGCATTTAGCGAATCGCAAATTGAGAATGTGATTTCAAGGGTGCAGGGGTGTCCAAAGGACAGTAAACATCCTTTACCACGCAACTTTTACCACGCAGTGCTTTTACAACGCAGGTTTTACAACGAAAACCATTACAACGGGTTGCACTGGGGGGCGCTCTAGGATAGGGAATAGTTTTAATTTACTATCCAACACCTTCCCTACTATCCACGGCGGGTACTGGAGTTGGAATAGTAAATTAAACTATTCACTATCCAGCACCCCCCAAAGCAATGCGTTGTAAAGGCTTGTGTTGTAAAACTTGCATTGTTACAGCATGCGTGGTAAAAGCATGCGTTGTAACAACGTACATCCCCAAAGGACACCCTGTTGCACCCCTGAAATTGATCTGTGCACATATGTTGCACACACACATGCCCTTAGGGCATGTGTGTGCGCAACATGAAACTTTGAAAAATGCACTTTAGTGCATTTTTTAAAGTTTTTGCAAATTACCATGAAGTTCAACTTCATGGTAATTTGCGATCCCTATTAGCGAAATCGCTATTTTTTAAAACTTTAATGCATTGCAATGCATCAACGTTTATCTGCCACTCAGAATTGGGAATACCGTATATAACAGACACAATAAATGTTCAACCTGCCCTATTATGGCATCTCATTTGGTCATCTCCAAAAACATAATTTATTCGGGAGATTCTGAAAGATTGTCTTGGTCTTGAGAATGTACACAAGATAGGGTGGCTCAAGTATGTGAAAAACTTCCTGCCTGTGGTTACTAAACTATTATAATAACCCCATATTGATAGCTCAGTTCCCCAGGAAAGTGTTTAACAAACAATGTATAAGCCACGTGTATCAGTTGTATCCGAAAACTTGTTGATCATGGAGTCCATTAATGTTATGAATTTTCTTCACTGATTCAAATCTTTTTAAACACCAATTGTATAAATAGAATGAAAAATTGTTTCTTTTAACTATTGTTTTTTTAAATTGTACTTTTATGGTTTTTGCTATTATATGAAAACTGAATAAAGGAATTTTGACTTTGACTATTTATTTAACCTTGTGCCTATTTAAATTTAGAATATGTTTTTATTTGATTATCCCCCAGATGCATCAAGAATCCATTTTGCTATTCCTTAATAGCGAAAAATAACGTTTCGCTATTAAGGAATAGCAAAATGCAATGCATGAAGAAATCACACAAAAAAAACTATTTCTTAAAATTCCTTAATTGCGACTCGCAATTAAGGAATACCTCCCCATTCATTCCTATGGGCCTAGAGGCCCATAGGAATGAATGGGAAGACATTCCCAATTTGCGAATCGCAATTAGCGAATCGCAAATTGAGAATGCGATTTCAAGGGTGCAGGTGTGTCCAAAGGACACCCTGTTGCACCCCTGAAATTGATCAGTGCACATATGTTGCGCATACACATGCATGTGTGTGCGCAACATGAAACTTTGAAAAATGCACTTTAGTGCATTTTTCAAAGTTTTTGCAAATTACCATGAAGTTCAACTTCATGGTAATTTGCGATCCCTATTAGCGAAATCGCTATTTTTTAAACTTTAATGCATTGCATTTAAGGAATCTCACTTTGAGATTCCTTAAATGCAGGTAATCGCAATTTTGCGATTTCTTAATTTGCGATTTTTGCATTTGGGATGATGCATCCCAAATGCAAAAATACCGGTCGCAAAGGGGCAGATTCTGAAAATCTGCCCCTTTGTGAGCGAATTTTACCTTGATGTATCTATGCCATACTGCCAGATTCATCAAAGACCCGTTTTGCGAGTCTTTAATAGCGATTCATATGGAATCGCTATTAAGGACTTGCAAAACGGGATTCATGTAGGAATTGCAAAAAATATCGCGATTCCTACATGTTCCTTATTTGCGATTAGCAAATTGCTAATCGCAAATAAGGAATAACTCCCCATGCATTCCTAAGGGCCTACAGGCCCATAGGAATGAATGGGGAGTTATTCCTTATTTGCGATTAGCAATTAGCTAATCGCAAATAAGGATGCGATTTCAAGGGTGCAGGGGTGTCCAAAGGACACCCTCTAGCACCCCTGAAACTTAATCTACATTGGTGTTGCGCACACACATGTCCAAAGGACATGTGTGTGTGTAACATGCAACTTACAAAAATGCATTTAAATGCATTTTTCTAAGTTTTTGCTATTTACCACGAGTTCTGACCTCTCGGTAAATAGCGGCCCAAAATTGCAATTTCGCAATTTTAAAATGATTCATGAATTGCATTTAAGGAATCTCAAATAGAGATTCCTTAAATGCAATTCTTCGCAAATGTGCGAATTCTTTAAAAGCGGATTTTGCATTTGGGATGATAAATCCCAAATGCAAAATTTGCACTTGCAAAAGGCCAGATTCTCAGAATCTGGCCCTTTTGCGAGCGCATTTCGCTTGATGAATCAGGCTGTATGAATCTTGCCCTTTGCGAGTGCAATTTAGCTTGATGAATCAGGCTGTTAGTCTCTGATAGTACTTCTTGTCTCTGCCTCCCTCTCCCTTCAGTCTGCATCTGTAATTTGCCACTTTTTTTTTCAGTTCTATTTTTTTTCAAATGGCCTTCTCTTACTCTAATCCTCTGCATCTCTTCAGTTATCATTCGTCCGTATTTATAGTTTCTTCTCCTTTATCTCAGAATCTGGTTTCCACGTGTCCATCTCTTTAATGATGCATCACTGAGCATCATTTAATCTCTCATCGTTTCTTCACTGGGTATATTTGTCTTATTTGATGCGTTTCAAAGTTTTATTCTCTTCGTTCCATTAATTTCACCTCCTCGGTCCTTCTCGCTGCCTTTTTGTCTTCTCTCCATGAGCTTGTCTTGCTCAGCATCGCTCACAATAACGTTCCTGTCACTAGCTATTTCTTCTCCATGGTATCCCTCTTCTTCCCAAGTATTCAGTTTGTTAGGTCTCTTTCGCAGTTGCAGTCTAGCCTTATCGTTGATGTTCCACGCTTTGGCAGGCTCTTAGTCTCATTTTCTTTCTCCATGCATTTCTTTTGCGTGGATTGTTTCATTGGCTTTACCCACAATGTGCTACTGTTAATCTCGCATTGTCTTTCCTACTGCCTCTTTCTCTTTCCTGCATGTGTATCAGTCTCTATCATTGGCTCTCTTTTTTCTCCATTTATCATTTGTCTGATTTCTAGCATGGCCTCCTCCCTAGACTTGTTTAAACTTTTTCTCCTATATCCGTATTTCCTTCTTGCCAGAGCCCTCGCCTTTATCTTTATTTCACTCCATGTGCTGCTCTTGCTTGTTGCTTTTCCTTCTCAGTTTACCATTTATTTCCTTCATCTCTTCTCTATCACTGCTCTTCCTCTCACTAATTCATTTCCCTGCCATTTTTTAATTCACTGTCTATTTTTTCTCTCCATGTATTCCCATTACCCATTCTCGCTCAATACTTGTTCTCTTATTTCCATTCAGTTTTATAGAATCATCTCTCCTAAGGTCTCTTGTTTTGATCTCTCATAGACTTTTCCTTTTTCTATTTCCCTTTTATAGTTTCAATCACTCTACGTGTTACTTCTCTCCCTTCCTCCGTCTCTTTCACCATCTCTCTTCCTTTTATCTCTATTAAATTCTGTGTAGCAAGATGTCTCACACTGTCTCTTTTTCTTCTATTTCTATTTCTCTTTTATTGCTTTTATCACTTTTGCTCTTTATATTGTCTTGCATTTTCTCTATAAATGTCTTCGCATTTATTTTCACTATAATTGTCTCTCTACCTGATGTACTATTTATCCTCCGTTCGTGCCTCTCTAGGTTCTAGTCGCCCTCCAGCACTCATGCTTTCTCCTCTCGTGTCTTAGTTCCTGCTCCGACTCTTTTGATATTGCGGCGCCAGAGCAAGGACATTTTTCCAAGTAAATCACTCAAAGTCGGTGCTAACAGCGCTCGGAAATTTTTGCTGGCGGCTGCACTGAACACGGGAACATGGTGTGTGCACTGGGTATCAATGAGGCCCCGTGCACAGACACTGTAGCCCTCTCGACCCGAGAGCTTTGTGCTTCCTGGAAGCACCGGAAGGACGCACTGTAGGCACGAAAGAAAAATAAAGCGCGAAAGAAACAGGGGCTGGAGGGAGACTATAGAGAAGATACGAAGTAAGAAGGGATGTGAGACAGGAGAGAAAGAAAGACAGTCAACTGAAGTGAAATGGCTGTTCAAGCATACTACTACAAAGATGGACACGGGTGGAACTAGAAAAATTTCTGTGCTGAAAGCAGCAGCCTGCAGACTTTCACAGTTCTTAGCTGAAAAAGATTTTTTGTAAATCATTGATGTGACCAGACATTTTTTCTGTGTCAAGTAAGTGCAGCCTACTGACCCCTCTTGTGTAAAGTTCCACTTTTATGTGACCCTCAGATCATTGCGCTTACAATCTATGTGCATGCTGAATGTATGTTTGTGCAGTGACCGTGTGTCACATTTGTGGTAGTAGGACAAATGGAAAGTCTGAGTATTGGGTCCAGTTGGAGCCATTTTGTGGCTCCTGGATTAGCATGTCGCAAGATGACCGGTGAATACAGCTTCCCCAGACAGTGGAAGTGCATTGACTATAAAGACTGTCCAGGAGGAGAACCTAGGAGTTTTCCTGTCGTATGGAGCAAGTCAAGCAATAGGCACTGGGATGTGCAATATGTTATTGGGTTTGTTAGTTGCAAGTTGAGTTCCGAGTTCTTGCCCCCACACCACCTCCTTGAGAAGCCTATGACTGCTTACCCTCACTATCCTAAGAGTCAGGGGCAGAAAGGGTGTACTTGACCCAGTTTGCAGAGCGAAAGTATGATGGACCTGAGGACACGAGTGACAAACACCGACAACCCTCCGCTATTGCATCTCAGTAGCCCCCCCCCCCCCGTCTTTCCTCGAACATGGTCTTATTATAATTGATATTTGGTCTAGGCCTGGGCGGAGTTCGAGAAGTTTTACTCCGAGGAACTCAGTGAAGTGCCGGAAAAACTCTGCCCTGCTCCGCTGAGTTCTGTCAGTGGCAGAGTCTGGTAAGTCACGCAGCTCGCACTGATTTGTAGCGCTGGGAGTTTGCCCCGCACTGTAAAATCAGTGTGAATGGCACTACACATTGCGCCAGAGGGCACTGCTGCTTTCAGATGCTCAAGTAGACATTCTACTTGAGCGGCAGCTTCCTCAACGTTAGTGGCAGATTTCTCAATGTTATGTTATGTTATTTTGTGGCTTTTATAGCGCACGGCTACTCAAAAGAGTGTCCCGGTGCTTTATTAACATCCTGGAGAACAAACACAACACAATAAAGAAAGAAGGGATCGGAGAAAACACAATCTAAGCGGCAAAAAGCCAGGTTTTCAAGCCCTTCCTAAAAGATAGCAGGTTTGAATTGCTACGTAACGAGAAGGGGAGAGAGTTCCAAAGCTGAGGGGCGAGTGGTTGCGATCTGCTGCGAATGCCCGCATTGAGAAATCTACTCTGCGTCACTTCCCTGGGTTTATCAGGGCTTCACGCTCTTCGCAGAATGGGCAAAACTCTGCGGAATTCCTTGCCATACCCTATTTTACTCTGCTGTTCATTGGGCCGAATGCTATGGAGGGTGGTGTATCTGACTGTCAAATTAAGGGTGCTGGAACCTAATTACGAGAGGTGATCAAAATATTCATGTTCAATACATTATTGGTGTTTGGGCTCCCAAACTGCTTCCCTTCAACCTGCTTTCAAAAAAGGTTTTGGACCTGTTTTTAAATTTGCTGATCCAACTCTAATCAGTAACTAAAAATAGAAAAAAGCAGGTGCATTTTTTTTTGGGGGGGGGAGGGTTGTTCACATGCATGCCTACAAAATGCAGCTGGCTGAGTCGAAATGCAGATTTTTGTTTTTAACTTCTTTAGCCATGTGGCACATCATTGAGGATGCAGTGCTGCAGGGCTAAAACCATTGCCAAGTAGGTCCTAGAGGTGAAACATATTGGCTATAGAAGTATCAAAACTGTGATTCAAATTTAGGACACGCAGTTGACTGATCAATCTTTAGACCACTGCATTCTCAGGCAGCTGCCTATAGGCTGCTGCACTCAAACGCCTATGAGTAAGGAATGTTAAAGTGTAATGTTAAGTGTTTTACTGAAATGTTGGATGGCTTCAGGTAAATAGCAGCCAGCAGTGTGTGATGCGGAAGAACCACCTGTGATGTAACTAACTGAGAAGGAATTGTCCACAGCAATAGTGGATCAACCAAAGATAGACATCAGCCGACAGTCTAACGAAGCACTGAAAGGGAGATAAAGTAAACAGGCGATGTTTTAAAACTGAAATAGAGGGTAGGTTGGGAAGCTACGGGTTTAGAATACTTACTACTTAAAACAATTATACACAGGTATGACATGTTTAAATGTAGGAATGAGTAAAATGTCAAACTTCACCTGTATTGTAGGACATAGGCTGAGGCATGTGAGTATACATGCCTATATAATACACTGGTGGTGAAAGTGCCTGTGTAGTTGTGGTTAGGTCTGACTTACCTTTGATAAGGCATTTTTTGTTTTGCTAATAACTTTGGCACCATTTGATGAATATACACAAAACGTTCCCAAAACAATTAATCCCCTGTGGGATTCTTTAGGACAACTGTCATTCAGATCCATCAAGCGGATGCCAAAACAGACAAGTGTGAGGGTTCCTTATGTGACATTTCAAACTCCAATATATGATCCTCAACAGAGAAAAGGTAGCTAAATGGATTAACAGTGGACTTGACATGTAGAACGTTACTCTAGGATGTGCATTTGCTTCAAAGGTGTACATCTGTTCAAATGTTTTTAAATAGTTAGATAATAAATAGTGTTCCAGGGCATGAAGAGGTTACATTTCAGAGATATCTGGACATTTCATTCATGAATCCAAATCCTTCATGCGTTTACAAATTCATGGAGTATTCATTAATCCAATTAAAAAAGGCACACCCTTAACCCCTTCTGTGCGGGGGTAATTCCCCCGCTGTGCTGGGGGGCGGGGGGGCGCGCGCAGTGCCCCCATGCTTGCGCGCCCCCATGCTCATGACGAGCTGAGCTTGTCATGAGGCACGGCGCTCGTGTGCTCATGACGAGCTGAGCTCGTCATGAGCCCACCCGTTCCCGTGGAACGCTCAGCACAGCAGAGGATATATCCCCGCATGCGAGCTTTCCACGGCTCATGACAAGCTGAGCTCGTCATGAGCACCGGAGTGCCGTGCCTCATGACGAGCTCAGCTCGTCATGAGCATTGATGGTGTTAAAGATTTGTGAGCCAGGCTGTGGGTTGATAAATCTACCGCTCACTGCTCGACTAGCCATCATTGAAAAAATGATGTTGTGGCCACCATTATTCAACATGGTGTACAGAGAACTGTAAACATAAAAAAAAAGGATGTACAGTGAGCATGCCCTGATATTTAGGTCCATAAGAGGAGACCCCAAAAAGATCCCCCTGAAATTTTAATTAAAGTAAAAAAATTATACTGCAGACGTCTCAGATCCTGTACTTGCTTTGCAAATTCTCAGACTACACTTATCAGGATCACAGTGCTCACAAATCTAGCACAGGATTATAGAATTCTGAATAAATTATTTTAAAGAATGTCATTCTCAGCAACAGTGCTTTGCCAACTACCGCTAAGCCTGCCTTAAGCTTTGTGTAACAGGGGACTGGCCGCCTTTGGCCAGTTGGGTGGATTTGTTCATGCTAAATTAAGAGTGCTAATGAGAGCCTTAATATTCTACTTAAATTGAATGCATCCGAAGTACACAATCACAGTCTATGAAGCAGTATACAAATTAGATGTGTATGCACATACAAATATTTCTGCTTATAGGGGTCCAAAGAATAAAACGTGAAACAGCAGAGTGCAGAGGAGCCAGATTTCGGGGTGGGGGCTGAGGGAGGGGGCCGGTCGGTGGCGGGAGGGGGGTAACAAAATTGTATGGGGGGCTAATTCTTCCAAAATTAGGCAGAGTGGAGATGCAGGGGGTCTAAGTATGGGTGAAAATACAACAAAGCCTTGTTAACAAGTAAATGGTCTTTTAGAGACCTGTGAAGGACTCGGGTACGGCTGCAATAAGACGGTTGCCAGCCCGGGAATCTGTCTCATCCCGGCCTGACACACATGACGGGGGAGGGAAGCCCTTTGAGCCCAATGGATGCCTGACACAGTGCATGTGAGTGGTGAGCAAGTGGCAGAAAATCTGCAATTTTGTACAAAATTAAATGATTTGACTGCCAGATGTAACGAGAGTAACCGTGAATAATGGGTTCAGTCCGCATATTTATCCTTTTTTAACACCATGTTGGTAACAGTTCTAGTACATCATTATCTTTGACATTTGGACACTAAACATTCATTTAAAAAGGGTCTTTATCAAGCTATATTTGGGATGAACCCTCCCTGTCAGGGAGTTATGCTGCTAACACAACCAGTATACAAAGAAGGAGTCAGGGATCCCCACTAAGGAACTAGGGGGTTAATATATTCCCAAACATTACAATGCCTGCGCTCAGAACAGAATCGAATGTCAGATGTAAGGTCAAAAGCTATGCATGACATAAGTGCAAGATATGGTTAGTTTACCTATCCAAAACTGGTGAATTTCAGTGATTGTTGGGTATTTTTCAGTGACTTTGAGGTTTTCTTAAACATAGGTTTTCTCTTCTTATAAAAGGTAACCATAACTTAACTTAAACCTCACATTTACACACACACACACCCACCCACCCACACACACGCACACACACACACACACACCCCAAAAACAGAATCACATAAAAAGGGAGCCATGGGTTCTTTTGAATCTTTTCCCAATATGTTTACCCTTGTGTTAGAAAGGCGAACCCGGGGGAGGCAGAAGGTGTCTGACTGACCAGCCCTAGGTCTACCCCTCCTTCAGAGAAGGGACCGAGCGATGTCGAGAGGCCTCCGACGGGAGGGCCCTCTCCTAGAATCGTACAGCAGAGTAACCACACCACTACAAATATACACCACACGTAGGTAGATTCTTCAATCTTTATCGGGCAATAAGTATCGTTTCAATATATACAGCAGATCCAGAGATCTGGAAAGTCTCGTGGCAAGGGGCAAGGTAGCGGGACAGTCTTAAGAGGGTCAGTTGCAATGGGACCCTACGCACAGCTCTCAATCCTCGAGCTGGGGGGTTCCGGAAGGTTGGGCCGCGGCAGCGCCAGCAGGCTCCAGGATGGTTCAGCGAGCGTGGACCGCGGCAGCGCCAGCAGGCTCCAAGATGATTCAGCGAGTGTGGATCACGGCAGCGCCAACAGGCTCCAAGGTGATTCAGCGAGTGTGGACCGCGGCAGCGCCAGCAGGTTCCAAGAGGGTTCAGCGAGTGTGGACCGCGGCAGCGCCAGCAGGTTCCGAGATGGTTCAGCGAGTGTGGACCGCGGCAGCGCCAGCAGGTTCCCAGATGGTTCAGCGAGTGTGGACCGCGGCAGCGCCAGCAGGTTCCAAGATGGTTACAGCAAAGATGGACCGCGGCAGCGCCAGCAGGCTCCAAGGTGATTCAGCGAGTGTGGACCGTGGCAGCGCCAGCAGGTTCCAAGATGGTTCAGCGAGTGTGGACCGCGGCAGCGCCAGCAGGCTCCAGGTAGAGCAGCAAGGTGAGTTCATCTCAGGGTCAGCCGCGACAGCGTCAGCAGGGCTTCTCGACTCCGGGATACAACTGCCGTCCTACGCCTGGGGATCAGAGGGGCCGGGATGATGGTGTCCAAACACCCAGCAGGGGGGTGGAGCCGGAGCCCAGGGAGGCCGGAGGGTGATCGAAACCAGGCATCCGGGGATGGTTGGAGAGCCATCGAAACTCCCCTCTCCTTGTCTCTGGTGGAGTGGCCACTCTACCACCCGGAGGGTTCTTGGTGCCTCGATGGCGGGCTCGCTGGGGCCGTGGCCGCGGCTGGTCCGGGACCACGTGTCTGTGACGTGATGGGCCCAAGATGGCGTCGGGCCTGGAATGAGGGTCCGGGGTGGGCACCGGACCGGTAATGCTGGGGCGGCCCGAGGGTGCCGTGTCAGTGGTTGTGGGCCGCCGGGTGGTGGATCGGGTGGTTTGGAGGGCATGCAGAGGTGTGCCCGAGGCCGACCCGGGCTGGATGGAGGGCCGATGTCGTCCGGGGCCCGCCATGCGGGAGGGGTAGGACCACGCCACGAGGCCGGGTCCAACACCTTGGCAATCTTTTTCCATTTGACAGTGCTATGCTGCCTCTACCAACTATGTTTCCCCAACTACCTCTTCCCCCTCGGCGGTCTTGGTTTGTACAGCTGCCTGGCAATCATTCAAGGCAGAGTCATGGTTCTCAGTGGCTGTGCCAGAGTTCCAGAATACCTTGGCCATCTTTGACTAGATGGTATCTACCGTAGTTTATGTGCCCCCAGGTTATCAAGATCAATGGCCTCTGATCAGCCTTTTAGGCATTTCTACATAGAATCTTCACTTGTTGTAGACCACGCAGCTTCACTATCCCACAGGAACTTGGTCCCACAAGAACTTGGACTGATAGCATCCTGTTGTCAGGCTCTTCAGAAATAAGGCCGAACCCAAGCAGGTTGTTTTCATCTTACCCAGAGCCATAGATACCGCAAAGATATCCAACATTGTTCCATCTTTAACACTACGCTGTGGATGAGCTGGCACTTGAGCAGGTGGCCAGAGCTGTAAAAAGTATGTATGTGGCCAGGACACACATTTTTGTGGGCCTCTCTTTGGTATCTGATTCAGTGGTGGCCGCTCCTTTAGGGCGTTGGAGCACTGCCCCACTGCTTTCTTGCAGTGCGAGTAGCAGAAAATAAAATGGTATTTAAATACCGTTTCATTTTCTACTTTTCGCGCTGCGAGAAAGCAGAAGGCAGAGGTATGCCTGGTTGGGGGTGGGCGGGTCCGGTAGGAGAAGCTTGCACCACTCTGAGTGCCCTGACTGCTTAAAGCAGTCATGCACACTCTACATTTTCTCTATAGGCTGCATGCAGCCTACATAGAGAAAATGGTGTCCCTACTGGTGCCCGGCTAGGTACCGTCCGGGACGCCGCATCAATCACAACACTGCCATTGCAGTGTTGTGATTGGCTTACAGGAGGAGAGGGAACATACCTGTTCCTGTTCCAGAGCAGCAGAGGCGGCGTGGACCTATCCCAGGAGCAGAGGCGGCACGAACTCGGTTAGGTAAGGCCTCAATTTATATTTTGTTTTAATGTAATTCCTCCTCCCCGAGGTAACCCCCCCCCCCCCTTGCCCCCGAGGATTCCGAGCCGTGACTCGACAGCACATCTCTCTGCCGTGAGGGGAGTCCTGGCAGTTTAAGGCACTGAAGGGTTATACTGACACTGCTGTATGTTAACACCGCTCTGCAGGTGGGAGGGGATGGGCGGTGTGAGAGCAGTGACTGATATTTGTTTAAAGAAACTCCGGGTTGTGGGGGTACGAAGAGTAGAATATAAATGCCTCCGACTTCACTCTGCTAGTTGGTCAGTGATATTCATGGTGTCAAAGGTTATTTAGTGTGGTCTGTTTCCCTATCTTGGAATGACAGGGGGTGGGGGCGGGGCTTGGCGAAGTCTGTGGTTAAAAGTTGGAATGGTTGCAAAGTCACTGCTTCTTCATTCTATCCCTATGAGCCAGGCACCCCATAAAACCTAAAACTCGGTTTTAAGGGGTGGATTAGCATTATTATTTCCTACGTGCCCTCTGTTCCAGTTCTCACTGCTGGTTATGGTATGGCGGGTGGTGTGGGCTCTCACCCCCTCCCATCCACCTTTCTCTTTGATGGGGATTCGATGTTGAGGTTATGAAGACTGAAATTATAGTGTTTCTGCCTCCCTGTGCCGAGGATCAGTGGTGTCTGGCTTTTAGGGCTGACTTGGTGGTAGTGTTTCTTTCTGTTGTTCTGTTCCAGTAATTACTTGTGTTCATGATATGAAGCGTAGGGTGAAATTACAGCGTTTCTGCCCTCTTTATTCAGTGATATGAAATAGTTGTATGTAACATGTGAGGTGTGAAATGGCGTGTGTCTTTTTTCTGTCCCTCTGTACTGTGGATCAGTCGTGTTGGGTTATAAGGTAGGAATTGAACTTATTTCATTTTTTTGCCCTTCCGTCTTCCCTGTTTACAATCTGCTGTGCTTATTTTAAGGTGGGTTATATGATAGTATTTCTCCCCTCTCTACTCTACTCTCTACTCTGTACAGGATGGAATGGAATGGAATGGAATGAGGATTTGTAAAGCGCGTTGGCTACCCAGGGGCGTCCCAGCACTGAAATAGCTTGAGCTGAGCCGGAGAGGCTGGAGTGGGTGAGGCTGAGTGAGGTTTTAGTCTGAAGTTTTGCTGAATAGCCAGGTTTTAAGGATGTGAGTGGCGTTTAGGTTATGAGGGGTGAATGTACACTTTTTTACCCTTTCTCTCTGCTCTGGTGGTTACTGGTGGTGGGATTATAAAGTATGAAATGACACGCTCTTCCTGTTTACCTTGTTTTTGGGGATAATCTGTGGTTACATTATGAACTGTGAAACAATACTATCTTCACCCCTTTACTATGTGCTGAAAATCAGAATTGTTTAGGTCCTGACTGGGGCGGATGTACGGCATCACAACACGGGCGTTTACACTGCGTGCCGTTACAACGCTGTTTTTACAGCGCAAGTCATTACAACGACTTGCGCTGTAAGGGCTGGATAGTGGAATAGTTTAATTTTCTATTCCAACTCCAGCCCACGTTACAGTAGGGAAGGTGTTGGAATAGAAAATTAACTATTCCCTATCCAATAGCGCCCTCCAGCGCAAGTCGTCGTAATGACTTGCGTTGTAAAGGCAGCGTCGTAATATCAGCGCGGGGTAATGCCCGCGTTGTTAAGGATGTTTCCCGACTTGGGCATGTTTCAGGCAGGGTTAAAGGGACGCATGATACTTTTTTATTTATTTTTTACTTTTTTGCCTTTCAGTGCTAGGGGTCAGTTGTTTTGTGTTATGTAGGTGAGATGGCCATGTTTATTCGCCTTTCCTCTGTGTTGGGGTCGGTGGCTGGATGGGTGAAGGGAGTTGCTACCTTCCACTCTTTTTGTGTGCTGTGGATGAGGAGTCTCAGTACTCCTGGAGGGCGCACTCACTGCTGCCAATCTGTTCTGGGGATCTGTGGTCCTTAGATTTACGGGGTCAAGTGGCTCTGTTATTTGCTTCTGTCCTGTACTGGCGATTGGTACTGTTTAGCTTTAGGTTACGAGGGGCCAGTAACGCGTGCCTCTGGCTTCTACGTCTCTGATGACATAGTGGAGACATTGTGATGGGGTTTAGGCTTTGAAGGGAGGCGTGACACTACTACGTCTGTTCTCCCTCTGTGTTAGGACTCCGAAGGGTCATCGCCTCAGGCTCGTCCTGCCTGTTGTCGCGTCGAGGCTGGTTAGGCCGTGGAAGGCCGGTCCGACACTATTGCACAGGGCAAAGGTGCGCAGCGCGTAAATGACGGAGTCGACACTAGATGCCCTGTCGGAAGTGACGACCCCGAGCGGCCGCCTTCCTTTTATTCCCCGCAGGCCACGCCTGGCCTGCGGATGTAGGGGTGCGTGCGGGGAAAAGACTAGACTGCGGACATTACATCCCTATCCAACTTTGTCCTTTGTTTTGTCCTTTCTTGTCCCTACACCCCCACAGTTATAAAATGTACCATAGATCTTACGGACAGGCGTAGTCTCTCAGCCTCTAGCTCGGGGGGGCATTTGGCCGCAGGCTGTATCGTTGGGAACCAGGGCGCCCTCCTCTGCTGTTTGGACTTAGGCCTCCGGAGCTTACCTCCCGGGGAGAGGAGGGCAGGACTTCAGGGGCCTCGCAGGGCTGGCTACTGGCTGGTTCCAAGGCATCGTCTTCGGCCACAGCGGTGGCCCAGAGACTTGGCTGGTCACTTGAGGCCTCTCTGTTGTGTTCCGGTGGGACCTCTTTGAACCACAAAGCATTTCGGGACACTTCTTCTGTTCCTTTGCGGGCCGTGACCATCATGCCATGATTTGCTGTGACAGTCCATGTGCCAGGTTCATATCGCGTCTGGAATTTCCTTCTTGACGTCATTTTCGTAGGATGGCTGTCGCCCCTTGTCGGAACCTCCTGGGGGTGGCTCGGCGACGAAGACTGGCCTCCTAGGTTTGTCGCCTTCTTCTCTCTTGCGTCTCTTCCACTGTCAGGGCTAGGGTGGCTTGCGGTCTAGGGCCCGCCCCACTCTGCAAACAGGTTATCCTGTGTGGCAAAATGCATCAGTCGTCCTTGGGTGGGCGTTGGTGGTTGACCTGCTTTAAGCCTGCTTGTACGTCTGCTTTGAACCCTTGTTAGACTGTCTCTGTTAATTCCCAGTCTTTCCCAGTCTTTAAAACACTGTTTATTGCTGTTCCGCCTAATGCGTGAGGTTTGGCACTCGGAAAGCGTCCGCCTAATGCGTGAGCTTTAGTAGACTGGTCGCATGCGTGAGCGGCGTGGTCACGTTCACTTACGCGACCGCGCCCAGTCTCCTGCGCTCACTATTCCAGTCATTTCTACGAGGCAGCAGCTGGTTTCCTGTGCTCCGCTTCTGTTGTCTTTTCAGATCCAGACTTTGGGAAGAAGTCGTCACCGGAGGCTTTCGGTGAGGAATCCAGGGGGTGTGTCTGTTTCCAGCTTCCTTCGTTTTGCTGATCTTTGTGGAGAAAAGCCATTGCGAGACCTGAGGGATAATAGAGACCTTCACTGAAAGTAGAGTAGGTCGTACTCTACAGGTAGGGAGAAGAAATCAGTGTGAACTGAGTTTATATCTAAATGGTCAAATCCTGTTTTTGTATTAATCTAATTATTGATTAAGTGCTGGAATGCTCAAATGATCTTTGGCTCTTCATTCATGTTCTGCTTGGCACTCGTAATGCTTCTCATTGCTGGCAATGGTTGTTAAATGATCTACGTGGTGTGCAAAGCTAATTGTGTCGCGTATTTACTAGGTTTTCACTGAGATTTTGGCGCAATTCAGAATTGAGATTTTTTGCGTAAAAGTGGTTTATTCAGAGTTTATGAAAACACGTAATTTGTGATATTATATGTGATCCCTACAAAACTTTGGTAAAGGAGTCAATTTACTAAAGTATTTTACTATTTCTTTTAAGGGAAGAATCTGTCGCTATTCACAACCAAAGGAATAACAGAGTAGTGAATAGGAATTAGTGTAATGATTAAAATTGTATGAAACCTATGGGAAACTAATTGTAATAAGTTGATTGTCTTGTACTCATGTAAAATCCCGGTTTGGGGTTAAAGGTCAAGTGTCAGACTTCCAACTAGAAGAGTGTGTTACTAACTTTTCCTTTTCAGATCTCCTTCCCTGCTGTTCCCTTCCTAACTCCCTTTTCCCCCCCGCTTGATCACTCCAAGATTCTGTGTATTTATTACATTCGGAATTGGAGGTATCGAGAGGTGGGTCCTTATTACTTCACGACAGACCCTGAGGAAGACTTCGCCTGACAGAATAGTGAGCCCACGAATATTTTTCCTCCCGGTCTGTACGTGACGTCATAATGACTACCATCAATGATTTAATGTCGGCACTTATGCGTATGCAAACAGATTTAAAAGAAACCATGAATGCAACCGCCTTGTTAGCGGCTAAGGTTGACAATATTCAACTACAGAGTACTCCTCTTCCTGAAGATGTACAGGAAACTGGTGCTAGTAGGGCAACTACGAACATAGCAGTTACTGTTCCTCCCCAGATTCCTCTTGCAGCTCCTGAACGTTTTTCTGGGGATTCCTCCAAGGTGCAAATCTTTTTGACCCAAATTGAACTACATTTTGCTTGTAGACCAGCTGCGTTTCCAACCCCTCAGTCCAGGATTGCGTTCTTGATTTCATATTTGACCGGAGATGCCGCAAACTGGGCAGTTCCTTTGGTCAGACAAGATGACACTTTGTTATATAATTGGAAACGCTTTGTGGAAGAATTTGAAAAGGTTTTCGATCGACGAACTGTGACTTTATCAGCAGATCGAGAACTGCTTCAGTTAAAACAAGGAAATAGGGACCTTGTTTCTTATTTGTCGCACTTCAACAGACTGATCGCCGAAACTTCTTGGCCAGAGGAAAAAAGAGCAGCTCTTTTTTTATCAGGGTTTAAAAGATGATCTAAAAGATGTTTTGGCGCAAATAGACCCTCAACCAACAGTGTGTTCTGAGTTGGTTAATCTAACTCTGCGTTTAGATCACAGACTCTCTGAACGAAGATCTGATAAAAAAAGAACAGACAAACCTAATTGGAGATCAGAAACTAAATCCAGACCTCAATTCGCAAACTCTGAAGCTAGTTCTGAGCCAATGGAAATTGGGACCTTAAGACAACCTTTGTCTAAAGAAGAAAAAGACAATCGACGTAAAAATGGACAATGCCTTTATTGTGGACGAAAAGGTCATTTCGTGAAGGACTGCTTAACTAAGCCTAAAGGAAGATTTCCTAACCCTAGTAAGTCAGCAGCTCTGGAAAAAACAGATCAAAAGTCGGAAAACTAGCTGGCCCAAGATGTTTGAAGGGAGATCTCTTGGGAACCATTGCCTTCCCTTCGGTGAACTCATGTGTTTCTAATTACAAAGCACATTTTAGATTAGCAGTGCAAATTAGGTTAATTCGTGAAACATGCCAAATGGAAGTTTTAGTTGATTCTGGAGCTACAGGTAATTTTGTGGATTTAGAAACCGCCCAACGCCTAGGAATCATCTGTGAACAAAAAGAGACTCCAGAAATTGTCCAAGCAGTGGATGGAAAAATATTAGCTGGGGGGCCAGTAACCATGCAAACTTCTAAAGTCGTTATGTTCTGTGAAGATGCTAAGCAACAATTACATAAGGAAGAGCTTCAATTTGACGTTATCCAAGCACCTCAATATGGTTTTCTTCTTGGAATGCCTTGGCTTTGTTTACATAATCGAATTATAGATTGGCGGAAGAGAGAACTGGTTTTCCTGTCTGATTTTTGCCATTCTTCTTGTCTAAACTCCTCAAAACCAACTCTAAGTCAATTGGCCACAGCAGAAGAAAAAGAAACTCTTTTACCTAAAATGTACAAGGAATACGCAGAGGTTTTCAGTGAAGTTGAGGCAGCCCTCCTTCCTCCTCATCGTAGCTATGACTGTCAAATTGATCTCGTACCAGGTTCCAGCGTCCCAAATTGCCGCATCTATGCTTTGTCTGAAAAAGAGAACCAACATTTAAGACAGTATCTTGATCAATACTTAGAGAATGGTTTCATCCGCCCTTCCAAGTCCCCGGCAGCATCTCCGTTGTTCTTCATTCCAAAAGCAAATGGGGAATTAAGGACCTGTATCGACTATAGGGCATTGAATAAAATCACTGTCAAAAATAAATATCCATTACCACTCATCCCTGTTCTGTTGGATCAAGTGAAAAAGGCCGAAATTTACACTAAATTGGACCTTAGAGGGGCCTACCATTTGGTTCGTATCAGGCAAGGTGATGAATGGAAGACTGCTTTCAAAACTCGATACGGATTATTTGAATACTTGGTAATGCCATTCGGTTTGTGCAATGCACCAGCGGCTTTCCAGTTTTTTCTGAATGATGCCCTAAAAGAATTTTTGGATCTTTTTGTTATCGTCTATATAGACGATATTTAGATCTATTCCGATTCTGAAGCTGAACATGAAGGTCATGTCAAAAAGGTTTTGAGCACTCTTCAGTCTCACAACTTGTATTGTAAACTATCTAAATGTGATTTTCACGTTAGAGAAGTTGAATTTTTGGGAGTTCTCCTCACACCAACTGGAATGAAAATGACTTACAGAAAGATTAAAGCAGTTGCTGAATGGCCTACTCCGACATCAGTTCGAGACATACAATGCTTCTTGGGCTTTGCGAACTTTTACCGTCGCTTCATTGATCACTTTTCTGCTGTGGTAGCTCCCATCACACGTTTGTTGAGGAAGAAGGTGAAATTTGAATGGACCTCTGAGGCTGAAAATGCGTTCCAGAAGCTAAAAAAGGCCTTTACTGAAGCACCCGTTCTCATGCATCCCAACGCAGAAGAACCTTTCATCGTTGAAGCTGACGCTTCTGATGTAGCCATCGCAGCCATTCTCTCTCAAAGACATCACACTACTGGTCAAATGCATCCAGTTGCTTACATGTCTCGAAAATTAAATCCAGCAGAGCAAAACTATGTTATAGCTGAAAAAGAACTACTCGCTATACTTGAAGCCTTCAAAGAATGGAGACATTACATAATGGGAGCGAAATTTACTGTGACAGTTTATACTGATCATAGAAATCTACAGTTCATGAGTTCAGCTAGAATGTTAACCCCGCGACAACTCAGGTGGATGATGTTCTTTGCCGAGTATGATTTCATAGTAACTTTTCGTCCAGGTCAAGACAATAAGAAAGCTGATGCCTTGTCCAGAAAAGACTCTTCTTTGCATCGCTTTGAAGGAACACCGCAACCTATAATCGATCCTGGCAAGGTAATCAGTGTGCTCTCAGCAGATCAATTCCTGGAGAATATTCATGAAAGTTTTCCTCCTTCTCAGTGGAAATTATGGTCGAACCCCAAAGTTGATCAAACTATCAAAGAAGGAATACCCTTCCATGGAAAACAAGTATACCTGCCCTCTTTGAAGTTACAAGAAACTGTATTCAACTGGTTACATTCACATCCTATGGCAGGACATCCAGGCCCCAGAAAGACTGTGGAAAAAATACAAAAGATGTTTTGGTGGCCAACGCTGCAGAAAGATGTAATAAAGATGGCTAATGATTGTGAGGTCTGCGCAAGATTTAAATCCGATCACACAAAACCAAAAGGTTTTTTACAGGTTCTACCAACACCAACTGAACCATGGAAACATATTTCATTGGATTTCATTACTGACTTGCCACCAATCAATCAGCATACTGTGATTCTGGTAGTTGTGGACAGTTTAACTAAATATGCACATTTCATTGCTTGTAAGCAATTACCTTCTGCTGGACAATTAGCGCAGTTATTCTTGCAACATGTGGTGCGCTTACATGGCTTGCCTTCAGTTTTGCTTTCAGATCGTGGTTCTCAGTTCTCTTCCAAGTTCTGGCAACAATGGTGTAAAGATCTACAGATTACTTCCAATATGTCCACCAGTTATCATCCTCAAACTGATGGGCAGACTGAGAGACTAAACCAAACTTTGAAGCAATACTTGAGATGTTATGTTACGGACTCTAAGAAATCCTGGTTAGAGTTACTTTGGATTGCTGAATTTGCATACAATACTTCGCCTCATTCGTCAATCGGATCATCTCCGTTTGAGGCTCTTTATGGTTATGTACCTAACACCATTCCGTTGACTCTACCCAATGATGGGAGTGGTGTGCCGGCAGTTAGAGACTCTGTGCAACTTATGCAGACTATTCATCGTCAGATTCAAAATCGCTTATTACAAAGCAAAAGAAAGTATAAGGAACAGTATGATAAAAGACATCGTTCAGGTCCTAAGTATGACCCTGGAGACAAGGTTTGGCTGTCCACAAAGAACTTGAACTTTAAGCACAAGAGTATGTTCCAACCTAAGTTCATTGGTCCTTATCCAGTTCTGCGTCAGGTGAACCCTGTGACATTCAAACTGTTGTTGCCCAGGTCCCTGCGCATTCATCCGGTGTTTCATACTTCCCTCCTAAAGCCTGCTAATCAGAACCTGGCTCCTCGTCCAGCACCGATCTTAGTTCATGGCAATTGGGAATATGAGGTGCAGAGCATTTTGGATTCTAAACGTCGGGGCTCCAAGTTGTGGTATCTTGTCTCCTGGAAGGGGTACGGTGCTGAGAATGATTCCTGGGAACCGGCTGACAATGTTCATGCCCCTCGTTTGTTGCGCCGTTTCCACCTCCTTCACCCTCTGAAGCCGGGCCCTAGACCGCTCTTGGGAGGGGGGAGTACTGTCAGGGCTAGGGTGGCTTGCGGTCTAGGGCCCGCCCCACTCTGCAAACAGGTTATCCTGTGTGGCAAAATGCATCAGTCGTCCTTGGGTGGGCGTTGGTGGTTGACCTGCTTTAAGCCTGCTTGTACGTCTGCTTTGAACCCTTGTTAGACTGTCTCTGTTAATTCCCAGTCTTTCCCAGTCTTTAAAACACTGTTTATTGCTGTTCCGCCTAATGCGTGAGGTTTGGCACTCGGAAAGCGTCCGCCTAATGCGTGAGCTTTAGTAGACTGGTCGCATGCGTGAGCGGCGTGGTCACGTTCACTTACGCGACCGCGCCCAGTCTCCTGCGCTCACTATTCCAGTCATTTCTACGAGGCAGCAGCTGGTTTCCTGTGCTCCGCTTCTGTTGTCTTTTCAGATCCAGACTTTGGGAAGAAGTCGTCACCGGAGGCTTTCGGTGAGGAATCCAGGGGGTGTGTCTGTTTCCAGCTTCCTTCGTTTTGCTGATCTTTGTGGAGAAAAGCCATTGCGAGACCTGAGGGATAATAGAGACCTTCACTGAAAGTAGAGTAGGTCGTACTCTACAGGTAGGGAGAAGAAATCAGTGTGAACTGAGTTTATATTAATCTAATTATTGATTAAGTGCTGGAATGCTCAAATGATCTTTGGCTCTTCATTCATGTTCTGCTTGGCACTCGTAATGCTTCTCATTGCTGGCAATGGTTGTTAAATGATCTACGTGGTGTGCAAAGCTAATTGTGTCGCGTATTTACTAGGTTTTCACTGAGATTTTGGCGCAATTCAGAATTGAGATTTTTTGCGTAAAAGTGGTTTATTCAGAGTTTATGAAAACACGTAATTTGTGATATTATATGTGATCCCTACAAAACTTTGGTAAAGGAGTCAATTTACTAAAGTATTTTACTATTTCTTTTAAGGGAAGAATCTGTCGCTATTCACAACCAAAGGAATAACAGAGTAGTGAATAGGAATTAGTGTAATGATTAAAATTGCATGAAACCTATGGGAAACTAATTGTAATAAGTTGATTGTCTTGTACTCATGTAAAATCCCGGTTTGGGGTTAAAGGTCAAGTGTCAGACTTCCAACTAGAAGAGTGTGTTACTAACTTTTCCTTTTCAGATCTCCTTCCCTGCTGTTCCCTTCCTAACTCCCTTTTCCCCCCCGCTTGATCACTCCAAGATTCTGTGTATTTATTGCATTCGGAATTGGAGGTATCGAGAGGTGGGTCCTTATTACTTCACGACAGACCCTGAGGAAGACTTCGCCTGACAGATTCCACCTCCAGGGGAGGTGATGACCATCCTGGGGAAGTTGGTAGGAGGTCCTTGAAGCATGAGGGCCCACGGGCTCCGCTGGGTCGTGCAGTGCGGGGTGCTCCGATATTCTCTCAGGAACTCGTGGAGCCGGTGTTCCGGGTCTGCCTGCTCTACAACGAATATGTGAAACACTTTATTCAGCATGGCATGAAGCATTCTACGTCTCCATTTGCTTGTGGCCACTGTGGGGTGATGCGACGATGGGTGATCCCGCATTGTTGAGGGAAAGTGGCAAACTCAGCTCCTTGGAACGGGGGGCCGTTGTCGCTGCGAATATCCTGCGGGAAGCCGACCATCGCAAAGACCTTTTCCAGGACAGGTCCTACGTGACTGAACGCCGTCGACCCAACCAGCTCGACCACGGGGTATTTCGAGTAAGCATCCACAATGACCAGTGTGTGTCGTCCTCCTGGGAAACTTCCAAAATCCACGCTTATCTTGGACCATGGTACCGTGCAGGCGTCTTCGGTGATAACCGGGAGAGGCTTCTCCGGGTCACACGTCAGCTGGCATGACATGCATCGCCTGACATACTCCTCTACCATGTCTTCGAGCTCCGGGAACCATACTTTTTCCCTCATCCGCAACTTCATTTTGGTGATTCCTTGGTGCCCTCCATGGGCCAGCTGGACAGCCCAGTGCTTGAGGCTCTGAGGAATGACTAGCCGACACCCTCGCATCAGGATGCCATCTCCAGTGGCACTTAGTTTGTGGCGGACTCGCCACATCTTCGTGAGAAGCTCCCGGTCTTATGGGGCCCACGAGTTAGCTTGACGCAGATAATCAGCCCAGGAGCCCTCTTGTACCGCTCTCAGCATCTTGGTGTATACTGTGTCGGTGATCGCTGCTTCTTTCACCTCATCCAGTGACATTTTCTGGGGGCATGACATGAGGGCCACCCAGTGGGTGAATTCTTCGCTGTCGGGGCTGGTCCCCATGCGCGGGGTGCCTCGAGAGAAAGTCGGCAGGGTTTATGGACCCCAGGCGGTATATGACCTCCATCTCGTAGGGTTGTAGTTGGACGGCCCATCGTTCAATTTGTGGCGGCGGATGGGGCGCAGTTCCTTTGAAAAGGGGGACCAGCGGTTGATGGTTGGTCACCATGGTGAACGGCTGCCCTCGAAGGTAGAGAAATGGTTGCAGGCCCACTTGATGGCGAGCGCCTCAAGCTCGATCTGCGCGTACTTGGCTTCTGCCGGGGTGAGGGCCTTGCTGGCGAATGCTAGGGCGGCCCACTGACCTGGTCCACGTTCCTGAGCTAGTACAGCTCCGAGCCCGACGGGGCTCGCGTCCACCAATACTTCTGTCGGTTTAGTCGGGTCGAAGTATGCCAACGTGGCCTCGCCTAGGAGAGCGTCCTTGATCCCCTGGAACGCTTCTTCTTCCTTCGGTCCCAAGTGCCAGGCTGCATCCACCTTGGTGATGGCTCGTAGAGGTTCGCTCCTGGTGGCAAGGCCTGGTATGAAGCGCCCACAGTAGGTGGCCATACCCAGGAAGCTCCTCACCTCCGTCGGTGTGGTCGGGGTGGGGGTGTTCTTGATGGCCTGTGATTTTCTCGGGTCTACTTGAATGCCGTCTTGGTTGAACACGTAGCCAAAGAACTCCAGTGAGGGTTGAAAGAACTGGCACTTCTCTCGATGGAGGGTTGCTCCATGGGCGCTAAGGCATTTCAGGGTTTCACGGAGGTGTTTGTGGTGATCCGCGGCTGTTGTGGAGTGGATGAGGATGTCGTCACTCACGTTTAGCACTCCTGGTAACCCAGACAGTAGTTCCCTTATGGTGTTCTGGAACACTTCAGCCGCCGATTATATTCTGAAGTTTAATCGTTTATACCTCCGGAGCCCTAGGTGAGTGCTGAAAGTTGTGTGAAACGACTCTGCTCTGCCAGGGGTAGTTGGTGATACCCCGTGTTCAGGTCGATCTTCGAGAACCACTTCGACCCGTTGACGTCCGCAATGATGTCATCCATCTTGGGTGTTATGTGGCGTTCCCTCTTTATCGCCTTGTTAGGCAGGCGCATGTTGATGCATAGACGGATGGCTCATGGCTGCTTGGGTTTCTCCGCGATGACCATCGGGGACACCCACGGGGTCGGTCCGGACACCTTCTTGATGACTCCTTGCTCTTCCAACTTTTCTACGAGTGGTCGCAGGTGGAAGGGGATCCGTCGATGCCGCAGGGTGACTAGGGCCAAAGATTTATCGATGTGCAGCTTGATGGGCTCTCATTTGATGCATCCGAGGCCTTCGAACAGCTCAGGGAACTGTGTCAGGAGTTCTTCTACCTGGTGCGTCCGGATCCTCCTAGTGAACGCAATCAACTTCAGATCCTCGGCGGTGTGGCTGCTCAGGAGGGTGTCTGATTCTCTATCGATAACACGGATTGTGGCTGTTACCTCGAGGTCATCCGCTTTAATGGGCACCACCATTTTCCCTTTTAACGGCAGGGGTGTGTCAGATCCATACGCGTATATCAGGGTCTTGGATGGAACTACAGGAGGGCGAGGACGCAACTTGCGGTATTGCTGGAGGCCCATGATGTTGACTGTAGCTCCGGTGTTGATGACCGCTTTGACATCTGTCCCTGCCACTTGTAATTGTAATTGTAATTGTAATTTATATTTATATAGCGCATTATCACCAACGGTCTCTAAGCGCTTGCTTTGGGAACCCGTCCTGGTTTTTCACTGTGAGATAACCCGTACAGGGCACCCCCAAGGTGAAAGCCAGGCATCCCGCCGCGGGGGGCCATAGTGGAGATTAAGCAAGCTATTGCCCAGAGTTGCAGAGTGTGAACCCGTGATTCGAGCAGGCACCGAAGCGAGAATTATCGAGTCCGTGGACATTTTGGTCTCAAGACCCTGCCGCGTCGGGAATTGAACCCTGGTCCCGGGTCTGACCTCTGCTTCATGGTCTGCCTCTTCTAACCATTGAGCCACACTTCCCCACTTGGACTACGCACGTGGGTTGAGGTCTGCGACGCTGTTTTAGTTCTTTTGCGAACGACAATATGTACGCTTCTTCGTCATCTTCCTCTGACGAGTCTTCCGCGATTGATAGATGTCTCGCAGGCTTTTTCTGGGTGTGGTCAGGTGGTGCGGTGTCAGCCACCGACAGCTGTCGGACTGCTCTCGATGGAGGTCTCTGCCCTCGGGAGTACCGGGTATTGCTGCGTCATCTGCAGACGGATGCAAAATGATTGGGGATGCCACAGTTGGTGCAGGTCTTCCCTTGAGCTGGACAGTCCTTGGCGGCATGGGGCTTGTGTCCACAGTATACACACCTCGTTCTGGGTGCATCTCCTAGGGGTCCTCTGGCTTGGTCTCCTCTTGGTTTCGTTCGTACTGCATCTGCCCGCTCTGTCTTGATGGCTTCCGCCTTCCCTTGGGACTTGGTCAGTGCCTGATCCATCGCTGTTGCTCTCGCTGCGGACAGGTCATGCCACCTGGCTAGTATCAGGATATCTTCGAACGTGATCCCTGGCTTCCGTAGTATGAGGCCACGCAGCGTCTTGTCGCGGCACCCTTGAATGAGTTGCCTCCGGATTGCTTTAGGTTGATCTTCGTCTGTACAGGTGCTGGCCAGTTCTCTGACGCGGGCATAGAATAAGTCCATGGACTCTCCAGCCCTCTGGTGTGCTTGTCCTAGCTTGAAAACCTCGAAATCCAGGTTCAGCTGCGGGTCAAAATCGCAGTTGAGCGCAGTCACGGCCGCGTTGTAATCGTCTGCCGCCCCGGTGTTAGGTAGATGCTTGAACAACTTGAATATCTCGTCTCCGGCGTAGTGGAGTATCAGGGACCTTTTAACTGCCTTGTCGGTTTCTCGGGTGGCGACAAAGTAGTTGTCTAGGCGTTCTAGCCATATCTTCCATCTGGGGGAGGCAGCCGCTGGGTCTTCCAATTCACTGAATGGGGGTAGGACCCCTGATGCCGCGTGCTGGAATGGGATGCGGATGGCAGCGGCGTCGTCATCTCCCATGTTGCCTGGCTGGGGCGCGTCAAAAGCTGGCAGGACAGTCTTTGGGGATGGGCCTGGTTCTGTGTGACGTTTAAGGCGTTGTGGTGGTGCTTTTTCTTGCCCTTGGGCTACCCCGTCGCGAGTGGGTCTTCTCCTCCCTTCCCCACTCCTTACTGTGTGCTTGATGGGCCTCTTTTCTTTGCGTCGTGCCTCACACTGCCTTTTTTTTCCGGTCGCTTCTGTCGTTATCCCCTTTCTTTTGCCAATGCTTGTTTTTTTGTTTTCCTTCTTTTCCTCTCTTTTATGTCCAAGACAGCTCAGGGTGGCCGGTGCACAGTCACACTCCAGTCCAAAGGGTGACACCTGGGGCGATGCTCTTCAGCTCAACAGCCAAACGAGGGCAGCCAGGCAGTGGAATGCAGGAGCTCTGGCACGTCAGAAAAGAGGCAGCCCTCCCTTCCCCCTTCACGCGGGAGGCAGGGGAGAGACACGGCCAGCTAGCAGGCCTACTGGTCACCTCGCACGTTAGAAGCGACGATGTAGGAGCTCCACACGCTCTCTGGAGGCAGCAGCCGGCCCAAGCAGATGCCGTGTCAGCATCGCTGCAGGGGCCGCGTCGAATCACCGTGGGTCCACGGCGGTGCCGGCGGGAGGAAAATAGGCGGGTCTTGATTGCAGTGCAGCCGCGTACATGAAGTGGGTGCACACAGGGGCACGGCGGCGCACGGGCGAGGGTTGGGCCTCCTCCTCTCGTTGCCTGTGTCGCGTCGGGGCTGGTTAGGCCGTGGCTGGCCGGTCCGACACTATTGCACAGGGCAAAGGTGCACAGCGCGTAAATGACGGAGTCGACCCTAGATATCCTGTCGGAAGTGACGACCCCGAGCGGCCGCCTTTCTTTTATTTCCTCCCCGCAGGCCACGCCTGGCCTGCGGATGTAGGGTGCGTGTGGGGAAAAGACTAGACTGCGGACATTACACCTGTGTTGACACTTGTGGTATTCGGGTTGTGAAATGTGAGAGGGATGTGTTATTTGCATCTCCATCGCTGTGTCGGCGATGCTGCAGTTTTTTTGAACCATGGTGAAGGAGCTCACCGGCTCTGACAGCCCCCAATCCTGAGAGGCGAGGGCGTGGGTGCATATTTACCACCCGTGGTTCTATTCTAATGCTGCTTTCCACCCCTGAAACAGGAGTTTTCACACACGGCCCCCTACAGAACCCTCACCCGCCCCCAGTCCTCCTCTCACTTCATGAGTAAAGTAATCCTCATCTCGTTAGGGCGCTTTTACATTTACCCTCCCGCCGCCCTAGTTCATATTAACTCTCGTTTTGCTGCTGCAGGTGTAGGACACGGCACGGGTGTTTATATCGGTGTGTCCTTCTTGCTCCTCAAATTTGCTTTAAAATGCACCATTTACCCACTCTTTTTTCAAACTTTTCTCGGGGAGAGAACCCCCCTCCCCCCCACGCCCTTCCTGAGCCCCCCTTAAGATGTTCAGGGTCGCTCGCTGCGCTCGCTCACCACGGTGCACTCCAAGATAAACTTTAAGGCACACCTCTTTCAAATGTCACCAGCCAGCACTGATCTGATTGAAGGAGCAGCATGGTATGAAGAATACATGTACTCCAATAAAAGAGAGGAAACAGTATGTGGCCCCTCCTAGTAGTGTGGCGGGTTTAGCTACATTGAGAAGGAACTGATCAGGCCTTCAGGTTTCATATTTAAAAACATGTAACAGGAAAGATGAGCCCAAAAATGATGAAGGCTATAGCCCATTTAGCCTCTCCTTGTGACAGTTGTGCAGGTGGCATCCTGCATTAGGTGTTGACCGCTATCTCCTCATCTGGTTCACTATGTTATCCTTCCCTGCCTGGGTGGTTGCTGGGCAACAATCACTGTATCTTCAGTGAGCACCTTTGAACATCACTCCAGCTGGACCATCCCATCATAGCAAACACCTCCTATTTTAGATTAAAGTGTCATAGATAACTAGCGCAGTTCTATGACGTATATCATGATTTATACCCTCTTGACTAATATTGTGTATGATATATTTAAGCATGGGCGTAAAATCCGTTCCGCTCGTGGATTTTGCGGATTTTCGGTAAATTCGCAATCCGCGAACTCTCACGAACTTGCCGAAAATTCATAAAATCTGTGCAAAGCGGATTTTTTGCTTGGTCGCACTTGCCAACTAGAATACTATACAATTTCGCGGGAGTAAACACTTGCGAACACGTAGATGCGGCGGGCAGCGACAATCTCGCAATTGTGAGATTGCAAAATTTGCAATTTCGCACAAGAAATACACCAGCAGGCAGCATAAACCTTGAAAATTATGATTTTTATCAGAATAACTCCTCAGGTTGACATTTGCCTGCACTTTTTCTTTGCAAGGAGTCCATTTTGGGGGGTGGGGGTGGGAGGAAGGAAGTGCCCCACAGTCACCAACTTCCTGTTCCTGTCCACCAGGCTCCTCCCAGTGCTTTCTTCATGTGCTGGTCACTTTGATTTGGATCTTGACCTGGAAGGATTACTTTTTGTGGATGCTGCTGGATATTTGGATTTTTGCAAAACTGAAAGCACTCAGCAGGTGCAAAAGTTCAATCTTATCATTAGTAACCATTCCCTGTAGTGCTTCCTGAGGGGCCCCTTCAGAGTTCATTTGCCTACTTGCAACTATTCTATGACCCTGCTCTGACCCTCACAGCAGGCTCAGAGAATAGCTACAAGTATACAACAAAGGTCCTGTTAAAAAAATTACACTGCAACAGAAAGCAATTACAGACAAAACTGAAAGCACTCATCAGGTGCAAAAGTTCAATCTTATCATTAGTAACCATTCCCTGTAGTGCTTCCTGAGGGGCCCCTTCAGAGTTCAGTTGAATACTTGCAACTATAGGCCACAAAGGTCCTGTGAAAAGAAATTGCACTGCAACAGAAAGCAAATTACAGATAAGGAAGCAGGTGCCAGCCAGACTGGAAGTTTAAATTCAGTGACACATTAATCAACCCCAAATTAATTCATGTCAGTTGAAGCAGGGCAGGTGTGCTTGCTTTTTTTCACCCCCATAATCTACAGTGATAAACCAACCAGAGGGTGGCAGTCATGTACCAGAGGGTGGCATGGGTGTACCAGAGGGTGGCAGTGGTGAAACAGAGGGTGCTGTGAACCTGTGATGATGAACCAGATGTAGAAACAACATAGTCGCGGCCGTTGCGAGCCGACAAGTAAGTTCGCAATTGCGAACTGGTACAGAACCCTCGCGAACTGGCAGAAATCCTTGCGAACACAAAAAAAAAAATCCGCAAATTCGCGAGAGTTCGCGGATTTTGCGGATTGCGAATCCGTAAATACGCAAGTTCGCGGATTGCCAATTCGCAAAATCCGCCCATGCTTAGATATATTACACCAACTGAAACTGTGATAACAGTTTCATAACTACTTGTAGCCTTTAATGGCTGCCCTGGGAGACCTGGCTTCGAGCCCCATGTCATACCAGTGCACTGACATCAGGGAAGCGCATGTCTTCAGCTGTCTGAATGTTTGACATGCTCAGAGTTGCTGAAGCAAATATATGGGCATTCTCAACACATCATATACATTATTTTACTCTACAATGTACCTCTTAAACATCTTAAAACTTTAAGGGGGTTTGGAGTAAAAACTGAAGCTCTGGAATAAGATATCGATTCGACCTTTTTGTGACTTCCAGATGTTCAGTTTCTTGCAGCGACCGCATCAGAGTAGTCGGATGAGCTCTGAGACTTGTCCTTGAAGCAGGACGCTCAGCTCTGAACATATGGGTCCAGCTAGGCTTATCATATTCGAAATACAGGATTACCGTGTTAAAGTAATTTCACACCACGCTGTTGCTCAAAGTCTCTCAATTCCTTGGCAGGTAAAGAAGAGAACCCTTTCCCTCTAATTAAACCACACTTTAGCAAGGAAGAGCGATTAGTGAACCAGTGCAGCCACTATTGAGTCTTTTGTCTATCCCGAAGGTCACAGTGCAATTGTCCGAAAGTCACACACTCGTCTTCGGTAGATCAACGTTATACGAATTATTGAAAGTCTACGAGTTATTTGTAATGCTTCAGCACTTTGGTATGCGTTGAGAGATATATCAATTCTGGGGGGTTGAGGGAGTGGGTGGGGGTTGACCACACTTACGGTTTATTATTAGTAGTGAAAAGGTATGAAGCAGTTGAAGGTAATTTGTTGCACATTCCCGTGACAAGATGTAGTTTGCTTGCTTTGAGAACATAAGCTCAATGTTCCACCCACATATTTTTCCGTGTCACTAACATCCAGGAATCGGAGCTGCTAGCCAGCCTCATGCTAGCTTTGCACAAAGGAAGATAAATTAATTATTTTGTGGCAATACCCGTAAAACAATAAGTAATCAAGACAGAAAACGACAGAGCGGCTGTCAGGGGAGCTGGCATTAGCAGTGTGGCTCCGGCAAAATACCAGCAGCACATTCTGCATCTGCTCCCAATTGATTGAAATCAATAGTATCTGCTGTTCAATATATCGAGAAAAAAGAGGTGAGGGCATGAGGACGAAAGATCCGTTTCTTGAAGTTACCCAGGCCTGTCATTTTTTTATTTTTTTATTTTATCTGTCTAGAGGTCCCTCAGTTCGATTGTCGCCTTACTATCCTGGTGGCAGCTTCAGATGAATGTCAGCTTAGCCATAGGCTCTTACTAGCTATGGTGACTACCAACTGACCCAAATCTTGGTTAGTTAGTCTGATAATGTATGGTTGGTGGCAGTCAACGATTTAAGAGCACATCTTTTTGTGGTATTTCCGGAGATAGGTCCAAGGACCTTTAAAAATAAGAAAAAGTGATGGGTGGAATGTTTCAAAAGCCTCAGCAACTAGGAATCCCTCAGGGCAGATGAAGGTCAATCACTTTTGTGCCAACCCTTACAGAGAGCAAACATATGCCTTTTAATCCTGGTCTTGCACTAATAGCAACAGTCTAGCCCGAAATGACCATTAAAATCCCCTATAAACAGGAACGCAAGTAACACGAAACCAGTTTCAGTCTTATTGGTCCTCATCATAGTGGTATTGCTTGGTGTTCATGGCACTGTGAGCATGGAACGAAATGTCTGACATAGTTTGTCTCAATAAATCGATAACATACGAATGACGTCTAAGCCAACGTGCCAGTCGGGCAAACACTAATTTATTACTGGCTAGGGTGACACCCAAGGGTGACAAAGAAGTGCCATAATCCTATCCTCAAACAATTACTCTGTTTTTTAGCTATGGAAAATCCATGCTTTGTGGTTGTTAGAGGTTTTGCACTGTTTCTGAGGCCAATCTCCTCACCAGGGTCTCAAAGAATGCCTTGATTGGTTGATCACATCTACACTGGAAAGCTAATAAAACTGTGTGAGGGTGGGCTAGCTCCTGGAGCTCTAGTATCCTCAGCTGATAAGGGGAAGAGGCAGTTGCATCTCCAAGACTGCATAGTGCTCCCTGCAGACAACACAATTTTGTGAACTAGAATGATGATTAAGTTCAAATATGAAGAAACAGCTTTATGGACACATTGTTAGACTACGGTGGGAAATTCCATATGCTCTGATGTATCCCCATTTGTTTTGTTCTCTTTGGACACCTAGACTTTGAACTATGCTGCAAGTTGGAGCCTGCTCATCAGACCTCTTATCTGGTATGTTCGGAAGTAAGAGTACATGTTCTTTTTTTTAATGTAGCCTTCTAAGACGGCCAGACTTGCTGTACACAAACCAATGGAACCAGGACACTATAGAGAGGTATTAAGTATTGTAATGTTGCCTCATGCTAGGCAACGGGGGAGGAGAGTCTATATTTTCAGCTTGTCCTCACCTACAGGCACCTTTGCTATGTTCGCCTTTACACTAAACATCCGCATCACAGGTGATGAGGAGATAAGCCCAGAATCAGGCACTGGACGTGGTTTGCAGAAAACAAGGAACAGTCGAGCATAATGGCCTGAGACAAACCAAAGCTAGAGTCAGCTTGGCCACATCAGGTGTTATCCTTTCATACCTATCTGTAGTCGAAATGACGTTATATTTTTTAGTATGAAACAATTTGTCTATAGAGAAAGGGGGGCCTCGCTTCTTTTCTCCTTTGTCTGCATCAGGATTTAAAGAGGGATTATAAGTGAGGCTAAGTGAAGCGGTGGATACATTTCTGAATCTGTTTATATTACTCACTTTGAGGGGTGGTGGTCTGATGCATTGGTCAATGAGATATGGAGATAGACTATAGGTATAGGATAGTGTGTGAAATGAAAGGTGCTATTGAGTTAGTGGGTGGAGGGGACGAGAGATGAGGGAGAGGACGAGAGACGGCGAGGGGACAGCATGGTTCGTAAAACTTCTGCCACAACATTTGAGAAATAGCTTGAGCTGCTCATGTAGAGCAGTAGTTTTTGTGACAGAGATCCATTGGAAGACATGTCCCACTGATGGAGCAAGGATTCGGACGTAAAGCGACTTGCTTGTATTCAAGAACCTCGAATAACCTTAATGAACTAAATCAATCTGTTTTGTCTTATTAATTTACCCTTTATTCTTACATTGGGGTTTCCCAGTGATGCTTGCCTATGTGTTTACTCATCCTAAAATGCTTGCCACTAAAATGGCCGCTGCTTTGCGGGAATTTCTTCCGCATATGCGTAGGTCACACTCACGTGACGTGACGTACTCGCAGTTCTGGTGGGAATCTTTCGCACTTGCGCACTAGACTTAAGATGGCTGCTTTGTGTTTCCACATGCCGACGCTTGCCCTGCAGCTTTTACAATGCTGTTCGTTTTGCACTAATCTTAATGCTATAGTTAGTATAAAGTAAGGGGAGTCATATAGGGATTCCTGGTATGCAGTGTAATCATTTATTTCTGTGTTCTAAATTGTTTTCCTTTACTTTTCATGTATCATAATCCTTGGGCATGAGGGATGGGAATATTGAACAGCCTTTCTGCGCACGACAGTCTTCCGCCAGAGGATGAACTCTGTGACATTGAACGTGCGCCAACCCAGAGGTCTCAGCCAAGATGTGCCTGGGAAGATGCACCTTCGCCTAGTAGAAGAAGCTGAAATGTACTAAATGTATCATAATGTATAATTTGATAGATGTACCATTGTTATGTGTAAAACATGTCATGGGAACCCGAAATCCAATGGGCGGTATGAAAGATTCAAATGAGGGGCTTGAGAAAGTCAAATCCTAGTTGGTGTGATGACCTGTCCTTTCTTTCGACCAATCAAAATTGGGGATTCTTACACTTGCAACATTTGGGGGGTGGTACACTGACCCGAAAACAGTATAACTAGCCTAGGTTTAGCTAGAGAAATTGTCCGACTTGTCCGAATAGCTGACCTGTCACTGACCCAAAGCACTCAATAGGTGACTGATACAGAGAGCTGCGGAGCACTCTGTCCGTAATTTTCAGAGATCCAAGGGGGGTTTTGGGAAACCTTGAGTGCTGGCGGAGCACTTTGCTGGGGAATTCGATAACCCAATCGGGGTTCTGACTGATAGCTGCAGAGAAGGTGTAGCGCAGGCGTTGCAACTGAACTGCGGGTGCTGGTCTTACCTTGGTGGTCCTGTCCTGATCCTAATCTGATCTTCCTGTCCTGTCCTGTCCTGTCCTGGGGTTCTATTCTGCACCTGCTGGCTTTGATCCTAATCTGATCTTCCTGTCCTGTCCTGTCCTGGGGTTCTATTCTGCACCTGCTGGCCTACCGGCGACTGTCCTTTCTTGGGGTTCCTACTGTCCTTAACTGACCCGCGGCCAGGGTTGGTCTCCACACCGTGCTAGGTAAATATAAAGCTGTTAGGGAAACACACTTGCATCCTTTATTCTTATCCTTGCCTGAGCGTTTGCTAAAATCGTAATTACATATGTTCCTTTTCTTTACCCTTCCCTTGTTACAAATTATTGAAGTCATGAAAGTACTATTATAGCATGTTCCATTTTTCCCCTACCTATAGGTGAATAAACACTGTTTCTGAATAAATAGATGTTCCTTCTCTTTACCCACCCTTTACTGAATTAAAATAATTGCTCTGTAACTTTAGTGTGTTCCAAATTTTACCTTCCCTATAGTTACGTGATATCTTCGAAATTCTCTATAGACCAATTAAAGTTCTTTTTTTCCTACCCACCTTTTAGGGTTAATTAAAACTGCGACATTCTAGTATGTTCCTTATTTTCCCCGTCCTTTAGTTACTCCATATCAAGTCTAATTTCTGAAACTGCTTACTAGCATGTTCCCTGTTCTTACCTTCCCTTTAGACTCATAAATGGTTGGTCTTATTTACTTTCTATTTGGATATGTGCTCTTTATAATTTTAGTTATTGACAGTTTAACTGCTGTAAACATTTTACTTTCTGACCTTGATGAAGATTAGATAAAGACTTTGAAACTTTCCGTGTCTCTGGTTATTACATGAGTGCAAGAAAATAAATGGTATTTGTATTTTGTGACTGCTTTCCTTTACAGCTAGCTCCCTGATCCATTGTGATCATAGGTACCCGTAACAGTGGATTGGTAAGTCGGGTACATTGGAAATAAATAGGAAGGAACTGGGTTGCTGTTAGAGGTGTGTAGGTTACCAGATTAATGAATATGGTAAATTTGATTTATGGGCCCAATGTGTATATGGTAAAATTATAGTCGGGTGACCTGCTCGCTCTATCACCACCTCTAGGTAAATCCCAGTTTCAAACTCTTGTGCACAACTGGTCTTGTGAGGTTCAGGATCAGGCTCATCACAACATGTAGAGCCTGCAACCCAAAGGAACGCTGTTGTCTGAGGAGGTTGGAACCAGATTTCTTCAGATAGACTAGGTCATGAACCGTGTGGAAACACAGAGGAATGATTCAAAGTTGACAAGGGGTGAAAGGAACCCTATCACTCTGGTAAACGTTGACATGGAGGAAACTGAGAACTGCTGAAGGCTAGAAGTGGAGAAGCATCTGCCAAGTTGAATTCGTAAGAAACCTAGAGAAATTGTCGAATGGCATGCTGAAAGAATCTAGATGCTGGTCTGGAGGAGAGAATCACAATGGAAGAGTTGTTCCACTGAGCTGGAGTCATGGAGACCTGTTCTGAAGCAAATAAACTATAGCCAAACAATGGGAGATAAACAGTTGTAATGACCAAGTGCTTACTTTCCCAGCTCTATCAGCCTGTGGGATTATTTGGTGCCTGAGAGTTGCTTTTGGCCATTGTCAGTGCCTTGCTGCCCTCTGTCGATTGTGGGTTTTTATAACAAACTTCTTCTTGACTTTGGATATGGATAAAGTGCTATTTTAACCTCTGCTATTTTCTTCTGGCTTTAAGATGTTTTCGTTGCACCTGCGTAGTGCTTTATCAAGTGTCTTTGATTAGTGCAATTTTTCTTTGTACAAGTGTATTGATTTACTTATCTGTGTGTGGTGGACATTAAGTTCTTTGGTTCTATAGTACATTTGTATTAGGATTGATTGTGGACACAACACCACACACATTTTCTCTCGGGACTGTCTGATACCGTGACTTATTACCAAAGATGGGCATCATTAACCATAATGAATGTGTTTACATTTAAGGATTCCCCTGATGACCGGTGAAGGAGCTCTGTCACAGCTCACGTCAGCATTGCAACTTCTCTCCCACAAAGTCTGCTGGGTGGTATTCACTACAGTCGTTTCCTCGAAATCAAACAATAATGTCCTCATATCCTTTGACAACAGTCAAGAAGTCCCAGCAGCATAGCACCCTGAAGGACAGGAAAAGCGCACTGATATATGCCTCAGATTGCACATGACACACTAGGAGGCCAGTGCCAATGTAACACATGATGATGGAAGTCGCTTTTGGAAGTTTACACTGGGACTCTTACACAAAGAGTGTCACTGCCAGAGGCTGTTCTGTGTCAGAAAAGAAGAGAGAAGGGTGTGCAAAGGTTATTTTGCTTGTGAAGTTCTCAGTTTTCGCTCCTCCAACGGTCAAAAAGTATGCCAGCCCTCTTTCACCTACACTGCTGCAATGACCCTTGTCCACATAGCTGGATCATGCATACAACATGATTGCAATACTTGCCTATTTGTCCATTCTGGAAATAGTATCTAGGCTATTACACCACAAGTTTCCATGCTACTGAGCTTTTCTGTGCATGACATCACAGCACTGCGGAAAAGACCTGTTCCTGAAAAGGACATCTTCTCCAAGACTATTTAAGTGCTATTCAAGGAAGTGTGTAACACGTTATTAAAGTATTATAACTGGCGTCCAAATGTGAATAACTTCGTAAACTATGCAAAGTTGCAAACCTTCCTAAAGAACGTTGGCACCGTTGCACGATGCATTTGCCAGCTTCGCACATCATCAAGTAATTCTGCGCTGATTGAAGGAAAATATTCTCCTTCAGTGAGCGCTCAAACGGTGCCTGAGGACTTGGAAGTTCTCGTTAGTCTGTAGAGCAGAACACATTTTGTCTTCATTTCAGTTTCTTCCGAGACTTGGTCTGTATTCGCTGTTCCCTATTGTTCCCTCCGGAGCCCGAACTATTTCTAGCTAAACACGAGTACAGTTCTTGGCCTGCCAAGAAACCGTAGCCCAGAAAGCACGAGCTTCAGCAATGTGCACGCTTTGGAAGCCCACGCGCCAAGGCAGCGGCAGCCTGGAGAGCAGCCCAGAGCGGGGCGCGTGCTCATTCACGAGCGCGAGGCCTCTGGGCTCGGTGTGCGCTGTAGGCCAAGTGCAACCTGTTCAGGATTAGTAAGAGAACAAGACGCAGGGGTACTGCGCTGGAGAATACACCGCTATGGCATCATTGGCCTATCTAGGGTTATTATATCTGCGTTTTAATGCAATCTGTTGTGGATTTTACATATATGTGGTGATACAGAAGTTATATCTTGCTTTAAGGTAAGAGCATGCATGGTTGAACTTTCTGATTGGATGACTCAAAACATAGTGCAATTCTCTTCAACAAGTACTGAAGCTTTGCTGTGAACCTCTTTCAGTCACTTGGTCATTAGCTTTCTGGCCAAAGCCAACAGGTCCAGTAAGCAGTGCCAAAAGTACAACAATCATTGGCAATTCCAAATGATCTTGGTTATAATTGAAACTGCCCCTCTTTAGTGACTGGTGAGATAAGGCATTCAATAAGCCATCACCATACATACAGTCTTTCAGTCATTTTGGCACTCTTACATCCATTCATCCACCCACTACTCATTCTTGCATTCAGTCACTTAGCAACTGACAACAAACACACATACACAAACTCAAGCATACACAAGACAGAAGAATAAAAGTAGAAAAAAGAAGACTTGTAGACACCTAGATACGGATGACATATGATTGCAATGAAAAGTAAAATTAAATATACCAGCGACCATCTGGCAACAGCATTGTATATAGTGTATAGTTATTTTAAAGTTCCAACATTGCAGTCAAGTTTAGAATCAATGTATTGGCCACCTTCGATCAGTAATAAAATGATGCATGACGTACAATACCAATCTTAGAGGACAACTGAGTAAGCAACACATTGGTTGTACCATTGCTGTGTAGATTTGTGTTGGCTGACAACATTCTTCTAAACAGGACAAACATTTATTTTGTAAGTGTAAAATAATGATACACACTGTGGACAATACATTCTAAGATGGCCGCCAAGTTTAGAAGTCATATGGGATGACGCACACAGAAGCGGAAACAGATAGCGAGCGGCCTGATGACACTGTCTGGGGAGCTGCGGGACACAATAAATAAGTGGGGCCTACTACTTTTTTCATAACTGTTCATACTAAACAGATCAGATTGAGGAGATCTGAGAAACTGTTCCCAAGGAACCAAGCAGGCCTGTATCCTTTATCATTAGCTTGTCACCATAACCAACTCGCGCTAGCTGAACTGGGAGCAAGGTGTCCCACAAAGCAATCAAGAGCACAGAATTGCAAAGATACCAAAACTGTAAAACAATATATTACCTTTTTAGAAAAACTAATTAGAATTAACACACTACAAATTTTCTATCCACCGGGTTTCTTAGATGGGGGCATCAAAACCCTTTCCTGCTATGGTAATCTGCAACATTCTATTTTTACAAAATACCATAGTATTGGCTTTAACACCACATAATAACAGTCCACCTTCAAAGGTCTATTGGCTTTTTCACTTTTTCATATGCTTTTCACTATATATATATATATATATATATATATATATATATATATATATATATATATATATATATATATATATATATATATATATATATATACACACATATATATATATATATATATATATATACACACATATATATATTCACTGAAAAAACCATAGGTTATAGACCATATATAGTTAGGAATTAGCATTTAAAAAACCTTATTTTACTCACACAAAACCATTGAAATTCCATATATAGTTAGTTGCACTAACTATATATCGCGCACCCGCAATCCACTGCTGATGATGTCACATATTACATCATTCATGACATGGTCAGTGACATCACTGATGACATCACTGATGACAACATCCAGTGATTATGTGTTTCTGTAAAGTTTAAATATGTTTTACATATTGAAGAATGAGTGGATGTATAAGTGTCTGAATGAAGGTTTTAGTAGGTGCGTGATTGACTGTATGAGTGAGTGATTAAATGCGTCTTACTGAATGCACGGGTTAGTGACTAAACTGTCTGAAAGTGTGCATCAGTATCTCTGTTGTTGTGCAAGCTGCTGCATGTGTTGATCAGTAGCTATATAAGTAGCTATATGGGTTATTGATTGGTTGCACAAGTATTTGTATGGGAGACTGAGTGTGTGTATGGCTGGCTGGGAGGTGTGTGACTCTGTGCAGATCAATGTGTACTTGTATCAGTGATTCTATAAGAGAGTAACTATGTGTTAGTATATGTTTCAAAAATGTAAGGTGTTCTGTGTTTAACTGTATAGATGAGAAAATGGAAGTGTGATTGATTCTTTTCAGGACTGACTAGGTGTGTGAGTAACTCCATGAATGAGTGGCAGAGTGTGAGTGTCTGTATAAGTGTATGAGTGCATATGATAGTGTTGTAAAGATGAGTGATTGTATGTATGAATGATTGTATAAGTGAATGCGTGTGTAGACATAGGAATCAGTGAGTGCGTATGTAGTAACTAGTATTGGTGTGTCAATGGTTTCAAAAATGATACTCTCTATTTAACACTGGGTGTAACGGAGGTTATATTACAGTGTGAGGAGATGCATTGTATTATCACATGAATGATATCATCAGTGATGTGATCATTGATGTCAAGTGTGATGTCATCAGTGATGTCATTTAAGATGTCATCAGTGATGTCATCAGTGATGTCACTGACCATGTCATGAATGATGTAATATGTGACATCATCAGCAGTGGATTGCGGGTGCGCGATATATAGTTAGTGCAACTAACTATATATGGAATTTCAATGGTTTTGTGTGAGTAAAATAAGGTTTTTTAAATGCTAATTCCTAACTATATATGGTCTATAACCTATGGTTTTTTCAGTGAATTTCAATGGTTTTTTAATAGCAAATATCATAAGCTGTCGAATGTCAAGTACGTGGTAAGTAAAAACATTTTCGTGTTTATGCACACTGATCTGCTTTGAATGCTGCCCCCCACCCCTCATTTCTATTAGGAGTACTCTCTCTTTGCAGATAGTGAAGGGTAGTTAACGCAGCCCTTTGCCCCCTTTGTAATCCGTCGTGCCTGCTTCTCTCTCCATTTGATTGATTGTTCTCTTTGGTTCATTCTCTATTTACAAACAAGCACAGAGTCAAAATACTCTGTTTAGTCTTTGCAGATAGCGAAAAACCGTGTAAAAAAACAAAAGGAATCGAGCAAAATCAGTAGGCCACTAATGGGATCTCTTTTTGACCTCGCTAAAATAGAAACATTAGGAACAACCTGTTGAAAATAGCAATGCGTATGTACATAAGCGGCGTTCATTTGTGTTCACAGTACCCCTTGTTGATTGTTTGAATCGAGCATTGAATTGTTCGAAGTTGGTTCTCTTAAGGATCTTCTCTGCCTGCAAACGAGGAAGAATAGGAATATTCTCTTTCCCTTTGCAGATAGTGAAGGGTAGGTAACGCAAGCCTTTAACACGTCGTACCTATTTCATTCCTCATTGATTGATTGATTGTCCGAACATTGACTGTTTGGGAATTAGTTCTTTTTGGAGGTATTCCCTGTTTGCAAATAAACGTAGGAAAATCTTTGCAAGTAGTGAAAGGGTACGTAATGCGGACCTTTCTCCCCCGTTGTAATCTGTCATGCCTATCTACTCCCCACTGATTGATGCACCTGTTTCACCCGGACCATTTACTAGACATACGTCATCTGGCCCGACCAGAGAGCACCCCTAGTGAAAAGGACATATGCAATAATAACGAAGTGATCACTGTATCCTGTTAACAGAAACTTTAGCATGAAACAACCTGGAAAGAAAAGAATAGGAAATCGAAAATCAGTAGGCCACTGATGAACATGAACTTTTATTAAACAACGAACAAAGAAACGATAACATAACGTAATGATAAAACCTATTAATGTCCTAGAAACAAGAAAACGTTCGAAATATGCCAGTGGTGAGAGACCAGAAAAACAGTAAGAGAAACCAAATCACCCCTCGCTGTCCCACCGCCTGCCACGCCAAAAAAATCGATAGACTAGGGAAAATGCAAGTCAGTAGAACATCCGCCCCCACTCTGGAAACTTCCAAGGTGGGGCAGGGTTCCGGCTACGCCCAGCCGGGAGCAGCCCATATAAGGCAGGTCCTGCTGCCACGCCTCGGCCAGGAGATCCTAACGTAGGGTGTAGCCGGAGGAGAGGCCGAGACCAGCGGGACCCGGCCAGGGGATTGCCTTTACAACGCTGAACAGTTGCAGGGGGGGGGGGGGAATGTCTCCTCGACCCTCCCCTCTCTCTCCCAGTCCGGCCGCGGTGGCCCTTGAGAGTTGCAGGTAGTCCCGCCACATGCTCTTCCGGTCCGGCCACCAACGGTCGGGGGGCCGAGGCCGACGGGATCCGGCTGCAGCCAATAAACCAAGAAACCCGTTCATGGGGCCAGAGCCAGGGGCGTCCGGCCGACATCTACCGGAAGCCCGGCCCGAAGACGGACGGGACACTTCTTCTTTCTTGTATAATTGCTGCAACAACCCTGGGGGGGGATGTCTTGCACATGCCTCCGACCCCCCCCCCTCGTCCTCATCGCCTGGTCCGGCCATAACAAATCTCAAGCGAGACGCCGTGGGGTGCACTGGGAGGGAGAGACGGTGCGAACAGGCCTCTCCCGCCTCCCCAGGTGGAGGCTTCCCAGCTGCACCCTCAGCGCTCCAGGCGCCCGGAAAAGGGTTCTTCCACTGTGGCCATGCTGCAACGTCTCGCCCGGCAGGGTGGAGCCCGTCCGCTCATTTGACCCCGCGATCGCCAGTAGCTACCGAACTCTCAAAATGGCGGTCGACCTGGCAAGAGCGGGCCCAGCATAAAGAAATGGCCCGGTCACTGGTTGACTCCACCACCGTAGTCCTCCACGACCTTGAAGATTCTAGAGGAGCCGCGGGAGTCTCCGACCCCCGATGGGGAATGACTGCCATGATCACCCGTGGAGTGACGAAACTGTATCCGCGGGACGTCGGCGCCAGCCTCACTTTGAATTACTAGAATCCTGCAGACCTCACTTCCGGTGAAAGCACAGTGTGACCCGGTAGGAAAAATTGTTGCACCCCCTCCCCTTTTTGACTGATAGTTCAAACCACCGATCCTTTCCTTTGCCCTTTTAACGGAACTTTGGACTGCCTCCCCCTCTTTTACATTTTCTAGAGAAAACAAAACATTAACCACTACAATAACATAGCAGTTGACACCAGAACTGTTTTCAAATTGAAAACCAACAACATCTTCAACAGAATCCTTTTTGTTTCTGCTGTGACCCTGCTACAGCACAGGCATTGTCCCCAGCAGTAATTCTGCAATGCCGGTAAGAATAGCTGTGGTGCCTACTGGACTCACTCACCCCCGCGGCGCCCCACGCCGTTATTTGCTGGGCGGCAACTTGCTAGACATCACTTTCGTGCCATCTAGATTTCAGCGCGTTCTGCTGCCTTGGAACTATTCGCACAACAGACCGCTACTGACAAGAATATTTCATTATTGGTGCTGTCAATTTCAATAAATCTATTGGATAATTCAAAAGAAATTGCCACGGTCTCTTCGTTGTTTAAATGTTTTTACTGTTTTTGTTTTGTTGTATATATTTATATGTTATTAAAGTTTTATATTCCTACTACTTTGTTGGAGTGCTATATATTTTTAATGTGACACATAATTGTAAAAACTTTGATGTACAAAGAGTGATTCCTGGAATCTTCCGCTTCAGGCTCGGTCCCCTCCCCAATCACAATACAGGATGGTTTTCAGATAGTAGGAACACGTGTGGTGTGACGGATCTCATCGGGTGTGGGCCTTCATCTACTATAACTCCCTTGAAGAGGGGTGATTCTTTACAGCTGGGGCCATAAACTACATCTGCAGGGCTAGCTGATAGCCTGGACAATCGGACACAGAGGAAGAGGAGTGTCAGAGGGTGCGGTAGTGAATAGGGCGAAAGGGAGGTGTCGGGCGGGCACAGTGTGATTCTCAGGGAAGAGCAGCGCAGATGGGGGGAGGTTTATTGCCCATGCATAAGACAGAGAGCGGGGGTGACCAGTGCCTGGGGAAGATGCTTGCGAGGGTGAGGAGCCATGCTACGAATCGACAGCGTGCAGAGAGTGGGTCTGGTCAAGACATCTAAAATGGCTGCCGTGCACGACAAAAGTGTGGCATTTCAAAAAAGGCAAGATGGCGCAGACAATGTTTTTCAACACTTCCTCATTTCCTTCGAATCGAACGTTAACAGACGTTGGGGCATATTACCAAAGTTAAGCGATATTTATCGCTAACGATGCTTACCAACGAATTTTTTACCGCTAAGCATCATCAGAAATTATCGAAGATAAACCTTGCTATTATCAAGGTTTATCACAAATGCGATAATAAACGGCCGCAATGCATGAATATCGCTAAAAACTCAGCGATATTCATACATTACCGAGCTAATGCTCTTAGCCATGTTATCCACCTCCCATTGGATAACATGGCTAAGAACTGCTCAGGGCAGGTGTTACTTTTTGGAGATATTCGCGCTTAGCGCGAATATCTCCAAAAGTTGGTAATAGGAGATAGATATCTTGCATGTTGTAATGCAAGTTATTGTGGTATATGGAACTCATACCATAATCTCTCAGGAAAGCAGAAACTGATCCTTTTGGGACCGCCTAAAAAGGCCTAGGGGGTGAGGAGTACTCTACTTTGCCCCCTTTTCACGTTCCAAACTATTTTATTTTACTCTCTTCTGTAATTACACAAAATAGCAGCGATAAGATGCATCGGAGACACACAGTGAGAGAAAGGAGGCCGGAGATGAAGAAGAGATGTCAAATACACATTGGAGATAATATAGTGGCAGAAGGGAAGTAAATATGAGTAAACTTACCATGTAACATAAAAATGTTGCACTCTATACTATAAGTCTCATTTTATACTACAATCACTTCGCTACAACCTCATAAATTAAAAATAAAAATGAATAATGTCTCAAACAATTTTTGATTTCTAAATATAAATTTATTCTTCAGAATTTTCTAAATTTGAAAGAACTAGTAACATGTCCTCATCAGCAATGTCCTCATGAAAAGTCTCCAATAATGATTCTTGTAACTCTATGGTCTCCAAACACTCGATAAATTCGCCATCAAGAGATTGATCAAAAAAATCATTCAAGTCATCTCCTCCTTCTGACAATATTTCATTATTGGTGCTGTCAATTTCAATCAATGTAGTGGAATCATTCAAGTCATCTCCTCGTGACAATATTTCATTATTGGTGCTCTCAATTTCAATCAATGTAGTGGAATCATTCAAGTCATCTCCTCCTTGTGACAATATTTCATTATTGGTGCTGTCCATTTCAATCAATCTAATGGAATCATACAAGTCATCTCCTCCTTGTGACAATATTTCATTATTGCTGCTCTCAATTTCAATCAACGTAGTGGAATCATTCAAGTCATCTCCTTGTGACAATATTTCATTCTTGGTGCTGTCCATTTCAATCAATCTAATGGAATCATACAAGTCATGTCCTCCTTGTGACAATGTTTCATTATTGGTGCTCTCAATTTCAATCAATGTAGTGGACGATTCAAAAGAAATTGCCACGGTCTCTTCATTGTGAGCCATTTTATTTTGAAATTGCTTGCTGTAAATTGCAGAAAAAAATAATCACTTTCATTTATCGTTTTTAGTAATACATAATATAAAACTAACTTTATCAAGTATTTAGTATAACAGAAGGACTGCAAATAAATAACAGAAAACATTTTTCAAATTATCTTCAAGTGTACAACATAGTTCCCCTTACAAATTAACAACTCACCTTTTCAAAAGTAGGAAAAGTGTTAGTACTGTGTAAATCAAACACCAGAAATTCACCACCAAAAATTCCTCACAAATGTACCTCAGACAGTAGTATCACAAAATGGCTGTGGTTTCCTCTCATTTGACATATATACATAACCAATTAACTTTCATCACACACAAATACAAAACCAAAGTAACATTTTAATTGGTTCTAAATTTCAACACTTTCAAATGTGTTTTCCCCATGCAATTTTCCATAGGACATTTACATACGTCTACAGCCTGAATGGCTGAACGGAATTACACCAAACTTGGCAAAATGGTACATCAAACCTAAGAGGTCAGGAACGATCTACTATGCCCCCTTATGGTCATTTCCCCCTTCGCTTTGGCCTCCTCTTGTCTCTCAATCCTACCGAGAGACAAGATGGCGGCCGCTACGGACTGTTTGGAATGTTGACAGACGCCGGAGAACCAATCAGCATCGCAAAGCTCCGTAACGCGAAAAGTACGCGAAGCGGAGCGCTGTTACAGATATATATCTTTTTTTGAACGTTAATTTCTCAAAATCCACTGGAGCACATATATTGAGACCTAGCAAAGGCACATCGGGCTACCAGTCCCTAATATTTTACCAAGTTTCGTGCAAATCCATTCAGCCGTTCGATTATTATTATTATTTTTTTTTTTGCCCCGCGGGGCCCTTTTAAAACCTCCACATCAAACCTAGGGGATCAGCGAGGATCTACTATTCCCCCTTATGGTCATTTGCCCCTTCGCTTTCGCCTCCTCTTGTCTCTCGATCCTACCGAGAGACAAGATGGCGGCCGCTACGGACTGTTTGGAATGTTGACAGACGCCGGAGAACCAATCAGCTTCGCTTCACAAAGCTCCGTTGCGCGAAAAGTACGCGTAGCGGAGCGCTGCCCAGTCCGCGGTTACAGATATATATCTTTTTTTGAACCTTAATTTCTCAAAATCCACTGAAGCACATATATTGAGACCTACAAAAGGCACATCGGGCTACCAGTCCCTACAATTTTGCCAAGTTTCGTGCAAATCCATTCAGCCGTTCGGGCTAAAAGTGAGGCCAACCGCCCTATGGAAAACTCAATGTTAAAAACACGTTTTGGGACCCCCCTTTTTTCTCGGCCCCCCCTTGACGAACCCCCCCCAAATTTTCAGGGGCTGCTCAGAAACAAAATGTTCCATTTTCCTGAAAATTTCAGCCAATTCCGTCCACAAACGCCAAAGTTATTAGACATAGAATTTTCAAAAATCCCATAGAGAAAAAATCCTAACTATATATACCTACTGGCGACCGCCAGTAGGTAATATATATATACATATATATATATATATATATTTTTTTTTCCAGAACACCGGTTCCACCAACCGCCGCTCCACTTCGACCATGGGTGCCTCTTGCCGCACAGTGGTATGCGTGATATTTTCTCAACACAATGTCCCTCAATCCTCGGGACTGATTTCAGAAAAGAGCACTCAGAGTCGCTCCAGCGTGGTTTGCCAAATTTTTATTCCAGAGTTTGCAGTTTAGCAAGGTTACAAACGCGCTTCGGCGTTGCCGCCTTCGTCAGTGTAAACCGGCATATTTTTTTGTTGTGATTTAAATAAAATTCATTGTGACTTCCTGTCACGTGCTTTAAAAATAAACATAAAAACGGCACAATTCATGTAATTAAAGCATTGATCATGGCGGCCATCTTATAGTGATAAATAATGTGAGCAATCAATCACAGAATGTAACTTCAAAGCATTTCATTATAATTGTTAAATATTCATATGCTCTATTTTTATAGGTATGTAGATCTATTTATATACAAAAAAAATTCCCGATAAGCATGTGTAATATTTTCAAACATATTGCTGGTCGGCTATCATTATCTACTGGTGCCGTTAGCTCACACAGCTCCCAACGATCCCGTTGGGAACCCTGTCGAGTAATTCTATGTCAGGACAGGAGGCTCCGATGATGCTAGTCTCATTTCTTTATTTAGAAATGCCCAGCAGCCATGTAAAAAACCACATTACCCAGAAACACTTGGGTGATAACCATAGAGTCTGCACTATAAATAGGTATGTAGGCAATCCCACTTCCTCTTTCTTTGCTGCTCCGCAGCCAGTTAAGTGCTCTCTTACCTTACTATTGTTGTTATTGCTCTTGTATCTGTACTTGAATTGCCGCATTATTTGTGCCTGATGTTGCGCTCTGCTTGCGCTTTTCGCCGCGTTCTGCTTTGTTTGCTCCGTTTTCCGTTTTCGGCGTAACGCGGTTGGGTGCGAGGCCTCTCCACCCAGGGGCCGGGCCCTTTGTGCCTGTACTCCTTAGACTTTGTGGAGCGGAGTTTTGGGGTCCGGACAGCCTCGCGCTGCTCGCGCGAGCTGTCCTGCTTCCTGGTAGGCGGCCGGTAGACGCGCATGCGCGTTCTGGTATTTCCGGCGCTCCGTGTCTCTCCCTTCACCGGAGCTTCCCAGAAGGACGTCCTTCGCGACGTTAACGCCCACGGCCTCCAGACTTGACCCCTTTGACGCCGGAGTCTAGCAAAAGGCTCTGGCTGTAATAATTTGCATAGGCTTTGCCTAGAGTGACGTTTTTTGTGTGGCAGTGAGCCCTCCCTCCACTCTTTATTGTTATTCACCAGTGGGTTTTTTTCTACTGTTTGGCTTGCTGTGAGGGTTTTTTCACTCCCCTGTGAATTTTTGCCTTTGGCATTACTTATTGTTTCCCTTCCTCCATTTGTGGGCATAATACTCGTGCATTATGAGTGAATATTATTATGAGGAAGATGGGGAGTTTGATGAGGAGGCACCAGAATCCCTAGAGCAGGACCTTGTGGAGGCATTAGACAGGGGTGTCCAACACTCCATGAACAAAGCCCTTGTACGTGCTATTACGCCTCTGAAGCGGCACTTGACCAAGTATGCCCAACAGCAGGGTTGGGTCCCTGTGGCCAAAAAGTCCTCTTCATCTTTTCCTAGTAATCCGCATGCTTCGGACTTCAGAAAGTTGGAGCAGTCTTTGTCTTCTGCCAAGCCTCCTACTATTGTGGAGGATGACGAGAGTGATGAACAGCAATCCTCTTCGTCTTCTGATCCCGCTCCTCCCCCTCCAAAGAAGAAGAAATGTAAGGAGCATTTCGTTGACGCACCATCTCATCCTCCGGTTCTCACTTTTGAGCCTGCGGACCTTGTCCATCCCCAATCCACTGCATGGCTACCATCCCCAGCGGTGACGGAATACGTTCAGCAACACATCCGTCAGGCATTCGAGAAGGAGGTACGTGCCCGCCTCCGTTCTGAATGTCCCCGGCCCGACCTGGCAGATCACCTGGCTGAGACTCCTGAGGTGGACCCCACCATGATCACTTATTTACGCAAATTTGCGAAGTATCCAAAGAAGGGTCTCGACAGGTCGTGGCGTGCCTGCCAAGACAAGGTGTTAGATCTCTTGGGACCACTCACCAAAATGTTAGATCTTGGCTTTCTGGCAAAGAGTACCTCCAGGATGGTTGACCCTGATGAACTCATCGAATGGGCTCAGCGCGCCATTTGCCAGTTGGGCAATGCCAACTGTGCGCTCTCTAGCGAGCGGCGCCGTTCCATCCTGCTCAAGCTAGACCCTAAGCTGGCAGAACTGGCGACATCGGAGTCGGGCCCTGCTGCCCAGGGTCTGCTTTTCGGGCAACCTTTCTTAAAAGAATTGACCAATTTCGTCAATACTTTCAGTGGCCTGGATAAAGCCCAAGCATCTCTTCGCCGGACCTTTCATCCGGTTTTCAACAGGGCCGGAAGAAGTAGGGGACGTTCCTCCGGCCGTGGTCATCAGCAACCCTCCCAAAGGGGGTATCAGTCCCAGCGAGGTGGCCAACAAGATTCGGGCTACACCCAACGTTCCAATTTCTATCCATCAAGGAAAGGCCGTGGCCAATATAAAAAAGGACGTTCCGGTGGCTCCTCCGGCGGATATCACGATTCCGCCACTTCAGGTGAGAATTCTTCCTGCATGCAGTGTTGTTCTGGGGGGCAGGATTCGCCTTTTTCTAGACAATTGGCGATCAATCTCCAGCGATGCATGGGTGCTGGAGACGGTTCAGGGCTTCAAACTAGAGTTCTATCAGCCAGTCCGTCAGTCCCATCCTCCTTTTCCCCTCTATTTCTCAAGACTAAGTCAAGAGTTCATCACAGAGGAACTCAGGTCTCTGGAATTGAAGGGGGCAATTGTGCCGACAACGCGTCACCCTCAGGGCTTTGCCAGCTCAGTCTTCCTGGTGGAAAAGAAGGGAGGGGGATCGAGGTTAGTTTTCAATCTGAAGGAGTTCAATGCAGGAGTGGTTTACCGTCACTTCAAGATGGAGGGCATCCATCTGTTGAGGGATCTCCTGCGGGAACGGGATTGGATGGTCCGACTGGACCTCAAAGATGCTTACCTCTCTGTTCCAATTTTCCCGCCCCATTGCCGCTTTCTGCAATTTCAGTGGCTGGGGACTTGGTATCAGTATCAGGTTCTTCCCTTCGGCCTTTCGTCAGCACCATGGTGCTTCACAAAACTGTTACGTCCGGTTGTGGAATCCCTCCGCAGTCGCGGGGTCCGTTTGATCATCTATTTGGACGACATCCTCCTTCTGGCGGATTGCCCTGACAAACTGATGATGCATCTGGAGTGGACTGTCGACCTTCTTCAGTCCCTCGGGTTTTTAGTGAATGTTCCCAAATCTGTACTACTTCCTACTCAAGTGATAGATTTCTTGGGGTTCCAGATCAATTCCCTCACTTGTCAGCTTCTGTTGCCTCGTCAGAAGATTCGGTACATCAAACGGGAATTGAGTTCCGTTATCTCGAGTCCGACAGTGTCATTGAGATCGTTAGCTCGAGTTGTCGGTCTTTTGGCGTCTTCACTGCAGGCGATATTTCCTGCTCCACTGCACTACCGTGCTTTGCAGCGTCTGAAGATTCAGCATCTTCAGCGGGGTCTTCGTTATTCAGACCACATTCCTCTTTCGGAGGAGGCGAAGTCGGAAATGAAGTGGTGGCTGGATCACATGGAGGCCTGGAACGGCAGGGCTCTTTTCGGATCCACTCCGGAGATTGTGATCGAGTCGGATGCCAGCCGTTGGGGCTGGGGGGCCCGCTGCGGCCCAATATCGACAGGGGGACGGTGGTCCCCGCAGGAACTCTCACTCCACATAAATTGTTTGGAGTTACTGGCGGGATCGTTCGTGATCAAGTGTCTGTCTCCTCTTCAGTCCCGCTGCTGCATACTTCTCCGGATGGACAATTTATCAGCAGTCCGATACATCAACAAGCTGGGAGGGACTCGGTCGAGGTTGTTGGCGGAGATTGCCAAATAATTTTGGCACTATTGTCTCCACAACAAGATCACAGTTATTGCGGAATACCTTCCGGGTTGTCGCAATCTTGTGGCGGATTGGAACTCCAGGTATCTGAAAGACTTCAGCGACTGGAGACTCCATCCACGTGTATTCCGCCAGCTCCTCCGGGCTTGGGGCCCCTGTCAGATCGACCTCTTTGCGTCCCGTCTCAACACCCACCTTCCCCGGTTCTTCAGTTGGAGACCGGATCCAGAGGCTCTGGCGACGGATGCTTTCCTTCAACCGTGGCCGTCCTCCCTCTGTTATGCGTTTCCCCCGTTCATGATGATCCCCAGGGTTCTGGCCTATGCGACACGCTTTCAGGCGGAGTTAATTCTGATTGCTCCTCTGTGGCGGGCTCAACCGTGGTTCCCGGTTCTCCTGGAAATGGCATGCGCATTGCCATTTCTTCTTCCTCGGAAGCGGAATCTCGTGTTAGATCCGCTTCAGAATCCGCATCCCCTGGTTCAGTCAGGCTCTCTCCTTCTCCTGGCGTGGCGGATTTCGGGGAACGTTGGGCGGTGTCAGGCCTTTCTGCGGACGCTACCAGATTCCTCAGCAACGCCTGGGCCCCAGGTACTCATACACGTTACAGAGGTTCATGGAAACGTTGGAGTGATTGGTGTGCTCAACGGCAAGTTGATCCGACATCAGCTGATGTCTTTTTGATTGTCAATTTTTTGGCTTCTCTGTCTTCTGCTTCTGGTTTGGCGTACCGTACAGTCAACAACTTCCGTTCCGCAATTTCGGCGGGCCATCTTCCTGTAGATGGGAAACCTGTGGGGGAACATCCTCTTGTGACTAAAGTCCTTAAAGGTATTCGAATGGCTACTCCTCCACGTCCCAAATATGTTTCTTTATGGGACGTCTCGGTTGTCTTGCGTTTTTTGGAAGCTTGGCCGATCAATTCTTTGTTATCTCGTAAGCAACTCTCGGCCAAGCTTACTATGTTGCTGTGTTTGCTTTCCTGCAAACGGATTTCAGACGTTCGCGCGTTAGATCTTGCTGGACGCAGTTTTCACCTGAAGGGGTTACATTTCGCCTTTCCAGGCGCACTAAAACTAATACTGAGGTTATTTCTTACCCTTCTTTTCCTGCTCGTCCCAACCTTTGTGTTGTCCAATGCCTTAAGGATTATGAGGTGAGTACTTCGCTTCTTCGCTCTGATATGCAAGGTCAATTGTTGATTGCATTGCAAAAGCCCTTTCGCCCCGTTACTCCTGCTACATTGGCTCGCTGGGTACGGTGGCTTATGGGGGAAGCGGGCATTGATGTTTCTGTATTTGGTGCTCATTCTGCTCGTGGGGCCATGACCTCTAAAGCTTTTTCATTGGGAGTCACTTTGTGGGACATCATGAAAGCTGCTGATTGGTCAACAGATTCTGTGTTTAAGACTTTTTACTTTAAGCCTATTGTTACTGTTGCTTCTGTGGTGTTGGATGAGCTTTAAACAAGCATAATCAGAGCCTCCTGTCCTGACATAAAATTAAAAATTTGCAAACATTCGTGACAAGAATTTTCAATTCTATTAAGGACTAGGAGGCGAGGATTATCCCACCCGTTGTTTATACATTGTATTTACTAACGAATGTTGATGCATTATTCTGTTGCAACAGTTTCTATTGCCTTATCTTTTTTCCCACCCTTTTTCAACATGTTCCTGTATATGCTGGACGTGTATTACGGCTTTGTGTCTCTTTTCAGGATCTGATCCCAAGTGACGTGCCTACAGTGCGGCGTGGAGGCTCCTGTTTTCTTCTTTGAAGATTCTTCCTGGTTTCTGCCTTCGGCTGTTGCTGTTTAGGAAATTTCCGTCATTTTCCCTGGACTGGGGTTTGCTTTTGCATTGACTTTATTGAACTGTTTGCTGTTTCCTGGATTACTCCTCACCAAAGAAAGAGGAAGTGGGATTGCCTACATACCTATTTATAGTGCAGACTCTATGGTTATCACCCAAGTGTTTCTGGGTAATGTGGTTTTTTACATGGCTGCTGGGCATTTCTAAATAAAGAAATGAGACTAGCATAATCCTCGCCTCCTAGTCCTTAATAGAATTGAAAATTCTTGTCACGAATGTTTGCAAATTTTTAATTCACGGATTTGTGACACAGGAATCAAAAGAAGCAAACAACATGCGACTGTCAACTACGTGTAAATTTGTAAATATATGAATTAATTTTCCGCTGGTGTTATGGATAATGCAAAATAATCAACTGTATTATAATTTAAGCGTGCAAAATAATATATTATTTCATAATTAACTTGTGAACTACTAAGATGGTGCACAGTCTAAAGACATGAATGACTGTTGTCCCTCTTTTGTTTTGAAAGCACTGCCAATGAAGCCTCTTTAAAAATTGCCTCTTCCGATGTGTTCACTAACACGGAAGAAGGCATATCGCCGAAACGCATTTGTTGCTATTGCTGGTTGATTGAAATAGAACTTTATTCAAACGACCCCGTGAGTGCGGAGTTTCTTTTCAAATTTGGAGGAACTGGAGCGATAAAATTTGCGGCGTCCACAACCGCACACCGCACCCGCCCGTGAGTGCTTCACTGGAGGTGGAGTTCGAGCAGATATATATATATATATATATGTATATATATATATATCCACTCCAATACTCACTCCCATAAAAAATGAGCCAGACACTGCAAAGGTACGTAGCATAGTTGGTTTATTTGCATGGCAGAAGCAAGTAGCAGTGAAAGCTGAAACACTTAGGCAGACGCGTTTCAGCAAAATAGCTTTCCCCAGGGCCGGTTTCAGCGTTGGAGGGTCTTCACACCTGAGGGGTTTTTGAATACACTGTTCTTCCCATCTATTGGCGCTTAGTTGTAACTTGCCCTCGAAATTAAAGGTACAATGTCCCAACCTCCGGTTCTACAGCTTGCTTCTTGCTCCACCTGGATGCATGAGGTCGCCTCGGGCCGCTGCGAAAACCTATGCAGTGATAAGGCTTCAGTTTACTAAGTAGTGCCCCAACTGTTGTTGGCCCGCTGACTTCACGATCTCATATGCAGCTGGCTCACGAGTGCTGTAAAACATCATGCCAATGCAATGTCCCTTTTAGCATTGAAATAATGCTCCTCTTCCCCTTTGTTTCTGCCGGGGGGTGAGGGGCAACGGGCATCTATTTCACAGAAAATGTCCCAAGTACTGCCGGCTGGCGCGTCAATCCAGATCAACAGGGTGTGTTGGTAACCCAGTGTCTGCAGAGATTGGCTCAAACATCCACTCCAACACTCACTCCCATCAAGAATGAGCCCGACACTGCAAAGGTACGTAGCATAGTTGGTTTATTTGCATGGCAGAAGCAAATGGCAGTGAAAGCTGAGACACTTAGGCAGACGTGTTTCAGCAAAATATATATAAATATATATATGTTTTTAGGTCTCACTGAAGCAATGCGTAAGCATTGTTTTCTTTTTTTTGTTTAAAAGTTTTTATTCACATTTTTGACATTTAATACAATCACCCCCCAAAAACCAAGTTCATGATACAAATTCAAGCATCCAAGAGAATTAATACATGCACATTTTGCGAAGTGTTAGGCCAGAATAACATATACATAAAAAAAAGGAAAACAAAAATAATAACCCAGGCAGTGTCATAACCATATTTAAATATATTAATGGTTAGACACGAATTTAAAGTCCCTCTAATTCTTTCGCTATACCCCGTACAGCATATATTCAGCCCCTAGGCGTGATCTTGTGTCCACTGTAGCAGTGGTCCCCATATCTGCATGCCTCGTTTTCTTTTTTTTAGCCCTTTATTTCTATATATAGCCACCTCCACACTACATATTGCGAGTAATCTAGCCCTCCATTGCGAGAAGGTCGGTGGTTGTGGGTCCAGCCATGAAGAGGCTATGCACAGTCTAAGAGCCGCCATAGCTACAAACATCAACCCCTGCTGGTGTATTGGCCGATCAATCCCCGTCACTCCTAGTAAGATTTCTTCAGAAGAGATAGTCATTCTTGAATGGAATATCTCAGATAGAAAGTTGGATATATCTATCCTCAGATTAGAAAAGTGGCAAACATATGATTGATATCGGCTTCAGCCAGTGAGCAGCGTGGGCAAGTAGTTCCCTGTCCAGTGGTCCATTTGGCAATTTTATAGAGGGAGTAATAGAGGTCGAAAAATGTTTTATAAATTGCGCCTGCAGTTTAATTGACATAAGGCATGTTTGTGAGAGCTCCAGCGCACGTGCGGGGGTTGCTTGCTGCACCGATAGATTGGTCTGCCACCTAACATAATGCTTATCTAAGTCGTCTGGTAAAGCACTATTAAAATTCTTGTAGATTTCCCCAATTCTAGGAGTTGCTTCCATACACAAATTATCTATTGCTGCATTAGTTTGAAATGTTACCGCCCCCCCATTTTCCTTGATAAAAAATCCCTAACCTGTAAATATTTAAAGAAATCCCTATTACTGATGATATAGTCGGTACGAAGCTCTGAGAAGCTTTTCAACCGATATGCTGTAAAGAAACAACCCAGCTGGCAAATCCCTTTCGCGATCCACCTAGACATGCATGTATCCTGGAAGATCTCTGGGAGATCGGTGTTACCACTGACGGGGGTATAGCAAGAATAACGCCCCAGCCCTAACAGTTTGCGGATATTGATCCATACCTTATATATGCTGGAGATAGTCTTAAGTTTTGTTTTCTTAAAATAATTGTCATTAACATGGCGCATAAGCACCCATTACTTCTACCCCCCAGTATCATTTCCTGTGGAGATGGGATTGAGCGATTACTTGGTTCATTAGCTATTAGATTCACACAGTATTTGGTCACCGTTGCCCAGTAGTAAATCCTAAAATTTGGCATAGCTAGCCCCCCTCTATCCATTGGTAGCATAATCCATTTCAGAGCCCTTCGAGGTCTCTGAAACCCCCAGATGAATCTAGAAAACAGAGTTCAATATTTTTAAAATATTGCGGAGGGAACTCAAGACAAATTGTTCTGAAAAAGTATAAAAATCTAGGTAAGAACAACATTTTAATCATATTGCACCTGCCACCGATGGTCAAAAGTAAATTATCCAGTCTATTTAGATCTTTCCTGGTGTGGCCAATTAATGGCTCAAGATTTATCTGCACAATATTATCTACCTTGGAGCTTATACTGACACCAAGATAAACAGCATGCTCTACTACCCTATTGTCCCTCATCTGTATTTAATCATTAATAACAATCTGAGTGTTCCCTGTATTTAATTTATATCCGGAGGTGTTACCGAATCGCAGTGCCCCCTCTTCCACAATCTTAATAGCCTCGTTCGGATCGGTGGTAACTAAAGCTATATCGTCCGCGTAAGCTAGTATTTTAGTTTCATAATTATTGATCAGAATGGGTGGCACAAGAGGATGGCTATCAAGTTTGCGGATGAAATGATCGATATGCACCGCAAGTAAGAGAGGCGAACAGGTAGCAGTGAAAGCTGAAACACTTAGGCAGAGGCGTTTCAGAAAAATAGCTTTCCCCAGGGCCGGTTTCAGCGTTGGAGGGTCTTCACACCTGAGGGGTTTTTGAATACACAGTTCTTCCCATCTATTGGCGCTTAGTTGTAACTTGCCCTCGAAATTAAAGGTACAATGTCCCAACCTCAGGTTCTACAGCTTGCTTCTTGCTCCACCTGGATGCATGAGGTCGCCTCGGGCCGCTGCGAAAACCTATGCAGTGATAAGGCTTCCATGCACTAAGTAGTGCCCCAACTGTTGTTGGTCCACTGACTTCATGATCTCATATGCAGCTGGCTCACGAGTGCTGTAAAACATCATGCCAATGCAATGTCCCTTTTAGCATTGAAATAATGCTCCTCTTCCCCTTTGTTTCTGCCGGGGGGTGAGGGGCAACGGGCATCTATTTCACAGAAAATGTCCCAAGTACTGCCGGCTGGCGCGTCAATCCAGATCAACAGGGTGTGTTGGTAACCCAGTGTCTGCAGAGATTGGCTCAAACATCCACTCCAACACTCACTCCCATCAAGAATGAGCCCGACACTGCAAAGGTACGTAGCATAGTTGGTTTATTTGCATGGCAGAAGCAAATGGCAGTGAAAGCTGAGACACTTAGGCAGACGTGTTTCAGCAAAATATATATAAATATATATATGTTTTTAGGTCTCACTGAAGCAATGCGTAAGCATTGTTTTCTTTTTTTTGTTTAAAAGTTTGTATTCACATTTTTGACATTTAATACAATTTCCCCCCCCAAAACCAAGTTCATGATACAAATTCAAGCATCCAAGAGAATTAATACATGCACATTTTAGGAAGTGTTAGGCCAGAATAACATATACATAAAAAAAAAGGAAAACAAAAATAATAATCCAGGCAGTGTCATAACCATATTTGAATATATTAATGGTTAGACACGAATTTAAAGTCCCTCTAATTCTTTCGCTATACCCCGTACAGCATATATTCAGCCCCTAGGCGTGATCTTGTGTCCACTGTAGCAGTGGTCCCCATATCTGCATGCCTCGTTTTCTTTTTTAGCCCTTTATTTCTATATATAGCCACCTCCACACTACATATTGCGAGTAATCTAGCCCTCCATTGCGAGAAGGTCGGTGGTTGTGGGTCCAGCCATGAAGAGGCTATGCACAGTCTAAGAGCCGCCATAGCTACAAACATCAACCCCTGCTGGTGTATTGGCCGATCAATCCCGTCACTTCTAGTAAGATTTCTTCAGAAGAGATAGTCATTCTTGAATGGAATATCTCAGATAGAAAGTTGGATATATCTATCCTCAGATTAGAAAAGGCCGAGCAAGTGGCAAACATATGATTGATATCGGCTTCAGCCAGTGAGCAGCGTGGGCAAGTAGTTCCCTGTCCAGTGGTCCATTTGGCAATTTTATAGGGGGAGTAATATAGGTCGAAAAATGTTTTGTAAAATTGCGCCTGCAGTTTAATTGACATAAGGCATGTTTGTGAGAGCTCCAGCGCACGTGCGGGGGTTGCTTGCTGCACCGATAGATTGGTCTGCCACCTAACATAATGCTTATCTAAGTCGTCTGGAAAAGCACTATTAAAATTCTTGTAGATTTCCCCAATTCTAGGAGTTGCTTCCATACACAAATTATCTATTGCTGCATTAGTTTGAAATTTTACCCGCCCCCCATTTTCCTTGATAAAAAATCCCTAATCTGTAAATATTTAAAGAAATCCCTATTACTGATGATATAGTCGGTACGAAGCTCTAAAAAGCTTTTCAACCGATATGCTGTAAAGAAACAACCCAGCTGGCAAATCCCTTTCGCGATCCACCTAGACATGCATGCATCCTGGAAGATCTCTGGGAGATCGGTGTTACCACTGACGGGGGTATAGCAAGAATAACGCCCCAGCCCTAACAGTTTGCGGATATTGATCCATACCTTATATATGCTGGAGATAGTCTTAAGTTTTGTTTTCTTAAAATAATTGTCATTAACATGGCGCCATAAGCACCCATTACTTCTATCCCCCAGTATCATTTCCTGTGGAGTTGGGATTGAGCGACTACTTGGTTCATTAGCTATCAGATTCACACAGTATTTGGTCACCGTTGCCCAGTAGTAAATCCTAAAATTTGGCATAGCTAGCCCCCCTCTATCCATTGGTAGCATAATCCATTTTAGAGCCCTTCGAGGTCTCTGAAACCCCCAGATGAATCTAGAAAACAGAGTTCAATATTTTTCAAATATTGCGGAGGGAACTCAAGACAAATTGTTCTGAAAAAGTATAAAAATCTAGGTAAGAACAACATTTTAATCATATTGCACTTGCCACCGATGGTCAAATGTAAATTATCCAGCCTATTTAGATCTTTCCTGGTGTGGCCAATTAATGGCTCAAGATTTATCTGCACAATATTATCTACCTTGGAGCTTATACTGACACCAAGATAAACAGCATGCTCTACTACCCTATTGTCCCTCATCTGTATTTTATCATTAATAACAATCTGAGTGTTCCCTGTATTTAATTTATATCCGGAGGTGTTACCGAATCGCAGTGCCTCCTCTTCCACAATCTTAATAGCCTCGTTCGGATCGGTGGTAACTAAAGCTATATCGTCCGCATAAGCTAGTATTTTAGTTTCATAATTATTGATCAGAATGGGTGGCACAAGAGGATGGCTATCAAGTTTGCGGATGAAATGATCGATATGCACCGTAAGTAAGAGAGGCGAACAGGGGCACCCTTGTCTGGTTCCCCTCATAATCATAAAGCTCTCAGACATGGTCCCATTTATCGCAACTCGGGCACTCGAGTTGACATAGAGTCCTTGAATGGCCTTAATAAATCCACTAGTTACTCCATGGTTTGACAAGGCTGCCCATAGAAACTTCAAGGAGACCCTATCAAACGCTTTTTCCCGTCCAGTAAGATAAGGGCCATAGGGTCTCCTGTAGTCTCTGCATGGTCAAATAGAGAAATCACTCTCTGTACATGATCAATTGTTGATCTGTCGGGGATAAACCTGTGTTGGCGGGTTGATACATTCTTATGGATTATCGGTGCTAATCGCCCAGCAAGGAGTTTGGAGTAAATCTTAGAGTCGCCGTTAATCAAAGTTATGGGCCAATAAGAGCCCATTTCCAATGGGTTTTTCTTTTTCTTCAAGAAGATCATAATCTTTGCGGTGGACCAAGATGGAGGTGGATTTCCACCCTGGAGCAAGGATTTGAAGAGCTCCATCAAAATTGTTTTAAGTTGATCTGCAAATTCCACATAGAACTCTGTAGGGATCCCATCCACCCCTGCTGCTTTGCCAGCTGCCAATGATTTCAAGGATAGTATTATTTTATCCCATCTGAGGGGGAAATCCAATCCATCTTGGTCCTCTTGCTCCAAGCACACGCTCAAGTCTTGAGTTAGATATTCCCCCGGGTCCTCTTGGTCCCTTACCGGTTCCTTATACAGTTCTAGATAATACCTTTGAAAAGCCGCTCTAATTTCAGACGCCTCTGATCTCAGCACGCCATCAATATCTTTAATGGACTTAATCATATTACCAGTCATCTCCTCCCTTGTACATACTGCTAGCTGGTGTCCCACTTGTTCGCTGAGCTCATACGATTTTTCTTTGTAGATCATAGCTTTGGTAATGGCTTTCTCCGTAAAGATCTCTGATATTCTGTTTCTGGCGATGGCTACTTGAGCTAATCCACCCGTAGCCTGACCTGTTTGTACAGCTGTGATCAGGTCTGCCTCCGCTCTATTCAAGTTCTGTTGTAGCGTGGTTAACTGCTCTTTGCCTTTTCTATTTGTCCTGACTGAGGATTGAAGTGTCTCCCCTCTAATGCCGGCCTTCATCGTATCCCATACTATCTCAATAGGTGCGCTACCCAGATTAATTTTTAAAAAAGATGGTAACCACTCTCTCATAAGTCTACAATATTCCTCATTTCTAAAAAAAGCTCTTTCAAAAGTCCAAGATCTTATAGTTGGAGTTCCTTTGCTGCATGTTATATTTAGTTCTAACGGGTTATGGTCTGATAGTACCCTCGGGAGCTTCCTTATGGTGCAGCTGTCCCTAATTGAATTTGAGATGAGTATGTAGTCCAGCCGGGCATGGCGGAAGTGTGGGTGAGAGAAGTATGTGTATCCATGATCCCCAGGGTGACCCTTTTGCCATCCATCCGACAGCGTAGACATTTTTTTCGGTGAGATTATAGTAAGCTGATTTCAAAACTCTACCCACTGCGGATCACATACAGTTCATGTGAGAGCCAGGCCCGTGCACAGCAATTCGCTCCCCCGACCCCTCCCACAAAGCAAGACAAGAACATCAAAGCCATTTGCCAGCAGCCAGTTCATGCGCTCCGCAGGTCATAAACAGGCCGCTCCCCCGCTCTCCCATCATACTTTAAAGCTGCCACTCCCCCGCCCGCCGCATCAGAGTTCAAAGGAATGCCCCTCTCTCCCTATACAGTGTCTTTCCCTGCTCTTGCGTTGGTCTGCCCGTGTCTCGCATCTCCAGCCCCCTCCTCCCACACCGTGTTTAGGCCCTCCGCATCGCTGGTTCACCCTTATCTCCCTCCCCCTGTCTCTTGTTACCATGCAGGCTGAGCTATGCTGCACACATAGGGTCTCTCTACGCTCGAGACTACTGCCCAACGGATACTGTGATCCCATTTGTGGCATGTGTTGTCGGGCGCAACCTGTCCATTATGCATATTTTGTGCCTTATATCTTCAGGCACAACCCGTATGAATTATATATATATATCCCCCACTCCTCTTGGTTTCAAACTGTCAGTTTATCTACTTTCAAGCCGGCAACCATTACTTCCTCGTCCTCTCACGCTTGACAGATCTGGACCGCGGTTCTCACTCTTCCTTGCCCTGGAATATTGAACCTATATTTTCCGCTTGTGCCTTACCTCGTAGGCACACCCCGCTCCTTATTTTATATACTCCTCCATGCAGCCTGGGCTGGACAAGCATGTGAAACAGCGATTCCTCCTGTTCTGTTAAGCACCGTTGCTTCTCACACGCCCAGTCCTTTCTCTCCTGCTGTCCAACGAGACCACGAACGGTATGCACAGTTTTCATTCTCTTACACATTGCTTTTAGTCACCATCTCTGTTTTCTCCCCTCTTTTTCTCTCCCTTTACCACCCCATGATCACGCCCTTTTTTGCCCTTAATGCTGCACCCCTAGACTCATGTCGCCAGCACACCAACATAGTATGCCACATGAGACGCTACATTACTACTACAGTTCGACTGTTCAGTCTTCAATACACCTATGCCATCCTTATGTTTATTTACAGGCATGCCTTAGCGATGTTAGCTCTAACTTATATCTTGTCGGCGCGCGCGTGCGCACAACTCGCGTCACCACTCGCGTTTTTTTGTTTTATTATTTAATTTGGCAGACGAGAGTGCCTTTTACCTTGGCCTTTAAAGCCTTTTGAAGCGCCGCGTTCTGTGCTCTCAGCCGCCCACACCCGGTTCTCCCTTGCTTTGCTGACACATTCTTTTCCAACCGTATTTTCTGTTGTACAGTCCCCCCTCCCCTACACCCTCGAGGCCACGAGAACAGGATGGGATAGGATTGAAGCTGGCATGAACAGGAAGTTCACAATAATGTCAGTGAGCCAGTAACAATTTCTCTTCAATTTTTGACAATACAGACGTAAAAAGGGACACCTTAGGACAAACTTTTTAGTTTCTAACTATTGGAAAGGCAGCCAATCTTCCATCTCAACCAGTGCTGGAAGAAACTTCGCTTCGGAAATACATACATTGGGGGTCAAGGTGTAGCAACAAAAGGGGGTGGAGTCATGAAGGGCGGGGTAATAATTGTAACATAACTGGTGGTTACTGCATATACTGGAGAGATCTGTGTTTTGTCTAGTCATAAATTTGACACATGGTGTAACAGGCAGATCTAGATTTTTATTTTATGTGGACAGGTAATTGGGCAACGGCTTTTGCCAGCGAGATCATTTTATCAGTACAGACAAACCCAAACATTACATTACATTGTACATCCTGGGTTTGTGTTTCTCCCAGCCATGGACTATTGACATATAGGGCCTTATTTATGAGGCCTTGTGACACACGTCAATCAAAAAAGGAACACAAAAGCAAAAAAAACAAGACCGCAAGACTAACAAACGTAACTATCGTTAGGGGACATTGGCACATCCGCCATTTTCATTTACATTACAAGGATATACACACACACAACAACACACACTACAAACAGCACACACAATGAGATAAAAACACACACACACACACAAACACTGAACACTACAACTCCACACACACAAACATACACACTCACACCACCACACACACACAAGACCCCCACACACATCTGCAACACACACTAACACACACACACACATACAGACAACACCACACACACACACCCAGCACCAAAAAAACACTACAACGCAAAAACACAAAACACACCGCAAACACACACAAAAACAACACACACATACAACAAACACACACCCACAACAACACACACACACAACACACAAAACACACAAAACAAAACACATACTCACAACCACACACAATGAAATAAAAAAAACACACACACAACCCACACACACAGACACTGAACATTACAACTCCACACACAAACATACACACACACCACCACACACACACAACACCCCACACACACCACCACACACACACAACACCCCCACAAACATCGGCAACACACACTAACACACACAACAAACACACACAGACAACACCACACACACACCGAGCCCCAAAAAAACACTACAACGCAAAAACACACAACACACCGCAAACACACACAAAAACAACACACACATACAACAAACACACACCCACAACAACACACACACAACAAACAAAAAACACAACATCACTCAAAACAAAACACAAACTCACAACCACAACACACAAACACAACACTACACACACAACACCACACTCATACCACACACAAACTCCCACACACACACTATCCCAAACACACAACGATACACACATATAACACACACATACAATCCCACACACATACAACACCACACACACAACCACCCTTAAACACACCCACCCACAAACACAACCCCCACACCCACACAAACTACACACACACACACAAACAACACACACCACACACACACACACCACACACATACCCACCCCCCACACAAATACACGCCCCCAAAAAAAACACACACACACACAAACCCCCACCCACAAAACACGACACACACACAACACCACAACACACACAACAATCTATCTCTCTATCGATCTATCTAAGGCACTCACTCTATCTATCTATCGCCCTCACTCTATCTGTCGAGCAAGCACAATAGCTTCATCTGTCTATTTATCTATCGCACTCACTCTATCTATCGCCATAACTCTATCTATCAACAACACTCTATCTAGCGCACTCACTCTATCGGCCGGACACTAACTATCTATCACACTCGCTCTATCTATCTATCGCACTTACTCTATCTATCTATCACCATCACTCTATCGACCGTTCGCAGTCACTCAATCTATCGCCATCACTCTATCTAACTATCGCCCTCACTCTACCTATCACCATCACTCTACCTATACACAGCGCTCTATCTAACAGCCTCAATATATCTATCGCCCTACCTCTATCTATCGCACTCAATCTATAAATCTATCACACACACTCTATCAATCTAGCAGCATCACTCTATCGATCAAACACCCTCAATCTATCTATCTATCGCACTCTATCTATTTATCGCCCTCACTCTATTGATCTATCGGCCTCACTCGATATATCTATTGCCCTCACTCGATATATCTATCGCCCTCACTCTATCTATCTATCACACTCACTATGTATATATCTATCGCCCTCACTCTATCTATCGATCGCACTCACTCTATCTATCACCCTGACTCTATCTATCTCCCTCACTCTATCTATCTATCGCACTCACTATATCTATCTATCGCCCTCACACTATCTATCCATAGCACACACTCTATCACCGTCAGTCTATCAATCTATCTATCACCCTCACTCTATCTATTTATCGCACTCACTCTATCTATCGCCATCATTCGATCTATCACCATCACTACATCAATCTACACATCTATTGCACTCACTATATCTATCTATCCAACACCCTCACTCTGTCGCACTCACTATATCTATTGCCCCACACTCTATTGCCCTCACTCTATCTCCCTGTTAATTTCTCCTCCAACAATATGCTGTTATCTTACACCGCCACATTCTTTAACTCAATGTTGTCTTATCCTGTGCAGATCTGATGCTATCTTCCACCACACCTCCTTCTTTAACTCCCTCTTCTCTTCTCCTGTGCTGATATGCTACTCTCTTCCACCCCGCCTGCTTCATTAAAAACATGTTCTTTGGTCACAAGATGATCTGCTGTTCTCTTCCACACGCTTCATTCTTTTAATCACTATTCTCTTCTCCTGAGTGGATCAACTGCACTCTTCCACCCCTCCTCCTTCTTTAACTCCCTATTCTCTTCAATAGTGCTAATCTCCTGCTCTCTTCCAAACTACCTCCTTCTTTAACTCTCTCTTCTCTTCGCTTCTCCTGCTCTAATCTACAGCTCTCTCCCAACCACCGCCTCCTTTAACTCCCTGTTCTGTTCTTCCGTGCTGATCTGGTGCTCTTTTCCACCCCATACATTCGCTAACTCCATTTTAAATTCTGCTGATCTGATGCTCTCCTTCACCTCACCTCCTACTCTAACTCCCTGTTCTATTCTCTTCTCCTGAGCTGAACTGATACTCTCTTCCACCCCACATCCTTCTTTAACTCCCTGTTGGCTTCTGCTGTGCAGATCTACTCCTCTCTGCCACCCACCTCCTTCTCTAACTCCCTGTTCTCTTCTCTTCTCCTGTGCTGATCTGATGCTCTCTGCAAACACGCATCCTTCTTTAACTCTGTTTTCTTCTCCAGTGCAAATTGGATGTTCTCTTACACACGCATCTTTCTCTAATTCAATCTTCTTTTCTCCTGTGGCAATCTGCTGTTCTCTTACACCACGCATCCTTTTCAACTCCCTGTTCTCTTCTCATGGTCTGATCTGCTGCTCGCTTCCAACAACACCTCCTTCTTTAACTCCCTGTTCGCTTCTCCTAGGATGATCTGATGCTCTCCTCCATCCGCATCCTTCTTTAACTCCATGATATCTTGTGCTGTGCTGTTATGCTGCTCTCTTACAACAACATCCTTCTCCAAATCCATGTTCTCTTCTCTTCTACAAAGCTGAACTGCTGCTCTCTTCAACCCACCATGTGCAAATCTGCTGCTCTAAACAAAACACCTCCTTATTTAGCTATATGTTCTCTTTTGCAGTGCTATTCTGATGCTCTCTTCAAAGTTGCATCCTTCTTTAAATCCCAGTTCTCATCTCCTGTGCTAATCGGCTGCTCACTTCCACCCACCTCCTTCTTTAATTCCCAGTTCTCTTATCCGGTGCTGATCTGCTGCTCTATTACACCCAACCTCCTTCTTTAACTCCCGGTTCTCTTATTTTATCCTGTGCTGATCTGCTGCTCTCTTACACCCCGCACCATTATAAAAAAAAATATCATCTTCTCCTGTGCTGATGTGCAGCTCTCGTCCAACTCAAATACTTCTCAAACTCCCTGTTCTCTTCACTTCTCCTGTGCTGCTATGCGGCTCTCTTTAAACCACCTCCTTCTCTAAATCAAAGTACTCTTGTCTTCTCCTCTGCTGATCTGTTGCTCTCTTCAACAATGACTCCTTCTTTAAATTACTGTTAACTTCTGCTGATCTGCTGCTCACTTCTATCTTTAACTCCCTGTTATCTTCTCTTATGCGGTGCTGATCTGTTAATCTCTTCCACCCACCTCCTTCTTTAACTCCCTGTTCTGTTCACCCATGAAAATCTGATGCTCTCTTCAACCCACCCCCTGCTCTAACACCCTTTTCTCTTCTCCTGTGCTTATCTGGTCTTCTTTTACACCCGCCTCATTCTCTAACTCATTGTTGACTTATCCCGTGATGATCTTGTTGATCTCTTCCATCTGCCTCCTTCTCTACATCCCTTTTCTCTTCTCAGGTGATGACCTGCTGGACGCTTTCACCCCGCCTCCTTCTATAACTCCCTGTTCTCTCCTCCTTTACTGATCTGCTGTTCTTTTCACACCGCCTCCTTCGGAAACTACCAGTGCTCGTCCCCTGTGCCAAGCTGCTGTTATCTTTAAAACTGCATCCTTTTTTTGTAACATCCCTGTTCTTTTCTCCGGGGCTGATCTGCTGCTCTCATCCACCCACCTCCTTCTTTAACTCCCTGTTCTCTTCTCTCATGCTGATCTGCTGTTCTCTTCCACCCCACGCCTTCTCTACTTCTAGTTCTCTACTCCTATGCTGATCTGCTGCTCTCTTTCACTCCACCTCCTTCTTTAACTCCCTGTTCTCTTCTCCTGTGCTGATCTGCTGCTCTCTTCCCCCCACATGCTTCTTTAACTCCCTGTTATCTTCTCCTGTGCTGATCTGCTGTTCTCTTCCACCCGCATCTTTCTATAACTCCCTGTTCTCTTCTCATGTGCCTATCTGCTGTTCTCTTACACCCACCTCTTTCTCTAACTCCCTCTTCTCTTCTCCTGTGCTGATCTGCTGCTCTCTTCCACCCACCTTCTCCTTTAACTCCCTCTTCTCTTCTCCTGTGCTGATCTGCTGCTCTCTTCCACCCCACCACCTTCTTTAACTCCCTGTTCTCTTCTTTTGTGCTGATCTGATGCTCTCTTCCACCCCACCTCCTTCTTTAACTCGCTCTTATCTTCTCCTGTGCTGATCTGCTGATCTCTTCCACCTGCCATATTCAACTCCATGTTCTCTTCTGCTGTGCTGTTAGGCTGCTCTCTTCCACCCACCTCCTTCTCTAACGCCCTCTTCTATTCGTTTCACCAAGGATGATATGCTGCTCTCTTCCACCCGCCTTCTTCTCTAGCTCCCTGTTCTCTTCTCTTCTCCTGTGCTGATCTGCTGCTCTCTTCCACCACCTCCTTCTTTAACTCCCTGATCTCTTTTGCTGTGCTGATCTGCTGATCTCTTCCAAAACCGCCTCCTTGTTTAACTCCCTGTTCTCTTCTCCTGTGCTAATCTGCTGCTCTCTTCTACCCGCCTCCTTCTTTGACTCCCTGGTTTATTCTCATGTGCTGATCTGCTGCTCTCATCCACACCACCTCCTTCTTAAACTCCCTGGTCTCTTCTCTTCTCTTCTCCTGTGCTGAACTGCTGTTCTCTTCCACCCACCTCCTTCTTTAACTCCATGTTATCTTCTCCTGTGCTGATCGGCTGCTATCGTCCACCCATAATCATTCTTTAAACCCGTTCGCTTCTCTTCTCCTGTGCTGATCTGCTGTTCTCTTTCACCCCGCCTACTTCTATAATTCCCTGTACTCTTCTCCTGTGCTGATCTGCTGCTCTCTTCCACCCCACCTCCTTTTTAAACTCCCTGTTCTCTTCTCCTGGGCTGATCTGCTGCTCTCTTCCAACAGCATCCTTCTTTAACTCCCTGTACTCTTCTCCTGTGATAATAGGCTGTTCTCTTCCACCAGCCTCTTTCTCTAACTCCCTGTTCTCTTCTTTTCCAGTGCCAATCTGCTGTTCTCTTCTACACGCCTCCTTCTTTAACTCCCTGTTATCTTCTCCTGTGCTGATCTGCTGCTCTCTTCTACCCCACCTCCTTCTTTAACTCCCTGTTCTCATATGCTGTGCTAATCTGCTGCTCTCTTCCACCTCACCTCCTTCATTAACTCCCTGTTCTCTTCTCTTCTCTTGTGCTGATCTGCTGCTCTCTTCAAGCAGCATTCTTCTATACCTTCCTGTTCTCTTCTCTTCTCCTGTGAAGATCTGTTGCTCTCTTCATCCACGCCAACTTCTTTAAATTCCTGTTAACTGCTGCTGATCGGCTGCTCTCTTCCACCTAACCTCCTTCTCTAACTCCCTGTTCTATTATCTTCTCCTTTGCTGAGCTGCTGCTCTCTTTCACCCCACCTCCTTCTTTCACTACTTGTTCTCTTCTGCTGTGCCGAGCTGTTCCTCTCTTCCACCCACCTCCTTCTCAAAATCACTGTTCTCTTCTCTTCTCTCGTGCTGATCTGCTACACTCTTCCACCTCCTTCTTTAACTCCCTGTTCTCTTTAGCTGTGCTGGTCTGCTGCTCTCTTCCACCCGCATCCTTCTTCAACTCACTATTATATTCTCCTGTGCTAATCTGCTGTTCTCTTCCACCCGCATCTTTCTATAAATCCCTCTTATCTTCTACTGTGCAGATCTGCTGCTCTCTTCCACCACGCCTCCTTCTTAAACTCCCTGTTCTCTTCTCCTGTGGTGATCTGCTGCTCTCTTCCACCCACCTCCTTCTCTAATTCCCTGTTCTCTTATCTTCTACCGTACTAATCTGCTGCACTCTTCCACCGCCTCCTTCTCTACCTCCCTGTTCTCTTCTCTTCTCCTGTGCCAAACGGCTGTTCTCTTCCACCCGACTCCTACTTTAACTCCTATTTCTCTTCTCATGTGCTAATATGCTGCTCTCTTCCAGCCCACCTCCTTCTTTAACTCCCTGTTCTCTTCTCTTCTCCTGTGCTCTCTTCCACCCGCATCCTTCTTTAACTCACTATTATATTCTCCTGCTGTTCTCTTCCACCCACATCTTTCTATAAATCCCTCTTATCTTCTACTGTGCAGATCTGCTGCTCTCTTCCATGACGCCTCCTTCTTTAACTCCCTGTTCTCTTCTCCTGTGCTGATCTGCCGCTCTCTTCCACCCGCCTCCTTCTTTAACTCCATGTTCTCTTCTCTTCTCTTGTGCTGATCTGCTGCTCTCTTCAAGCAGCATTCTTCTATACCTTCCTGTTCTCTTCTCTTCTCCTGTGATGATCTGTTGCTCTCTTCATCCACGCCAACTTCTTTAAATTCCTGTTAACTGCTGCTGATCGGCTGCTCTCTTCCACCTAACCTCCTTCTCTAACTCCCTGTTCTATTATCTTCTCCTTTGCTGATCTGCTGCTCTCTTTCACCCCACCTCCTTCTTTCACTACTTGTTCTCTTCTGCTGTGCCGAGCTGTTCCTCTCTTCCACCCACCTCCTTCTCGAAATCACTGTTCTCTTCTCTTCTCTCGTGCTGATCTGCTACACTCTTCCACCTCCTTCTTTAACTCCCTGTTCTCTTTAGCTGTGCTTCCACCCGCATCCTTCTTCAACTCACTATTATATTCTCCTGTGCTAATCTGCTGTTCTCGTCCACCCGCATCTTTCTATAAATCCCTCTTATCTTCTACTGTGCACATCTGCTGCTCTCTTCCACGACGCCTCCTTCTTAAACCCCCTGTTCTCTTCTCCTGTGGTGATCTGCTGCTCTCTTCCACCCACCTCCTTCTCTAATTCCCTGTTCTCTTATCTTCTACCGTACTAATCTGCTGCACTCTTCCACCGCCTCCTTCTCTACCTCCCTGTTCTCTTCTCTTCTCCTGTGCCAAACGGCTGTTCTCTTCCACCCGACTCCTACTTTAACTCCTTGTTCTCTTCTCCTGTGCTAATATGCTGCTCTCTTCCAGCCCACCTCCTTCTTTAACTCCCTGTTCTCTTCTCTTCTCCTGTGCTCTCTTCCACCCGCATTCTTCTTTAACTCACTATTATATTCTTCTGCTGTTCTCTTCCACCCACATCTTTCTATATATCCCTCTTATCTTCTACTGTGCAGATCTGCTGCTCTCTTCCATCACGCCTCCTTCTTTAACTCCCTGTTCTCTTCTCCTGTGCTGATCTGCTGCTCTCTTCCACCCGCCTCCTTCTTTAACTCCATGTTCTCTTCTACTGTGGTAATCTGCTGTTCTCTTCCACCCACCTCTTTCTCTAACTCCCTGTTCTCTTCTCCTGTGCCGCTCTGCTCTTCTCTTCCACCCGCCTACTTCTTTAACTACCTGTTCTCTTCTCCTGTGCTGATCTGCTGCTCACTCCCACCCGCATCCTTCTTTAACTCCCTGTTCTTTTCAACCGTGCTCTATCTATTGCCCTCACTCTAGCTATCTATCGCACTCACTCTCTATCTATCTATCTATCCATCTATCATCTATCTATCTATCTATCTATCTATCTATCTATCTATCTATCTATCTATCTATCTATCTATCTATCTATCTATCTATCTATCTATCTATCTATTTATCTATCGCCCTCACTCTATCTATCGCCCTCACTCTATCTATCACCCTCACTCTATCTATCTATTGCCCTCACTCTATCTATCTATCTATCTATCTATCTATCGATCTATCGCCCTCACTGTATCTATCTATCTATCTATCTATCTATCTATCTATCTATCTATCTATCTATCTATCTATCTATCTATCTATCTATCTATCTATCTATCTATCTATCTATCTATCTATCTATCTATCTATCTATCTATCTATCTATCTATCTATCTATCTATCTATCTATCTATCTATCTTCTCACTATCTATCTATCTATCTATCTATCTATCTATCTATCTATCTATCTATCTATCTATCTATCTATCTATCTATCTATCTATCTATCTATCTATCTATCTATCTATCTATCTATCTATCTATCTATCTATCTATCTATCTATCTATCTTCCTCACTATCTATCTATCTATCTATCTATCTATCTATCTATCTATCTATCTATCTATCTATCTATCTATCTATCTATCTATCTATCTATCTATCTATCTATCTATCTCACTCTATCTATCTATCTATCTCACTCTATCTATCTATATATTTATCTATCTGTCTATCTATTGCCCACACTCTATCTATCTGTATATCGCCCTCACTCTATCTATCTGTCTATCTATCGCCCTCACTCACTCACTCTATCTATCGCCATCATTCTATCTATCGATCACCCTCACTCTGTCTAGCTATCTATCGGCGTCACTCTATTTATCTATCTATCTATCGCCCTCAAATAAATTATCTATCTATATATCGCCCTCACTCTATTTAACTATCTATCGCCCACACTCTATTTATTTATCTATCACACTCTATCTATCTATCGCATCACCACAGCATCACTCAGGGGCAACACAGCATCACTCAGGGGCAACACAACATCACTATGCGCTACCCCAGAATCACTGCACACAACAGCATCACTCGTCGCCACCACAACATCACTCCGCACAACAACAGCATCAATCTGTGCAACAATTCAACGACTGATTCAAATAGGTTCTCTCAATGTTTCAAACTTTATTACAAATGTCACAAAAAGATTTTAATATTTCCCTTCTGTTCTTGCATTTTCTTAACAATAAAATACACTGAACATAATCTTCACAAAAGTTAATTTCAAAAGTATAAACTATTGCCATTATCAATTACAATAAATTTAATTTAAGTATTAACACTGAACATAATCTTCACAAAAGTTATTTACAAAAGTATAAACTATTGCCATTAAAAATTACAATAAATTTAATTTAAGTATTAATTATTTGAAATAATTAAAAAAATGTGATTTGTAATATCAATACATCTAAGTCAAGCAAATACAATACATGTTGCAATACAAATGCTATAGGTGTCACATTAGCAATAATTATAAGTATTGCCATTGTAAATGACAAAGTTATTATTTTCAATATTTTCTAAACTAACACAAAAAGAAAATACCATTTACAAGACCTATAACTCAAACTTTACTAATGCGAGACCTATTGCATTGCAAATGCTTGTTTTCCAGGCCTACTACTTGTCTTAAATTTTGATAACAAACAGATCAGACCTTGGGTATCTGATATAACTTTACCCAATGAACAATCAGGCCAGTAGCCTTTATCATCGGCTTGTCAACATGATCAACTTAGGCTTATTGTACTGAGCCTCAGCCTCATCAGGAATACAAACATATTGACAAATACAGTAGTACAGTAATCGTTATTTCTGAAATTTCTTCTAAAGGAGAACCTGTCTACAGGCACTGATACAGTGAAACAACAATATATCCCACAATGCCTACTGGCTTGAAGACAGGCTTCCATAACCAATATGTCACTCCTATGGTCTTTGCCATAACCTTTCATCGTAAACAAATCATGCCTAAAGCCTTGATCAATTGACTTGTCATCATAACCAGCCACCCTGCTGAATTAACCATAACATTTATTAAAAACAAAAAAAAAGCCACCCAAGAACTTGTTCTTAGAGGAAGAACACAACCTCTGCCAATCACATACTGCATCTAAGGTCATCAGAATGTGAGCAGAGCACCTCTCTCCTTACAGCTTTTTTTCTGTTGATCGCAAAAGGTCAGCAACAGCTGTTCTGTCAAGTCAGACCTGAAAAGGAGTCATTGCTTTGGATCTGACAATATATAGTCAGGTAGGAAAAAAAATTAAAAGTATACTTCAGTATAATTTCCAGGTTCTTCGGAGACTTCATACTTGCTGATCTTTACAGCGGCAGGTTACAGTCATTTATTTTTAAACACAGATTTTATTTCCTTTTCATATTAAACATATGCTTTCCCAGACATCTTTTCTTTTGATTGTTAACAAGTTTTTGGCATTTACATACACAGATTATTAGGTGTCACAACAGCATGTCATTTATCTGATCCAAGGATAAATCCCCTAGTGACTCCTCCCTCCAACTCCCCAACTGCGGTTTCGGGATGTATGACGTTACAACGCATACTTTTAAATCGCATGCCTTTACAACGCGGTTTTAACATCGCATACCATTACAACGCATAGTGCTTTTAGGCGCTGGATAGTGATTTATTTAATTTACTATTCCAACTCCAGTCCCCGTGGATAGTAGGGAAGGTGTTGGATAGTATATTAAATACATTCCCTATCCTAGAGCGCCCCCCAGCGCTATGCGTTGTAATGGTTTGCGTTGTAAAAGTTGCGTCGTAATGGTAGTGCGTTGTAAAAGTTTCGTTGTAAAGGATGTTTCCCGTTTCAAGAGTGTGCAGGGCTCCGCATCTCCATTAGGGTGAGTGATCCTGCCCCTCTCGCTAGTCTTAGTGGGCTCCCCTGTCGGGAATTGTACAGCAGGCGACGATTCGCCCGAGTCCAACTCTGGGTTTTCATACTCTACGCCAGGGCTTCCCAGGCTCTGGCCCTCTCAACTTTGCCAATCCCCCTGCGTGCGTTTCTAAGCAGGATCCTACTCTTGCAACTCACCCATTTCTCCAATTAATTTTTCCATGCCGCTAATCAGGGCACCTGTGGTGCTTTCCATCGGCTTACGATTTCACACTTGGGTAGTATGTAGGACAAATCCTGGAAGCTGTCAGTGACCCTCGATTTACATGTGTGGGGGAACAGTCTAAGGAGGAGGTGCACAGCTGAGCAGGGAACCTCATGTCCATGTATTTTTGTTACTTCAGCTGTCACCTCCTGCCAGTATGTAATTAATGTTGGGCAATCCCAGAACCTATGCAACATGTCCGCCTGAGTACCCAACATCTCGGGCACCCCACATCTTCCCTGTGAAAATAACGGTTGGTGTGCTCTGGGGTGAGACATGCCCTATGTAGGACATAAAAAGTAATCAGTCTGAAGCAGGCGTTCCTCCACATTTTAGAGGTCCTGGCTAGTATGTTCTCCCAGTCTTTATCTTCTATAGGGATGCCCAGGTCTACCGTCCGGTGATCTCTCAGTATAGTCAAAAGTTGAAGGGAGTCCTTACCAATCATTATGTAAAGGCAGTTGACTGCCTTTATAGTGCCCGCGGCCTTTCCTATATATCCACAGGTGAAGTGGTGGTTAGGTTCCACGGTGCCCCTCCTCCAGTGTTTCCTAATAGCCGCCGTGGATGCTCTGTAGAGCAAGAACTGACCATAGGGGATATCCCACTCGAAATGTCTCGAACTGCAGGAGCTCCCAGTCCCTATACAGGTCTCCCGATCTGGTTGCTCCTGCTGTAACCAGTCCTCCAGGCCCATCCACTGTCCTCCATGTGGCAGGACCTGGAGCATCAGCTTTGCAATGTCCGGTGAATAAGGCCGTCCAGTTTGTGTCCTCAAGAGGCACCTTCGCCAACACTGCTGTACCACTTTTAATTCTTTTGCACAATCCTGTAGTGCTCCCCCAACCCTCAGAAGGGTTCGTAGGAGTTCGTCATGCTCAGGGCTGAAAGGCCCTATTTCCTTTCCTTGCTTCAATCTCCCTGCTATCCATTGTGTGAACCCGTCCAGCTGCCCCACTAGATAGTATGATTCAAAGGTAGGGACCGCTAATCACCCCTCTTCAGTCGGTTGTTTCAGCGTCGACAAGGCCACTCTACGCCGGGCCATCCCCCATACGAACGATGTTATTTATGAGTCTAGTTCTGTGAACCGTACTTTCAGTATCCATACCGGCTGAGTTGTGAAAAAAGACCACAATCTCTGGAGTGCCACCATCTTTAGTAAGGCTACCCTGCCAGCAACAGATGTAGGTAGATTCCCCAGAAGGTCATGCTGTCTTTTAAAGATCACACCACCCCTCCCATGCCGCCCTCTTGAATAACTGATTGGGAATGATAAATTTTAACCCCCAGGTATTTTAAGCAGCGAGGTTCCCACACTAGGTCCTCTAACCCATCCGGTGGTGCTCTATCTACCGTCAATCTACTCGCAGCTCTGACAGAGTCCCAAACTCTGCCACCATGTCCTTGGCTCCTCTCAGTTCTTTTAAGTCATTCAGAAACAAGAGGAGATCATCGGCATACAATGGGATAGATCTGGTATCTACCACCTGTTTGGTCTAGGCCCGCCAGGGGTTCCATAACCAGAGTGAACAGCAGGGGGAGAGTGGGCACCTCCGTCATGTTCCCCTCTCCACCTGATGCTGCTCTGATATTGTTTGACCCATTCAAACCCTGGTCAGAGGTTCTGTATATTGCAGCTGCACCAATCATATAAAGCCCTGACCAAGCTACATCTGCTCCAACACTGCATACAGAAATCCTCATTCAAGGCTATCAAAAGCCTTTTTTATGTCGATAGCAAAGACCGCTACTTCTCCCCCATTCTGCCCGCTCGTCTCTAATACAGATAAGTCGTCTAATGTTGAGGGCCGTATTTCTCTGCGGGATAAACTCTGCCTGGTCCGGGTGGACAGGAGTAGCCATAAAGGGGAGGAGTCTCATCGCTAGCAGCTTACTCAATATTTTGAAGTTCCGATTAAGCATAGCTAACGGCCAATAAGCCATGCAGTCTAGGGGCGATATGCCCAGATTGAGCAGTGGGACTACTAGTACCTCACTTGTAGTCTTGGGGAGGACTCCCTTCTCTCTGGTCGCTGCATACAGCTTCCCCAGTCTTGGAGCTAGTTCCTCCACATAGCAGGCATAGAACTCAGTTGGGTGCCAGTCTGTTCCTGGGGTTTTGCACCTGGCAATTCCTTTAATGGCTGCCCTTATTTCATGCCCCATAACATCGCCCCCCAGTAAGACCGTGTTACAAGGAAGAATGATATGTAGGCTGAGTGATGTAGAACAGGATAGTAGATTTATTCATAAGATTACTTCCTTGTTGGTTGGTTACAGGAAACAAGTTAGATCCATATTAGCCCCCACCAGGAGCAGCCTCCTTGCTGCTCAGCCCATCCATTTCAACTGACTCTCTCTCCAATTCAAACACTTCAAACATTCTGATGACATCACTATTGGCAGAGCAACAAGGCAGAGGACATCAATAGGTTGGATGCACTAATCAAGTAATAGATTACAAAACATCCCCCCTCTATAATAAATATATAAAACTTAAGGTATGCAAGTTCATAGCATACACAACATGTTTTAACAGATATTAATAGTATGCAAGATGAAACACACACACAACACATGTCCCACAAATTCATAAGAATCACATGCTCAATCTCACCTAGAAGAGATAGATAAAGGACAAGAAAAATGTTCCATTCTCTAAAATGTTGAGCACACATCCACGTTAACTCACACTCAGGTGAAAGTAACCCACAACCACCAAATGGTGGTAAACCAAAGAAGCTTAGCAAAAAGGAGTCTTCTCACATGCGGACCCACAACGCACAGTCAAAGCACCTCATACGAGCCAACAACCATTCAGAGGGTATCACTAAATCTGGTAATCAGAGAACCTTCATACGAAGGAGTCTTCTCACATGCGCACCCACAATGCACAGTCCAAGCACCTCACACGAGGCAACAACCATTCAGCGGGTATCACCAAAACTGGTAAGTCAGAGAAGCTTCATAAGAAGGAGTCTTCTCATGTGCGCAACCGCTATGCACTGTCCAAGCACCTCACATGAGGCAAAAAACATTCAGAGGGTATAACCAAAACTGGTAAGTCAGAGAAGTTCATAAGAAGGAGTCTTCTCATGTGCGTACCCATAACGCACAGTCCAACACCTAACATGAGGAACCAACCATTCAACAGGGTATCACCAAAAACGGTAAGTCAGAGAAGCTTCATAAGAAGGGGTCTTCTCACGTGCGCACCCACAATGCACAGTCCAAGCACCTCACACGAGGCAAAACGTACTCAAAAGGCGAACACCAACATGACCAGGGACACTTCCTCTATTCCACACTGATTCAAAACAAGGACACACCACTCTCTCACCCCTCTCGTAGGAAATGGCAAAGTAGGAAAACAGAGCAAACACAAGAACATGCAAAAATATCGAGCACATGCTCCCAAGAACAACCAAAATGTCCCCTATTGCCACCAGTGAGCGAAATCTCACTCGAGACGACCGTCACGAACAGCTTGAGAAAGTCCTCACTGAAGAAATTTGCCTCCACAGAGTCAGAACCAGAATCTTGCTCCTACTCTCAAAGACCGCTCATTTTTGATGCAAGCTGCTTTTAACCACGTTGCTCATTTTCCAATAAGAGTTCACTACTTTATTTCTCTTCCTCATTACGGAAACAGCGTTATTGACCTGAAGTCAACATTCCGATTCCAGTTGTGGTTGGCAATGTGAAAGGAATGTAGGCAGGATCCTAGGTAATGCAGACCCGCCAATCCTAAAATAGCATTACGCTGCGTGAAGAGTGCCGGGTGGCTCACCGCAAGTTCTTACAGCAGAGCGTCCTTTGTCGGCATAGGAGATTGGAAACCAAGATGCCACAGACGACACCGACTGGCAACTTCAATAATCGTGTCAGAATGTGTTGCGCTTGCAGGAGCTCGCTCCATGCAACTGCCGCCGGCAATTCAAACGATGCGGTAGAAAGCACTATTTTCATATTACATCCTTTCATATTGCTCCTTAATGTCACAGACAATCACAAATAGTTGGGCAAATTTTGTTGGCACAAACTTTGCATAACTGTGACAGATTTAGTCCGGTGCTCAATCTTTGCCCCCAATCAACAGCTTTAACAATTCGGTCACACTGAGGTAGTTTAACACCAATGTAAATAACACCGGGGCTCTTCATATGCCCCCCGATCGCCGAATATTGCCCAGATAAGCCCAGATGCTGTGCTCTAGTCTCTGACTCTCTTCTTCAGTTATGCTATTGTAAACAATAAAGATTACTTCAGTACAAAAGATCTTGCTGCCGGTAGAGTGAAAGCAAAATTATTCTCAGACACCGACGTTGTAGGCTATCCAGGTAGCAGGAAATTGATATCCAGGTCACAGACAATGCAGGTTACAGCAAGTTACAGCAGGCCAATACAGGGACAATGTAGCAGCAACTGCCACACTAGAGTTGTGGGTGACCGATGGCACGGTCACTGGTGGGGCTCTGGTGCCAATTTGCTTGAGATACGTAGCTTTCACTCATAAAAGAAATTCTTTTACCTTAGAGTCCTTAAAGTCTTCACCTTAGTCCATGCGCAGGTTCTTCCAGATCGTTGCCAATGTTACAAAGAAGAATGATACGTAGGCTGAGTGATGTAGAACAGGATAGTAGATTTATTCATAAGATTAGTTCCTTGTTGGTTGGTTACAGGAAACAAGTTAGATCCATATTAGATCCCACCAGGAGCAGCCTCCTTGCTGCTCAGCCCATCCATTCCAACTGACTCTCTCCAACTCAAATACTCCAAACATTCCAATGACATCCCATTGGCTGAGCAGCAAGGCAGAGGACATCAATAGGGAGGATGCACTGATCAAGTAATAGATTACAACAGTCTGCATCCTCTTCTGTCAGGTTGGGGAGGGGAACCAGAGCCAGGAAGTCCGCCACTACCCCTCCCCCCTGGGTTCTCGAGCTCTTATGTTAAGTCCTATACAATTCCAGAAACCTGCTTTTGATCTCTGAAGGTCTATACACGGTGTGTTCTGTCGGATCTGCAATCTCCACTATAGTATGACCTCTGTGAGTTAGATTAGCCAGCCAGGCCAAGAGGATACCTGTTCTATCCCTTTCTGCACGGGTACCTTCCCTCTTGCGTCCAAGAGTTTCTTTGGGATCTCTGGGTACCCTGGCCTCTGTTGCTCTATTTCATGTAGATCCTGGTCTGCACTTTCCACCTCAGCTACTCACATGTGGCACACCCCAATGGACGTCGCCATGCACCGGCCCCAAATTACTGCGTTAAAGGCGTCCCATTCTAGTAATCTGGATTCTGTTGTGTCTGCTTTTTCGCAAAGGTAGTGTTTTATGTGACCTCTAGTGTCCTCGAGGTAGAACTGGTTCTCCAACTCCTCTGGTTTTAGTCACTAGGTGGGGATGGGCTGGTGTCTTGGCCTCCATTTTATTCGTAACAGGACTGGATTGTGGTCAGAAATCATGCAAAGCAGGTATTCCACCACCTGTATTAGGGCATGTTTGTCAGGAAAATGTATCTAACCTGACGTACGATTTGTGGACGTGTGAAAAGTGAGAATATTTCCTATCTTGAGGGTGCGTACGTCTCCACATGTCCACCAACCTCCAACTGGGCTGCCACCCTGTGAAGGCGCTCACTGTTCTATTGACTGAGGCGTACCTAAGTGGGGGTGGGTGCCGTGGAGTGCCAGGTATACAGTTAACCCTCCCCCTCAGGATAATGGAGTGCATCATGTAAGGCGCTAAAATGCCAGACATCTTGTCCTGGAAAGTGATATGATCTGTATCAGGTCCATACAAATTAACTATTGTTACGTCTTGGCCGTCCAGTCTGCCCGTAACTATTAGGTTCCAGTCCTCTGGGTCAGCCCTGTCTCCTGTGTGCTGGAAAGGGACTATTGCTGTTATCCAGATCAGCACCCCTCTCACGAATTCTGAAAATGAGGTGTAGTATGCCTGCCTTTGCCATCTCAATTTCAGTGCGGCCCCCTCTGAGGCCAGGATGTGAGTTTCTTGCAACAGGGCGATGTGGGCCCCCTCCTGTTCAGATAGGCGAATATTTTATGTTGCTTCCTCATAGTGTGCATGTCCCTGACACTCCAAGAGATAAAATTAAATGTCATGCCACTACCCATTAGTGCAATTCACCTTGTCCATTGGCCCCTCCATGCGTACAAATGTTCCTTGAGCGATAAACAGTGCAGCTCATCCTGGCGTCCAGCCCATATTGCCTAAAATAGGTTCCCTGCAGAGTCCCCAACTAAGAACTTTATAAGCCCCAAAACTCACGCTCCCCAGGGCAAGTGAGAGGTCTACCTCATCCAAACATTGCGGAAAATGCAATAGGTAACAAGAAGTAAACACTAGAGGAACTGTGCAAGACGTGCAATTCGAGGGCGAGCAGCATCATCCACGCGCCCGGACTCCCTCCCCAGTGCTTAATTTGTAAAATAATAGGTCCAGGTGCTCAATTATTTTTAGGAGGCCACACCCACTTCCTCCGGCTCCACCCACTTCCCACACTTCCACCCACTTCCTCCACTGGCACCATCCACTTACTCTACTGACTTCACCCAAATCCTCAACTGGCGCTTCTGAAAGCCAGATGTAATACCCGATCTAAATTTCAGCAAGGGAGCCTGCCTCAAGTAAGATTTGGATAGGAGGTTCCTCCTGTCCCTGAGAAAATTTTGAAAAAAATGAATGCAAAAGTGCATGTAATGCACTATTTTGGAATAAATGGGCTAAAACGACTAATGCAACTTTTGCAGCGCCACATAGTGGTTAGGGTTGACTTTACCAATTACAATGTATTTCTACCCAAACAAACCCTTTTTAATAAAATTAGGATAGTCAAAGACTGGGGAAAAACATAACTTTCTAACCTGTACCATGCTGGTTGCATGTAGAGCATTGATGGCAGGTAATAGCTCACTGTGCTAGGTTATAACAACGTATGAACTGCACAGTAATAAAAGGATCTATATTCCACAGAGCAGTGTTAGTGTCTGTTGATAAACTCTGCCATGAACCTTATGCTTGCTTGGAGTGCCTTCCAGACTCTGGTGTGGATGGCTGTCGGAATTTCTGAAGTCACTCATCACGAACAGTCTCATGAGCAATTTCCCTACAGGTAAGGTTCATGACATGTGTGCTATATACATTTCGCCTGATGCAAAGAATGTGTACCATGCAGATTACAGAACAGTATTTCATGTGCAATGCCCTGGAGAGCTAGATCAGAATTCAGCACTATTACGGATTGACTGGTGTTGATAGGACACCCAATTTACATTTCTGCCTCACTGCAAGAAGAGTAATTGTGCTGACACACCAAGTATATCAAGGTGTTGTTAAAATAAAGAATAAGTTAACGGAGAATGCGTGGTTTCCTTGCAAGGAGCAGATGTGGGGAAGGCCATGTGGAGCTGCTGGCTATGCTAGTTTAATGTTGCGGAGCAATCGGCCCCAGCTCACAGAAGAACTATGTAACATACCATGGATCAAAATAAGTGCCGGCTACTGTCTGTTTCCAGATGGAAGGTAGGTTGTAGTGTAGATTGACACACACACCAAGTCTCCTGCTAGCGCTGCTCAAAGGTGCTCCTCGTTATAATTGTCAATTCGTGCTTGGGCGAAATGCCCTTCCAGGACATGCACATTGGTATTCATGCAGATCTTATCATCGCTACTGAAGCCAAAACGAGCACCAAAGCGTACTTCCTACTTTGGTTCAGCCGGGAGTCTGTGCACTACTCAGGAGCCGGAATTGCGCTAATCACAAGCACGTGACTCGGGTGTGATCTGTAATAAACGGCGGCCGTAGGCAAGACTGCGACTGTAACTCCTGAAGTCTCACGAGATGTTGTGGCGCATGAACAGCAACTTGAAAACAAGGAAGTATCAGCCTGATTCATCAAGCCGAATTGCGCTCGCAAAGGGCCAGATTCTGAGAATCTGGCCCTTTGCGAGCGCAATTTTTGCATTTGGGATTCATCATCCCAAATGCAAAAATCGATAATTGCTAATTCGCTAAATTGCGAGGAATTACATTTAAGGAATCTCTATTTGAGATTCCTTAAATGCAATTCATCAACCATTTTTAAATTGCTAATTCGCAATTTTGGGCCGCTATTTACCGAGAGATCAGACCTCTCGGTAAATAGCAAAAACTTAGAAAAATGCTTTTAAAAGCGTTTTTCTTAGTTGCATGTTGCACACACACATGTCCTTTGGACATGTGTGTGCGCAACACCTGTTTCAATTTGCATTTAAGGGGTGCTACAGGGTGTCCTTTGGACACCCCTGGCACCCTTTAAATCGCTATCTTATTTGCGAGTAGCTAATTGCTAATCGCAAATAAGGAATACTCCCCATTCATTCCTATGGGCCTTTTGGCCCATAGGAATGAATGGGGAGTTATTCCTTATTTGCGATTAGCAATTTGCTACTCGCAAATAAGGAATGTGTAGGAATCGCTATTTATTTAGCAATTCCTACATGAATACCGTTTTGCAAGTCCTTAATAGCGATTCGCTATGAATCGCTATTAGGGGCTCGCAAAACGGGCCGTTGATGAATAAGGCTGTTAATTGCTTACTAAAGCAGCAACATTTAATAATAGATTACGCCACCTAGTGTCCCAAATAACTTCTTAGTCCTAGGCCTAAGTGCAGTCCATATATTGTTGTGGCATACATTTTGGTGCAAATTGGCCTGAGGACGTTCTGTCTGGGAACCGATGGCCTGACACAGCATGAAGAAAGCTGTAGTACCAGCCCCGGAAAATAAGTGCCAGTGTTGTGCACCAGAAAGCCCCGGCACAAATTAAGCACTATCCCTCCTGGTCACATAACCACAGTCTTTGTAGAACGCGCCACCACCGGATGTGTGGGTACCCACAGTGCAGTGGGGCCTCGCTGGCACCCTATGGGCCCTTTCCAGAGCAAAGTAAGGGGAGAGGCCCTCGTCTGCCACATTTGCACGGATCCATCTCTCTAGGTCCCCGATCATGTCCGCCCCTTCTGCTTTTTTAGGGAGCCCTACGACCCTCAAATTATTACGGTGTGATCTATTTTCAGAGTCGTCTGCTCTGAGCTCCAGTGTGTGCACCCGCAATTCCATCTCTGCCAACTTGTCTGCTGTGGTGGACAGTTTTGGCCTCATTTTATTAATATCGCCCTCATTGGTGGTGACTCTGTGGTCTGCTCTCAGTAGCTTCAAATCCTCTTTAAATGTGTCTATTTTCGATTCCACGGTCATCCTTGATGTCTCAATGTCTTGAAGTATGTCTTGGAGTGTTGGTCCAGTGGGGGGTTCTCGTTGGGCTATGTGGCCACCATCTCTTTGCTCTGGGCCTCCCAGGTTGTCAATCCCCAGGTCCTGAGGCTACGGCTCTCTTTTTTTGGTGACTTTCCCCATATTGGTGCATCACCATGAATGCAGTTGCCTCTCTCAATGTGCACTGTGGCTTCCCCCCTAGTTACTGTGTCCTTATTTCTCAACCAGGTCCCAACATGGAGCAGTGAAGCTTTCAGGGTGGTAGCCTTTATTGCAGCCTCATCGTCCGCTAGCCAACGCCCTGGTAATTCTTTGACTAATTTGGTTGGAGCAGGCTCCCATCTGCTGGCCACCCCATGCTGCTCTCCCAGAGAGACGGTGAGAGTCACTTCAATGGAACCAGCCTGAGAGCCCACTCCCCATCTGCTCGGCTCCCTCTCTCCTCACCTGGCCGATCAATTCTTCTCAGGGGACCTGCTCCACCGCTCCCACCTCCTGCGAGGCAGCTCACCTCTGTGCCACAGGGTGTGGACCGCAGCTTGGCAGCCCTGACGTGAGTGCTTCTCCCAAGCCCCAGATCATGGGCAATGAATCGGGGCTCCACATCTCGAGTCACTGCCAACATGCCTGGGGGGGGAGGGTCTCCCAACTCCATAGTCCTCCACTCTCCCCTTGTCTGATGCCTCTCCTCCATGCCACAGTAGGTATTTGTCCCGTCTCAATTCCGGCTCCTGAAGGAGGTTGCCGCTGTCAGTGGGCCATCTCCTGGTGCTCCCTCCAACCGTGCCCCCCTCGAACCTCTGAGCTCCTTCAGGGCTTCTCTTGGGGGCTAACCTTTAGCATCTTTGGCTCGGCGGTGCCCAGCAGACGTCTCCGGACCCCTCCCGATCCACAAGGGCTCGCCAGCCACGGCTCAAACAAAGTCCCCAGATGCCATTTTCTTCACGGCTGCCCGCGAGCTGGTTAACTGAGTGCCGGTCCTCTGTCTGAATCACGCTCTGTCCACTTGCTTGTGCCGCTCACCTCCCTCAGTCTGCTGGTGTTTTGGCATGCCCAACTCCCAGCCAGCCCGTACCTGCAGGGAACTTGAAGCCCCAACTGCTCCCAGCGCGCTTCAATTTATGACCGCTGGCGCCATCCTGCCTCTCTATATGGTCACCTGATTCAGTTGGAGAGCAGCTCTGACCCCTCTAGAGCCCCCCACTATCATCCGGCTGGGTCATTTTCCTCTGGCTGTATTCACCTAAAGTGGCCACTGGGACCCGCCAATTAGCTTAGGATGTTGCTGGATGGGGGTTCGACAGTAGGAGTGTGAATTAGAGCTTCCTACTCCATTTGCGTCAAGCCATGCCCCCACCGGTTACAGGCATTAACGCTATTGTGGATCCCATTTTGATTAAATATCACCAACAAGATCGCTGAGGTAATCGTGGTTAGCGCGCATCTTAAATTAGATTGAAACGGAGGCTGAGCCTCTAAAAAGAAATTATAAGACCACTAACCGTTCAGAAGGGCAATGAAGATAATTATTTTATCTCACTCACTCTTTTTCAGTTCCTAGATGCCATTAGTGGAACAGACAATAAACGACTGACAGTAAGATGCAGAGGGTAAGTTATTTAACTATACTTCCCTGCTTAATCTAGCACGAAATACTGTCAACAAAATATCTCAGTCTACTAGAAGCTGAGCTGGTGTGCTTTTAGATATTCATTTGACTGCTGCTAGGTACAAGTCTCGATATGTTTACCATTGTTGCTTGTATAAATGGTACTTAGTCAGGAAACTGGTAATTGCTTATATATGAACTCGGTACAAGAGGCAACCTCCTCTTCATTTGTTGCATTTTTTAGGTCTCACATGAGCTCTGCTTGTGCTGTCTCTTTGAGACATGCTATATATAGGAAATGGGCATCAAAATACCTATCTTTTTAATTGATTCCTGTTGCTGTCCTTAAGAAATGCTGGCTTTTCCTTGGTTAATACACTTCATAGTACCTCCTTTTGGAATTTTATATAGTCCCATTGAGGACTGACCCTCTTACATGTGTTCTTACTGTTTGGGGAATCTACACTTAGAGAGAACTCTTTTTTTAGTTGGCCTGCCTCTTTGCCTGTTAAATGTTCTGTTTACTTGTGCAATGAAACTTTGGTTGCCTCATTTGCTTGCTGTCCCTCCCCGTGCCTCCCCCTGTTCCCTCCCACAACACAGCTCACAGACCCCCACCACCCCTCTGAGGCCACTGTTGTTTGCTCATTTTGTTTTTTACTTTACACATAATTTGTAATGCAGTTCTGTTGTTTATCGCTGCATCGAATTCATATGTTATTTTACAATAAACGCACCTTGCCATGGGCTCGGGGACCTTAGACAATCAGTCCATTATCACAGGACGTTGAGCCGACAGCAGGCTCAAACACGGATCCCCAGTTGACCAGTCAGCTGCCCTCTCTGCTGTGCCATATCCTTTGCCTAGGCATGTTGCAGGGTGCATCACCATATGTGGCCAAAAGATGTCCCAAGGGACACATAGTGACAGCCTGTAGTACTGCACCCTCACAACACTGCTGTTATTTTGCAGTTGAAGTGCGAACGCAACCGGGAAGTATTGTAACACTTTACGTAAGTACTAGTTCTCCAGTTCCAAAGTGGCAGCTCGCCACGCTAACATTTTCTGAGGGCATTTGCATTATAATTCGGGTGACTGCTCTGTGCACTAATATGAAGCAGTGTTTTATTTCACTTTGCAATTAGGCGTGCGCAGTTGGGAACACTTCAGTGTCTGAGCACACCGTTAGAAGCACCGCTTTCCTGTTTTTGTTCTTTTTTGCAGTTGTATCGCAAACCAGACTGGAAGGTACACGAGCGCTTTACGTGAGCACCAGTTCCTCAGTTCCAAAGTGGCAGCTCGCCGCGCTAACATTTTCCAACAAGGTCATCTGACGGCATTAGGTTTGCTCCTCAGCTCACTTGAACAAAACCATGACTTTAACAAATGGCTCATACCCTCTCTCTCCTCTCCTTTCATTGATTTGTTCCCCTGTGAAATGGATCCAAAAAAGAAACACACACTTTGGCTGCAAATGTCGTCTTTTTCTGACATTTTCCTATTCCAAATTGCAGCCTCAGAATGGAGAGAGAAAAAAAGATTCAAAATACAATAGTGCCCAGATTGGTTTTATTCACAAACATATTAGCGCCACTTTACAAAGTTTGCCCGTGAAGTGCTACTTTCGTTTTCTCTTCTTTCTTTGAACAAAAGTGTTCACTTTTTATGACTTCAACAAACAGCTCTTACCCTCTCTGTCCTCTCCTTTCCTTTATTTGATCCCCTGTGAAATAGATAAAAAAAAGAAAGCACTTTGGCTGCAAATGTCTTTTAATGTGATCCTATCAGTGGTCTTCATTATTTAGGTTTATAAAATGTGTTCAGGGATGTGATCTTTTTAAACCATACTGCTTACGCTTTGTAGGGATATGAGCAATGGGCATTGAAACAGGTCCCTTCGGGCCATGCAGTCATTTTTTACTTTGTTGTTCCTGCTTACATTTCACATGCCTAACTTAATTTTGCATTCCCTATGAGTGTTTGTTATATCCAGGATGTTGTTACTTTTTCAGCCACAATATTACTCTTGTCTCCCCTGCCTCATAACCTATTTCCCATTTTTTGGTTCTCAAGTGCGGTGAGGTCATACGAATGGCAATATCGCTATGCAAATATCATCACTCAACTGCATACAAAAAAACAAAAGTAAAAAACATTGTCATTTACAACGCCAATAGATCTAACTCTCGCGAATTCGAGACCTATTGCAATGCAAATTCTTGTTTCCAATTGAGTACGGCTCACCTAGTTGAGTGCATTTCAATCTGACTTGCACAAAAGCAATGTTAAACTCCTGATTTAATTTAGGGCTACAGTTTGGTAGCAATTTATAAGTGATCTGTTATGACATAGGATACAAATTAAATTAGAAACAGGCACGTGGGAAGATGGTTTTATATTTCCTTTTTTTATTGACATTTTTATTATTTTAATGAAAGGCAAACTAGTGTACATTGTATGTATTATAATACAATTCAAGTTTGTAACGTTTTTGCCATTCGTTGCCATTAAGATGCAAAAGTCCACACTGTGCTCTTCTTAGTAGAAGCTGACAGGCGTTGGACCAACAAGAGATAGAATGTCAGTGATGCTCCTATTATGCCAATCTCTGATTCGGACCGACGTGCCAAGAAGATGCTGCTCTTGCAATTTTGGATTTAAGATTTATCACTGCGTTGGCTTTGTCTTCCATATTTCATTAACGTACCGGTTAGGTTTGCAATGCAATGCATAGTAATAATGAGTCATGGACAATGTTCTGACTCATTGCGCCCCACCAGAATCAAAAATTTGACCTGCTAGACTTTTTGCAGGTACCCTTTCCCGACCATTCTGCTGCATCAAGTAGTCTCACTGACACGCAGCCAGAAGATTGAAAATTGACTAAGCGGTGGACTCTGCTTTCCATGTTTTTTGCGTTCTCATTATTTCAGATTATGTATTATGCTTATTCTTCATGTAATAAAATAGTTTCACTGTGCAGCACATTGTTATCCATTGGTCATGTTAGCAGTTTAAAAAAAACCTCTCAAATAAAATGTTCCTTAGATGTTCCCAAATACCCATAGTACTGACAAGGGTTTGACAGCAGCTCGTAATCAGCCACCCTCACCATACCAGAATGAATAAAAACATGAGACAGTCATGTTATGATAATAACCGAATCCATTCAATAACGAGCAATCATGGGCCTTAAAAAATTAATCAGACCTCCCTGATGTAATTTGGTGCCCATCGGGCCAATTTGATACGCTATAATAAAACTCAAAAGAAAAAGACTCCTGACTCCTTCCTAGCCAATGGGGTAAAAGTTCCTGCGCCATGACCTACCTACGTTTGCAGGGCAAATTCAAGATGACAACATTCTTTGGCTACACTCAACTTGGGCTTAGAGCACTGAGGGGGTGTGTGGGGAGTGTACTATGTTTATCATATTGCACTCCCACATCTAACAATAAAATCCTGTTTGAACTTGAAGCAAGTACTGTACGTACAACAAGCCCAGAGAGAGAAACCTGGTAGGACAAAAGTAGGGTTCTTCAGCAACCTGACAAGGGATCGACAAGTCTTGGCATCCTGTTGTCTCCCTTTCAAATGTGCCCCAAGTGTTTTATGTAGCTCAAAAGTCATTTGAAGCTGAATTTGTCACTGTGATGTCACAAGGAGGACCCCCTGCATATTCTGCCGATCTCAGATGTGACATCTCTGTCATTGCAGTTCAGCCTATGGTTTACTCCTAAGAGCCATTTTACACCTTTTTCACACCTATTCAAGGCAAATCACTGGCTGCGAACAGCTGGAGAAAAATACAAATTAGCCTGTAGTAATTTTAGGCGGGGCAAAGAAAGGCAACTTTCTAACCATTACTTTTCCTTAACATTTATTAAAAATACAACCACCATTGAATCAGATTTTTAATATCTGATAACAAAGCAGTTTGATTATGTTTCTAGCTGGTCAATCTCTAGTTTTGCTTTCTAAGTAGGACAGCCAGACCTGTCCGTGAAAATAGCTTTTAGGGGCTGTCACTGAAATTACATGCTAATATTACTTCTCAGTGGAGTGGTGTGGCTCACTGGTTAGAGGCGGCAGACCTGGAAGCAGAGAATGGCCCGGGACCGGGTTCAATTCCCGACGCGGCAGGGTCGTGGACCAGGGTCAGCGGACTCGATAATTCTCGCCTCGGTGCCCACTCTAACCAGGGATCACACTCGGCAACTCTGGGCATTAGCTTGCCTCATCTCTACAATGGCCCCCCACATTCGCCGGGGATGCCTGGTTTCACCTTGGAGATACCCAGCAGGGACCATCTCACAGGGATAGCCAGGACGGGTTCCCCAGCGGTCTACAGCGCCACGATGCCTCAGGGCAGCAGTGCGCTTTACAAGATACATACATACATACATACATACATGTTTTAAACAACATGACCCTACCTTATGGGCTACAAGACTTATACAGGGGTGTCTTACTAATATTTAAAAGGGAGGTGTTTACCATTCACAAATGTTTGACAGGTCGCTGTGCATGTTTTGCACTGTTACAGTCAGGCTACAATGGTAAGCCTGAAGCCATGTTTGCACTGCCATTATAATGGATTGCACAATAGGTGCGGCAGCCGGTTAGTGGCATTTAACGTACAGGCCCTGGGTACATTAGGTACAATAAACCAGATCGCACAGGATATTGCGGCATAGATTTGCAAATTTTTGCTGCACATACATTTTAGTTTTGCTGCATTAATGCAGCACTTTATTTTAGTTGCAATCAATCTTTTTCAGTCTTAAGTTTTTGTTTGCTATATTCTCCTTTGTGGTAACATTCTGGATCATAAGTTAAGCCAAGGACAATAGCACAGGGTTGTTAGTCATCTGGTTTTCTGAGGCATTGTGCTGACTAAGGTCTAGCGATTCCTAGCCCCCAGAGCCATCTGATGAAGGACACCACCTTTTGAAATGTAGCCAGATTTCTTGAGGAAAATCATAATTCCTTAGTGAAACAGTCATTGACAAAGTGAGTAGGTATGGCTCTTGTATAAAACAAGTATCAATCAATCAATCAGGGCACTTGTAGAGCGCACTACAAAACCGTGAGGCTCTCAAGGCACTACGGGGGGTGGTGCTGCTACTGATCGAAGAGCCAGGTCTTGAGTAGTCTTCTGACGGCCAGTAGGTCTTGAGTCTGCCGTAGGTTGGTGGGGAGGGTGTTCCTGGTTTTGGCGGCGAGGTAGGAGAAGGATCTGCCTCCGGCTGTCGTTCTTTGGATGCGGGGGATAGCGGCAAGGGCGAGGTCGGCAGTGCGGAGCTTGCGGGTGGGGGTGTAGAAGCTGAGTCGTCTGTTGAGGTACGCTGGGCCGGTGTCGTGGAGGGCTTTGTGTGCGTGGATGAGGAGCTTGAAGGTTATCCTCTTGTTGATGGGGAGCCAGTGTAGGTCTCTCAGGTGGGGAGTGATGTGGCTGCGTCGGGTGATGTCGAGGATCAGACTTGCAGAGGCGTTCTGGATGCGTTGCAGCCGTCTCAGGAGCTTGGCCAATGCTCCTGCGTAGAAGGCGTTGCCGTAGTCCAGCCTGCTGGTGACGAGGGCCTGGGTGACTGTTCTTCTTGTTTCAGTGGGGATCCACTTGAAGATCCTATGTAGCATTTGGAGGGTGTTGAAGCAGGAGGAGGAGACGTCGTTGACCTGCTTAGTCAAGGTGAGGGTGGAGTCGAGGATGACCCCTAGGTTGCGTGCGTGGTCTGTGAGTGTCGGAGCAGTTCCTAGTGTGGTCGGCCACCAGGAGTCATCCCAGGCTGAAGGGGTGGACCCAAGGATGAGGACCTCCATCTTGTCCGAGTTCAGCTTCAGTCGGCTGTTCCTCATCCAGTCGGCGACGGCCTTCATTCAGGTTGGGTTTGACTGTGTGATGGTCTTTGGTGAGGGAGATGATAAGCTGGGTGTCATCGGTGTAGGAGATGATGTTGAGGTCGTGTTGACAGGCGACGTGGCGAGGGGTGCCATATAGATATTGAACAGCGTTGGGCTGAGGGACGAGCCCTGGGGTACGCCGCAGAGGATCTCGGTGGCATTAGAGTGGAAGGGGGGAGGCGGGCGCTCTGAGTTCTGCTGGAGAGAAAGGATGTGGTCCAGTCCAGGGCCTTCCCTTGGATTCCGGCGTCATGTAGGCGTGTGTGTAGGGTGCGGTGGCAGACCGTGTCGAAGGTGCTGACAGGTCCAGGAGGATGAGGGCTGCTGTTTTTCCCTTTGTATAACAGGCTCCTGATGTCATCTGTGGCGGTGATGAGGCCGGTTTTAGTGCTGTGGTTGCTGCGGAAACCGGAATGGGATGGGTCCAGGATGTTGTTGTCTTCGAGGTAGCGGGTCAGCTGTTTGTTGACGATTTTCTCGGTGACCTTAGCCAGTAATGGGAGCAGGGAGATGGGCCGGAAGTTCTTGAGGTCCTTGGGGTCCGCCTTTGATTTCTTGAGTAAGGCGCTGATCTCTGCGTGTTTCCAGCTTTCCAGGAAGGTTGCTGTCTTGAAGGAGATGTTGATGGCTTTGCTGAGATGGGGTGCGATGGATGCGCTGGCTTTGTTGAAGATGTGGTGGGGGCATGGGTCCAGCGGTGAGCCGGAGTGGATGGTCTTCATGATCTCGGTGCTGTCCTTGTCGTTGACGCTAGTAGGTGGTTGGTGTATGTGGTGGTGGTGGGGGCGGTGGTTGTCGGGGTGGTAGTGGCGGTGAAGCTGTCGTGGATGTCGGTGATCTTGCGGTGGAAGAAGGTAGCCAGTGAGTCACATAGGTCTTGCGAAGGCGGAATGTCGTTGGCGTTGGAGCTGGGGTTCGAGAGTTCCTTCATGATGTTGAAGAGCTCCTTTCTATTGTGTGCGTTGTTGTCTAGGCGGTCCTTGAATGAGGCCCTCTTGGCAGCTCTGATGAGTTGGTGATGTCTGCGGGTGGCGTTCTTGTGGGCTGTGTAGCTGTCCAGTGATCATTAGCAGAGCCAGTTCTTCTCCAGTTTTTGGCATGTTCTTTTGGAGGCCTGGAGGTCTTCGGTGAACTAGGTGACTTTCTTGCTGGTGTGGCTGTTGGAGGGTGTCTTGAGCGGGGCGAGGGTGTTGGCGCAGTCGTCGACCCATTGTCTGAGGTTGCGGGTGGCGGTGTCGGGGTCGGTGGAGTCGGCGGGTGGGTTCTGGGCAAGGGTGGTGGTGAGCTGGTCATCAGTGACTTTGCTCCAGCATCATCGAGGCAGCAGTTGGGTGCGGTGGTGGGTGGTGGGCTTCCTGAAGGTGAAGTGGATGCAGTGGTGGTCAGTCCAGTGGGGTTCGGTGGTGTGATTGAAGTGGGTGTTGTTACAAGCTGTCTGAGTTCGAGGTTGGTGAGTTTGTCAAGCAGAGTGGTGGAGTTGGTGTCGTTGTTGTTCTGGAGATGAAAGAGGTCTCCTAGGAGGATGTAGTTCGTGGAGGCGAGGGTGAGCGTGCTGACGAAGACGGTGATAGAGTCGCTGAACTGTGGTCGGGTTTCGGGGGGGGTCTGTAGATGAGGGTTCCTCTGCGGGTGGTGTTGTGATCGGTTTGGATCTGGAAGTGCACTCTGAGGGTGTTCCTGTGGACGATGGCGATTCCTCCTCCTGCTCCGTTGGTGCGGTCCCTGTGCGTGATCTTGTATCCTTTCGGTTTGGCAATGGCGATGTCGGGTGTGGAGGCAGGGTTCAGCCAGGTCTCTGTCAGGAAGGCAACGTTTGGGGAGGTTGAGTCGAGGAGGTCCCAGAGCTCGATGGCATGTTTGTGGGTGGAGCAGGTGTTGAGCAGGATGCATCTGAGGTAGTTGGGTTCCTTGGTTGGCGGTTTGGCTGGCCTGCTGCTGGTGAAGTTGCAGTTCCGGCAGGTGAAGGGTCCTTGGGTGCGCTTGAAGAGTATGAAGAGATACACAACAAACAGGTACAAATGCGCAGATAGATCATAACATAGGCTAACTTCATCTATTTTAATGAAGCCCAGCTAACATAAAAGCACAAAGTCCACTGAGGGGAGCACCGATCGGTATGCATGAGATGACCCCTAGATTTCTTGCATTAGAGGAGGATGTGCAGTTCAGGGTCACAGGGTGATTGTGATGGTCAGTGGTGTAACAAAACTTAATAGGACCTCCCTGCAAAGTACAGGAAGGGCCCCCTCTGGACTCCCGCCGAAGTTCTCTGGCAATTATACTGTGCTGAGGGGGGGCCCTGGAGCTTGGGGGGGCCCCTGGAGCTTGGGGGCCTGCTCACTGCTGGTGCCTTTGTTACGCCACTGGTAATGGTTGCACATGATGAAGTACAATAGGGGGGCTGTGTTGCTGTGACCCAGGTCAAGTGTAAAACCTTCAGACAGTTTGAGATTTTTTTCACCAGCAAAATTTTGCAAACTGGGATTTTTAAGCCTGTGCCTAATACTGTAAACACATATTTCAAATCATTAAAAGGAGATTTACACCTTTTTTTATGTTTATCTATTCAGCCATGTGTGTGTATCTTTGAAGTGGCACATGTCACATGTGTTTTGGGCATATTTGTATTTGACACGTCATTTGTGACCACTTCAGGCATCTGCATTGTTTTTTGTGAAGTGGCACATGCCACATACGGTTTTGGGCCTGTGTGTAATTGACACATCATTTGTGACCATTTCAGACACTTGCACTTTTTTTCATTAGAATTTGCATTTTGAGGACTTGCTTGTTTCCGGTCCAGGGAAGACATGGCTTGGCAGTTTGGGCTGGACTGTTCCCACGAGGCACAGGGTCAGACTAATTTGCATATGGCCATGTCTGAACTGGGGTGGCAGAGTGAGCTAAAGAGTGATGATGGATGAAACCCAGATCAGTTGACTGGGGGTGACTGCTTGCATTGTTCAACACTTTGTCCATCATCCCCTTTGGTTTTGCTTTCCTCAAACCTGACAGGCAGCAGCCTCTGCAGTTCTAGTTTTAAGATGTACGCATATTCACTGAGGGACCTCGCACCTGACAGACTGGAGCTTTTTGCCATAAATGTATGGAGAACTTGTCTGATAATTCTGAAAAAGAGGCCACAGGCTGAGGCTTGCGCCCTGCAGGGCCTGTGGAAGATTAAGGGCCTCATTATGATGGAGGATTTTCCGCATCCTCCGGGCCGGCGGAAGCCACCGCCGGCCCGGAGGATGCGGAAAATCCTCTGCGGACCCACCAAAGACCCACCGCCACATTAGGATGGCTGGTGGGTCCTGGTTTCCGTCCGCTGCTTTTCCGCCGCGGTTGGCTTACAACCGCGGCGGAAAAGCACTAATATGGTGACGGTGTCTCTCAGACACCGTCAGCCAGATTAGGATGGGCTCAGAAACATGCTTTTCCGCGGCGGCTTTTCCGCCATAGAAAAGCATGTGTAACTTCACTGCGGGGGTCCGTTGCGGGCCCCCTAGGTGAAGGGGGGGTGGGGGGTGCACATGGGGGGGTACCTATGGTACCCCCTGCATTTGTATGCAGAAAGCAGCAGGCACCGCGCGGTGCCTGCCACTTTCTACATACAAATGCAAAGCGTGCATTTTTAACATTGCTGCGGGTGCAGCTTGAAGCCGCACCCGCCGCAATGGTAAAAATAGAGGATGTGACCGCCAGGGTGGCGGTCACATCCTAATTGCACTGGAGGGACCTCCGCAGGCCATGCGGAGGTTCCCTCCTACTCTATGGTGGCGGACGGACTCAGGTCCGTCCGCCATCATAATGTGCCCCTAAATGTGTACCAGAGCAAACATTACAAATGAGCCTCGCTGCTCTATTACTTTTGCCTGTTCTCTCCCCTTTTCTGGTCTCTCCTCTCTCTCCCTCTCATCTCGCTCTCTCTATTTCCCCTTCATTCTGTCTCCATCTCGCTTCTCCTCACCTGCTGAAACCCGTGACTTCAAGAGAGTGTGCTTACCCTCTTTTCCCTCTCCTTCATACGTTCCCTTTGAAATTGATGACAACAAATAAAATAATAGAAATTGCAGAAAATGTCGTCTTTTTCGGACATTTTTTTCCTTCCAAAGTGCAGCTTCAGAGAGAGAAACAAAAGAAAGAAAGAAAATTCTCAAGCAAGACAAAGTAGCCACCAAGTGGCCAGATTGGTTTTATTCAAACCCAAACACGTTATCGCCACTTTACAGAGTTTGCCATGGAAACGCTACTTTGGTTTTCTTGTCTTTCTTTAACAGCATTGTTTTCCCCTTTGTTCTGTGAGACATGCGTAGTTGAAAATGCAAGCTTTGAACATGTACCATCGGGTGACATGATTGTACTTTCACCTCTAATTTCTAATGCGGCAGGAGAAAGCAGGCAGCTATGATGGCTGTACGATGTCACAACGTGATGTTTGTGTGCGTACGGCCAATAAGATGCCACCATTTGTTTTCCTGTCTGAGAGACCTTTTTTTGCAGCTAAACAGATAAATATTGCTGTCATCATGCTCCTCAGCTGATTTTTTTATTATTTTGGAAATCGCCAAATGCTGGAGGTTGTGCATATACTAGTTTTATTCCAGGGATCTTAAATATACTAATTTGGAGTATGCAAAATCGACAATGTTAGGAGATAGCCAGGCACTTTACTTCGGGTTAGCAGGGGTAAAGTGCACAAAGTTCTAAAGCCAGTGAGAGAGTGCCATATTATTCTGAAATTTGTAGGGGTGCATTATAATCACTTGTAATCAGCACCCACATATTTAGAGTTTTTTTCATTAATGTAGTTTAGAATTGTAATGTATGGGCCGGAGATCAGTGCAATAAGTAATGGAGTGTTTATTAATCCTAGACAAATGAGTGCCTTAACAATAATAGAAGTTTGCACAACGTAGGAAATTTAGTCACAAGTGAAATGTCGTCTTAATTGTACTCTGCCTTATTAGGAAATACATATGCTTATTAATGAGTGAATTAACCTAGGGTTTTTAATATGGAAGATGTATTGCTGCATTGAAAATAGAATTAACGTTTAGAATACTGAAATGGAATGTTATGCTGTGTTAGAAATGCATTCAATGTATTAGGGCCTAAGATGTGCTGAAGCCAGTAGAGGCCTAATTGTATTTTTTTCCTTGGTTAGCTTTAGTCAAAGAAAATGTTTTCTTATTCTTGGGAAATGCTGTCCTCAGCAAATGTTGAATTGTAACTTCGAATGCCGCATGGTTCCTTCTCACGTACATTAGCCTGCAGGTGCAAGGCCATGGGCCTCGTTAGGTAGAAGGAACAATTGTTTAGGAGTTAGGTTGGTAGGCGCGAGTGCAGAAAGGATGCCAAGGAATTTGGGAGTGCAACATTTAGCAGAAAAGGTGCCTGGAACCCAAGGACACTCTAACGGACGTTCATGGAGAGGAGCCATGCTGGAAAAATCCGAAGACCCACATCTGCCAGAGGGGCGTACCTGAAGGCGTGTCAACTGTTTTGGGGGTTTTGTATTAGTTTAGTTTAGTTTAGTTTATGCATTTATAGCGCGCGTAATTCACCGGCAGACGGTCTCAGAGCGCGAACAGATGTACCCAGATAAGAATGCAGTGTCAAGCAGAGCTCATGGGAGGTGATTTAGAATAACAATGTTTTGAGGCTTTTCCTGAAGGATCGGTAGTTATTATCAGCTCTGAGTGACAGTGGGAGGGAGTTCCATAGATCAGGAGCGAGTTTAGAAAAACTGCGATCTCCATTGCTCACTGTGCGAACTTTAGGGACACATAGAAGGTTTTTGTCAGCCGATCTGAGAGTTCTGGTCGGAAGATAGCTAGTTAGTTTTTTCTTCAAGTAGGCAGGTCCCTGGGCATGAACTGACTTATGTACCAAGCAGCAGATCTTAAATGTTACCCTTTTCCTTACTGGCAACCAGTGGAGCTTTGTGAGGGTAGGGGCAGAAGGGGTATAAGACGGCAAGTTAAGAGTCAGTCTGGCTGCTGTATTTTGCACCACCTGCAACTTTGTCAGTGCTCCTTCGTTGATGTTCGCTAGCAGTGCATTCCCATAGTCGAGGCGACTAATTATGAGGCCTTGGATAAGGGGTTTGCGACAATCTATGGGGAGCCACCTAAAAATCTTCCTGAGGCTTTTCATGATTCCAAAGCTCGTCTGGACTACCTTGTTGACGTGCGGTGACATAGATAGTGTATCATCTAATAGGATGCCGAGGTTCTTCACAGTTTCCTTGGGCATTGGACACTGCCCTAGCTCGTTTGGCCACCAATCGGCTGACCAAGTCTCCTTTTGAGGTGCCGGGTTTTTAGGAACCCGGTGGTGCCAGGGGACAACACCCGAAGACCTCTGAGTTCTCCCTTGTTCCGGACCACAGAAACAATGAGTCTTCTAGTCGCAGTCAGAGATCAAGCTTTTATTGGTAGCTACCAAGTAACACGTGTCCTAGAAGCACGACAAACACGGGTCATGTATTCTCAGGAGACTGTACGTGTTCGTTTTTACAGAACCAGTCTTCTCCTTTTATACAGAAATAATGGCTTCAAGCAAGAATTCTTGAGTTTATGATATGGCTGTAAACATATTTCTGCAATAATACAAAGTGCGGCGTCACGTAAGCAAACCCACATTTTAGATGTCCAGTTCGTGACAGATTACCCAGCAAGATCCGGGACTCCCATCAGATATCGATGAAACACCAATAAAGGCAGGTACCACCCAGTCATAAAACTGGCCATAAAGAAGAAGTATGGACAGGTGCATGTTTGTAGAAAGCATGTTCTGTATGGGGTGAATGGTTTGTGGAATGTTATGTGTCGATAGTATCGTATTCGGCCACTGGGCGGGGAGCCGCCCAAACAGGTTTGGCTTAAGGCAATGGAGTCAGTTTGGACAGGTCAGGGGGAAGTCAGGGAAGGTGGACGTGTCCTTTTGGATCAAGCTCGACCTTTAATTGACTTAACATGAGGGCAAGACGTAAGATGGATGCCGTTCACAAAATGGAGTCTAAGGGATTGGGACGGAAACTACGATTTAGGGGTGTTGGCAACCCTCGATTGTCACGCAAATACATAGGAATGATGTCCTAATCATTATCGGTTCACGGACACTAAATTCGTCATGGTACGTTGATATTTTGTGACACGGGTATTGGACCTCGATATTGGGATAACAATAGGGTCCAGATTTTTAGAACCACAGACCCTCCTTTTGCCCTTATGTAAGGCAATAACTCATGTTAATCCGAGTCCAAATCTGTATGAAGGAATTCGTGGAGATGCTGCTGTAACATCATCCTGTTGCTTAGTTCGTCCCTTGACGCAGGCTTCCGTACACATGAAGTAGCACAGAGGCCACAGAGTGCAGGAGCGCACTGGACACATAGGCAGAACATAAACAGAAGTGTTAAGGTCATCCCAATGAAGATTAGCGTTTTCCATCCCCAGGCAGCGATCAGTCCCCAGAACCACCCTAGCAAGGACCAATCCCCTTTCTCAACGTGAAGGGAACCAGATATTTCATGTAGTTTAGAGATGGCCTGGTATACTGTCGGTGCATTATCAGGGATGAATATGCAACAACTGGATTGGATGACTCTACACACACCACCACGATCGGCGAGTATGATATCAAGGGCAATTTGGTTCTGAAGGGTCATAAGTCGATCCGACTGAAGCTCGGTTGTCAAATTGCCAAGTGCTCCGGCCGTTGTAGTCACGGCGGATTCAACTATCCTTGCTAACTGGCGAATATTCCTGCTGTTCACCATAGGCCCCCAAAATGGCAGAAAACCTTTTGCGAAGTCAGCGAATTCCTGACCCGCGGTGTCGTCTTTACTCATGACACCTCTAGCTGTCCTTGTCCGATGGTAATCTGCTCGGGCCGTGTAGGTAGGAGGCAGCAGAAATGAGATGAAGCACGTGCCTGAGAAGTCAGGGGGTAACCATGTATAGGCTTGGTCGTGGCAGACGAAATACGTGCCTTTGGCTGCTAAGAGTATAGGGGAAGTTCGGGAGGCGAGCACATATGTTTCTGTGCAAATGCTCTTTCCTAACTGTGCAGTGGGATCTCTACCAATACCTTGTAAACATAGGTGACCTCGGTGGGGCACTATCCAAACTGGGCGGGATTTCTTTGCTGCCTGGCTCTTGATCAGGTAAACGCCATGTTTGGTTACGTTCCAACGAGTGTATGGAGTCAGTTCATCTTTGGGGATAGTCAGATATGTGTCAAACTCTCTACTCATATTTCTTATCCCTGCTATTAGTGCCTTGTTACTGGAATCGCTTTCAGTGGAACGGGTCGGGTATGGTTCTAGGGCGAATAGGAACATGGTCTGAAAAGCCCACAGAGAACCATAATAACTAAATGGCAGGATGAAGTATGGGATACCCTTATCCGTCGTGTGCGGCATGAGTCAGCATATCCAACAGTTTGATGTGTTCATTATAGACTGGTGTTGGTGTAGGAGTTGGATGAAAGAGTTATTTACAAATTCGAGCCTTCTGGCAGACTCGTGTTCAGGTAGAGGGTGAAAAGAATGTGGGGAGAGAGTGGGAGAAGGCGTCGGCAGAGTGTCGTTTGAGAATAGGGAAACTTGAAATACGAATAGAGCATAACCAATCAAAAGCATCACAGTGCTACACAGCATTAGAACACATATTATTAAAAATCTTTTCTTGGACAGTATAGTACACAATTGTTTTTCAAAGTTCGTAAGCTTGACAGGTCTCTCTACCCTTGGAAACTCCATCCTCTACTTGCTGCCCGCGGTGGTAGGTTGATTCTGCCAGGGAGCGCGCTCCGTTCGGTCTGGGGTGACTCCCTCGGACCAACCAGAACCGTGGACCTAAAACTTCCTTGGTTGCACTCCCTACACTTCAACCGCGACCCTAGCAGCGGAACCGGATGGCGGTTCGAAAATCAAAAATGAGCTAGTTCCCTGGGACGAGAGAGCTGGAAGATAAAAATAGTTCTTGGGGGAAAAGGGAAATCACATTAGATCAAGGTTTTATTAGTCCCTGGGGCTGGATCTTAGGTTGTATCGTTGCTTCTCAGGTACGGTGTGGTCTTTAAACAATGTCTCAGGTTCGGTAGTGTCCAATTGCATAGATGGTGACACACGTCCTTGCAAAATACGATCACTCTCCTTTTCGGTACCAGTCTCTTTTAAACGTGCATCGCTGAAAGGGATGAAACGAGGTACGGATTCAGTCTTAGAGTCGGCAAGTCCTTTATCGACCCACCGGTCGTATGGAAGGGGCAGAGGGACCCGTTTGCAATGGGTCCCATGCACCCAGTTCTTTTTGCCGTCCACCCGAACCGCTGATCTCGTGGAAAGAAGTACCAGGTAAGGTCCGGTCCACCTCGGCTGTCCGTTGTTGGTGCGCTGGAAGTTCCGCACCAAGATCCACGTACCGGGTTTGATTGTATGACCTGGATCGTCAGAGGCTGGCGGAGAGGAACTGTGAACCTGTTGGTGTAAAACACGCAATTTAGCTGTCAATTCGCACAAATAATCAAGCAGTACGGGGTGTTCTATTTCACGGAGTTTCTTTGGTCTTGGCACGCCCCAGACGTTGGCTGGGCGGCCAAACACGATCTCGTGGGGGTTAAGACCTAATCTGGAATGGACGGTCATCCTAGTTGACAAGAGTGCTAGGGGCAAGGCGTCAGGCCATTTAAGACCTGTACTGGCTTGGATCTTGGCTAGCTTGAGTTTCAAAGTGCCATTGTAGCACTCTACTAATCCAGCTGATTGGGGGTGATTTGCAGCGTGGAATTTCTGGTGTATGCCTAGACACTCACACACTCTCTTCATCACTCGTCCTATGAATTCACTTCCATTATCACTCCAGACAATTCTAGGCATACCGAGTCTCGGGAAGAACTCTTTGACAAGGGCTTTGGCAGTTGTCATAGCAGTATTGTCTTTAAGGGGGTACGCTTCCACCCACCTTGAAAAAGCGCAAACAACAACGAGCACATACTTTAGATTGTTGCACCTTTCCATGTGAATGAAATCGAGCTGCAAAACCTCGAACGGATACGTAGGAGGCGCAAAATGACCAGCTGGAGTTGGAGTTCCTTTACCGGGATTGTGTTTTAGGCATATCATACAGTTTCTGACCACATTTTCTGCATATTTTGGGATATTGCTATTCTGCCATACTGGGGCCAATAGCTTACATATTCCTTTCGAACTGATGTGTGCCATGCCGTGAGCCATTGTTACTACTGCAAGTACGTATGCATTAGGTAGTAGCCATCGCTGGTGTTCCGATAATTCGACCCAACAACCATTCGCATCCAATCTACCCTTACTTTCTCTCCATTCATTCAACTCATTCTCAGTTGCCTCAGCTTGTATGCATTTTACGCTTTCAATGGTGTCCTCACACATTCCCACATCAGCAGTACATCTAGCGGGACCCGCAACATACATTCGACTCATCGTGTCCCTTGCGGTCTCTTTCGCAACCTCGTCTGCAAATGCATTCCCGCGGCCAATATCGTCTTGAATTTTCTTGTGTGCACTGCATTTCATAATGGCAACTTGTAGTGGCATGGTCAGTGACTCAAGGAGCTCATTAACTAGCTGACCATGTTGTATCTTTGCACCATGTGAGGTAAGGAAACCACGTTCACGCCATAATCTCCCAAAACTGTGAGCCACGCCAAAGGCGTATTGGCTGTCCGTGTACACATTCACTCGCTTTCCTTTTGCTAACACGCATGCTCTGGTAAGTGCAATAATTTCCGCAGCTTGTGCAGAGTTGTGGGAAATACGTGCGGTCTCTATAATGGTGTGTAATGTTGTTACAGCATATGCGGCAGTCGTATCACCATTCGGTAACTTGAAACATGAACCGTCAACCCATAAAGTATCATTGCATTCAGGAAGGGGAGTGTCCTGTAAGTCTACTCTCCCTTTTGTCTCTTCTTCTGTCCTAAAGCAGCAGTCATGTTTATCACTCTTGTCTGTTCCTGTCGGAATGGGTAATAACGTTGCGGGATTCAGTGTATGACACCTCTTTATGTGGATGTGGCTTGCTAGTAACGTCAGTTCGTAACTGGATAGTCGAGCGCTAGTAAGGTGTTGTGTCTTCGTCCTGATTAGTAAAATGTCTACTGCATGCGGAACCATAACGATCAGAGTATTATTCATGACTAATCCAGCGGATTGTCGAATGCAGACAGCTGCTGCGGCGGTAGCCCTCAGACAACTTGGTAGTGCCTTAGCCACAGGATCCAGAGTTGCCGAAAAATACACGCATGGGCGCGATCTGTTCCCAAAATGTTGTGTTAAGACTGATAATGCACAGCCTTCCTTCTCATGGACATATAATGTGAAAGGCTTACTGTAGTTGGGGTTTCCCAACACAGGGGCTGAACACAATGCATCACGCAACTTGTGAAAACTCGTCTGACAATCTTCAGACCAGGGCATAGGATTGGGCGTATCTTTACGGAGTAGTGCCAGCAAGGGTTTAGCTAGCAGTGAGAAATTCGGTATCCATTGTCTACAGTACGATGTAATGCCCAAAAAAGCTCGAACTTCTCTCTGTGTCCTTGGGGCACTTAGTTCTGCAATTGCCTGTATTCTTTCTGGTGTCAGTCTCCTTCCCTCCTTCGACAAGACGTGACCTAAGTAGGTTACTTCTTGTCGGCAAAATTGTAGTTTGGAAAGGGAGACTTTGTGCTTCATGTCACATAAGTGATGCAATAATGATAACGTAGCTTTCTTGCAAATTTCTTCAGTGTCCGCAGCGATCAGCAGATCGTCTACGTACTGAATCAGAGTTGAACCACTTTGTAGAACAATCGTGTCTAGTTGTGTTTTCAGGGCCTGACTGAATATGGATGGGCTTTCGCAGTACCTTGAGGAGCGCACTTGAAGCGGAAGCTTCGTCCTCCTAAATTAAATCCGAAAATATCTCTACTCTCCTCGGCAATCGGGATACTGAAGAAAGCGTTTTTCAGGTCAATCACCGAGAACCAATTTGCTGAAGCTGGAACCATTGTCAATAAAGCAGTAATGTCGGGGACGACTGGAAACTGTGGGATAACTATCTTGTTTACTTCTCTGAGGTCGATCACGAACCTATACACAGGGGGTTGTGAAGGATCAGTACGTTTTAAGACGGGCAAAACCGGACTGTTACAGACATTTCCTGTCGTTTCTTCGATGACGTCTTTATCAATCAAATCATGAACAATTTTCAACAACGCTCTTTCGCATTCGCTAGATATTTTGTATTGGGGAATACGTGGCAACCTAACGTCGGCTTTCAACGTTATGACATATGGTGTTATCTCCAAACGACCTACATCATTAGAACCATTAGCCCAGAGTATATCAGGAAGTGACAATAATTCAGTTGGAATATTTTCCTTTGATAAATACATCGAAGAAATGACCTTCTTGCCTAAAGTAAGTTGTAGTCCCGAGGGAGAACAGTACAAGGTCGCATATAACCTTTTGAGTAAGTCCAAACCTAGCAAATTTTCACCACAACCTGTTGTCAAAATGAGGGGTGCTTCTAATTCGCATGGGCCAACAGAAAGAGACATAGGACTAGAGATCGGGTTTCTAACAGGGGCGCCAGAGAAACCTACTGAGACATTCATTTCGCCAGACAAAGGTGCGCCAGGAAGTTTCGAGTGCATGATAGAACTTTTTGTGGCACCAGTATCCAGCAGAAATGGCTCTGACACTCCTGAGGCTATTACCTCGACATAAGGTCCATTCTGATCTACCGGAACTGAGACAACTCCCTCTCTTTGTCCATGGCTGTCCTAGCAATCGTTACCCTCATTTTCGTGTTCAGCGTAATAGTCGTCAGCATAGTACTGAGCTGATTTAGACGATGAATTATTCTGTTGGTCAAAGCTATTCATGGACTTCTGAGGCGGAAAAGAAGTTGTATTCTGAGTGAAATTTCCACGGCCTCTACCTCTAGGGGCATGTTGAACACCTCTCCCCCTTATACCTTGACCACCGTTTAAACGTCGCGCAAGAGCCGGACAATTATCCTTAAAATGACCCTCTTCCTTGCAATACGCACATTGATTCGGGCCATATGTAGGACGCTGGTGGGAAAACTCGTTACCTTGCGCGTTCCTCGAATACTGCTGTCGTGGTTTATAGTCGGGCTGACTAGCCGTGCGAGGCGGATAGGCCTGCTGGAGGAGAACCTTAGTTTTCAAATCTTTCGTCTTTTTATCTGCCTTGTCTAGCTCGTCTTTACGCCTATTCTCATAGTACTGGGCTGTAGCTAAAATCTGTGCTGACGTAGAGACAGCCCAAGCACTCTCAGAGTCTTTTAGTTTATTACATAGTTCAGGGAGCAAATTATGTACGAACTTGTCCACAAACAATCTTTGGCCACCCTCGGTAGCCATATCTTGGCCACTGTGGTCGGTGAATGTTTCCTCAAATCTCGTGAAAAAGTCAGACACATTCTCATCTTTCTTTTGTTTACATGCTGATAGCTTGTCCCAATTTACGCGTACTTCAGGCATTATTGTCTTCATGTACGCTATAATTCTACCGGGAAGTTCAGCTATTAACGGCTCAGGTTTAAAACCACCGACTTGTCTAGCATCTGTAGTCGCAATGTTCGCCCATGAGTCACCTAGTTCCTGATCGTGATCCGTATGACGTATCTTGCTCCATAAAGGATGTGGAACAACGTTCCCAAATAACATGTCTACATCTGCTAAATTCATTATACATGAGCTTGCAGTTTGCGATAACTCCTTATAATACCCAGTTGGGTTCTTACGAGGGTCAGGTAGTGACTGTTTGAGTGCTAATACTTCCGATCTTTTCCATGGGACATGTACCCATACACGCTGGAAATGGGGCAGAATTGGTGGATTAGCATTCGCATCACCTTCCCTCCAAACAGGAGGAACCTCTCTCATGGGGTACTGTCTCGCTCTTTTCCTACTAGACGTACCACATTCAGACGATGACCCAGAGTTACCACCTGTGCTTCGATATGATAATAATACCTCAACTGCTTTGTCGACATCGGGACCTACAATCATGCCTTCCCCGAATTTAAATCGTATACTACACAACTCTCGAGAGTTGCTCTCTTGACCATTATCTTCCAAATCCTCACACAGAAAAACACACATCTGTTCAAAAACATATCTTTGCGTCGGTTCATTCCATTGACGGAAAACGTTCATGACGGACTCTACATCATATCTGGCTGTATCCAGAGCCTAATTCCGTGCTAACTTATTCAGGCATTCCCTCTCTCGATAATCAGGCATTTGGCTTCGTAACTGTCTTAGTCCCATATTAGGGGTCGTTTTAGGCGACCGAAAAAGTGGTGAAGGAATGTTAGTAATAATGCTGGCCGTTTTATGCCAGACGGAAGGTGAAAGTGGAGGAATAACTGGTGTCAGAACAGAGTCACGCAAAGCAGAAACAGAAGCGTTCGCAGAACTAGTATCGGAAGAAATAGAAGGTGCGCTAGGCGAAGTTGTAGAAGGAACAGTAGGAGAAGTAGATGTGACTGGTGAGCCTTGAGGAGGCTGCACTAGAGAAATAGAAGCCAGCTGAAGAGTAGCTGGTGAGTGCTGTAGAGGAGCTGGTATAACAGCTACCAGAGGTGCAACTAAAGGTTGCGGAGGTGCTGTGGCATTTTGCGCATAGGGTGGTGGCGAACTCAGCAAATGCGCCATTAATGGATCTTTCTCACGCTCTTTTACTGTCTCTTGCTGAAGAGATGGTAAAACAGGATAGCATTTATCTATTGCCATTTTACGTTGCCTGTGCAACTGCTCACTTATTCGATCCTCTTCGTTGTCTTTAAATTTTATCGCGGCTTGTATTACTGAAATACCCCTTTCCCTCTTATTCTTCTTTTCTAGTTTAATTGCCTTTTGTTTGGCCTCTTTACGCCATAAGCGGAAAGAGTCAAACATCGCCGGTCGGGCTTTCTTTTTGAACAGTTTGACCTCTAGGTTATCTAGAATTTCTGAGTCGAAACTACCATATTGGGGCCATTTAAAAACACCATCTTTATGGGTGTATTTTATCCACACTTCATTATATGTGATAGGACCTACGCCATGTTTTACATAAAGCTCATACGTTGGAGTTCCAATTGGAGGAACCGGACACGAATCCTCTAATCGGGAGTCCCTATTATCACCAAGACAAAACAAGTTTCCAAGTCTGCTAAAACCAGGCATCTTCGCTCACTAGTCTAGCTTCAAACTTCATAGGTTTATCTATTATGATATTTCTCGTGAAAACACGAGTCCTTCGGCTTTGGGGCTTGCAAGTGCCAAATCAAGTTGTATCTCCAGGATACCAAAAACTAAGGACAAACTAAGGACTGGGAGACGCTCCACTTATACTTAACTGAAGTATTTGAAGATCGGTGACGTCGCTAGAAGACTCGTCTATCGTTTCGCTCTACCAAGGATCACTGGGTCCAAAACAAGGCGATAGTCAGGGCAGCAGTGATTCGTAGCCGTCGGGACGCGGGGAACCTCGCAGCAAAGACCTTCGGAACCACGTCGACATACAGGGGTCGCTGAAGTGCCTCCGGAATTTTCACACGAAGCTCCTCACGAACATCTGGCGTGGACCGTCGCCGCTTGATATCGCCCCGAGTTGGGCGCCAACTGAGGTGCCGGGTTTTTAGGAACCCGGTGATGCCAGGGGACAACACCCGAAGACCTCTGAGTTCTCCCTTGTTCCGGACCACAGAAACAATGAGTCTTCTAGTCGCAGTCAGAGATCAAGCTTTTATTGGTAGCTACCAAGTAACACGTGTCCTAGAAGCACGACAAACACGGGTCATGTATTCTCAGGAGACTGTACGTGTTCGTTTTTACAGAACCAGTCTTCTCCTTTTATACAGAAATAATGGCTTCAAGCAAGAATTCTTGAGTTTATGATATGGCTGTAAACATATTTCTGCAATAATACAAAGTGCGGCGTCACGTAAGCAAACCCACATTTTAGATGTCCAGTTCGTGACAGATTACCCAGCAAGATCCGGGACTCCCATCAGATATCGATGAAACACCAATAAAGGCAGGTACCACCCAGTCATAAAACTGGCCATAAAGAAGAAGTATGGACATGTGCATGTTTGTAGAAAGCATGTTCTGTATGGGGTGAATGGTTTGTGGAATGTTATGTGTCGATAGTATCGTATTCGGCCACTGGACGGGGAGCCGCCCAAACAGGTTTGGCTTAAGGCAATGGAGTCAGTTTGGACAGGTCAGGGGGAAGTCAGGGAAGGTGGACGTGTCCTTTTGGATCAAGCTCGACCTTTAATTGACTTAACATGAGGGCAAGACGTAAGATGGATGCCGTTCACAAAATGGAGTCTAAGGGATTGGGACGGAAACTACGATTTAGGGGTGTTGGCAACCCTCGATTGTCACGCAAATACATAGGAATAATGTCCTAATCATTATCGGTTCACGGACACTAAATTCGTCATGGTACGTTGATATTTTGTGACACGGGTATTGGACCTCGATATTGGGATAACAATAGGGTCCAGATTTTCAGAACCACACTTTGCCGGGCCAAAGAGCATGATCTCAGTTTTAGCCGTATTCAACATGAGATAATTCTTAGCCATCCAGGTGTTTATGGCTATCATGCAGTTGCTAAATCTGGTTTGGACATCTAGCAAATTATGTACCCACTTTATCAAGATTTGGGTGTCGTCGGCATAAGATACCGTGTCGAACCCAAAGCTTCTAATAATATTTGCTAGAGGGGAGAGATAAACATTGAAAAGGGTGGGGCTAAGTATTGAGCCCTGGGGGACTCCCTTATCATTCTCCACCATGCCAGATAGGAAAGGGCCTATTTTGACTCTAGATCGTCTGTCCTTGAGATAGCTCTTGATCCAGCTAAGGGCAAGGCCCCCGACACCAATCTCTTCCAGCCTCTCTAAGAGTATGCTGTGGGAGATGGTGTCGAAGGCTGCCGACAAATCGAGCAGGATGAGAATCGCCGATTGCTTGGAGTCAAGGGCTAGTCTGATGTTGTCCACTATCTCTACAAGAGCCGTCTCCGTGCTATGGGACGCTCTGAAGCCTGATTGAGATGTATCCAGGATGCCATTATCCTCTAGAAATTTGGTCATTTGAGCATTAATGGAAGCTTCCATTATCTTACTAAAGAGTGGAAGCAGGGCGATGGGGCGATAATTTATCGATTGGTTAGGGTCGGCATTAGTTTTTTTCAGGATAGGTTGGATCATAGCTTCCTTCCAAACAGAGGGGACAGTGGCTTGGCTAAGTGATACATTAAAGATGTTGGTTACGATTGGCACCAGTGCGGGGCCAAGTTTGGTCAGGATCTGAATGGAAGCAACGTCGTTAGGAGAGCCTGATTTAGCTTTGTTCAGTCTGATATTTACCTCTTCCTCTGTGATTGGATTAAATTTATTGAGCTTGTAGTCGCAAGGAGAGTTCAGAGGATTGAAGGGTTCATTCGGGATTGCCCGCACCCTGTCAATGGGTTCATTGGGAAAGGTCCTATGGATGGCATCGATTTTATCTTTAAAATATGAGGCAAGTGTGTCTGCCCATTTCTGAGATTCAGGGGTAGATAGTTGGCATTGCAGGGGAGAAGTAAATCCTTTCACTATAGCGTATAGTTCCTTATGTGAATTACCTGCCTTCCTTATCTTTTCATTGAGATAAGTTTTTTTGGCCAGGGCAATGTTATTCATATATCTTTTATGAAGGGATTTATAGAGAGTCTTGTTTTCGTTACTCTTAGTCTTCCTCCATCTGCGTTCTGCTACCCTGGCTTCTTGTTTATTTTGCTTTAACTCATCTGTAAACCAGGGAGCTTTATTCGAGGGGCATTTTATTTGTCGTTTAGGCGCTATGATGTCTAGAGCGTTGACTATAGCTCCATCCAAGTCGGAAACAGTTTTATCAATGGGGGATTCAAAACCCAAATCAGGTGGAGTAAATATTTCCGCAAACTCGGTTACATTGATGTTCTTCCACGGGCGGCAGGATTTTAGGTTCTTGTTGTGAGATGATACCCTTTCATGACTTTGGAATTCGAAATTAATAAGACTGTGGTCAGACCAAAGAATAGGCACTAGATCTATCAGTCTGGATTGTTGGGCGTTGGTACACACTACATCCAGCATATGTCCAGCTTTATGTGTCGGGCCTGTCTCTAACATCCTTAGATCCAAAGAGTGGAAACTATTTATTAGCTCCGCTGAATGAGGATCTTGGGTCAGCTCCAAGTGATAGTTAAAATCTCCCAATAATAGGAAGTTAGAGCTAGTCAAAACATGAGGGGCTATAAGCTCGACCAGCTTGGTAACAAAATTGGCTTTGGCGTCTGGTGGTCCATATACTAGAGCACCTTTCCAAGAGGTATTATTACCAATTTTGAGCAAGAAGATCAGAAACTCGCCTTCCGCTATCTGGTATGAGTCAATGATACTAACTTTTAGCCCAGTTTTGTGAATAATCGCAAGCCCTCCACCCCTTTTTACTGTCCTGTCAAGATGGCATATTTTATAATCCTCGGGTAAGGCCAATGCGATGTCCGGTAGAGATGACTCCTGGAGCCAAGACTCGGTAATGAAAAATAGGTCAGGGGCCTGTTGATCAAGTAGGGCCCAAATTTGGAGGACGTGTTTAGGCAATGAACGTACGTTGCCGTATATGCAGGATAGTGCTGTGTCTGTGATGGAGGTGCTCTGCTTCGGGTCATTTAGGCAAGGTAATGGTACGGTGTTAAATGATAGTAGCTCCGTCCTAGTATAACAGATTCGCTCCATAGCTAATGTAGATACTAAGGGGAGACGGGATTCCCTGAGTGGTGGAGTAAGGATTAGGCGTCTTGCGGCGCTTGTCCGGCGTGGACAGGCGCAGACAGGCAGGGCTATGACTTGGGCGCGACTTCGGCGCGACGCCCGCGCGTCGCTGCGCGAGACCGTTTTGCGCTCCCACTTTTAATCGTGGAAGGGCGGGACTGTGGGCTGGATGCCTAGAGCGCTGACCTCCGTGCAACCGGAAGTAGGACCCCGCCGGGACGGATCGGGCGTCCTGCTGAGGTTAAATGCGGGTAAATACAAGTGCTACTGAATGCTGCCCCACTCTAAGTGCACACAAGTAAATATTTTTGGCAATGCTGACAATGAGCGCAAATCAAATTATTTAAAAGCGAAAATCAGGATAATAAGTTTAAAAATTTCTGCAAGCTACAGAGCTGCCACGCGACTCGAGCAGTCTCTGGGGTGTTCTCTAATCAGCTCGTCCTCTCTGCGCTCCCACTTTTAATCGTGGAAGGGCGGGACTGTGGGCTGGATGCCTAGAGCGCTGACCTCCGTGCAACCGGAAGTAGGACCCCGCCGGGACGGATCGGGCGTCCTGCTGAGGTTAAATGCGGGTAAATACAAGTGCTACTGAATGCTGCCCCACTCTAAGTGCACACAAGTAAATATTTTTGGCAATGCTGACAATGAGCGCAAATCAAATTATTTAAAAGCGAAAATCAGGATAATAAGTTTAAAAATTTCTGCAAGCTACAGAGCTGCCACGCGACTCGAGCAGTCTCTGGGGTGTTCTCTAATCAGCTCGTCCTCTCTGCGCTCCCACTTTTAATCGTGGAAGGGCGGGACTGTGGGCTGGATGCCTAGAGCGCTGACCTCCGTGCAACCGGAAGTAGGACCCCGCCGGGACGGATCGGGCGTCCTGCTGAGGTTAAATGCGGGTAAATACAAGTGCTACTGAATGCTGCCCCACTCTAAGTGCACACAAGTAAATATTTTTGGCAATGCTGACAATGAGCGCAAATCAAATTATTTAAAAGCGAAAATCAGGATGATAAGTTTAAAAATTTCTGCAAGCTACAGAGCTGCCACGCGACTCGAGCAGTCTCTGGGGTGTTCTCTAATCAGCTCGTCCGCTCTGCGCTCCCACTTTTAATCGTGGAAGGGCGGGACTGTGGGCTGGATGCCTAGAGCGCTGACCTCCGTGCAACCGGAAGTAGGACCCCGCCGGGACGGATCGGGCGTCCTGCTGAGGTTAAATGCGGGTAAATACAAGTGCTACTGAATGCTGCCCCACTCTAAGTGCACACAAGTAAATATTTTTGGCAATGCTGACAATGAGCGCAAATCAAATTATTTAAAAGCGAAAATCAGGATAATAAGTTTAAAAATTTCTGCAAGCTACAGAGCTGCCACGCGACTCGAGCAGTCTCTGGGGTGTTCTCTAATCTTAGGGACAGCACCCGAGGGTGGAGAGTAAGATTTGAGTGGTTTCTAGCGGAGAGCAGACTAGAGACAGAGTACGGGCTTTGGGGAAAGCAGGATGTAGGTAGATTGTGAACTCAAGGCAGAGTAGGGTGTTGGAAGGAGTATCTTAGAACGAGCACAGTAGTTAGAAACTACTTATGGAAAAGTGAGTGTACTTCCTAGGAAGTCTTCACTGCTGACACCTTTATTCTTGCCTGGGTACAATGCTAAGTAGGGATGTCACCTTAGAGTCAGTGTAGGGACAGCCTAACCAAAAATGTCTTTCCCTTTTGTAAATGCAATCTCGGACTCAAGTTGGGATTGTAATTCTTTGCATAATGATCCTTGAATTGATTTTGCTTTTAATCTTGAGTCGTCTGAGACTCCTGCGTAGGATTATGTATGTATTAGTTCCGGTTTATTTCCTGAATCTTTTGCTGAGATGTTTGGACATCCAATTATTTTTGTCTATGTAATAAATTCTTAAAATTTCTCTTCGTAGTCAGTGGTCCTTCGAGTTTATGTTAAATTTGGATTGCAATGTTGGTTAATGATATGTTAACAAAAATCTTCCCTCCACGCTTTTCAGACAGGGAAAAAGGGTCAGTCTACCTGACCTGGAATTCTAGAATTAGGTAAGAAAATCTAGATGAGAATCCCAGCTTCTTCACCAGCAAAAATATAGGATCCAAGAAAAGGCAAAAAATCCAAGTTGACCACACAGGAGAGACAAGTTTCCTACCGGGCACAAATAGTGTACCTAGAAGATGACCAATGGTACACTTGTGGTTGAACATATGTTCTCTTACCAATCCGTCAGCTGATGGAGAGTATCCCAATATGTTTGTGAATGCATGTTCCCCCCTCGTTTTCCCAGGCTTGGACAAGGAATAGAACTGACATTGTAACGTTCTACAAATGGAGCGGGTTGTTTTGCGGAGACTTGCTGTCATTGCACTTACATAATTTGTGCATCAGTGGTTCCTCCCCTAAGGCGTAGGAGGATTGTCCCACAGCTCTGCGAGCAGTGTAAAAAGGAAAATTAAAATGATATTAAATGATGTTATTATCACTTTCGTTTTCCTTCCTGCTTGGATGCCGGGTGAGTGGGTCTGGGCTGACCAGTGCAGGGGGCAGGGGAAGGAGTGTTAAACACAATCCCTAAGTGCACATGACTGTTTGGCCGGCCCTTTTGAGCCGGCCAAACCGTCATGCACACTTTGCATCTTCCCCACTAGGCTGCATTACACAGCCTAATGGGGGACATGCCCAGCCTCTAAACTGCGGAGAGGCAGTTGTGATTGGACAGGGTATTCTGGGAGGCTGTGTGCTTCCTGTTGTTGCGCCAGAAGATAACGGAGGAAAGGTGGCACCACCCAGGTAAGAACGTGTTTTGTATTCATACGCTCCCCTCGCCCACCACCTGCGCTCAGTAGCAGCCACTACTGTATTTGTGCTTGGTTCTTTATATTGTCTGGTAACTGATCATCTCTCTAAGCTAGCACTAACAATTCGATCACTCCTTCAAGAATGAATAGATTGATGACCTTCCCCTCTCATGGTGTGTCCCCCAAAATCCTAAACCCTGGTGCACACATATCTGGGATTCATCACAGTGGTGGGAATGAGAGACTGCATTGCCCTGCAAGACAGTTCTGTCCTCTAGCTCATTGGAAGAGCTGGAGAGCATTTAATGCGAGGCTCTTTGTGTGTGGAAGCCAGACCATTGGCTGTGGCACACAACCACTTTGTGAAATACCTAGGAGGCATGGTTTGTGAGGCAGTCCTAAGCCATCTATCATCCTAGTTGGAATTTCCCATGAAACCTGTCTGCAAAAAACAGGAGAAACTGATAAAACACGTTGCTGTAACCAGGTTAACATCGAGACTTGACCATTGCAGGTACTGATTCCAGTTTTCGTGGAAGTATTTTTGATAGAATAGAGCCCTTTTAAAATGCCTCAGTGATTCTGTTCTAAAATAAGAATATCAGAATGTTGTGTTGTGCCCCTGGTTTTGGGAAAGGTTGGGAAATGTGGTTCCTATAACTCTTTAACGCAGGCATTATCGCCTCTTCAAATTTCACCATAATTTGACATTGCTGGTAAGTAGAAGCGGGCATCTGAATAATGCTTTTCAGGAGAAATGACCTGAAAGTGCCTCTATACTCTTCTGGTGACGTTTAGAGTGACATCATTTCAGTTTTAACCTCACTTTAAAGTGCCCCCTCTTCACCTCTCACAGGTATCCTGTTAGAAGTCTTCACAGTCACTAAGCTTACATATGGAATCTCCTGAACCTTACACTTTGGATGACAACATTCCTTACACTTTATTTGTAAAAGTATGAATCATTAAATAAATGCATCATAAATAAATAAATAGCAAGGGTGCTTAGCTTCATAAATGTAAAATCAGGCTATAAAACAAATTAATTCTAAAGAAATAAGTAAATAAAACATGAATATGAGTTATGAGATTTTTTTTGTGTCCTCTGTAGGGGTCTATGAAAATGCAAAGATTCACACCCGCATATCTGCATAATTATTTCTAAACCAATTGTAGCTTCATGAAGTGCATAGCTTCGTTAGTTTCTAAACACATTTTTAAAGAGTAGCTGTGAGTGGGAACTGTGGACTGGCACAGCTGGGCAGCTGCCAGCTACGGCTCAAGCCGCCCTGCCTGCTCAGTCATTCCTGGCTACTGAGGTGTTGGTCCACTCCAGTGTTTAATTTGTAAAAACAATAAGTGCCAGGGCTCTCGTCAAGAGATCACTGCAGTTCGCGCAACACATTGCCCCTGCCATGATGCCAATGATAGTAACAACACAACTACTAACCATTAAAAACCCACAAGTGTTACAATTCTGTTTATTGCAGTTCCCCAAAGCTATAAGAATGGTTTGGGCGTCAGTAATAGCCATTGATATTGAATTAATAATTAACTGTTGTTGTAGTCATCTATAAATTAGCCAGACAGCGCCACCTTGTGGCAAACTGTCACAACCGTCGGTGTTGACATTTATGTTCTGGTGCTGAGCACAGGAAACCACTGGCTCAAATTAAGCTCAGGTCCACTCCTATGTGCCCCTTGGCAACCGGTACCTTAAAGAGGGTCGGGGACAACCATTCGTCTGAAACTGGCACCCCTGACAGTTCTAGCTACCCTCCTCTGGCACCCCGCCACCGGAGTACCAAGGAGGGGTCAGCTTGAGCCTACCATCTCTGCTTTCTTTTCATTGAAGTCCCACGCACAGACTTCCAAGCAGAACATGCTGGATGGGAGGTAGACCCAGTTCCTAATTGGAAGTCGCTGTGTGGGACTACAATGCAGGGAGGTTGGACACAAACTGGGTCTCCCACAGGGCCCTGGTATTTATTTATGTATAAAGTTTTATATAGCGCAAACTTAATCCCGAAGGATATCAGAGCGCTTTACAATTTAAGGGGAATGAGGTAACAGATCAGTACATGAGTCAAATAGGGTGTATATATATAAGCATTGAATCAAATCGTGCACACAAAAAAGACCAATTATAAACCTGGGGTAGGCGTATGATGGGCTAGTCACTGAAACATAATGACAAAGGGGAGCAAATACAATAGTAAAATACAAGATTGACAACCATTCTTGTAGTATGTCCGATGCGCTTAGAGCTGACATTCGCTCCTCTTGTTAAGGTAAGAATTTGTTCATGAGGAATCTTTTTGCTTCCAGTTTGAAAGCACCAATGGGTGCTGCGGATAGCAACAACCAGAACACTTCCATGTACATATCGAATGTGGAGGAAATTAAGAAAAGTTCTACTATTCTACTACCCATGGGCCCGATTTAATTAAGGGGTTGATTCGGATCTGGTAAAATAAAGATCCGTACGAACTGTATCCGGAGCCATCTCCGTATGACTCGTACACACGCTGTACGACCCGACAAGTACGATCCGGACCGGGGCACCGGGACGCGATCTGTACGGTCCATGTCAGGTAAGGGCGATTTGTACGGAAAAGCGTACAATCACATACACACCGTATGGTGCGTACCCCCCATGATCGCAGGGGTACGCCCCTTACCCCTGCGAGCATGGGGGTTACGCACCGTACCCGGGGGGGGGCGTTCCGTACCTGTTTCGGCGCGAACTCTGCTTTTACGGCTGTTTACAGCTCCCGTAAAAAAAGGGGCGTACGGTGCGTACCCGACACGTATCGTACTTGCTGGGTCGTAAAAACCAGCTGCGAGCCATACAGATCTCGCGTACAGCGGGTTCCGACGGAGACTCGTACGGAGACTTGTACGGGGATTCGAGTCGTACGGTCTCTGTACGATTCGTACGGAGTCCGGCTCCTGGTACGAATCGTACTTCGTCGTACGTACGGCGGACGTTGCAGGGTACGACTCGTACAGGAAAAACACTCCGAGCGACTATTCGGAGTGGTTTTTACCGGATCGGAATCGACCCCATATGTTTGCACCCCAGTAGTGCACAGTATATAGCTCATTTGTTAACATTTCCAAATACTTACATACATGTCAAGAATATTTCTGGAAAACATCGGTTTTATTTTTCCCCTCATACTATTGGTTTGTGTACGTTCAAATGAGTGAATATACCATGGCGACCTCAGTAATGAATGTGCTTCTGTGCTGAACAGTGCTAAGTTGCCACGTGTTGCTCTACATTTATACTGAGTTCAGTAGCACTCAGTCCCTCACTCTTCCTTGATATGAACTGAAATATCTTAGGTGCATTCAGTGAAAAAGTCATTTCATAAGTTTTCCGTGACCACATGCTACTATATTAACAGTTTTGATAATATCATACAGGCGTTGGCCGTGTCTAAGAGGTCAGCGCACCCTTCTATGAAACGATACAGCGCTGTTCATTACATATCAGTGGAGACAATTCACACAAATTATCCTTCAGATCAGAACTGAGGTGGCTTGCTGCACAGTACCAAGAAATGAGGGGCTTAATTTACAATATTTTACGCACGGCAACGCAGCAACTTCCTGCTGCGCTGCTGTGTGCCCAAAGAAAAGGGCAGGAATGTGCCATATATACAAGATACAACGCATTTCTGTCCTTCTCCCCTGTGCTGGCGCAAAACAGTAGCCGTGCGCCATTGAGCATGGGTGCCTGCATTGCAGTGTTGATTTTTGTGCATCAAGGGACACCTTTCTGCACTAAACCATCATCAGTGGCGTTTTACTCCTTCGATATGTGCTGCAGAATGCGGCGCACATAGAAATAGCAAAAAACTAGGAGAAATAAAAGTATTTTTTCTCATTGCGCTACTCGTACACCTCCCCCGGGGAGGCGTAGGTTTCTGACACATTCCCAAGTTTACGACACTTTGTAAATCTACGATTGTCAGGTTCCATGGATGTTGCATAGGAACACCTGCAGCAACACCCATGGAATGCTCCTTTCATGCAGATGAAAGAGTGAAAGGGACCCATATTTACAAGACCATGAAAAGTTACTTAGAATAACTTTACATTGCCTTGTAAATAAGGGGAAGCACACTGCGCTGCTGGTGTGTCTAAAAAAGTGACGCACAGGCAGCGTAATGGGCTTGTAAATGAGGCCCAAAGTGTTTTCATTACTGAGCACAACTTTTATAAAAACAAAGCAGAATTTGAATGTCGTAAACATAGGATGACAGCTTCTCTGAAGTATGCGGAGGTAATCCTGTCAGGGTCTGTGCACCCACAGAGAATGGCTGGACTCGAGTACCCTAAGAAGAGCTCAAGTTTACATTCACACTGACTGTCCTTCTGTCACACCAGGGCTAGTATCTATCTGGAGGTTGTAGGTGTCAGTGCCACTAGCAGTGGTGGCTCCTCCGTTAAGGCAGAGGAGCGTCTCCCCACTGCTTTGCAGCAGTGAAGTAAAGGAAACATGAAATCAGAATAACCCCAGTTATTATCATGTTATGTTTCCTTTTGCTGCAACTTTGTGTTTGGGGCAGGGCTGCTCCGACAACAGAGGAACAGGGGAGGAGTGGTTTGCCCCTTCTTAGTGCACATGACTGTTTGGCCGGACCTCTGGGACTGTTTGGTCGGACCTCTGGGACCTCATGCGCACTTTGCATCTTCTCCATGCAGGCTGCATTACAGCCTGCGTGGAGAACATGTCCAGGTCCCCAATTCCAGTCTGAGCGCTGATCCACGACACTCAGACCAATCACAATGCTGCATTGCAGTGTTGTGATTGGCTATTGGGAGGCTGGGAGCCAGGCGCTTCCTGCTACTTCCTGCATCCTGCTGCGGGACCTGAGTCAGGAATAAGAGGACGGAAGAGAGGTGACCCCGGCCAGCCGTCACAGGTAAGTGTTTTTTTCTTCTTTTTTTTACATCCTCCCTCCACCCTCCTGGCCCTGCCCCACCACCCGGGTCTGGTAGCAGCCGACAATTGCTACTAGTATACAGCACCCTGAAGTGGGCTATCTAGCTGGACATGAAAGTGCCAACCCTTCACCCTGCATCCACTGTGATAGGGGGAAGGCTCCTTCAATTAAGTGCCATTATATAACAAGAGACTGGTATCACCACTAACTCTGGAAAGGGCTCTCCGAAAATCTAACTGAGGGAAATTTATTCCAGTAAACGCTTCCCCTCAGCAGCCTTGACTGCATCTTCAGAGTCCGAGGCTGTGCGTCTTCTAAGCACTTTCTCTCAGCTGCAACTTACACTTCAGACACAAAGCTTCAGTGCATACAGTTCCAACCTTTCCAATGACTGTGACGAGCCACCTGCTGTGAATGCATCCTTGCAGCGGAAGACAGTAATAGCACACTGTGCTTATACAACACACAATCTGCAGCTTGAAATTAACTTTTTAAAACGAACATTATTTTAATCATGTTAAAGCACATCAAAACACAGATAATCCCGTTGATCGCTCTTGGCTCCCCCAAGGTACCTTCATTTCAATTTTATTATACCCTACCAGTGCGGAAATGCTCGTTATTGCTAAACCTGCAAAAAACGTTTGTTGATGAACACCGTTGGCTGACCTTGACGCGCTGCAGGCCGTCTACAAGCCGAATGGGCGGGGCGGGGCGGGGTGGGGTGGGTGGGGGGGGCGGCACTACCAGAGGGTATGACATACGCTGTGATCTACCCACTGGTCAACATCCCCTTTCACTGCCACTTCACAGCTTACTGACCTCGGAGTTCTCGAGTGCTTTTCCAGCTGGCTAAACACCCGCTCTATAACTCTGGTACATCAATACGGGCAAAGAAAGTGAGATTAGGGATTACTCAGAGTTGTCTGCCAATGATACCAGTTTCCGAATTCGTGGATCCTCAATAAAGCATATGGCAAGAGCATCACTGCCAAACGCATTAGAAAGAGGGAGTTGTCAGTAATGATTTTGTGTTACTTCAGAAGAGCAGCCACGTTTTAAGGCATGGGCAAAGTGGGAAATTGCCGGTAGCCCCCACCTTCCAAGTGAACCCCCTGATTAATCAGGGTTTATAGAGCGCTGCAAATCACTTGGGAGTGTCTCAAGGCGCTGGAGTTGCTTCCTGTTTCGAGGAGAAAGCATGAAAGCACTCGGGGAGGAAGCAGAGCGGTGCAGCAGCATGGGAGAGGTAGGCCTGGGGCCTGTTCAATAGGGTTGTGCTGCGGCCTCCATGAAGTAGGTCCTGAGAGGAGGAAGGGGTGCTGGGAGGCTGTAGATGGGGCTAAGCAGTAGGTGGGAAAACAGGCAGAAGGCGGGAGTGGAAAATGAGGGGAAAAAAACAGGGAGAAGCAGTGAAAAAAAAAACGATGCAAAAACAGAGGAAAGCACTCAGACAAATGGGGGGATAAGAAGGGGAACATAGTAAGCATTTGCAATGCAATACGTCTCGCATTAGGAAAGTTTGAGCTACTGGTATTGTAAATGACACATTTTTTATTTATGTGTTGGTTTTGAAAATAGCAAAATTAATAGCTTTGTAATTTACAATGCCAATAGTTTTAACTTTCACAAACGTGACACCTATAGCATTTGTAATGTAATGTGTGTTGTATTTACATGACTTAGATGTATTGATATTACAAATAACAATGGCTTTTATTTTTTTTAAATAATTAATACTTAAATAAAAGCTAATGTAATGTATAATGGCAACAGCTTAAACTTTTGTAAATAACTTTTGTGAAGATGTTGTTCAGTGTATTTTATTGTGACGAAAATCCAACAATAGAAGTGAAATATTAACATCTTTTTGTGACATTTGTAATAAAGCTTGAAACATTGAGAGAACATATTTCAACCAGTTGTTGTTGAATGGTTGCACAGATTGATGCTGTGGTGGCGCTGGGTGATGTTGTGGTGGCAACGAGTTATGCGGTGGCGTTCAGTGATGTTGTGGTGCCCCTCAGTGATGTTGTGGTGCCCCTCAGTGATGCTGTGGTGCCCCTCAGTGATGCTGTGATGGTGCTGAGTGATACTGTGGTGATGCGATAGATAGATAGAGTGAGGGCGATAGATAGATAGATAGAGTGAGGGCGATAGACAGATAGATAGAGTGAGGGTGATAGATAGATAGATAGAGTGAGGGCGATAGATAGATAGATAGATAGAGTGAGGGCGATAGATAGATAGATAGAGTGAGGGCGATAGATAGATAGATAGAGTGAGGGCGATAGATAGATAGAGTGAGGGCGATAGATAGACAGATAGAGTGAGGGCGATAGATAGATAGATAGAGTGAGGGCGATAGATAGATAGAAGGATAGAGTGAGGGCGATAGATAGATAGAAGGATAGAGTGAGGGAGATAGATATATAGATAGATAGATAGATAGATAGATAGATAGATAGATAGATAGATAGATAGAGAGATAGATAGATAGAGAGATAGATAGATAGATAGATAGATAAATAGAGTGAGGGCGATAGATAGAGTGAGGGCGACAGATAGAGTGAGGGTGACAGATAGATAGAGTGAGTGCGACAGATAGAGTGAGGGTGATAGATAGAGTGAGGGTGATAGATAGAGTGAGGGTGATAGATAGAGTGAGGTGGCCTTGTGGTGGACATGGTGGTGGCTGTGGTGATGGTGGTAGATGTGGTGGTGGTGTATGTGGTGGTGGAGGTAGTGGTGGTGGACGTGGTGGTGGTGGACGTGGTGGTGGTGGAGGTGGGTGTGGTGGACATGGTGGTGGATGTGGTGGTGGTGGTGGACATGGTGGTGGATGTGGTGGTGGACTTGGTGGTGGACTTGGTGGTGGACTTGGTGGTGGACTTGGTGGTGGACGTGGTGGTGGGCGTAGTGGTGGTAGTGGATGTGGTGGTGGTGGAGGTAGACGTGGTGGTGGATTTGGTAGTGGCCTCATGGTGGCCGTGGTGGTGATGGTGGACGTGGTGGTGGTGGACATGGTGGTGGTGGACGTAGTGGTGGTGTACGTAGTGGTGGTGGACGTGGTGGTGGTGGACGTGGTGGTGGTGGAGGTGGTGGCTGTGGACGTGGTGGTGGTGGACGTGGTAGTGGTGGACGTGGTGGTGGTGGTGGATGTGGTGGTGGTGGATGTGGTGGTGGTGGATATGGTGGTGGATGTGGTGGTGGTAGTGGTGTTGGTGGTGGATATGGTGGTGGTGGATGTGGTGGTGGTGGACGCAGTGGTGGTGGACATGGTGGTGGACGTGGTGGACGTGGTAGTGGTGGACATGGTATGTGGTGTTGTTGGTGGTGGACATGGTGGTGGTGGTCATGGTGGTGGTGGATGTGGTGGTGGTGGATGTGGTGGTGGACATGTTGGAGGTGGTGGACGTGGTGGTGTTGGACGTGGTAGTGGTGGACGTGGTAGTGGTGGGCATGGTAGTGGTGGACGTGGTGGTGGTGGTGGATGTGGTGGTGGTGTTGGACGTGGTGGTGGTGGACATGGTGGTGGTGGACGTGGTGGTTGTGGACATGGTGGTGATGGACGTGGTGGTGGTGGAGGACGTGGTGGTGGTGGAGATGGTGGTGGTGGACGTGGTGGAGGTGGGTGTGGTGATGGTGGACATGGTGGTGGTGGACATGGTGGTGGTGGAAATAGTGGTGGTGGATGTGGTGGTGGTGGATGTGGTGGTGGTGTATGTGGTGTTGGAAGTGTTGGTGGTGGTGGTGGGTGTGGTGGTGGTGGACGTGGTGGTTCTGGACATGGTGGTGATGGTGTGCGCTTACTCATGTTGGTGGACGTGGTGGTTGTGGACATGGTTATGATGGTGTGCGCTTACTCACAGCTTCGATTTCCGTGCAACGGGCACACAGCCGAGGTGATCTGTGCGCAAGGAAGGAAATGAGTGAACTGGGGCAATAATTAGGGTTCAGTGGGCCCTCGGGTCAAGTCGCCAGTGCACCTGCTGTGCCAAATGGAAGCTAGGCCCCAACACTGGAAGAAAGCTGCAAGGAGCCTGCTTCCGGGCACACAGGCATGCTCTGTGCACCACGAACTAGACTCCTATGCATAGCTGAGAGGCAGCGACTCGGATTGCAAATGTTCCCCTACTTTGAGAAGCGAGATCCCCAGAGACCAGCCCTAGGTGTGCCACAGAGCCAGTACCAGAGTGACTGCGCACACACCGCCTGCTCACGAGTCACGGGGCACTGTTCTGCCCTTTACATGGAGTTTATTAGAAGTTAATAGTTTATTACATTTTAAGAGCCTCTTAATGTTCCGTTCAGTGACCGGCGCATTCCGGCGCCTTAATGAGTCGAGAGCCTGCCTCAGGGCACACGAGGGCCGGAGACACGAGCAGAAAGAGATAGAGTGGAAAGAAAGAGCGCTCCTTTGAACACTCGTTGTGGGGGGTAGAAGACTCGTTTTGGGGGGAGAATCACCCCTACCTGCTCACTGCTGCCCACAGGACATTTGGCAATCCTTGATGCTTCTCCCCCGCCGCCGCAGAACTACAGGATAGTGGCTGCCGTGGGGTGGGGAAACTACATCCCCCAGACTCCTCTGCTGCTACTTCCGCCCCCAGAGGGGATAGAAAAAGAAGGACAGCCCTGGTGGAGTGGGCGCTCCTTTGAACACTCGTTGTGGGGGGTAGAAGACTCGTTTTGGGGGGAGAATCACCCCTACCTGCTCACTGCTGCCCACAGGACATTTGGCAATCCTTGATGCTTCTCCCCCGCCACCGCAGAACTACAGGATAGTGGCTGCCGTGGGGTGGGGAAACTACATCCCCCAGACTCCTCTGCTGCTACTTCCGCCCCCGGATGGGATAGAAAAAGAAGGACAGCCCTCGCGTAGCGAGCTCGTGCGTGGGCTAAGCCCGGGCAAAGGGCGGGCCCTCTGTGGCCCTCAGAGGCCTGAGAAGGACGGGACGGGCCACCCCCCTTGGCCTCTACTGAATAAGGTATAGTGTGCCTTTGACCTACACTTCTACAACCACTGCAGAGTCACCAGGACTTCTATTGACTCTAAGCGGGGCTTTGCCTGCTGCACTGTCGCTATGTCTCATAAGGGGGCTCTCAATCCTTGGACTCTCCCAAGTGATCCTAGTAGGGGGAGGTTTGACTATGTAGAAAGGATAGACAGGGCACTATTACCTGTTATTCGTGAGTTGGAAGACCTAGAAACTCGCTTGCCCTCTCACAGCGTAGACTGCAAACAACCCGAGGTGCAGCTACTCAACACTACATCTAGTGTGTCCTGGTTGGAGGAATTGAACGCCCTTTGTCACATTCAATATGTACCAGTTGAGAGTATAGTCGACCCACCTCAAGCCCTACCCAGCTCTGCACTTCCCGTACATCTGCCGACCAATTCGTTATTGAACGCAAATGATAATATCCTGGTTGCCCCACTCTTATCCCCGTTAGTAGAAGTAAACATTAAACAACTAGGGCTCCTCAATTCTCCTATGGTCACAAGAAAGCGCCCCGGGGATAACAGCATGGGGAGGGAAGCTAAACTACTCAAGCCTTGTACAAATCCCTTACCGTCCTTCAGCACGTCGTCTATAGTACCCCAGGTCAGTGATAGTATTGAATCCTTTGCACCTCCTCAACAGGCAGCCCTTCTGGCCCTGATTGAGCGAGTGGTCTCCTCTCTACTATCCCCCTTGACTACAAGAATCAACTGCTTAGGGGATAGACTAAGCGATATTGAGACCTCATTTAGGGCACCGACTCAACCTAATAAGAACCTGACAGGAGTGGGTCCATCACAGCCCTTATCCGCTACCAAGGTTTCCAAGTTAACACCTCAAAGAGGAAGCATCTCTCCTAATAGACCTATGGTCCCACAGAACTGTCCATGTATCTCCTCGCCACCCGTCACCGAATCCATTCCCACGAAGAGTATCTTCGCTGATGTAGGGGTGCCAAATGTTCACCCTCTATATGAGGAGAAATCTAGTACTAACCCAGTTTACACTAAGCATATACATCTGCCCCCAATTGCCGCCACCTTTGTTTGTGTCCTCACTGGTGTTTTACCAATTACAAAGGGAAAAACCGAGAGACCGGAGGATTTAAAACACAAGGTCATCTATTGGCTGTCTAGGAATCGACCCTTGCCAGCGAACATTGATGGTGCCATTCGAAGTGTTAGAAGGGTGGGATGGCTCGGCCCCCTTCCAAAGGCCCTTTCAGGTGACCTGGTGCTAGTTAGATTCTGGAGCGATCGGGTGGTGCCTTATCTACAATCTTGGTTTCCACAATTAAGGGATGGCCCGATCTCTGTCTGGGGTCTCCCAGATTTTTACCCCAGGTTCCGCTATCCTCGGCCCTCAAAGACAAGACCAGAGAGAAAACACTACTTCCTAGAAAGTATTAACTTAGAGAATAATTATCGGCTGGATCGGAGTGTGTATGTACAGAATGGCTCCAACATCCCCTCCCGAAATTATTTCTTATGAAGTGTCTTCTAGTAGTGATATCCTGTGTTTAGTTAATCATTTGAATCGATTTATTTATTGTATTGACCTATGACTAATGATTATGTAATTCATGTATTATTTTGGTTTTGACCGTTTACAACAACTGGAGAATAGGGCCGTGATACTTATTAACTCATTATGATGTGACATATGAATTTGTATATTTAGTGATTGCTTTTTGAACTTTTTTAATTGTTTGTATGGAAAATGTTAACTCATCTGTTCCCTGTGAAGATATGTTTTTCTTCTGGCATTTTTTTATTTGGATTTTAATTATAAATTGATTAATGTAATGTACGCTTTTATGATATCCTTGTGATAATCGAATAAAGCTCTTTGATTTGATTTGATTTGATTTGAACGATCAGGGGTGGGCAAAAGAAAGGAAGAAAAGAGAAACAGGGAGGAAAAGTGGTAAGTGACGTGAAAAAAGAAGAAATGGCGCAAAAGAGAAGATAAAAGGGGGTGCGTTAGGGATGAAGAACAGAAAAGGATAAACAAACGAGCATGGAAAGAAATCAAACGGGATGGAATAAAAAAACAGCGCAATAAAGAGCGAGGGGCGGGAGGAGATACAGAAGTTGTTAAAACGGGGACGGACGCACATAGAAAACAGAAGAAAAGTTTGGGGTAGGGAGAGAAGGGGTTAAGAGAGGGACAGAAAGCAAAAGAAGGGAGAGGATGGTAGAGGGTAAGAGAGAGAGACACTATGGGAAGAAAGTCGGAGAGCAGAGATACAGAGGGAAGAGAACTGGGGAAAGCAGGGTAGTACGAGTAGCAGAGAGGGAGTAAAATGGAACAAGCTCTTGGCATTGTGTGTCGGGGGCGGGGGAGCGGATTCCTTGAGTTTAAGAGCTTGCAGGAGGAGCGGCTCCTTTAACAAGCTCTCGGCATGGCATGGCGGGCGGGGGAGCGGATTCCTTTGAAGTCTGATGCCGAGGCTCACAGGCTGCCAAATGGTGTGCGATTCGCACGCGCCCGGCTCACATGCACTGTAGGCAATCAGCCTTTGGGTGCATTTTTCAGAGCCCTTACTTTAATCTCGCCAAGCATCCCTAACGGGATGGGTTAGGCGAGACCTAAAAAACAAGGCAAAAACAGGAGAAAGCACTCAGAAAAAAGAGGAGGAAGCATAGCGGTATAGTATCATGGGAAAACTGGGCCTGATAAAGTGAGTAAGATAGGCAAAATTCCTTCTATAATAATGTTGCTCGAAGAAAGAAAAGAAAGGAAAAAAACAACAAAAATACTTTTTCTAATGTGACAGCGAGGTGTGTTTGACAAAAACATAAGCCCACATTTTCAAAGAGTTTTCAAATAACGCTTTCTTGAAGCAGGAGCTAACATGGAGAAATATTTTAATTTTTGCAAACATTCAACACGCCGCATGTGTGTTGCCCTGTACAGCATATATGCAAAGTGTGGAATATTTAAGAATTTCTGTGGAAGTAGGATTTGTACTGGAAGGGTGTGTTCTAGACCAAATTCTATCTTAGATAGCATACACACACCTCTGCACGGTGGTGAAAAGGCTGTATGCTAGCACAGGGGCTGGAAGCAACAGCAGGTCATTTTTAATGTAAAAAAAATCTAGTTCCAAAGTCAAAAGGACATGGTGTTATCAATGCGTGTTCAAGCTGTCTGTTCCAACTAATGGGCTTGTGGACACCAGGTAGCTTTTGGGTGTTTTATGTGCCCCCTTAGCTGAAAGTTTAACACACATTTTAATATCGTTTACCATCAGTAGGGATTGAATGAGCCAAAAAGTTGTAATGAATTCAAAGTTCCTCCCCAGCTGTCCCCTAAAATGTATCTTGCACCTGACCCCACAGATCATCAAGACGCCACTACAGAAAAGTCTATACCACCCCTGTTGCTCTCGCCTATAATTTGCCAGGTACGATTTTTAATATTAAAATGAAAGGAAAGTTGCAAGACTTGTGAACGTATTTGTTTCTCTCGCTGCTAAATAAGTAAACGAGCACTAAACACGGGCATTGCCTTTGCCACACTGGTGACAAGCTGCACCAGTTCCACTGGTTATTCTCTGCCGGTTAGTTATTTGAGAATAATCACTGGTGGGTAATAATATCTGAATGATTCATTTTGCCAGCTGTTTATTAGTATTTTAATATTATTTCCCTTCTATTCATTTTGAAAAACCGATGTAAATCAGGAGTTTCCTTTTTAATGAGGCCATACATTAATAATATCATTTTGATTGTATTATATATTGTCATTTTATATTATTTCTCTTTACTTACGCAAAGTAGGAGACACACATGGCCTTCCCCTTTAACTTTATTTCTAGTAATGGCAAGATTTTATGTAAACTTTTTCATTATGAGTGGAGACCCTATGCTGACTTCCTTTACCATTTCACATTGGTTTTGCTTTTACACGTTCGTTAAATATAACCCTTCACTTACGCTTCACCCGTTATGCTAACCTGTCGCTTGCTGTTTTATTCGCTTTCAATGTCCCTATGATCACTAGGATACAGTCTGAGAAAAAAAAGGCTACGCTACAGATGTACGCACTTTTTGTAACCCATCTCGTATCTTAAGATGAATCTCAAGTAAGTTAGAAAGTTCATTAAACCTGCACAATAACCCAACAATTTGGGTGATTTCAGTTTGAGCAGATGTCAGCGTCCTTCCCAGGGGTTGAAATAAGTAAGAGGTCAGTCATCAATCAGCGTTTGTATAGCACAGCACTGTCACCCCTATGGGTATCTGGGCAATGTAGGTGTGATGTCTTCATTGAAGGTATTGAGTTTCTTTCTGAAGTTCTCCCTGGCGTATTGTTGAATGGAGGGTGCTGTTTGAAGATGGCGGGGCAGGTAATTCCAGTTCTTGGCGGTGATGTAAGAGAAGGAGCAGCCCCTACTGTGGCTGTGACTGATGTGGGGGGTGTGCATTGGCTAGTCAGGTGAAGTGCAGGTGTCTTGCGGGTAGATGGAAGTTCAGTTGATGGTTGATGTATGACAGTCCTTGATCGTGTTGAGCTTTGTAGGCGTGTGAGAATCTTGAACTGATATATCTTCTGGATGGAAAGCCAGTGGAGGTTTCTGAGGTGGGGGTGATGTGGGTCTGTTTGGAGAGATCCAGGATGAGTCTGGCTGCCATATTCTGTATGGTCTGGAATCTTCTGAGGAGCTTTGTGGAGATGCTGGGCGTAGAGAGCATTGCTGTAGTCAAGGCAGCAGGCGATGCTCTTTCTAGCATTGACTGAAGATTCTGCAGCGCATGCAAAGGGTATGGAAGCAAGAGGAGATGACAGCACTAACCTGTTGTTTCATGATCAATTTGCTGTTGAAGATGATGCCTATGTTGTGTTCAGGGTCTGTTGGTGTGGGTGGCAGTCTGAGTTCTACTGACCATTAGCTGTGGTCCAACACAGAAGTGTTGTTCCCAAAGATCAGTACTTCCATCTTGTCGCATTTGAGTTTAAGGCAGTTGTCGCTCATCCAGTTGGCTACGTTGGTCATGGCGTCGCAGAAGTTGGTTCTGGTATTAGAGTGGTCCTTGGTGAGTGAGAGAGGATAAATTGAGTATCACCTGCATATGAAATTTTGTTGAGGCCGTGAGATCTGATGATGTCTGCGACGGGGGTCATGTAGGTGTTGAACAAGGTTGGGGTGAGGGTTGATCCTAGGCTACTTTGCATATGATATCCTTGGGTTTGGAGTCGAAGGAAGGTAGCTGGATGCTCTGTACGCATCCTTTAAGGAAGGAGGCGATCCACTTGAAGGGCGTTTTGCTGTATGCCCATGTTGTAGAGTCTGTTGATGAGGTTTTGGTGGAAAATGGTGTCTAATGCAGCAGAGAGATCAAGGGGATCAGGGCCACAGTCTCTCTGCAGTTGAGGAGGGTTCTAATGTTGTCTGTGGCAGTGATCAGCATGGTCTCAGTGCTGTGGTTGCCACTGAATGGGTGATGTAAAGTAGGTGGTTTTGTTGCAGGTATTTGATGAGCTGCTGAAATGAAATGAAATGAAATAGCGCAACTGCTGCCCTGAGGCGTCCAGGCGCTAGAGAACTAGGTTAGTACCCTCCAGTGTGATCAGCCCAGGGATTAGCCTGATTTATTGAAGAGAAAAGTTTTGAGCTGTTTTCGGAAGGTCATCAAGTTAGGATTAGATCTTAAATGGAGAGGAAGTGAGTTCCATAACTTGGCTGCGTTGTAGGAAAACGACCGACCTCCAGCTCTGGATCTCCGGATCCGGGGAACTGCCGCCAAAAAGGCGTGGGAAGAACGAAGCTGTTTGTTGGGCCGATAAGGGGTAATCAGAGAGTGACTGATTGCTGGCCCAGATTTCCAGTATGCTTGATGGGAGATGCACATGGACTTGAACTCAATTCTCTCGCTAACAGGGAGCCAGTGCAGGGCTCTCAGCTCAGGCTTCACCGAGATTCTGCGTGGCAGACCAAGCAGTGTGCGTGCTGCACAATTCTGAGTCCGCTGACGTTTTTGCAGACAGTATTCAGGCGCCCCTAAATACAAGGCATTACTGAAATCAAGGCGGGACTGGATTAGATCCTGCATGACTACCTGCTTGGGTTCAAGAGGTAGAAGCAGAAGGATTTTTTTCATCATCCTGATGAGACCGAAGCAAGTCGCAGACAGCTTGGTTGCTTGGGTGTTGAAAGTCAGGGATTTATCCAGCCACACTCCAAGACTTTTTATATTGTCCCTGGGTGTGGCGGGTGCGCCCAAGCTAAAGGGCAATAACAGCTCCAAGGTGGAGGGAGCTGATGGACCAAGAAGCATAAGCTCGGTTTTATCACCGTTAAGCTTGAGGCACGACTTCATCATCCAACTCTTGACCTGTTCCAAGCAAGCTGTCAAACTGGTCTGTGGTTGGTGGCAGTGCTTTTGCGCAAGAGAGACCACTAGCTGAGTGTCGTCCGCATATGTAATGATCTTAATACCATATGGGCGAACGATCTCAGCCAGCGGTCTCATGTACGCATTAAATAGCGTGGGGTCAAGGATGAGCCCTGCGGCACCCCACAACCCAGAGGCTTGCTTACGGAGACAGAGGCTCCTTCAAAGACTTGAAAAGTCCTGTCACTTAGAAAGGACTTAAACCAGGCCAAAGCTTCTCCTGATACTCCCACATTACAGAGACGGCGCAAGAGGATTTTGTTGTTCACGTCTCAAACGCTGCGCTCAGATCAAGGAGGATCACTGCCACTGACCCCTCCTGATCCAAGATCCGCCTAGCTTCCTTTATGACCGCCATCAAAGCAGTCTCCGTCCCATGTTTGGGACGGAAACCCATCTGGGCAACGTCAAGCAGATGGTTACTCTCGAGAAACCTAGTTAGATAGATATTAATATGTTTTTCGTGGATTTTGCTTACCCAGGGGATGTTGCCCCTGGGTATGCTGGTTGATGGCCTTCGAGTATTTTGGCCGGGTAAGAGAGCAGGGAGATCGTTGAATACTTGTTTAGTTTGCTGGGGTCGGCAGAGGTTTTTTCAGGAGGGGTCTGACATCTGCGTGTTTCCATCTATCTGGGAAGGCTGCTGTGGAGATGGAGGTCTTGATGCTGCTGGTGAGTTCCATGCTGATCGGGTTTGTTCAGAGGCTGAAAAGCAGTGGGGGCAGGGGTTGGTGGGTGCCCCGGAGTGGATGGATGACATGATGGCAGTGGTGGTTTGAGTGGTGAGTGGAGACGAAGTGGTGAGCCTATGGCTGGAGTGCATTGGTTGGTTGGTTGAGGCTGTCATGGTTGAGATCAGTAGGTTGTGAGTCAAAGTTGTTATAGATAGTGGCAATCTTGCTGTGCAAGTAGTCCGAGAGGCTTTCGCAGAGTGCTTGGGAGAGGTGGTTGGTGTTTTCTGTGGCTGCTGGGTTGGAGAATTCCTTGACTATTTTGAAGAGTTCTATTGTGTGGTGGGCCGCTGTGTCAATGCAGGCTTTGATGGCTGCTCTCTTGGCTTCTTTGATGAGCAGGTGGTAGTTGCTGGGGACTGCTCTGTGGTGGGTCTGTCAGCGTGGTCCTTTGTGGAGCACCATCTTTTCAAGGATTGGTAGCAGTTGTGCTTGGTGGTTGTGATCTCTGGGGCGTGCCTGTTGGCTTGGTTTGCAGTTTTGCTGGTTTCATCGGTGCAACTCTGTTGGCGCATTTGGTAATCCATGGAGAGAAGTTCTGGACAGCATGGTCGAGGTCTGAAGAGGCTTCAGATTGGGTGGTGGGGAGGGCCTGCATCCACTGTGTCTTTGTTACCTTGCCCCAACTGCAGTGGGAGGAGCTGTGATACCTGCTGATGGAATGTGGAGTGTCGACGATGGTGAAGTGAATGTTGGCATGGTCAGTCCAGGTGAGCTCTGTGACGTGGCTGAATTTGATTCCGTTGCTGGAGGTGGAAATGGAGTCAAGAGTCTGTCCAGCTTTGTGCATGGGTTTGTTGACCAGGTGGGTGAAGCCGATGTTGTTAAGGTTCTCCAGAAGGGTAGTGAAGTTGATGTTGTTGGGGTCTTCAATGAGGAAATTGAGATAACCGAGTAGGACATAGTGGTGGCAGTCGATGACTAACAGGGCGATGAGGTTGGAGATAGTGTCGCAGAAGGCCGGTCAGGGTCCCGGGGTCTCTATATGAAGGTGCCTCTTATCGTGGCCATGGCATCAATCTGTAGTTGGAAGTTGAGGTGTTCAAACATAGGTATGCCATAATCAGCCTCTCTAGGCAGTTCCAAGCACCAAAGCAACCAACAGTGTCAAAGCTAGTATAGCTGGCTTATATGTTTTCCATTTTTACTGATTTTTACAGATAAACACAGACAGAAATTTCCGGTATGTATTTATTTTTAAATCTGGATAAAAACATAAATTGGGTTGCTTTTGAGTGATTCTAAATGTTATCTGTCACGACTGCCAGGCCAACAGCTGTGCGGTTTGACAGGCAAGGGGTTTTAAGAAATAAAGGAAATTTAATAAAGAACCTTAAATATCAGTAGATTTGCACACCCGTGATACTAAAATGTGCATGATTTCTAATAAATGCATATTTTATCACCTGAGCATGTATATACCATTGAAACCTGTCAGGCGTTGAGTAACGAGTCTATGTTAAATAAATGCAGAAATATACACATTTCAGCGTAATTTCTTCACAAACCCCAAAATGAATTTGGATGAACCTTGGTAATATTAGCAAAAAATAAATATGGATAAAATATAGACGGAAATGGACAAAAAAAATACCATATAACCGGGAGCCCTAATTATGACTCAACTAGATTGTAAAAATAAAGCCTGCAGGTAATATATATAAAAAAACGTAACCATATAATGATTTCTTTCTGTACACCATGGTTCTATGAGATAAAGATTGTGTAAGGTTTGATCATTTAGTTTTTTTACAATGTTAAAGAGCCTTTGAGTCTAGGCCAAAGAGAAGAAACAGGGTTTGATCTATGGAAAGGCATGGCCACGATGCCACCTAGTGCATCACACAGCAGCAGACGTCAGATTTTTCCTACACGCAGCAAAAGATGCTCCATGCCAAAGAGAGCAGGTGGAGGCTGCAAAGTGTTATTGCCAGACACATTTTAAGGAATGGTCAAACTGGGCTCTGGCCCAGGGTACCAGCCTTTCGAAGTGGGGGTGGGGGGAGGGGCTGGTAGAGCCAGCGCTGTTCTGCATAGAGTTTTGCCCTGATGACCTTGAATAATTCTTAAACAGATTGTTTTAAATGCCATTTTCTTGTAATTTCTTTTTGATGTGGTGATGTGTGAGTGTCTGTCACAGACATTGTGCAGAGAAATGTTGTGTTTATGTTACACACAACACCCATACATTTTTTTATTTTAGATCAAAACAGGACTTCACATATATGAAATGAGAGATTATCATAGAGATTATTTTCAGTAATGTTAGTGAGCAGCTGTTGTGCTACAATATTGAAAAAACACATCACTATCCCTGAATATTAGATGTAAACACATTTAGAATTCGGACAATGGTGCTGTGCACTGTCAGTGTCCTTGTCAAAGAGGATATGAAAGAGCTAAAATTGGATCACAAATTCAAAACTATTCGGATGAGGGGCCCCAAAATGTTTTTGCCCAGGGCCCCCAGAATACTTAAGATGTCCCTGGTTATTGCACCTAGTCCAGCAAATCCCATGCATCGGCCCTGGAAAAAACACGTTCTAAAAATGCAAATTTATAGCAAAATTTCGGGTTTTAAATTATACCAACTTTCCAAAGTGTGAGTGTTTTACAATGTGTACTTAATGCTCATGTTCTCTTGCCACCTTTTAACTACATCCCTAATTTCTCGTACTACAGCAAATGCAGCAAACTGTATTTTAATTTTTATTTATGTGAAGGAAAAAACGTTTTAGCCCGCGAGAATAAGTGTTTCAAATGTATTTTGCCATTAGTTAGCAGCGAAATTGCTAGAGGCAATTTGCATTTCTTGTAAGCTTTCAAAGCCATTTGCCTTTCTGGAAAAACATACTGCAAGACAAGAATGATTTACTCAGGGCTAAAATAAAAATACAAATAAATGAAAACATGTATTCGATGCTTAATGGATTTAAAAGGAAAAAATGATTTTAGACGGTTGTACAAACTTACTGGAAGCCATGTACGCAGGCTAAACAACATTGACCATATTAATGGGTGTGCTGAAGCTCCTATTCCACTTTATTCAGTCTGTTGACTTGCGGCTTCTTTTAATGGGGAGGTTGTTGTGCTTCTTCAGTCATTCTTTGCATGTAGTTGTGCTGCTTCTGGTTTGAAGGTATGCCTGAAAGATCTCCCAGTGAGCTATGCTCAGCAGAAGAAGGAAATACCTATGGGGAGGAGAAGTGGGTTTGTGGAACAGGACCCTGGTCTCTGGAGCGAGAGTCAAGGCATGGATCCATGTTTACCTATGATGTCAAATTTTGGTTCTGGCCATTGTATGTAGCTGCCAAGCACTGTTGCCTAGTGTGCATTGATTGAACCTGTGCACATGGTACATCCTGGAACCTGTGAGGTGCACCTACTGACAAATGCATTCAAAACCTTAAGGCAGTTCTCTAGAGGATACAATAGTGTGTGGGCATTCACGGCATGCTGGTTCAGCATAGTTCATGCTGCACACTTTAGGAAATTGCTCCGTTATTTTCTTTGCCTCAAGTGACAAAATGTAAATGTTCCCATGCAAATTCATGAGGGAAACTTGAAAATAAGGTGATGCATTAAAAAATATAGAGGTTTCTTTAATTTAGTTGAGCACTATGTACCATGTTTCCCAATCTAATCCATGCATTATTGTATACCGCACTCTGTGTTTTAAAATAATTACTGGGCCTCTAACTAGGATCCTCAGAAAGCCCTTAATTCTAGGTAAAAACCAACAGAAGTACTTTATTTGTTTATTGTACACTTTCCATAAAAAAGTTTTACAAAAAAATTCTTGTTTGGCCATCATTTCTATCAGCAAATTAGTGGCATCAGCATGGTGGCTCTACTGGTCTCGGTGTATCAACCCTATATATTGCAGACTTCAATCAGGAGTACACATTTAAAGGGAGCAACTCACAGGGGAGCATATATATATTTATATATATATATATATATATATATATATATATTACCTACTGGCGGTCGCCAGTAGGTAGTTATAGTTAGGACCTAGTTTCCATAGGAAATCCTCAACATTCTATTTGGATTAACTTTGGCCCTGGTGGATGAATCTTTGCGAATTTCTCAAAGAAGATGGCTCGGTCCGCTGCGCTCCTTCCCTGAAAGTTTGGGGGGGATTGGTGAAGTGGGGGCTGAGATAAAAGGGGGGTCCCAAAACGTGTTTTCTCCATGTTATTTTCCATAGGACGTTTAGACACAGCTACAGGTCGAACGGCTGAATGGATTTATAAGAAATTTGGCAAAACTGTAGAGTCCGGCTCGCAGATTACGCTTTTTTTGGAATGGTGTAAATCCGTTCAGTAGTTGATGAGAAAATTAAAGTTAAAGTCAATTATATATCTGTAAGCGCGGACGGGTGCGCGTACTCAAGCGGCTGCGCGCGAGTGGATTTTTTTTTTTGCTGCGTGACGTCTGTTAACGTTCGATTCGAAGGAAATCAGGAAGTGTTGACCGCCATTTTGTCACTGCGAGTAAATATATTGTCATTTCAAAGCGTTGGAACATGGAAAGGGGAGAAGGTAGAGATTGTTTTGCTGCATAGGTTCTCTCAGGGTGTGCAGTAAGGCCCTTAAACGCGAAAATATATATATATTTTTTTTTTTTAAAGTTGCGGGGTGCACGCACCCGGGCGAGCACACCTATTTACAAGAGTGTGAAAATGGAGATAAATCAGAAGTTTGAGTGCTTTGATATAAGGTGGCTCTGAAAAGAGCCCTTGTGTTAATTGAGTTTTTTCTGCATTTATAAGTAAGTACCGATGCAGAGTCTGATGTTGCAGAGGAAGATTCTGTTTCCCTCATCCGTGAAATGAACACCATCTGTCCTATAGATGTCTTGCATGTGGTAACGCAAGTTGTTGTTGTAAATAGAACCCATGCTATAATCTCTGAGGAAAGCAGAAACAGATTTATTAACATGTCTCCTTGCTTTCTCAATTTGTGCACAATGTTGATTGGACTAATTCCATTTCTGTCTTTGGCATATATTGGAATATACCTAGGCAGTTCTGGCTTCGTTATTACGAGCACTAGAAAACAAGACATTCTGGGCAATACCATCCTTGACGCAGCCTTTTATTCTACAAGATGGTGTCTTTCAAAAGCCAGGGGTATAGGAGTATGTAACAAGCGAGCCATTTAATTGAAAAAACTAAACGTGACAAACGGTTGCAGGATCAGTGAAGGTTGATTTTTTAATTGAAAGTATAACAGGATCAGTTACAATAAAATCGTCAATACGCATACCATGGGCGAGTATCATGGGTAACATTATTTCGAAGCTTTATTAATACAATAATCAATAATGAAAAATTGACATCAATAGGGTTGTCCGTATTCCTAGTCAGTACCCTTCCCCGCCCGCAATGTGCATAAAGACCGCATACATCCCCCATAACGTCAAGGCTAAGTAACTAGAACGTCATAAGGAGTTGCAATTCGCTCCCATACTGGCGCCATTTTGGTCGAGGTCAGGCAGGACCAGAGTATAGTTCAATGTGTCCAATAAGTAGCGGCAGGACCAAAATCCCTTTCGGCAGTTCTGGCTTCGTCATTACGAGCACTAGAAAACAAGACATTCTGGGCAACAATACCACTCTTGACGCAGCCCTTTATGCTACAAGATGGTGTCTTCCATTCAGAAAATATTGTTGGCAGCATTTTGAAAGGAAAGATAAACGGCCGTTCTCCTAGTGAGTCTCACATTGTTACATTTATGAAGAAAAAGCCTGAAGAATGTACAAACTGAAAACCAGTTTTTGTCTGCATAGCTTCAGCAGCAACACTTGAGTCAGCTTTGTGTGAAGCCACCATCTTGATGCATTCAATACCGTCCCCCTGCACACATTCAGGGCCCAGGCCGCATTGCGAGGGCACCGCAGGACGTGTCTTCAGGTCAAACGGATTGTGGGACAAGGTCCAGAAGACAAGAGTCACCAAAAGGCTAAAAGTCCCGCCGGACCCCGGGAGCGGCCGCCTATGTCGGGGGCGATCTCAGATGGTGTCTTCCATTCAGAAAATATTGTTGGCAGCATTTTGAAAGGAAAGATAAACGGCCGTTCTCCTAGTGAGTCTCACATTGTTACATTTATGAAGAAAAAGCCTGAAGAATGTACAAACTGAAAACCAGTTTTTGTCTGCATAGCATCAGCAGCAACACTTGAGTCAGCTTTGTGTGAAGCCGCCATCTAGATCCAATCAATACCGTCCCCCTGCACACATTCAGGGAGCAGGCCGCATTGCGAGGGCACCGCAGGACGTGTCTTCAGGTCAAACGGATTGTGGGACAAGGTCCAGAAGACAAGAGTCACCAAAAGGCTAAAAGTCCCGCCGGACCCCGGGGGCCGGCCGCCTATGTCGGGGGCGATCTCAGATGGTGTCTTCCATTCAGAAAATATTGTTGGCAGCATTTTGAAAGGAAAGATAAACGGCCGTTCTCCTAGTGAGTCTCACATTGTTACATTTATGAAGAAAAAGCCTGAAGAATGTACAAACTGAAAACCAGTTTTTGTCTGCATAGCATCAGCAGCAACACTTGAGTCAGCTTTGTGTGAAGCCGCCATCTTGATCCAATCAATACCGTCCCCCTGCACACATTCAGGGACCAGGCCGCATTGCGAGGGCACCGCAGGACGTGTCTTCAGGTCAAACGGATTGTGGGAGAAGGTCCAGAAGACAAGAGTCACCAAAAGGCTAAAAGTCCCGCCGGACCCCGGGGGCCGGCCGCCTATGTCGGGGGCAATCTCAGATGGTGTCTTCCATTCAGAAAATATTGTTGGCAGCATTTTGAAAGGAAAGATAAACGGCCGTTCTCCTAGTGAGTCTCATATTGTTACATTTATGTAGAAAAAGCCTGAAGAATGTACAAACTGAAAACCAGTTTTTGTCTGCATAGCATCAGCAGCAACACTTGAGTCAGCTTTGTGTGAAGCCGCCATCTTGATCCAATCAATACCGTCCCCCTGCACACATTCAGGGACCAGGCCGCATTGCGAGGGCACCGCAGGACGTGTCTTCAGGTCAAACGGATTGTGGGACAAGGTCCAGAAGACAAGAGTCACCAAAAGGCTAAAAGTCCCGCCGGACCCCGGGGGCCGGCCGCCTATGTCGGGGGCGATCTCAGATGGTGTCTTCCATTCAGAAAATATTGTTGGCAGCATTTTGAAAGGAAAGATAAACGGCCGTTCTCCTAGTGAGTCTCATATTGTTACATTTATGAAGAAAAAGCCTGAAGAATGTACAAACTGAAAACCAGTTTTTGTCTGCATAGCATCAGCAGCAACACTTGAGTCAGCTTTGTGTGAAGCCGCCATCTTGATCCAATCAATACCGTCCCCCTGCACACATTCAGGGACCAGGCCGCATTGCGAGGGCACCGCAGGACGTGTCTTCAGGTCAAACGGATTGTGGGACAAGGTCCAGAAGACAAGAGTCACCAAAAGGCTAAAAGTTCCGCCGGACCCCGGGAGCCGGCCGCTTATGTCGGGGGCGATCTCAGGCCACACCAGGGCAACAAGACTGAGATCAATTTGCTCATACTGATCCATAACGCCCCGGCCTCTCCATGTCGTAGGCCGCAAGAGTGGGCGAAACTCAGCTGGCCGAGCGAGACTTGGGGAGGGCGCAGGAGCCAAGCGCCCCATCCCAGTCCGCGCTACCACACCGTCCCTCGGGGGCCTCCGTTAAGCTGTTCAGGGAGGCATCGCAGGCAGCGGTTCTTTAGATTAGTGGCTCTCACCGGCAAGGCTCCCCTCCGTCAGCAGCGATCGTTGGCGCTGTGGTTGTGGCCGGAGGCTCCGCCTAGTCAACGCCCCGGCCTCTCCATGTCGTAGGTCGCAAGAGTGGGCGAAACTCAGCTGGCCGAGCGAGACTTGGGGAGGGCGCAGGAGCCAAGCGACCCTTGTCAGTCCGCGCCACCACACCACACCGCCCCTCGTGGGCCTCCGTCTAGCGGCTCATGGGGGCACCGCAGGCAGCGGTTCTTCAGATGAGTGGCTCTCACCGGCAAGGCTCCCCTCCTTCAGCAGCGATCGTTGGCGCTGTGGTTGCGGCCGGAGGTCCCGCCTAGTCAACGCCTCGGCCTCTCCATGTCGTAGGCCGCAAGAGTGATCGGAACTCAGCTGGCCAAGCGAGACTTGGGGACGGGGTAGGAGATAAGCGGCCCCTCCCCGTCCGCGCCACCACACCGCCCCTCGGGGGCCTTCATTAAGCGGTTCTGTGAGGCACCGCAGGCAGCGGTTCTTCAGATCACAACAGAGTCTCATGCTCGATCGATTGAGCTGGCCGAATCAGGCAACATGAAGGTGGGGAGGGGGGGCACCTCTTGCTCAACCACCACCCGAAGAGGTGTGGTTTAGTTCTAAACCAATGAAAAGTGTTACTTTTAGGTCACATGACCTAGCCTTACATCATTAGGAAACCAAAAGTGAAATGAACCAATGAAAAGTTTTATTAACAAGTCACATGACCTGTTATGCTTAAGTTACGTGCTTCGCGCCGCGCCCCGGATCGCTTCCGGGAAGCTGCGCTTCGCGCACCGGATGCGCTAACGCGGTGCGTCATATGACGCATTACGCGACAACGCAATACTACAGTGTTTCTGGATGTTTCAGACTGAAGCTGGCGTCAGCATGAGAGCACCTCGTGGCTACGTCGTGGCCATTCTGCGAGCAATCATGGCAGAAGCTGCCCACTGGAAGTCTGCGGGAGTCGGGGGCCCCGGTGACTCTTGTAGTATCTTCAAGGCTGAGGGGACGCTTTTGGGAATGGGGCCCATGCCGTAGCAGTCAAGCGTCCGAGTTCCAGGGTTGTCCAGAGCCATCCTTGCAGGCCAGGCCCAAGTTTGTGGAGCCGACCGCCATTTCCTGAGCTCCGTGGCAGCCGCCTGTCGCTGTACCGGAAGAGTGGGTGCAATTCAGCCGGATGGCGGGTGAGACGCTGTAATAGCAAGAGCAGGCGTAATTCAGCTGGCCGAGCGAGGCACTGTGCCGCAGGAGCGGGCGCAACTCATCTTGTCGAGTGAAGCGCTGGGGTGCAGCTGAGAAACCTCCACCTGGGGAGGTGGGGGAGGCTCGTTCGCGCCGCCTCTCCCTTCCAGTGCACCCCACGCCGTCTCCTGGCGCAGGTATATGTGATGGTTGGACCAGGGCACCGCAGGACGTGTCTTCAGGTCAAACGGATTGTGGGACAAGGTCCAGAATGGAAGAGTCACCAAAAGGCTAAAAGTTCCGCCGGACCCTGGGAGCCGGCCGCCTATGTCGAGTGAAGTGCTGGGGTGCAGCTGAGAAACCTCCACCTGGGGAGGTGGGGGAGGCTCGTTCGCGCCGCCTCTCCCTTCCAGTGCACCCCACGCCGTCACCTGGTGCAGGTATATGTGATGGTTGGACCAGGGCACCGCAGGACGTGTCTTTAGGGGTGTAGCTGAGAAACCTCCACCTGGGGAGGTGGGGGAGGCTCGTTCGCGCCGCCTCTCCCTTCCAGTGCACCCCACGCCGTCTCCTGGCGCAGGTATATGTGATGGTTGGACCAGGGCACCGCAGGACGTGTCTTCAGGTCAAACGGATTGTGGGACAAGGTCCAGAATGGAAGAGTCACCAAAAGGCTAAAAGTTCCGCCGGACCCTGGGAGCCGGCCGACTATGTCGAGTGAAGCGCTGGGGTGCAGCTGAGAAACCTCCACCTGGGGAGGTGGGGGAGGCTCGTTCACGCCGCCTCTCCCTTCCAGTGCACCCCACGCCGTCTCCTGGCGCAGGTATATGTGATGGTTGGACCAGGGCACCGCAGGACGTGTCTTTAGGTGAAACCCTCAACTATGGCACCCAACATCCAGGACTTATGACATTTATGGAAGGCAGTGACATCGAAGAATCTCAGGGACCAAGCATATGCAGAGTCTTCCCCGGGGTATTTGCACAACGGTCCTCCACCCCTAGGCCGCCAGCTATGCTACCTTGACAGGAACAGTGTAATGCATTTGGATCGATGTTGCAGCAGGCTGCCATGTAAATAGTTAATTAATTAAATGTTTTACCCTGTTACTTTGTTGGTGTGTTGTATATATTTATAATATTTGCATAGGGTTTCTCGTTATTTTGGCAGGGGTGGGCGGCGGAGGAATTTCACTGAAAAAACCATGCATTTGGATCGATGTTGCAGCAGGCTGCCATGTAAATAGTTATTTAATTAAACGTTTTACCCTGTTACTTTGTTGGTGTGTTGTATATTTTTATAATATTTGCATAGGGTTTCTCGTTATTTTGGGCGGGGTGGGCGGCGGAGCAAATTCACTGAGAAAACTATAGGTTATAGACCATATATAGTTAAATATCTCAAGTCCATCTCTGCACTCGATGGAGATACAGGTCGTCGATCAAAAAATGTGCTGGCCACCTCTAATGGTAATAGCATGGCCAGGGCTTTTGTCAATCCCTCTGCAAATTGCACAGGGTGCTCTTGTTTGACATGCCGCACCATGGTATGTATGGAAAAGGAATATTTTTTTGTTGGATTTCCTCTTGAGAGAAACGAGTCACATATCGTGCAGGTTACTTTTGGTGCATTTACTTTCTTTTGATCTTCAGGATAAGTGAAAAATTGCCAGATGAAAGATTCTTTTTTTCTTCTTAAAGGTAGTCGATCATTTTGTTCAGATTCGGAAGATGAATGAGATACGGTAGCCATTTCACCAAAGTCTTCCGAAAAATGTAGGACGTTGTTCTCTCTTGAGAGTAGAAAAGATAGTGAGAGAAGTGGGTGGAGTGCTGCGTGTAAATTCCAGAATAGAAACTAGTAAGAACCAATTGGAAGTGTTGTTTTCATGTTGCAGCAGGCTGCCATGTAAATAGTTATTTAATAAAACGTTTTACCCTGTTACTTTGCTGGTGTGTTGTATTTATTTATAATATTTGTATAGGGTTTGTCGTTATTTTGGGCGGGGTGGGCGGCGGAGCCGAGCTATCTTGCAGCCATCATGGCGTCGAGCTCGGTTTCTCTCACTAGTTTCATATTTCTCATGAGGGGTTGTTCCTAATGTTTCTATTTTAGCGAGGTGAAAAAGAGATCCTATCAGTGGCCTACTAATTTTGCTCGATTCCTTTTGTTTTTTCTAACGATTTTTAAGTTAAAGTTTGCTAGCACGATACAGTGGCTAGTCCGCATTTTATATATGTCTTTTTTATTAGGGGTCTCCTCCGGTGGAGTCGGACGATCTACCTCTAATAACCGGTAAGTGTTCCTCTGAAGGAATTCGTCTTGAAAGTGGCTGACTGTAATGTATGATATTTCACTCAGTGACTTTCAGGCCCATGCTGTTTCAAAACTGTGCATGTGCTTGAAGCAGGCGTAGGTATTGACGTAGCATTGTGAATATAGTGCATTGGTGAGCCTTGCTGGAGCTGCATCACAGTTGCGATGCAACTCTAGCAATGTATTAGTTTTTGAGCACAGATGTGTTACGCATGTATGGTGTTTTTATACCATGGTGCGCCACATTTCAAATGTAGTTACAAAAAGGGGGTGGTGATGGACAGAGTATCTGAGTTAATCAGAACACTCCTACCCAGTCAACAGATCAGGGCTTGATCCATCACCGTTTTTTAGCTCACTGCACCATCCCAGTTCAGAACCTGGCTATATGCAAATTAGTCTGTCCCTGGCCCAGTGCATCATGGGAACAGGCCAGGCCGCATTGCGAGGGCACCGCAGGACGTGTCTTCAGGTCAAACGGATTGTGGGACAAGGTCCAGAAGACAAGAGTCACCAAAAGGCTAAAAGTCCCGCCGGACCCCGGGAGCGGCCGCCTATGTCGGGGGCGATCTCAGATGGTGTCTTCCATTCAGAAAATATTGTTGGCAGCATTTTGAAAGGAAAGATAAACGGCCGTTCTCCTAGTGAGTCTCACATTGTTACATTTATGAAGAAAAAGCCTGAAGAATGTACAAACTGAAAACCAGTTTTTGTCTGCATAGCATCAGCAGCAACACTTGAGTCAGCTTTGTGTGAAGCCGCCATCTAGATCCAATCAATACCGTCCCCCTGCACACATTCAGGGAGCAGGCCGCATTGCGAGGGCACCGCAGGACGTGTCTTCAGGTCAAACGGATTGTGGGACAAGGTCCAGAAGACAAGAGTCACCAAAAGGCTAAAAGTCCCGCCGGACCCCGGGGGCCGGCCGCCTATGTCGGGGGCGATCTCAGATGGTGTCTTCCATTCAGAAAATATTGTTGGCAGCATTTTGAAAGGAAAGATAAACGGCCGTTCTCCTAGTGAGTCTCACATTGTTACATTTATGAAGAAAAAGCCTGAAGAATGTACAAACTGAAAACCAGTTTTTGTCTGCATAGCATCAGCAGCAACACTTGAGTCAGCTTTGTGTGAAGCCGCCATCTTGATCCAATCAATACCGTCCCCCTGCACACATTCAGGGACCAGGCCGCATTGCGAGGGCACCGCAGGACGTGTCTTCAGGTCAAACGGATTGTGGGAGAAGGTCCAGAAGACAAGAGTCACCAAAAGGCTAAAAGTCCCGGCGTGCCCCGGGGGCCGGCCGCCTATGTCGGGGGCGATCTCAGATGGTGTCTTCCATTCAGAAAATATTGTTGGCAGCATTTTGAAAGGAAAGATAAACGGCCGTTCTCCTAGTGAGTCTCATATTGTTACATTTATGTAGAAAAAGCCTGAAGAATGTACAAACTGAAAACCAGTTTTTGTCTGCATAGCATCAGCAGCAACACTTGAGTCAGCTTTGTGTGAAGCCGCCATCTTGATCCAATCAATACCGTCCCCCTGCACACATTCAGGGACCAGGCCGCATTGCGAGGGCACCGCAGGACGTGTCTTCAGGTCAAACGGATTGTGGGACAAGGTCCAGAAGACAAGAGTCACCAAAAGGCTAAAAGTCCCGCCGGACCCCGGGGGCCGGCCGCCTATGTCGGGGGCGATCTCAGATGGTGTCTTCCATTCAGAAAATATTGTTGGCAGCATTTTGAAAGGAAAGATAAACGGCCGTTCTCCTAGTGAGTCTCATATTGTTACATTTATGAAGAAAAAGCCTGAAGAATGTACAAACTGAAAACCAGTTTTTGTCTGCATAGCATCAGCAGCAACACTTGAGTCAGCTTTGTGTGAAGCCGCCATCTTGATCCAATCAATACCGTCCCCCTGCACACATTCAGGGACCAGGCCGCATTGCGAGGGCACCGCAGGACGTGTCTTCAGGTCAAACGGATTGTGGGACAAGGTCCAGAAGACAAGAGTCACCAAAAGGCTAAAAGTTCCGCCGGACCCCGGGAGCCGGCCGCTTATGTCGGGGGCGATCTCAGGCCACACCAGGGCAACAAGACTGAGATCAATTTGCTCATACTGATCCATAACGCCCCGGCCTCTCCATGTCGTAGGCCGCAAGAGTGGGCGAAACTCAGCTGGCCGAGCGAGACTTGGGGAGGGCGCAGGAGCCAAGCGCCCCATCCCAGTCCGCGCTACCACACCGTCCCTCGGGGGCCTCCGTTAAGCTGTTCAGGGAGGCATCGCAGGCAGCGGTTCTTTAGATTAGTGGCTCTCACCGGCAAGGCTCCCCTCCGTCAGCAGCGATCGTTGGCGCTGTGGTTGTGGCCGGAGGCTCCGCCTAGTCAACGCCCCGGCCTCTCCATGTCGTAGGTCGCAAGAGTGGGCGAAACTCAGCTGGCCGAGCGAGACTTGGGGAGGGCGCAGGAGCCAAGCGACCCTTGTCAGTCCGCGCCACCACACCACACCGCCCCTCGTGGGCCTCCGTCTAGCAGCTCATGGGGGCACCGCAGGCAGCGGTTCTTCAGATGAGTGGCTCTCACCGGCAAGGCTCCCCTCCTTCAGCAGCGATCGTTGGCGCTGTGGTTGCGGCCGGAGGTCCCGCCTAGTCAACGCCTCGGCCTCTCCATGTCGTAGGCCGCAAGAGTGATCGGAACTCAGCTGGCCAAGCGAGACTTGGGGACGGGGTAGGAGATAAGCGGCCCCTCCCCGTCCGCGCCACCACACCGCCCCTCGGGGGCCTTCATTAAGCGGTTCTGTGAGGCACCGCAGGCAGCGGTTCTTCAGATCACAACAGAGTCTCATGCTCGATCGATTGAGCTGGCCGAATCAGGCAACATGAAGGTGGGGAGGGGGGGCACCTCTTGCTCAACCACCACCCGAAGAGGTGTGGTTTAGTTCTAAACCAATGAAAAGTGTTACTTTTAGGTCACATGACCTAGCCTTACATCATTAGGAAACCAAAAGTGAAATGAACCAATGAAAAGTTTTATTAACAAGTCACATGACCTGTTATGCTTAAGTTACGTGCTTCGCGCCGCGCCCCGGATCGCTTCCGGGAAGCTGCGCTTCGCGCACCGGATGCGCTAACGCGGCGCGTCATATGACGCATTACGCGACAACGCAATACTACAGTGTTTCTGGATGTTTCAGACTGAAGCTGGCGTCAGCATGAGAGCACCTCGTGGCTACGTCGTGGCCATTCTGCGAGCAATCATGGCAGAAGCTGCCCACTGGAAGTCTGCGGGAGTCGGGGGCCCCGGTGACTCTTGTAGTATCTTCAAGGCTGAGGGGACGCTTTTGGGAATGGGGCCCATGCCGTAGCAGTCAAGCGTCCGAGTTCCAGGGTTGTCCAGAGCCATCCTTGCAGGCCAGGCCCAAGTCTGTGGAGCCGACCGCCATTTCCTGAGCTCCGTGGCAGCCGCCTGTCGCTGTACCGGAAGAGTGGGTGCAATTCAGCCGGATGGCGGGTGAGACGCTGTAATAGCAAGAGCAGGCGTAATTCAGCTGGCCGAGCGAGGCACTGTGCCGCAGGAGCGGGCGCAACTCATCTTGTCGAGTGAAGCGCTGGGGTGCAGCTGAGAAACCTCCACCTGGGGAGGTGGGGGAGGCTCGTTCGCGCCGCCTCTCCCTTCCAGTGCACCCCACGCCGTCTCCTGGCGCAGGTATATGTGATGGTTGGACCAGGGCACCGCAGGACGTGTCTTCAGGTCAAACGGATTGTGGGACAAGGTCCAGAATGGAAGAGTCACCAAAAGGCTAAAAGTTCCGCCGGACCCTGGGAGCCGGCCGCCTATGTCGAGTGAAGTGCTGGGGTGCAGCTGAGAAACCTCCACCTGGGGAGGTGGGGGAGGCTCGTTCGCGCCGCCTCTCCCTTCCAGTGCACCCCACGCCGTCACCTGGTGCAGGTATATGTGATGGTTGGACCAGGGCACCGCAGGACGTGTCTTTAGGGGTGTAGCTGAGAAACCTCCACCTGGGGAGGTGGGGGAGGCTCGTTCGCGCCGCCTCTCCCTTCCAGTGCACCCCACGCCGTCTCCTGGCGCAGGTATATGTGATGGTTGGACCAGGGCACCGCAGGACGTGTCTTCAGGTCAAACGGATTGTGGGACAAGGTCCAGAATGGAAGAGTCACCAAAAGGCTAAAAGTTCCGCCGGACCCTGGGAGCCGGCCGACTATGTCGAGTGAAGCGCTGGGGTGCAGCTGAGAAACCTCCACCTGGGGAGGTGGGGGAGGCTCGTTCACGCCGCCTCTCCCTTCCAGTGCACCCCACGCCGTCTCCTGGCGCAGGTATATGTGATGGTTGGACCAGGGCACCGCAGGACGTGTCTTTAGGTGAAACCCTCAACTATGGCACCCAACATCCAGGACTTATGACATTTATGGAAGGCAGTGACATCGAAGAATCTCAGGGACCAAGCATATGCAGAGTCTTCCCCGGGGTATTTGCACAACGGTCCTCCACCCCTAGGCCGCCAGCTATGCTACCTTGACAGGAACAGTGTAATGCATTTGGATCGATGTTGCAGCAGGCTGCCATGTAAATAGTTAATTAATTAAACGTTTTACCCTGTTACTTTGTTGGTGTGTTGTATATATTTATAATATTTGCATAGGGTTTCTCGTTATTTTGGCAGGGGTGGGCGGCGGAGGAATTTCACTGAAAAAACCATGCATTTGGATCGATGTTGCAGCAGGCTGCCATGTAAATAGTTATTTAATTAAACGTTTTACCCTGTTACTTTGTTGGTGTGTTGTATATTTTTTATAATATTTGCATAGGGTTTCTCGTTATTTTGGGCGGGGTGGGCGGCGGAGCAAATTCACTGAGAAAACTATAGGTTATAGACCATATATAGTTAAATATCTCAAGTCCATCTCTGCACTCGATGGAGATACAGGTCGTCGATCAAAAAATGTGCTGGCCACCTCTAATGGTAATAGCGTGGCCAGGGCTTTTGTCAATCCCTCTGCAAATTGCACAGGGTGCTCTTGTTTGACATGCCGCACCATGGTATGTATGGAAAAGGAATATTTTTTTGTTGGATTTCCTCTTGAGAGAAACGAGTCACATATCGTGCAGGTTACTTTTGGTGCATTTACTTTCTTTTGATCTTCAGGATAAGTGAAAAATTGCCAGATGAAAGATTCTTTTTTTCTTCTTAAAGGTAGTCGATCATTTTGTTCAGATTCGGAAGATGAATGAGATACGGTAGCCATTTCACCAAAGTCTTCCGAAAAATGTAGGACGTTGTTCTCTCTTGAGAGTAGAAAAGATAGTGAGAGAAGTGGGTGGAGTGCTGCGTGTAAATTCCAGAATAGAAACTAGTAAGAACCAATTGGAAGTGTTGTTTTCATGTTGCAGCAGGCTGCCATGTAAATAGTTATTTAATAAAACGTTTTACCCTGTTACTTTGCTGGTGTGTTGTATTTATTTATAATATTTGTATAGGGTTTGTCGTTATTTTGGGCGGGGTGGGCGGCGGAGCCGAGCTATCTTGCAGCCATCATGGCGTCGAGCTCGGTTTCTCTCACTAGTTTCATATTTCTCATGAGGGGTTGTTCCTAATGTTTCTATTTTAGCGAGGTGAAAAAGAGATCCTATCAGTGGCCTACTAATTTTGCTCGATTCCTTTTGTTTTTTCTAACGATTTTTAAGTTAAAGTTTGCTAGCACGATACAGTGGCTAGTCCGCATTTTATATATGTCTTTTTTATTAGGGGTCTCCTCCGGTGGAGTCGGACGATCTACCTCTAATAACCGGTAAGTGTTCCTCTGAAGGAATTCGTCTTGAAAGTGGCTGACTGTAATGTATGATATTTCACTCAGTGACTTTCAGGCCCATGCTGTTTCAAAACTGTGCATGTGCTTGAAGCAGGCGTAGGTATTGACGTAGCATTGTGAATATAGTGCATTGGTGAGCCTTGCTGGAGCTGCATCACAGTTGCGATGCAACTCTAGCAATGTATTAGTTTTTGAGCACAGATGTGTTACGCATGTATGGTGTTTTTATACCATGGTGCGCCACATTTCAAATGTAGTTACAAAAAGGGGGTGGTGATGGACAGAGTATCTGAGTTAATCAGAACACTCCTACCCAGTCAACAGATCAGGGCTTGATCCATCACCGTTTTTTAGCTCACTGCACCATCCCAGTTCAGAACCTGGCTATATGCAAATTAGTCTGTCCCTGGCCCAGTGCATCATGGGAACAGGGCAGACCAAACTACCAAGCCAATTCTTCACTGGAAATTTCAAATGTGGCACACCATGGGCAACGGAGCACTACCATACTGTGGTGCACATTAACTGGTGCATATCTGGGTATGAAGTAGTTAACATGAATCTGCCCCATAGGTTACAAATCCGCGTTTAGTAGACTGTTTGGCCTTTGTAGTTTTATGTTTTTTCTGTTATTCTATGTAGGTATGTAATATTGCAAGATTTTTGTCACGAAAAAGAAGCCATGAGTATTGGGTTTGTGAAAGATTGCAAGATTTTTAAAATTAAAAAGGAAAAATCATGGCATTGTTTAATATAGTATTGTAAATACTTATCTTTAACAATGATGACAGAGTAAAAAAAGGTTAACCTGATGTTCGAAAGTGATTCACAGGCTTCTTTAGAGGAAGTATTCTATATGATTGTAGCGTGGGTGTTTCACTTTTTTATAGGTAATAGAATGCATTCTGCAAGCATGTAGTACTCCTCCTGCTACAGGATAAATATTCTTCAGTGCTTATTTTCATTTCGTAAGTGGTATTGAGACCGACACAGAACTTCAATGGATCGGAGGGGCTGTTCCTGTGCATCTGGAGGACTGCCAAGCCGTTGCAGCAGTGGGAGTGAGGCCTCTCACGACAGAGAACTTCAATGGATCGGAGGGGCTGTTCCTGTGCATCTGGAGGACTGCCAAGCCGTTGCAGCAGTGGGAGTGAGGCCTCTTACAGGGGCGTAGCGCAGCTCCTTTTGATGTTCACAATTGCAGATAACAGGGTAGAGATGTGAGAGAAGTGGGTGGAGTGCTTCGTGTAAATTGCAGAATAGAAACTACTAAGAACCAATTGGAAGTGTTGTTGTGAAGTCACATGACTTCACATGCGCGTCTCAGGACGTGTACGCGGTGATAGTATCTGGTCACGTACGCCATTTGGAAGTAGCGGTCTAATTCAGCGAAGTTTCAAAACGTGAAAAGGAGTAAATCCAAATATATCCGGATTTAATATATCTTCTGAGCTGGAATCAAGCATACAATTGTTAAAGTATAAAACCTTTTATATATTTTTTTTAAATATCAAGGTGTGTACATTCGGTCACACACGAAAGTTTAAAAAGACATTCGGCTCCATTTAATGAAAATTTTCATAATAATAAAAAAGAAGCCTAGGTTTACTGTCTTTGACGTAGTATAAGTTCTTTGATGGGTCTATGAAGAAATTTAATAAGTTGCAATCGCAAAGTTTTCCCGAAATATATAGGCGGGTGCGCGCACACGGTCGCGCACGAACGAAAGCCAAAAAAGGGGAGATAAACCCCCTTTATAATATGCTCCTGGAGCTGTTTTTGGTACAATGAGTTAGTTCTGAAAAGAACTTTTTTTTTTTTTTAAAACAAGTGTTATGTTGTTTGATTTTGGACCAGGGCACCGCAGGACGTGTCTTTAGGTCAAACCCTCAAGTATGGCACCGAACATCCAGGACTTATGCCATTTGTGGAAGGCAGTGACATCTAAGAATCTCAGGGACCAAGCATATCCAGAGTCCTCCCCGGGGTATTTGCACAACGGTCCTCCACCCCTAGGCCGCCAGCTATGCTACCTTGACAGGAACAGTGTCATGCAGTTTTTTATTTTTTTAACTTGCAACAACATTTTCATGTGTGACACAGGATCAAAATGAAATGAAGAAATTTATCTTTTCTCGGGGCATTTATGACTCTCAATTTTTAGTTTAGTAAGAATGAGGCTCTGCTCTCCGTAAAGAAGAATTTCTCCCCACTCGTTGCATTTCATGTGCACCTTTGCAAGATATGGTCTCAAGTCCATCACAGCACTCGATGGAGATACAGGTCGTCCACCAGAAGATGTGCTGGCCACCTCTGATGGTAATAGCGTGGCCAGGGCTCTTGTCGATGCCTGTGCAAATTCCACAGGGTGCACTTGTTTGACATGCCGCACCATGGTATGTATGGAAAAGGAATATTTTTTTCTTGGATTTCCTCTTGAGAGAACCGAATTGCATATCGTGCAGGTAACTTTTGACGCATTCACTTTCTTTTGTTCTTCAGGATAAGTGAAAAATTGCCAAATAAAAGATTCCTTTTTTCTTTTTAAAGGTAGTCGCTCATTTCCTTCAGATTCGGAAGATGAATGCGGGGCGGCAGCCATTTCAGCAAAGTCTTCCGAAGGGTGTTGAACGTTGTTCTCTTTTGAGAGTAGAAAAGATAGTGAGAGGAGTGGGTGGAGTCCTCCGTGTAAATTGCAGAATAGAAACTACTAAGAACCAATTGGAAGTGTTGTTTTCAAGTCACATGACTTCACATGCGCGTCTCAGGACGTGTACGCGGTGATAGTAGCTGGTCACGTACGCCATTTGGAAGTAGCGGTCTAATTCAGCGAAGTTTCAAAACGTGAAAAGGAGTAAATCCAAACATATCCGGATTTAAGATATCTTCTGAGCTCGATTCAAGCATACAATTGTTAAAGTATAAAACCTTTTATATATTTTTTTAAAATACCAAGGTGTGTACATTCGGTCACACACGAAAGTTTAAAAAGACATTCGGCTCCATTTAATGAAAATTTTCATAATATTAAAAAAGAAGCCTAGGTTTAGTCTCTTTGACGTATTATAAGTTCTTTGATGGGTCTATGAAGAAATTCAATAAGTTCAGATTGCAAAGTTTTCATGAAATATATAGGCGGGTGCGCGCAGTCGGTCGCGCACGAAAGCCTGGAAATGCGCTATCCATTTTATTGAGAACTGTTGCCGAGAGTGCGCACACCGGGTCGTGCACGAAAGTTTAGAAAGGCTATTTTTATTTACAGGCAAATTTTAATGCGTTGAAAAAAAGGCAAGGTACAGACTTTCTAATTCTGTATCGCTTTACAAGGAGTCTCTATGCAACTTGAACAGTGAAGAAAACGGCTTGTTTCTGAAAAAAATATTGCCAGAACTTTATTGACAAAAGTATAGTTTGTATACACGAGATATTTCTGAATTAGCATTTTAAAAACCTATGAAATTCACTGAAAAAACCATAGGTTTTACACACGTTATAGTTAGGAAGTAGCATTTACAAAACCTATGAAATTCACTGAAAAAACCATAGGTTTGACACCAGTTATAGTTAGCTGGAAATGTTACTTATATAAAACCAATGAAATTCCACGTTATAGTTAGTTGGACTCACTATAACTTGCGCGTGTAATGCACTGCTGATGACGTCACATATTACATCACTCATGACATCACTGATGACACCATCCTTGTGACACAGTGACAGACCTCCTTTCACTGTAATCTGACCCTTGAAACGCATATTCAAAAATAGAAACTAAAATGTTCAAAAAAATGGAGATACCCATACCAGTTACAACAACCAATTCAATAATTCCACCATGTATATACACATGCACTAATTCACCAACAGTTCTATATAGTCACTCATACATATATTCACAAATCATATGTAGTGATACACCTACACATCCTGTTACACACCGACAGTCATCCAAAAGTTATTCACACACATACTCACACATGCAAATAAACTATTGAACATACATTTATTTGCATAAACAAATATACACACACTACCACTTTACTTCTAAGGAAACTTACACATACTTACTCTCTTAAAAAATCACTTCTAGAAGCACATACTAATTTAAACAGGAACTTTTACAATCCCTCACTCTCACATATAGTCACTTATATACATCAATATTCACATATACTACATTAAAACATATGTAGTTACTGATCAAGACACTAATAAGACAGTCATTCACTCACTAACACAGACATATGCACACGAATCCACCCATACAGTCCTGCACATATGCTGTCTTCAAAACACATACAAACAGAGACTCAGTCATTCTTGCATCTATGTACTAAGTAATACTCCCACCAAAGCATGCAAACACTCATACTGATACTAAGAAAAATATCTAATCACCTATATACATACACATGTACCTACTCATCAACCCATGCAGCCACTTATACACAAAGTGAAACACTAATACATGTATTTAAATATTTAAGCATTACTCACTAATATATGTATTCACTAAGATATTCAATAATATATACATATATAACACATATTTATTTTTCAGAAAGACACACATTCACTGGATGGTGTCATCAGTGATGTCATGAGTGATGTAATAGGTGACGTCATCAGCAGTGCATTACACGCGCAAGTTATAGTGAGTCCAACTAACTATAACGTTGATTTTCATTGGTTTTATATCAGTAAAATTTCCAGCTAACTATAACTGGTGTCAAACCTATGGTTTTTCAGTGAATTTCATAGGTTTTGTAAATGCTACTTCCTAACTATAACGTGTGTAAAACCTATGGTTTTTTCAGTGAATATATATATATATATATATATATATATATATATATATATATATATATATATATATATATATATATGTATATATATACATATATAATGTATACTTTCATTTTAATGAAATGTCAAAATATGGATATAATAAAAATGTGAAGGAGTCCATCAAATTTTGTGTGAGAGTAGAAAGCATGACAATGGGATCCTTTACGCCAGCCTCTTCCTAAGCACTACTGAAATAATACCCCATTCCATTATAGACGTTTTCATGAAAATGATTGACTGATGAACCTTCCAGTAGGACAATTCTTCAAGTTAAGATGCAATTGATTTAAAGCTCTTGATGTCTAATATCATACCACACACCTCTTGCAGAAGTTAAATCAAAGCTGCTACCCAAAAAGAGCCATACACTGGCAATAAAGGGGGTCTAAAGAGCCCACAGAGAGCACCTATGTTGAGAAAAGAAATAACTTTGAAAAACAAAATGTCTATGTTGCGGCTTTTTCTCCTTTCACTAGCATCCACCCCGTGCTGCAAAACTCAGACTATTAAGTTTCTTCCTCACACAAATGTCTCCAGGTTTTAGATGCCAAAATGTGTTTGGGTAAATTTACAGAATTAAACCTGTGTATGCATTTCACACTACTTATCATGCCAATCTGGTCTCATTTAATCTCCAATTATGATTACCAAAACAGATATAATGAGAGGTTAATAAACATTTTCAAAGCTAACAAAGAAGGTAAAGATTAAGGGGCAGATGTATTAAGCATTTTTCCCATTCACAAACGGGGCAATTCGCAGAATCGGACCATTTGCAAATGGGAAAAAGCCTTTTGGAATGTATCATCTGAAAAGGCATTCCCAAAATAGGGAATCACAAAAATTGTGATTCCCTATTTTGCGAATGCATTTAAGGAATCGCAATCTATGATTCCTTAAATGAAATGCAGGAAGCAAAATAAATTAGTGACCTGGCTTTAAGAAATCAGAAATTACAACCAACTTCAAGTTGGTGGTAATATGCAAATTGAAAGAAAAATGCACTTTGGTTTGCATTTTTCAATGTGCCATGTGGCATACATACATGCCATTGGGGTATGTATGTGTGCCACATGTGCACACATGCATATTTCAAGGGTGCAACAGGGTGTCTATTTTGAATCTTTGCACCCTTGAATTTGCATGTGCAATTTGTGAGTACCTATTGGGTACTCACAAATTGCGCATGCAATTTCCATTCATTCCCAGGCCCATAGGAATGAATGGGAAGCCATTCCTTATTTGCGACTCACAGGCTGCAAGTCACAATTAAGGAATGGGTAGGAATAGCAATCTATTTTGCGAAACCTACATACAATGCATTTTGCGAGTCCAGAATAGTGAATCAGTAATATTCGCTATTATAGACATCTGCCCCTAAGTGGCTTTGCTAATTGCGACAGTTGTAAATTGTTAGACTTGGCAGCAGTGGCGTGAGTCTCCCTTCCACTTTTTTGCTGTTGCCTCATCTGTTTTTGCTGGTCTAGATGCTTTGGGCACTTTGCCATTGCTGTTCAGGGCCAAAGTGCAAGTGCTCCCTATTGTAATTTGTTGTATGGATTAGTGATTCCTTGATTGGTTACTTGATTTACTTGTCAGTCCCTAGTACTGTGCACCATGTGTGCCCAGGGTCTGTAAATCAATTGCTGCTGGTGGGCTTGCAGCATGGATTGTGCCACCCACAGAAGCAGCTTGTAAAATGTGGCTCAGGCCTGCCATTGCAGAGCCTGTGTCCAGTCTGGGACTGCCATGTCGACTTGGCAAGTGCACACACATTTTCCAATCCCTAAACCTTCCCTTTTCTGCATGTTAGTCACCCCTAAGGTAGGCCCAAGGTACCCCTGTGGGCAGGGTGCATTGTATGTGAAAGGTAGGACATGCCCTGATGTTTGTGGCATGTCCTGATAGTGCAATACTGCCAATTGTGTTTTTCACTATTGCAAGGCTATCGGTTCCCTTAGGCCAGAATGGGCAGTTTGATTATAACATCTTATAAACATAACTGACCCAGGGAACAAGATAGGAAAATAAAGTTTAGAATGCTTAAACTCAAAATGTTAAAGTGCATCTTTTAGTGTGGGTGATTTTAACCTTTTTGTCTGTTGAAAATACCGCTTTTAGAAAGTAGGTATTTTCTTGCCTAACCATCCAGTGTGCCTCTGCTAGGTTTGTATATTGCATGTCTGGCTTGTGAGTGACAGGAGCTGGGAGAGGGCTGTGGCTCCAGCAGTCTGATTAGTTAGGGCTGGGCTGAATGGGAACTGGGTTGAATTTTGAGTAGGGGAGGAGATTTCCTTTCACCTGCCTAGGCCAGGTCTGCTTTCCACAATGCTGTCTCCACCTCCTGCCAGGAAGCTGCACCAGTGAGGACAGAACTGGTTTCGGCTGGGTACAGACACTCTCTGCCTCCAGAGACACAGGATTTGTGTGTATAAAAAGAGGGACCCAGACCCCAGAATTTTAGATCACTTCTGTGAAATCAACAGGAACCTTTGCCAAGGAGAAGAACCGGTAAAGCTGAAGAAGGATTACTGCCCCAGTGCTGTTTGCTGATTGGGGTTGGCCTGTAGTGGTTGCTTGCTGCCAAGGAAAGGAGAAAAGGGACTTGGCTGTTTGCTTTGTCACCTACCTAAAAAAAGATCTCCAATGGATTGAAAATGAGCTTGCCTCCTGTCTGAAGTCTCAGGGATACAAAGACTTCACCCCAGCTCCTTTGAATTCCCTTGCTGGGAATTCCAACCTGCAAAGAGGTGCCTGCTGCTGTTTAGGACTTCTAGAGACTGTTTGTTGTTTTGAACTGGAAGATCGACGCAACGAGGAAGAAGTGTGTTGCATCCGCACCGATTCCCGATGTATTGCCGAATTGTGCCCCATCCGCACCTGGTCTCGATGCATCGCCGAACCACAGAGAAGAAGCGTGCCGCATCCACACAGGGTCCAGATGCATCACCGTGAAAACCGTCGCAGGACCTGCTGTGCGGCTGCCAACGTTCATGCATCGATCGGATCGTCGAATTCATCAAGCCGCCATTTTGTCGCATCGCGCCGGATCGTCGCCACGCATCGAGAGTTGCATCATAAACGGAACGCAGTAAGAAATTGACTCATCCCCCTCTCCAGTAAGGAACAGACGCATCACCTCCCCTGCGCTGAAGTAGGGAACAGGTGTGCCACCTCCCCCGAAGCAAGTAACTGACACATCGCCTTCCCTGCGACCCTTTTGTTTGTTTTGAGTGACGCATCTAAAGGTACTTTGTGGAAAAGTGTCACATTTACAACTTGCATTGAACTGAAATATTTCTACCACTGAAGATCCTATTTTTGATACTGGTTTGTGGATTTTTGCCGTTTGATCTTGTTTAGATAAAGAATACTTCTTTTTCTAAACTGGTGTGGTTTCCATTTGTAGTGTTTTCACTGCGTTACTGTATGTGTTCACACATTATTCACACACTGATTCTGAGATAAGCTTGTCTGCTCGTGCCAAGCTACCAAGGGGGTGAGCAGGGGTTATTTTAGGAGTGTGTCCCCCTTATCCTGACTAGAAGCAAGGGTCCCTATTTGGACAAAGGTGAAAACCATTTGCAACTAGAGACCCTCATTTCTAACATAAATTAAATGTCAATATATGATAGTGTAACAAAATATTTAACAGAGTAACTATTTGTGAATGTAAGATAGCTCTCAAGAGTTCCGTCCAGGATATTTGTTCGTGCTGAATTTGTAGTCCTGTTTACCATATTATAACTTCAGTGTTACATGTAATGGAATACCAAAAACCTGGGCAGGACTAGCTATTCATGCATGGACCTAAGAAACTTGAAAGTGCTGATACTGGAGAACTCCCGCCAACGTGCCATAGACATGAGTGCCAGCTGAAAGCAATATCTCAGTTTCGGCAAACACAGATCACTTAACCCTTGTGAATCCACTCATCCATGTGATCAATTTGGTAAAGGTTGGAGATAGAGTGATTTTGGCACAGATTTATTACACAACCCTTCACAGTGAGCAGTTAATGCTTTTATAACCGAGGGCCTGTAATCAGTCAGAAAGAGAGCTATCACGCTTGCCAGGTCCATGCAGGAGCAGCTCACCCAGTTCAAGTTTGTACTTTGCATTTTTGTACTTGAGGCCCCGATTTTATAATGGAATGAACAGGGCTAAATGTCCATTAATTCAGACCAGACATCTGCATGAGCTTCTCTCACCTGAACTTGAGAAATCTCAGCATACTGAAGAAAGGGAGAGTATCACAGACTAGATCTATTCACCTTTCAGAGCACGATACATGACGTGCAACAATTGCTTCCCAAGTATATGCTTGTGGTGCTAAACTAACGAAAAAAGAACAACTGATTGACAAAATGCTAATCAATGTCAAACATTCACCCCAGTAGAGAGATCTGAGCCTAATTCCATATTTTATTTTGCTCCCCGTGCCCTTCCAGTTTAAACCCAACCATATGCAAATCAGTCATGACCCTGTTCCTCATGGGAACAGTCCAATCTGAACTGCCAGGCCAGGTCCTCCCTGGACTGGAAAAGAGCATCCTAGGACCGATTTCTGGGTTTCACCCTTCATCAACCAGGATAGCTTGACTCCAGTGGCAAGGAGGGCACAGGACCCACGTCTGGGCATACCCATCGGACTCGGGGTGCCAAAAGCAAAAACAACAATTGATGGACAGAATGATGACCAATGTCAAACATTCACTGCAGTACAGAGATCTGGGCCTAAATCCATCGCTATTTGCTCCCCATGCCATTCCAGTTTAAACACAGCCATATGCAAATCAGTCTTGACTCTGTTAGCCATGGGAACTGTCCAGCCTGAACTGCTAGGGCAGGGCCTCCCTGGACTGGAAACAAACATCCTGGGCCCGGTTTTGGGGGCATCACCCCTCATCAGCCAGGCTAGCTTCACCCCAGATCTCTTGACTGGGGGTGAATGTTTGATTTGCTCTGCATTCCATCCATCATCTGTGTGTCTTTTGCTTTCTCACCCTAAATGCACAGGGAATGTCCAGGTGGGGGTCCCAGGCTCACTGTGTCACTATATTCAAGCTAGCATGTCTGATGAGGGTTGATGCCCCGACACTGGTAGGAGGATGCTTGTTTCCGGTCCAGGGAGGACATTGCTTGGCAGTTCGGGCTGGATTTTTCCCATGAGGAACAGGGTCAAGACTGATCTGCATATGGCTGGGTCCAAACTGGGGTGGCATGGTGAGCAAGAGAACCATGGATTTAACCGAGATCTTTTGACTGGGGGTAAATGTTTGATTTGCTCTGCATTCCGTCCATCATCTGTGTGTCTTTTGCTTTCTCGCCCTATGTACGCCAGGTATGCTCAGGCATGGGTCCTGGGCTCACTGTGCCACTAGTTTCAAGGTAGCCTGGCTGATATGGGGTGATGCCCTGAAACCAGTGCCAGGATGCTTGTTTCCGGTCCAGGGAGGACCTGGCTTGGCAATTCGGGATGGACTGTTCCCATGAGGAAGAGGGTAAATACTGGTTTGCATATGGCTGGGTCAAAAGTGAGGTGGCATGGCGAGCAAAAGACAGTTGGATTTAACCCAGATCTCTTGACTGGGGGGGAATATTTGATTTGCTCTGCATTCCATCCATCACCTGTGTGTCTTTTCCATGGTGCTAAACTGACATAAATAGTTAGATTTTTTCCTAACAAAAGGTACATGCATCGCAAAAAGACTAACGGCCAGATTCATCAATGTCCCGTTTTGCGAGTCCTTAATAGCGATTATTAAGGAATCGCTATTAAAGACTCGCAAAACGGGATTCATGTAGAAATCGCAAAATAAATTGCGATTTCCACAGCTTCCTTATTTGCGATTAGCAAATTGCTAATCGCAAATAAGGATGCGATTTCAAGGGTGCCAGGGGTGTCCAAAGGACACCCTGTAGCACCCCTGAAATGAAAATGTAGCCTGATGTTGCGCACACACATGTCCAAAGGACATGTGTGTGTGTAACATACCACTTAGAAAAATGCACTAGAGTGCATTTTTCTAAGTTTTCGCTATTTACCACGAAGTCAGACTTCGCGGTAAATAGCTGCCAAAAATTGTGAATTCGCAATTCTTAAAAGGTTCATGAATTGCATTTAAGGAATCTCAAATAGAGATTCCTTAAATGCAATTCCTCGCAAAATAGCGATTTCGCATTTTGCGATTTTTGCATTTGGGATGATGAATCCCAAATGCAAAAATTGCGCTCGCAAAGGGCCAGATTCTGAGAATCTGGCCCTTTGCGACCCCATTTTCCCTTGATGAATCTGGCTGTAAGAACTAATTAAGCCATACAGAACATGATGATGAAAAATTCAGGATCCCGAGAGTTAGATTATTTACCACATAGATTCATGTGACCAATGATGAAAATACTAATTCCTGGGCATTTAAGAACCTCATGCATTTTTAGAATTTCAGTCTTGATTCTCATCATTGAAACAACCTATCCTACATTGAAGGAGGATAGTGGTTTGAGAAAAAAAGAAAGAAACTCTGTGGCTACATCAATGCATCCTTGGCGATGTGGAGAAATATGGCGACATTTTCATAGACTCACGGGCAAGTTATGTGTGTTCAGATTTCTGATGCTGCTGCCGCCACTCCAGCTCTTGACTGGACCACCCCACTCATTCTTTACTGCTTTTAAATCAATGCACTGCTCACTCTGAGCTGTGTTGGTGCAAATGTTAATCTCAGAGCCACAGGCCCTTGAGTACAAGCTCCAATCTACTTCGACCTGAGGAAGGTACAGTGAGCACCAGTCAGGTGTAAAGCTATCATTGGTCCAGCACAGGTTGACTGGTCATCCAGGATTTGCCAGAACAATGACAGTTTTCCCCGCCTCTCACAGCACTCTTTAGTAAATTGAGCACATGTTCCAGTTTTCATAGAAGGTCGACTAAAACAGAGTTCAGTAAGACAGTGTTTCTGTGAAGCATGAATCTGCAGCTCTAGCAGCGAGCATATTAAGGTAAGAAAAATTATACTTTGTTAAAAAGGTCATTCAAGTAGTGACCACACAAGCTTATGTCTGTCATTCTGCTTCAGGGCATCTCAACCGCACTAACTTGGCCATTAAAAGAACACAGGGCCTCATTTATGAAAAGTGACGCATCGCTGCGTGAAAACAGCGATGCACACTTTTCATTGCGCCCTCCTTGCGATACCAATGATGCATCATATTTACAGTATGACGCATCATGTCGTAAGGAGATACAGATACGTCAGTATTTCTAACGTATCTGTAGGCGCAAAAGTGACGCATTGCTGGAGTGTGTCACAAAAGTGACGCAACTCCAGCAATGTGTCCTTTCACATGTGGCAAGCCCCATGTGAAAGGGCCTGTGTCAGTCTCACGCCTGCTGTGAGGCAGGCGCAAGATTTTGACGCATTTGAGTCCTAGAAGTGGCACAGTGAAATCTCACAGATTTCACTGCGTCACTTCCATGACCCTTTCTTGCGTCAATACGCCCCCCTTGCATACATTATACCTGGCGCAGGTATAATGTGGCGCAGGGGTTTATAAAGTGACGCATCTACCTAGATGCCTCACTTTGTAAATATTTTATAAAAAACAGAGGAACCCACACTCAAAATCTTTCACACCATTCTGGTTCGGGATGAAGAAGATAAACACAACTTAATATGTTTATCTCGGCAATTAGTTATGCCGTTTTATTCAACAATTCTATCAACAATAGAAAACAATTTGCGTCAAGAGAAGTATCAATGTCTTGAACTTACTGACCAAAAACGTACAACTGAGCAACCAAATCAAAAAATTACGTGAATGCACAAACATGTGAAGAAACATACATATAAATTGAAGACTCAAATCAAAGACTGCATAATTGCGCAAAAATTTGACAAAACAAACATTTAAATTGTAAAGAACATGTGACTAATATGCAATACAAAAATAAGTGCAAAGGGAATATTCATGACATTATCATACGATATTGAAAAATATTTGATCAAAATGAAGCCTTTTAATGAGCTTCCATATAACAAAACAACCTCTCGGTAGAGATGTTACAAGGCGTAATGTTCCTAACAGTCTTAACTATTTCTAAACTAGCTAGGATTTAATCCTGCACGCCTACGCGTTTCGAGTTTGGGAGGGTTCTTCGCAAACTCTCTTCAGGGCCAAATGTATTCCATTCCCCATTTGTTGACCTATTAATAAAAACACAAAAATTGAAGATACTTGTTACTGAATGCTCCCCTCAACCTGCTCAACCTTTCTCATATGTACAACGTTAAAAAGACGTACCTCTGGGGATTTGAGGTAATTCAATTCGTCCAGAAAACTCTTATGATTCAGTACGGTCTGTGCGATAATCTAAAAAAATTATGGATTTTTATGAAGCACTATGTATACACTTTTGTTTTGAATTAACTGTGAAAACGGCGTGCCATTCATACCTGATTAACAGGTACAAGGGGGACCAAGTTCGGCTGTGATTCTCATTAATGAAGATTTCCGTTTTGAACCTGGTGCGCTGTAAGCAAAATGGGCGCGTTACTTGCTTTTTCAATGAAGTTGACAAATGAACTCTCCAGTAAAGTTATACGCACACGGGTCATAACTTACTGAATACGTTACCAACTGGCAATGTTCAAGGGTGTCTTGGTTCGCAGTGGTGTCGGTTATTTGCCTGGGTCCATTCTGAGTTGTTTTTCAACTTCCGCGGTTCTATTTAAGAAAACGCGGGTATTTGTTAGAGAACACATTTCGTGTTGCAGGGGAATGGACGCGCGCTGGCTGTTTGCTGAAACACAGCGGCGGTGCGGCTTAAGTTAAATTTAATCGGCTAACATTTTGGAAATTATCATATAGTAAAGCCTGATTTTATGAGCAAAAAGCAAGCGCTGCAAGATACAGCGTGGCCGCTGGCCCGCTGATAGCAGTTTGTCATACCTGTCAATTCCGCAGCCTTCGCTACTTCCTCATTCCATCACACAAAGTGGATGCAAGTCGGGCCTCTCAGGAGCATAAAGGGACCCACCTCTTCTGGCTTAGCCAATCAGTGAGGAATTGGTTTTGCGGTGCCTTAGTGGTGCATTGTGGGACATGTAGTCAACCAGGCTGGATGACAGGTTATGCCACTTAAAACCATCATAGCATTCCCGGGCTTGGAATCAAATCCGCTGTGGTGCTGGGTTTAAAGCCTTGATAGCTCCCTCATTGAGTTGAGGCCGGTGTTGATAGTGTCAAACCGCATTATTAAATATGCCTCTTTGCGCAACAAAGCCTGCTCTACGTTAGGCGATTTGTGCTGTGGATCTATTCCAGCCAGAACGGTCCATCTAAAATCAGTTTCTTTGTGGTTTGCGTTAGCAAAGTGCTCAACCATTGGTGCATTTTGTACCTTTTTCTTGAGCCGCGAGCGATGTTGGGTTATCCGGACATTTACCTGTTGGCATGTTTTGCCTATATACAGTTTATTGCAAGTGCACAAGATCCCGTAGATCACATTTTTACTTTTACAGTTTGTGTGTAAACTGTGTCTCCATTTTATGCCATTGTGGCAAAATTCATCTCCTTCTACAACACTAGTGCAGGCCACACAAGTCCCACATTTGTGGTGGCCTGTGATGGGTTTGAGGTTCCATTTGGAAATTAGATCACTTTTGGGTTTCTGTATGAAACCTGCGGCTCTTATGATTTGTTGGCCAACGCTCAAATTTTTCTTCATGGCAAAAATAGGCTTTTGTAGAGGGAAACCCAATCCTTCCAACAAATGCCAATTACGCAGGATGATCTGGCGAAACTTATTCGTGTGTGTTCCATATGTGGTGACACATACGAGTTTGTCCAATTCTTTCTTGGTTTTTATTTTGAGAAGTTCTTCTCTGGGGGTAAAGCGTGCTCGTTTTTTAGAGTGTTTCAAAAGTTTTTTGGGGTAACCTCTTTTGCTTAGTTCATCACAAAAGGTGTCTGCATGTGTATTGAACCCATCAAGGTCAGAGCAATTGCGCCTGATCCTGAGTAACTGCCCATACGGGAGGTTATCCTTCAAACATTGTGGGTGGGCACTCTTGTAGTGTAGAATAGTGTTTTTATCTGTGGCCTTCTTAAACAAAGTGGTGGTAAACTTCCCCCCTGCCGTGCCGACAGCAACATCGAGGAATGTCATTCTTTGATTGCTACAGTCAATGGAAAATTTGATGTCAGGGTGTCTCAAGTTTAGCCATTCATAAAAGGCCATGAGCTCGGTCTGGCTCCCCTGCCACAGGAGCCAGACATCATCAATGTACCGCAGCCATTGCTTGATGTTTGCACCATAGGGGTTATCATTATGAATGAATTTTTCTTCGTACTGTGACATGTACAGCACCGCCATCTCTGGAGCATAGGGACAACCCATGGCTGTCCCCTTGATTTGGACAAAATACTCGTTTTCAAATTTGAAGTAATTGTTTTTGAGTGTGATTTGAGCCAAGGCCAGAATAAAAGCAGTTGGAACTCTGTGTGGACTTTGTAAATAGGGCCCAGCAAGACGCATTTTTTACGCCACTGGTGGCGTAAAAGTGACGCACAGCCTCATAAATGAGGTCCACAGTATTTTTCTCCTCCACCTTCTCAGCTTTGCGTACACTCCAGCTCACTTGGATATTCCCTCCTTTTAGGCCCTTTCTTAATACCCCTACTCTAACCACCATCATGGACCTAACAGAGGCCGGAATGTTGTACGCATTGCTATCTCTCACCAGAAATGACTAGTTTGTAATAAACTACCCCCCAACATATCCAGAAATGCCAAGAGAAATCTCAAACATAAAATCCTTACACTCAAGAAAGAAACCCTTTTCACCAACCCCAACTTTTGCCACAACAAGGGTTCCTTAATAAACAAACTCATTTTCTCCACCAACCGGCGGGCCAAATGGAAGACTGTTCTCTCTTTCTCACTCAACACCACCATAACACAGAAAATCCCACATGGCCACAAACTCACTATCACGCCCTCCTTGCTTTACCAGGGCAATACCTATAATTTCCACCTACAACAATGGCACTGTACTCATTCAAACTTCTGATCACAACTTGCAACCTCTTCTCCTACCTCAAAAACAAACTAGCCACAGCCACTCCCCTTCTGACTCCCTCGCCTCTCCCCCCTTGGTAACCCACTCTCCCCTTTTACCCTGCAAGTCCACCATTTCTACCCCTCACACAAGGTGGTCACCCAACTATCTACGGGTTCCATTGCTGCCCTTTTCACTCCCCTTTTCTCCAGCAACTCCCCCAACACCAAACCCACCTCTTCAAATCCTGTTGGACACCACTTACTCCCCACTCTCTCAGCATCCCCCACAGCCACATTCTCATTAACAGGCTCCACCATGATACCACCTCCACTGAACCATCCCCTTCCAAGGCACTGTTGGAGAACTTTATCAACGTCAGCTCCCCCTATCGCTCGGTCACCCCTGCTATACTCTAATGCTTCCCCCAACCTGGGACCCCTCAGAAACCTGTCCCATCACATAATGCTTAACTCTATAAACTCAGACCTGTATCTGATCCATGCAGACATTCTCCAACCATTTTGCATGATCTCCAAATTCCAACATAAGGGATACCCACACTTTGCTCAACACTTATCAACGATACCCCCACAATTCCCAGCCACTACTCGGACTGGATCCCTGCCTATATAGGAAGCAGCCAGCCTGGCTACATGATTTCACCCGTCCATAATGACTCCTCCTGACCCAATAGACTAGTCAGACAGCTATTCAACGATTCATTGCTTAACCTCCTAGACTCCTATAGCCCTTCCCCGGCTGCTCTCACCCAACCCCCCACCAAAATCAAGACTTTTATCTCCCTCCCTTTCAGGTCTTCCCACCCCAATACTAGGTCTGTGAACAAATTGAACTTCACTCATGTTCCCCTCTCTCATATGCTCTCTGATAGGACCACCTGTAATGCATCCCTGAAATGCTCACTACTAAACTGCTGCTCAGATGTCAAACATGCGGCAGACATAGCCACTCTTATCCTCGACCTGGACCATGCCATTCTCATGGAATCCTGTTTAAATGATTCCTCTGGGCCCACCTTGGACACACTGGTCCCCCCTAGTTATGGCATTATTAGACTAGACTACCCAGCGCAAGTGGGGGTGGCCTAAACTGTTTATACATAGCCTCACTCTCTGTGAAACATACATGTGCCATATCTCTGCCCTCTGTGAATACCTCTTGATCAACAGCTCAGATTCCAGCAAGTCAAAGTGCTCCCTCCACAATTTCTACCCCCCCTTCCTCTGGCAGTAATCGCACATTCCCTGAAGGAGTCATGGAGATTATTTCCTCCAACATTGACGATCATTCCAACCAGGTATTCCTGGGTGACATCAACATTTACTGGAACAATCCCACTGGCCCGCTTTTTAACTGCTTTAAATCCTTCCTCCATGACCTCAACCTTGTACAAGCCTGCTATAGCCGGACACACAAGAAAGGAGACACATTTGACCTAATCATTGCTAAAGAGAACACCGTACAAGTTGATTCCATTCTCTCCTGTGACTGGACCAACCCATATGTGTCACCTTCTCACTAAATATAGAGGCAATTACCTCCAAAGGCCAACCAAAGAAAGCCAAACACTGGATCTGTGACATCAGAAACAATATCTCACACACTCTGTCAACTATCAGTAACGAGACCCTGCTCCTGCCTTTCACCAGGACCAATGCCCTGGACCTCACGGATCACTATTTCAATTCCATGTCCAAAATCATGGACACCTCAGACTTGCTAAAAGAGCTTGGAGACACACCCCCTGCTTGGCCAACCTCATATTTCTATATCAAAGGTGCAGCGCCTACAAAAGGCACATTAGGAACTCTAAAGCAGCCTTTTTGCAAGACCAAGTATTCACTGCCTCTAATAGGCCTAAGAAACTGTTTGAAATGATCAGAAACCAATATTCTTGCATGAGTGACCCTGCTTCCACCAACAATACAGCACTTACTAAGTGTGAAACCTTTGCCTCCTTTTTTGTTGAGAAAACATTGCAAATCAACAAAGACATCCAGATCACTCTTAATCTACTCCCGCACCAACCCCTTCAACACTCTTCCACAATGGATAATGAAGCTTGCCCATATAATCTCCCTATCTCACCCAGAAATAATGCCTCCTGGTCTAGCTTTTCAACTCTCGATGAGATTGGCACTCTCAGTCTTTTGACCTCCTTGAACTATTCAAACCACTTCACTGATCCCCATTCCTCCAAACACCCTAATGAGTCAATTCACCTCCTACTTCTACTATTGCCTCTCTCACCCAAGGCTCTTTACCTGACTGCCTCAAAACAGGTCAGGTTACCACCATCCTAAATAAACGCCTCATCTCCACCATCCCTACTCTGGGCAAACTCCTAGAGAAATATGTATATTTGCAACTCAGAAATCACATTGAACAATTCATACTCCTCGACCACTGACAATCTGGCATCCGTTTGGGTCATAGCACCAAAACTGCCATGGTCCACATTGCCAACGATGCCCTGTACTCACTCCACCAAAATTGATCTTGCCTCCTGATCCTACAGGATCTGTCTGTAGCCTTTTACACCATCAACCATGCTACCCTACTTGACCTTCTAGAACATAGGTTGGACCTCTCCGGCACCGTGCCAAAATGGTTCTCCTTCTTTTTAAATAAAAGATCGCAACGCTTCCTAATCAAGCACACTCTTTCTGAGCAGTCTGCACTATAAGTGGGTGTCCCTCAAGGCCCTATCCTTTACCCAACACTGTTCAACCTCTATATGGAGCCCCTTACTGAAGTCCTCAAACCCTCCCATGTCTCCTACCATATGTATGCTGATGACACACAATGCTACCTGAGAATAACCTCCATCGAGGTCATCCATACCCTCAACGTCACCTTAACAAATCGCATCAATTGTTAACTTGTAACCACCTCAGACTCAATGCCCTTTAACCCAAATTCTTACTGATCGCGACTCCCACTACCACCCCTAACACCAATGACTGGCTCCCTTTTCTCTCTGCCTTGAATTGCACTCCACAAATCATCGACTCTGTCATATTCTTAATTATAGCACTAGACAAAGACCTCTCAATGCAAAAACACATCAACGCCATCACTAGAGGAGATAACCATCAGCTGCATATCCTCAGGAACAAAAACCTTTCCTCCCCACGGCCTACCTCACAACCGCGACTCATGCACTTGTGCTCTCAAAGCTGGAATATGATAGCTCTACCCTTGCGGGCCTCCCAAAAACCTCACTTGCACCTCTGAAGGCTACCCTCAATACGGCAGCTAGGCTCATCATGGGTTAAAAAAAGCAATCACATCACCCCAGACCTTCATGCACTAAATTTGCTTCCCTTTGAGGCAAGAATGCATTTCAAAATCGCCTACATGCCCACAAAGCGCTGCACCACAATAACCCCCTACTTGTCCCAGAAACGGACCCTATCGGAAGGGAATAGATCCTCCAGAAACGAGTACCCTACTTCTCAAGCCACAAAAATTCAAGAAAAAGAAAACCTACAACCATTCCTTCTCTGAAATGGCCCCTAACATCTGGAAATCTCTCCCCGTAGAGACCGGGTGCAATCCATCCACCCCCCTCTTCTTGAAAGCTGTAAAAATGTTTCTATCCATCAAAATCCTCTCTCACTAGGACTAGGCCACTGTACCCCTTTCCCATTGAACCTGTGCATCACTATCTCGGGGAAACCTATGCCTCTACTCTCCTCCTGTTGCTCCCTCCCTCAGAACGTTATGTTCACATATTCTACTATATATTATTTGTTTACATCCTTTATATTTGTTACTTTGTATTTCTATTTATGATTATGTGACTCAAGTAATTACTGCTGTTTTGCTTACATATTTCACTGTATATCGTGTACTCGTTTATACCGCTACTATGTAATTTTATTTACTCTTTATGTTCCTCTTGTTATTTGGTTGTGCTTACTCTGTAAAGCACGGTTGTATGACATTACAATGCATGCTAATACATCGCATGCCATTACATCGCGGTTTTTACAACGCAAGTCGTTACAACGACTTGCGTTGGAGGGCGCTGGACTTAGGAGTAGTATAATTTACTATTCCAACTCCAGTCTACATACAGTAGGGAAGGTGTTGGATAGTAAATTATACTATTCCTTGTACTAGAGCGCCATCCAGCGCAAGTCGTTGTAACGACTTGCGTTCTAAACACCACGATGTAATGGCATCGCAATGTAACGACCGCGTTGTAAACGACGTTTCCCGTAAAGCACTCTGACATCTTCGAGTCATGTTCGCACTATATAAAACTCCTCAAATAAATAAGTAAATAAATAAAAGTTACATTTGATTCCCTCTATAGTGCCTTGTTTTCTGTATTTTCCATATTGGTGACCACTATAAGTCAATCGGTGCCACTTGTTCATGCAAAGTTGTAGTTCTACTCCTGTGCCTGTGGCATTGCTTGGTTTTCAAAATCTGACCAACCTACCGCAGTGCTTTGGGGGAACATGGGCCACATGCTCCCCAATTATAGGAGTCCTTATTCCTAACAGGGTCAGAATTTAGTCAATTTTCTTTGCTTGCATTGAAGCCCAGGACACCCTCCCTACATCACTGGCAAAAGCCTTCTCAGACAGATGTACGACTTTACAACACATACCTACACCCTGCATCCTTTACCACACAAGGTAAGTATTGTCTGGGTAAGTTAATATAGATAGATATATATCAGTGGGTAATTATAATTAGGATGAGGTTTCCATAGGAGGAGAGCATTTAGTTTTGCCAATAACTTTGGCGTTGTTTGATGAATCCTCGCATCATTTTCAAAACTAGTTTGAGTCTCAATTCAGCTGCTGTCTTGAAAATAATTTTTGAGTGAACCCTCAAGCAGGGGCAGAGAAAAGGGGGGGGGGGTCCCAAAACGTGTTTTCCCCATGTTAATTTCCATAGTAAACTTTAGACACAGCTACAGCCTGAACTGCAGAACGGAATTACATACAATTGGCAGGAAGGTAGATGTTGGTCCAGAAAGCGACCTTTTGTGATTTGGTATAAATCTGTTTGGTAGTTGTGGATACATTTAAAGAAATCTCTAGTTGTATAAATAGGTACACATGACATCCCCAACCCCTAGCAATCTCGTGCTGAGATCTGACTTCAAACCAGGAAGAATTGTCAGCCATCCTGTGACTCAGTTGGAAACTAGTCACAGAAAAAAAAGTTCCCCAAAAAAAAAAAGTAAAAGGGGGCAAGGTAGAAACGCACTGACCCCCAGGGCCCAAAAAGCTTTTTTTTTTTATTCCACAGGATTATCGAATCCTGCTGAAAATGAAAAAAAAATTAAGCGTGGTCTCTCTTGCTTCCTTACTTGTCACCCCCCAGTGGGCCAGATCCTGGGGCCATTTTGATAAGGGAGGGGTGGACGGGCCCCCCCTTCCCAGGCTCCAGGGACCACCACCTCCTCAGGGCATATTTAATTTATAAATGGGGGGCCTCTTGGACCCCTCCAACCCCAGGGACCACCACTTCCCCAGGGCTCTATGTTTAAGGAATGCAGGGGGCTGTGCTCCCCCCTGCTCACTCTAGGCCACCATCACCCCAGTGCTTTAATTTCAATAAATGTGGGAGGACAGGCAGACTCCCCTTACAGTCCCAGGCACTGCCAACTCCCCAGTACGTTTGTCAAATGAAATGCAGGAGGGCTGTGTAGACCCTCTACAGCCCCAGGGACCACCACCCTGGGGCAGAATTGAAGAAAGGAGGGGGGCGTGCAGCCCCTCACCTGGAGCCATAGACCGCCCTGGAAACACCATGCCCCAGGGCCGGATCCTACTATGTCCAGGGGTGCCCACCCCAGGGTCGTAGCTGTTTGCTATGGCTTGACGAGAGCTTTACTGCTCCCGCCAAGCCATAGCAAACTTTGCTCCGCTTCTTGCAAGCGAGAGCAGACATTTTTTTCTTGCTTGCTGAAAGAGTAGCACAAGTGCTTTTACACAGCTAGCATTATTGCAGTTACATTATTTAACAAGTGACCAGAATATCCAGCCATTATTGTGGTCACTGGCCACTTTGTGGGTGCTGAAGTTTTTCACTGAACTCTTTTTTTTTAGCACTGTTTGGTTAGTTCTATATTACTCGCTGTAAAAAGTAGTGTCTTAAGTTAATAAGTTTGATATTTACTGATAAAAGTACACAGTATGCAAAGCATAACGGGAGACATTTCGGTCAAACCACCACGCATCTAGACAATCTTATAAAGAAGGGCGCTTTCAGTGTGGCTGACACAAATGGTGAGTTCAGTGAACAATCTCTCAATTTCCGAGAGTACATTTGTCTGTTTTCAACCTCTGAACAAGAACATGCCATTTCGATTGAGTGAAAAAGTAATTAATCTACAAAATTGTTTATTTAAGAAAAAAAGGTGGTCTCGTAGCAATTTGCTGCCTGATCCTTCACCTCCCCAAAAAAGACTACGGATGAATGGTGGTGGCAGCAATGGGAAGCAGGATGGTGACAGGTGGCATCATTAGGTACTGGAAGGGTAACATGGGGGAAGCAACCCTTAAGGGAGAAGCACAAAAGTGAAAAAGCAACATGGGGGGAGCAGCACATGAGGGTGAGTGCCAACGGAGGTTGACGGCGTGAGAAGCTGACATGAGAGCAACATGGAGCACAACAGAGGGGGGAGCAGAAGCATACAAGAGACAGCTGGAAAATGCGGGCACTCACATGGAGCGCTTAACAAAAAAGGAATATAATCAGTGCCTTAAAAGTAAGCCATCTTATCTTATTTTATGCGGATTTATGAAGCGTGTAGCTACCCGAAGGCTTCTCAGTGCTGAGTCGTAGTGTGCACCCTTGAGCCTCTCAAGCTATACAAGGTTGGCCTAAGTGGGCTACAGCGCACGTTTTTAGCAGCTTTCTGACTTAAGTCTCATTAGGTTAAGTTCACAAATCAAATGGCATTGAGTTCAATAATTTGGGGAATAGAAAAGAGAAAGATTTTCCACCCCATCTGGTCCTTTGAATACGTGGGACCCTCAAAAGACCTTCACTGGAGGATCTTAGAGTACTACTGGGAGTGTAGGTTGCCAAAAAAAGCTCTGATCAGGGGAGGTGGGGGTTGGGGGTTCAGTCTAATGAGGTTGAAGCAATTGAAAGATGCAAGTAAAGAGGCCATGCTTCAGAGGAGGGCCAAACTCAAAAAGACGAAGGAATGCACACATAAGCTAACAAATAAAAAAGCAAGCAAATGGGAGAGACAATAAAGCAGCCAATTGCAAGCAATAGATTGACTCTAAATTCATTATAAGTAACCCTTGGCAAAGCAGGTGTAGTGCCTCTATGCGGAGTTCCACGGAGTTGGAAAAACAACTCAGTGCAAATGCGCTCCGTGCCCTCCCGCCTCCCAAAGTAATTTAAAGTAATTAAAAAGGCACCTACCTGCCCTGTGGCTTATTCGTCCTCACCATGGCTGCTCTCCTGCCTCCTCCTCGCCGTCCTTCTTCACTGATAACCCCTATCCTGTACGTCTTGGGCATGCGCATTCACGTTCGCAAGACATACTACGTAGGGGTTATCACTGAAGAAGGTTGGCGAGGAGGAGGCAGGAAAGCGGCCATGGTGAGGAGGAGGCAGCCACGAGGTAGGCAAGTGCCTTTTTTATTACTTTTAATTACTTTGGGAGGGTGGAGGGGCCGCCTAACTACGCTCCGCCTACGCTCCAAACTACGCGTTCGTAACGGAATGCGTGGTAGCCAAAACTACATAAACTATGCTGGCAGAGCTTGTTACCTGCTTGGGCTTAATTATAAGCTGACCATAGGTCTTTTCACAACCAGATAGCTTATTTTGTCTAGTAGGTGAGGTCTAAAAAGAGCAAACCACAGGGTAACCAGAACAAAAGCCACCAGTACTTATGTTGAACTCTGCATCAATAGGAAGTTGCCTTTTTTCCCAGGACAAAAATTATCTTTAACTAGTACCAAATTAAAATTACTGCATAGCTTGTTAAAGGAACATGAAATCAGGGTGGGCTCAAATACAAACACTTTGTTGGTGAAGACTATTACTAGCCCCCCACTACGAAGTCACCTCGCACCCTGCAGAACAAGACTCGCAAACACCTTGCAATTTGAAAAGTCAGGCAAATCGATTAACTACAATTTCTGGGACGCTAATAGATCAAAATTAGACATAAATAAAAAGAAGATAGGATTATGTCGACCATATTTGTTCTGTGCTTTTCTTTAGTTGTAATAATCGCTTAAAGAAAATATATAGTCCCATATACTCCACTCATTTCTGTATACCTTCTGGTTGCCTCTCATAAATGAGGTGAAGTCCTCTTTCACAATTCGTAAAACATACAAACATTTGATCAAAATATAATACAATAGCATGCCATCCGAAAAATCAGGGACCATATTGATTAATATCAGAATTTCGCGTTCAGGGGTAATAATGTTTATCGGGTGCAGTACCTTATCTTCTTCCTCCTACCTGGAATCCCCTAACAGGAAAACCAAAAAAAGGACAAAAATACCTATTCAGCACATCGCCGAAATTCGCATAAAAAGAAAATTATTTAATCAAAGTACAATATTCCCAATCTTTCATAGCTGGTATTAGGAGCTATACTTTAACAGTGAATGATGTGAGTCCTGTTAAAAGATAAGCATGATGAAGCTAATTAGTAAATATAAGATTCAGCATAGTAAAGGTAGTCCCTTCGCCTTTCATCAAAAGCGCCATCGCCTCATCCAAGTTGTCACATTCATTCTCTACTCAGATGCATCCTCAGTACCAAAGACTGTTAGCTGGTCACCTCCAAGCTTGAACTTCTGAAGTCTGCCTGCTAGTCTTTCTGCCATAGGCTTGAGAAATGTATGCATAAAGATTAATTTGGGATGGCATTGGGTGCCCTGAGGCCTGGACAGTTACACAGTTCGGGCACAGAACAAGGTTTATGTTTTCCACCTAACTTTGAGGTTGTGTTAAATTGTTTTTCAAGGTTTCTATTTTGTGCACTAATAATGATTAATATTTTCTTTTGTACATGAATACATATAAATGCTGAATTGATATAATTGTAGTTAAAACAAATTGTACATGTTGAGTAGACGTGTGTTTATTAATGTATTTTAGTTATGCCACTTTTCATGGAAAACACCAATTTAGACAACATGGATGCCATCACTGTAACTCACTCCTGCTTTCCTCCTGTGCACACATCATCTCCCCTAAGGCTCTGCCAAGCACCGTCAAGCTGACGTGTAGTAGTTTATTTCAACTATTCTGATTACTTTGCTTCCAATTAACTTTTCTATGTTGTCTACAACTAGTAAGATTGTCACACTCTCTTTTACTGCCATCCACTGTGATCAGTAGTCTATTCATTTGCTGAAAGTCCCATTTTTTAAATGTTTCATATTATTTAGAATGTCTGCGGATGAAATTGAATACGTTTTTTAGAAATGGGATGTGCTTATGCGTTAAGGTAAAGATGTGTATTAATCTCCAGTACTGATTTGCTACATAAATTATACTTTAGCTCACACCACAATGATCTTATTTGATATGCAAGAAATGTATTTAGGAACCCTTTGATTTTGGGGGTGAGACAGAATTCTTGAGCGGTTTTCCTGAGCTTCCTAACACTGGTAAGGATGCTGGCCAACGCCCTTTCACTTTTAGTGCTCATTTGGGCCTCAAAATATATTCTGATGTTATACTCAGTATAACTTTGCATCTGAAAGCCTTCATTGCAGTAGACTATGTACTGCTTGTTTTTTAACTTTGTCATAAAACCCTGTAACGTTTATGGATCTTAGTGGGCCCCATTACTTAGTAGAACTTTTTTACTCTGCTAATTAATGCTTAGGTGGTGCCTTCACGCTCAATTTAATATGTGGGCAAACTGGATGAAGTAAATTATGGGGTATTCACATTTTTGGGGTGTTTACATTTTAGAGCAAGGTTTTCACCCCACAGTTGCAAATTATGAAGTTGCATCAGCGTGGAGGTGGGTGTGGGGGGAGGGGTGGAGGGTGGGGGAGGGTAAATGGGGCAATGTATATTTTTACCTGACTTTCACTAGTAACAATTCCCAGGCTTTTCGTACAAGAGCAAATTTGTCTTATGTGCTTAGAGTGCACGTTAGTAGTAAGTGTTCAAAGTGTATGCAGCTACAGAATGCACTTAAGCCACCCCGACCTTGCACTGCAATGGCACAGAGGTGTGATACATAAACTGGGCAAAGCTGAATTAGCACTTTAAATCATTAGAATGGGTAATTTCGGTCAAATCTAAATGTGTCTAAGACACGTGAAAAATAGAGATAATTACCCATTGTGGATCCTTCAAGTTTTGTGACGTCTCTTGACGCCCATTTCGATAACAACAGACGTGTCTAACTGGTTGTGACGCAGTGTGTAATGGTGAAAATCTGCTCTTTTAAATCGGAGCCATCCATGAAAGCAAAGCGCAGGGGCTGTATCACAAAGGAAATCTTAAATATGCAGTCGTACAGCTACTGTTGCTCACATGTGTACATTTATGATTTTTCCCTGTTCGCAAAACTCAGCAGTAGCACACCTGTAAAGGTGCACCGCTGCAGGTGTACTACTGAGTCAGTTGTGATTTTTTTTAATTTTTCTATAAAGGCTGATATTTCCATATTGCGTAATTATGCTTGGTGTACAATTACACATCAGGCCCAGTCAAATTTGTGTTATGCCTGCATAATTTCATGCTACTCTTTTTACTCAAAATTCTCGAAAGTACATGATTAAGCCACATCACATAATTTTGTGCATTCATGCTAAGAATGTACACTGAAATCGCTGTTCATTTAAAAAAAATCAGAAATTGAACAGGAACAACGCAAACGACAGTGTGAGCGGGTGTTGTCCATGGTGCTTTTGTTTATTGCACACCATGCATCATCCTCTTGTCCAAAGTGAGCGTGGGGATTCATTTTGTGCAAAAATGCAGCGCCAAATGGCAGTGTTGCATTTCACATAATGTTGTCATTATTTCTAGTGATTATGCAAAAGTAAATTACTCATACGCATACTACATACGTGAAAAGGCAGTCCTGTGCCCTTTTATTCCTCAACAGGGAGAACATTTTTCTGAGAGAAGAGATACTTTCCTTTATTGCACTCTCTGTTGTGCTCTTATTTCCTAGTTCCTTGGTCTCCGAGGACCTGCCTACTTTTGAGACTTTAAAGCAGCTAGCAATGAAACTTCTTGGGAAACAGTGCCACATTTTGGCACAAAACATTTGTCAGCAGATTCTGCTGTGACTATTTTGACCATTTTAAGAAGTCTTTTCTTCCCCTCCTCGTCAAACGTGCAGCGTCTCATTATGCAGGCTCATTGAAAAAAAAGGCGACAGAACAAGGCCCCTAGTGTGTGCAGGCCTCGTGTAAGCTGCAGGTATTTCGAAATTCTGTTTCTTTAATGCCCATCATTTTACATATTCCACGTGTACGAATAGCATCTGTATTTGGCCTGGCATCCATTATCAAAGAGATAGCAGTTCTAATCTGGGGTTCGGTCCTAAATGGGGGTTCTGCCCTACTTCCCAGCTAAGGAGGTACCTGCATGCAGGGCACAAGTCCTAAAAAAAGAAGTGGGGGGACGCTGACATCATTACAGGAAGTGACATCACAAAACGTGGTTTGCACCATAAGACTCATTGCCTCCCCTCGCTCACCTCTTAGATGAGATTACATCAGAGAAGCCAGCACGTGAGCAGCGTTCTGAATGAGCTCCGATCTTGCACCAGAGAGGCCAAGGAGTGAATGTGTGGCTCCATTTGCTCCAGTTATCGAGCTCCCGGTAAAATAAGTGGGGGGACGTGGTCAACCCGCGTGGTTCCCCGACTCGAGCCCTGCCTGCATGTCTGAGGATGAGGGGCCAGGTCGGCGGTGGAAGACCCACTGGCAGTGAAGTGTTGAGCTGCTTTGGTGCTGACCACTTGCCTTAGTCAGCTTGTGGGTTCAAAATAATTTTGATCTGAAAAATACAACATCCTTCTGGAAAGGAAAGGCATCAGGAGAAATCTTTGCCTTACCCTTCTTCCTGAATGGTCCCTGGTGAACTTTCAAAAGTGACCTGCGAACTTTTTAGCCTATGGCAGGGGCATAACTCAGGCCCCAGCGGTGTAGAGGGGTCCCACACCTTTCGGAGGGGCCCCATTCTGTCCAAGGTCAGTTAATACCCATGAGATATGGGAGACTCAGGTGCCCCTCTGCACATTCTGCGCAGTGGTGAGGGGTGTTATCTTACGTTGTGCCACTGGCCTACAGAGTGGGTTCAGCTGAGTATGTGGGAGCCCAGGTCCAAATCCTCCCATATGAGATTGCACAGACTGACTAACATGCTAGATTTGAGACTTCATGAAAGATAGGGGCGAGATTCTATTAAGGAAAAGTATTTGGGAAATTTATAAGCAGCCCTGTGGCTTCCTGCTTCCTTTGAGGCTTGGGTTTGGCTGCGGAAGGGCGGACAGAACTGATTTTATATTCTTACTGACCCAGTCCCTCTGCTGAATGGGAAAAGTTTAGCATCTGGCTTGGAACCACAATTTCCTCATCAATCCATTATATCACGAGTCGTATCGGATTAATTCCTTGATGTGTAGAAGCTTGGCTTCAGGGAGGCTATTAGTCTTTAGTAGGAGCAGGTCAAAAGTCAGGGGTGCACGCAGGTACACAGCGTCTGCCCACTCTTTTCACAGGGTGGACTCCGTCCCCCCTGCCAAGAAGTTTGGTCCCACAGAAATATGCTGAACTTATCCCTGTGTAATCTTCAGAAACCAGGACAAGTTCAGTAGCGCCTGTACATTGTCTGCTTTCCATTCCTAGCAGCAATTAGCTTTTTTTAACCTTCAGCTGGGCCGAAGTAAAGGGGCAATCAGGCCTCCTTTTGTCTGAATATCCTGACTGGACAAGGCCTGGAACCTCACACTTAAATGTACATGCCAAGGAGGGAAACAAAGTCACACAGCTTGTTATCTCTTCACAAGTAGTTAAGAGAGGCAGCTTTCGCCTTTGTTCAGTCCCTGTATATGATAGATGCTTGCACTGTAAGAATGTCAGGTGTGTTGGTCTGTCCCAGTATTTACATAAATAACAATTTCAATAGCACTATTTTATTTCTTTTATAGCACTATGCAACCCAATGCAGGGTGTTAGAGCTCTTTACGTAACATATACATTGACAATAAATCATGTACATGTGCAAATAAATGTACAAGAAGAGTTACATGAGACAGTGATTGTTACAAGGTGTAGGAGTCACATGTCCTTCATACCTCACTGTACTATAGTGCAAAGATTACAATTTATGAACTGCAGGTAACAAAATGATCTCTTTGTTGAAAGCAGTAACCCACTTACCTATCTACATAAAATAACAATCTATCATCTGCATGTTACGTGATGTGATTTGCAGGAGGCACATTACCCTTATACTATTTTGATTTAAATCTGGGACTTCACAAAACACAGATCCCTCCAATGAATGCGCTAAACTCCAGAGTTATCTCACCATTACTATTCCCTGAGATTTACTGGGCACCTTCACAGAAGATGCTTTAACTCAATCAAATATTTTAAAAGGTATACTTTGCAACCAATTAAGCATAACAGATCTACTACCATTCTTCTACTTGTTGCCAATTTCTTTGTGGCAGGGTTTAAAAAGTAAATGTATTAGTTGGGGCCTAGATTTTGCGTCGGTATTACGCCACTTTTTTGGCAAAGCCCCAAACGCCAAATCTCATTTGTTAAATCTCATAATGCACTTAAATGTACTCTTCATATACCTGATGAACATATGTGTGAGGTCTTAATATCTGATATCACTTCTTGTGATGTTACTTCCAGTGTGGTCACTTCGTGTGATGTCTGCAATGTCACGCATCGTGACATCATGCGCTGTGATGGCGCGCATCATGATTTCATTTGCATACTGCCTGACCTGGTTAGTTCCCCCACTTCTTTTTTTGGACTTGGGCCCTGAGTAGGAGTGATTGAACAGCATACCGGAAGTGAGGCTACACACAACTCGCCCCGCCTCAGCATTTTCACCTAGAGGTGAAATTAGGGCTGCTGAAGAAGGGGTCTTATTCAGAGGGAAGGACAGCCCTATTCTGAGCTGCCAGAGACGTGTGACCTCTCCATTTTGTTCAAGGGGTGGGCAGAGCAGAGAGTGGTCCTTGCGGTACAGAACGCTGGCGGTACCAGCAGTGCGGAGGCGGTTCCGCACAGGAAGTGTGCAGTGAACTTGAGCACAAGGACTTACGCACAAGGACGCAGACGTTGTGAGGCAGTGCCGTGAGATGTCCACACGCATATTCTGCCGTTTTCTGTTTGGGCATTTTAGAATTTACTGTTTTTTTTTTTTTTTTTCTTTTTGTTTAGGGGATTTTTGTCACTTTGAGTGTTTCCTATTTCTTGGTTTAACGTTTTAGTGTTCATTTGTATTTACCCCTCTTCAGAAGTTAGTTTTGGGGTTATGTGCCATGTACTTTGTTGTTTTTATTTTGTGGGTATGCAGCGAGCAGTGCGAGCTTGATGAGAGGTGGCCGATGTGGCTATGTTCTCCTCCTGTTAGGAATCTAAGAATATATTAGAAACGCTGTTGTCCATCTTGAAAGCAATGGAGCGCACTCTGATAGACGAGAGGAGGAGGAGGAGTGTGGCCTGGATAGATGGCAAGAGGAAGCAGAGCACTTGGGTCTATGGGTGAGCGCTTGAAAGTTGTGGCGAGGGTACTGTAGGGGACATCGCCACAAGAGCAGAGGGTTCATAACACAAAGCCCAGGAGCTTCAAAGGACACTTAAGTAGAGCAGGAGTAATCACACCCAGCGCCCTCTTATCCGTGGTTGTGCGTGTATCTGAAAGATTTTCTTTTTTGAAATAAGTACTTTCAGTCACCAAGCCTAAAATGATGATCTGCTCCATGCCAGCAGGCAGTGAAGAGGGGCAATTGTTCTGCCATCAACTCGGAGAGTACAATTTCTCCCAAACCTCCTTTGATAATGACATATACAGTTGTTCCCTCAGCCTCAACCTACCTTATCAGTGGGAGGATAGCACTGAGAAAATAAAGGCGGAAGAGGAGGGGGGGATAGTTCTTTGTTAATTAGAGCCAGCCGCGGCCAGTAGTGGGAGTACCGGCCGGGCGGTGACGTGGGGAGGGGGAGGGGCAGGGTGGGTGGTGGTAATTTATGGATTACGGACTTTAAAAGGTAAGTAAATATATAAATAAATAAAACAAATTTTGTTGCGCGCACTGCATCACATTTTGTGATGCAGTGGTGGTGGACCCACCACCAGAGAAGAGTTTGAGGTTCACACTGAGCTGCTGCTGTCTTTTGTCTTCTTTTCAGAAGAAAATGACAATTATTGAAGCCTACTCTAGTAAGACTGAGACAGAAACAAATAATTAGCATAAAGGTTGCACTGAGTTTGACAGGGATGAGCAAAAATATGGCAACAATTCTCATCAGCAAACCTGCTTTATCTGGGTACGCCTGGGCAACAGGTAAATGTTGTTTTGTGAAAGTGACAGCCGCAGATAGCAAACACAACGAATCTTGCCTCATGAGAACTCTCTACTTGAATTCCAAAACCAGGGTTTTTATCATCAAAAACCACATCCAAGTTCCGTTTATCTCCTATGATTTGACCCATACAAAAATGCCCATAGTTTTTTATTACAATGAAAAACTATCACCACACTGCATGGAACTATCTGTGAAATTCTCCTAATGTTCCATTCTTTGAGGGCAAACACCAGTTTGGTGAGCAGTATGACCGTTCCCACCCTAAAGGATGCTAATATGGATAGCTGTATGACACTTTTACTGCACAATTCAAACCAGTGTGTTGACTAAGAGAAAGAAATAGAAAGTACCCTCAATGTTATCCTATTTAGGACACAGGAATTTTTTCCGGTTCTTGGAGAAAGCGTGTTTGGTAAATCGAAAAGTGATATCTACTCAGTGCGCCATGGATTGGTTAAGACGGGTCTGCCAAATCTTCATTGGCTACAACAGAACACTTCAACAACCTTTGGTATAAGAACCAATATTTGTAGACCTCACCATTAGCTTGTCCAACACTATGATTCTAGCCATTTTCCTCTCTCTTTCTCTCTATGCAAACCCACACACTCTCCTCTCTCTCAACTCTCTCTTCTCCCAATCCCTCTTCTTTGCTCTTCACTCTCTATCTCTCCACTCTCTTCCCCCACCGCCCTTCTCTCTCTTCTTTTAAATAAATGTCACAGGAAGTGTGAATCTCACACTTGGCACATGTGGAAGATAGCAATGCCAAGTGTTGTTGCATGACCTGCCTCTAGTGCTGCATACATTGGTGCTTTATCTGTGGCTGTTTTTTCTCGACATAATGTGTATATATTCATGTAGAGTTTGAGAAATGATGTTCCACCATGTGTAGGTGTGAAGGTAAGTGGGCTTCATGTATGAAGAATGCATTAGGCAAAAGGAATTGCATTTTCTACACTGGCATTTATCAAAAGTATTCTTTTTTTTGTTTGTTTTTTTGAAAACCTTTATTGTGCAGAAATTGCTCACAAATACGGGCCTACAACCCATCGGGCCGGCCACCACAATTATAGAAGCACATTGGTCAGGACAGAAGCTCCAGCAGGGTACCACAGTAATCCAAACGGGAATCAAAGGCGAAAAGCCACAGAGCAACCACCACGAGCAGGATGAGAGAAGGTTGATTTTATAATAGAAGAAGGGGTATAGCAGAATAATGGCAATCATTAAGGTCCAGAGGGCCGTGGCGGGCCGCGAGCAAGCAGTAATACAGAACACAGGAAAATTCAAAAAGAACAGTTACATTTTAGCAAAGGCAGAACGTGAGTCCCACATTAATAAGCAATTGCAACCGCTGCCCAGCGCCCACCCACCACTACGAGAACACACAATGATACACAGAACGGAAAATAGGCTTGCAAAACAAGAGCCCTCCGCTACAACAACCCAGGGGAGAGAAGAAAAGAAAAAGGGGAGGGGGGAAAAAGGGAAAGGACATCGGGAAAAAAAGGGGGGAAGAAAGAACGCGGCATCACAGCATGCGCCCCATGGCTAACAAAGCACTCAAAAATAGACCGGCACAGGCAACCCATGGTAACAGGAGTAATAGATGCATAGTAAACCGTGACGGCGGGGAGACCAGAAGGCCCATGCTAGCAAAAACACCCCAGGGGGCCCACATGCAGACACCGCGTCCCGAAAAAAGTGGATACATAAGAGCCATAGAACCAAAAAAGGAAAAAAAAAGGGGGGGGAAAACAAAATGACAGACCCCCCCCACCCCGCACACCCCACCCTGCACCCCTGCAGAAGGCTATGGCCTACCCCCCCAGCAGCGTGCCTGTCGCCCTAACCAGAAACCCGAAATATAGAAGAGTTAAAAGTAAAGAAAGAACAACAAAGACAAAAAGAAGAAGGGGAAATAGGGAAACAACGACGGGAGAGGAGCCACATAATCAAAACCATCAGCTCCCACCCCCCCGTCCGAACATACTCCGTGCCCACGGGAAGATAATAATTACAAGGATAAGCTTCAGGAACATGAAGGAGAATCGAACATAGTCATACAGTCACAAACGGATCATCCGACCATACCGCAAAATAATAGTCCACCGAGGCAAGTTCATCTCAACCCTGTCCTCGTCTATCCAAAGCCGTAGGCATCCAACGCACCAGGAACCAGATCATGAGGAACCATAGGCGAATAGCAGGGAGTCCAATCGTCGATCCACACAAGTCATATCGATTTCGACCCAGATGAACAGGAAGAGACGGCCACCACCGCAAGTATTGCAGGCACAGTTCCGCCGACAATAGGAGGAAAGCCGTCTTGGCGGAGCAACCACAGGATCTTCGTTCGGCCATTCGAGGCAAAAAAGGAATGGGAGATCCAACGAGACCGGTCCGGACGGGACCCGGCCGGCGGACCCCCAGCACAGGGGAAATCACATGATGATTAAGAGCAGCGGGTATCCGTACACCCAAACAAGCGGCAGCCGCCGGGTCCACGACCTCCAGGAAAGTCCCAGCAGCACACAGCAGCGATGAAGCCGCACACACCGGGGGGGGCCCAGCAGGCCCGGCAAAATGATCATCATCCAGTCCAGCGATAGGTGCGGTCATAGAAAGACTCCAGGAGCGCAAGGCGGCGAGAATGTCGCCAAGCGTAGGCTCACCTTTACGGTATTCAGCAAACGTGCCGTGCGGCGGACCAGCGTCGCCAGTCTCGGCCAGGCTGAGAGACAGGGAGCCGGCCGCCATCTTGAAAGCCCGGCGGGGCCGCGGCAATCTCCAACCCCCGTACTGCCACAAGCGGGGTCACACAGGATACAGCCGACCACAAGCAGAGGCACCCCCAGGGCAGGAAGGCGGGCCCCCAGGATAAGGAGGGTCGCCGGCTCCCCCACGCCACCGGCTCCGTTCTCCGAGTCTGGGCGGAGGGACTCAAGATGGCCGGACAGGAAAACAAAGGGGAGACGAGCCACATACACGGTCAACCCCCGTCCATGGAAGACAGCGCCTCAACACCAGGCCGCAGGATCGCCGGTCAGGCCCGGAGAGCCGTCACCGGTCTAATTGCGCATCGGCCTCTCCGACCGAGCCCACACCACCACCAAGGGTCGGCTACAGCGCTCCGCCCCGCCCGGGCGCCGCCGAGGAGTTTCAGGCCCGCCCGCTCCGGAGGCCCCGAAGCGAACAAGGGCGCAGCTCAGGATCCGCGGCACCTAGGAACAGGCGGATCAGACGGTAAGTGCCAGCGAAATGTCGTAGTTCCATAGTCTACCAGAGAATACTTCCCGGGGCAGGATAAGACACAGGATAGACGTTCCAGGCAGGAAAGCGAACGGAGCCGAGCTAAAACGCGGCCATCGCGGACGCGAGCTTGGCTCCTCCCCCTCTACCAAAAGTATTCTTAGTTTGTGAACCGCCCTGTGTATTAATAGGTTGGGTCACAAAATATAAAATCATAGTGGGTAGCAATAAGAGCTACTTCATGAATATTAATGAGGTAGGTCACAAATTGTCACTCGCTACAATTGGCTACAATCACAGGCATGGTCACCACCATGTCCATGATTGCTTTTAAATAAAGCAAACTTTTTCTAAATGCAGCCAATTCTCCTAAAAGAAAAAATGGGTGTGTTTTGAAAAATAGAAAATGAAAATGGTAACAAACATTTTTTGGTAACTCAAACCATGACCATGAAATTTAGAGATATTATCTTGTCTAGAGAAAGAATACAGGCATAGAGATCCCTGGAAGACTGATGCACCTTCAATGGGACAGCACTCCTGTTCTTCAATGTGATTTAATAATGCAGCCCGATTCATTTTTCGGTCTCGCCTACGCAACGCGCATGCGTTGCATAGGAGGGGACCTCATGTAATCGACTTGCTTTTTGGGCCAAAAACGTGCACGCGTTGCATTGCCACCAATGGCAACGCATGCACGTGAGGCGATCTACTTGCTGCCGCGCGAGCTTGTTAACCTAACTTTTTGTATCAAACTATGTACCACAAGTGCCCTCTACTGTCTTTTTGCTGTGTGTGCACTATACCAACCTAACTACAGTATCAGAGAAGCAGCCACAATTTACTTATGTAGTGTGCGTATTGCTTTTATTCTAACTCTGGCGTTGGGGTCTACTGTGCAGTGACTTTGCACATGTTTGCTATGCCAAGTAGGCGATGTTTGCTGTTTCACGGACCAAAGTGTAGTAGCCTGAAGTGAATGTTAAAGGTCTGTGTCCATACAAGACTGAGGGGCATATTATCAAGGACAGGCGATACATTATCGCCGCTTTTATCGGCAGGAAACTGCCGATAAAGCGGCGATAATGGCCTTGATAATATGCTCTATGAATTCCAATCGAAGCCCATGTTAGATGTGAACACATCTAACATGGGCTTCGATTGGAATTCATAGAGCATATTATCAAGGCCATTATCGCCGCTTTATCGGCAGTTTCCTGCCGATAAAAGCGGCGATAATGTATCGCCTGTCCTTGATAATATGCCCCTGAGAGACCACGCTTCTGACTAAAACCTAAACTGACATTAATAGGGGAGCTTGAAATTTAAATACAGAGAGAGACTTGTGGATTGGGCTGTGTTAGCATGCGTCTTTAAAAGGGCCCTTTCACCACCCCGGGCCCTTTCACCGCCCCGGGCCCTCTCACCGCCTCAGGCCCTCTCACCGCCCCGGGCCCCCTCACCGCCCGGGCCCTCTCACCACACTGGGCCCTCTCACCGCACCGGGCCCTTTCACTGCCCCGGGACCTTTCACCGCCCGGGCCCTCTTGGCATTATACCAACCCATCCGACCCTTTTCACACGCTCTTTAATTGCTACCTGTCCCTGTACTTCGATATTTCGACCTGTGTGCAGACCCCTTTTGCTATCTAGCGATACCTGCCCACAATAAATATTGTATATGTATGTATATATATTTTACCTTAACCCTTTTTCAGGGAATGTTATTTCTCATATTCCTTTGACTTGCTAGTACTATCTAAAAATATTGCTTTTGTTGACAAGACGCGCAGAAACAGATGCTCGCTGTGCACTCAGTTGACCCCTCCTCACATTGCAGTTCACTGAACTTGGAAATACATGATGTATTCCTTCATTTTCATCGTACCCACAGTCCTTTACCTTATAGCGCCATGGATGTCTGAAAGGTTAGCTCCCTGGCCTCAGTGCGGGTACAACACATGCCATTCCTGGTATGATGTACACGGGTGATGGTGGTCTCTGAGTGGCACACCACATTATTTTGTGTTAGTTCTGAGCAGTTCCCTCACCACTGCCTTCCGTTCCCTTAGTTCTGTGCTTTAGGAATCTGAGACATGGGATTGATTCGCTGCAGTGTCTCTGAGTGGGCCAGCACCGTCTATTGTACTCAAAGAAAGGCCCTGCTTGAGTAGTGGGCTGAATATAAACCATAAACATTACCGACCATAGAGGAAGCAGAAGAATCGCCACTGTTCTATATCAATTTTAATAAAATACATTTCAATTTATGTATTGTATTTAATTTGTTAAATCGATATTATAATTCCTGACGCGATCAAGGTTCCTCCGCTACCCATATTTAACATGTCTGTCGCTGTCTGCATCAAATGAATTTAGGGAGATCTTCCCAGACTCATTCTTAAGTCATCGATGACTTCAGCTGGTCTATTTCTGTAATTAACTGGTGAAGTCACCACAGGCCATCTTGAAGTATGTGTGTAAGGTGAAATATTTAAATGAGATGACTAGAGTCATCAGAAAAACGACTCGAGGATGGTGCTGCTATTACTTCAAAGTGATGATCATTAACCGCTGGAGGATGGCCTTGTGATTACTTCAGTGGAAAAGATGTGATGATCTTCTACTATTCAAGGATGATTCCCTGATGACTGGTGTTTTATTACTCTACAATGACCTCAGAATGAGACGGTGTTACACCATGATGATTTCCTGATGACTTCAGGATGAGACCTTATTACTTAATGAACATAACATGATGATTTCAGGGTGAGGCTATTACTGCTCCAGAATAGTGCCTTGATATCCCCTGGAAGAAGCTGTTTTAATCCATGATGATGCCATTATGATTTGAAGATGGAGCTGTTAGTCCAGGGTGATGTTATGAATAATGCTGGGTGAACACTAGTGCAAAAAGTGAAATTATAAAACCAGTCTTTAAATTTGTTTTTACCTGACAGTGGATAATTGCTACAGAAACATCTAAATTGCTTTGTAGGTGAAGTAGAAAATGGGGTAGATTTCCTGCCCAAATGTAGGAAAAGCATGTGTCCGGCCGCCTGCACAACAACTCACCCCAAAATGATCCAGGAAGGCACCATCCACCCATTGTTATTCTAAAAGCTTTCCCAGTAGGTCATAAGGTGGATCCAGAAACCGAGACTTGTACTGAGTGGTTGTTGACAGCCAATCCGATATCATGCAACAGTAGGTGTTTCAGTTATTTTACCCTTCTTATTATGTTCTCAGAATCCATTCATAAAAGCCCTGTCCCTGCCTGCTGATCACATCACAGATTGTCCATCACTGGATAGACATGTAAGCAATCCTGCAGCAGTTCATGATCACCATAGGATATCTCTGACTGCTTGCACTTTATCTATCATAAAAGGAGGAGGAGGGCACAGGGAATGGCAGGTTCCCGTTTACCATGCAAAATTCACCCAGTCCCTCTGATAAGAACTTTAGAATATGCATTGTTACTTCAGAACAATTCCATAATTACTAGGATCTATAACTTCCACTCTTCCTAAAACAACTTAAAATCATATATGTATTGTTGATCAAACACACATCAAGAAGGACCATAATTCCTGCAATGCCACTGCTCAATTCCTTTTGATCCGGCCTTCCCTTACTTACTCTGAAATTTTGGTTTGTGGCTCCTGAGTAGTAGCGGGGTGGCAATTGTGGGACTGGCATATTGTGATGTACCGTGGTTGAAGCAGGCAATTGAGCATGAATGTAATTGTATGAGTGGCTGAGCAGAATATTGTAGTTGAACGGTGCTGGTTTTAAAGGATCCTGTAAAAGGTTAATGTCAGTGGAGGGTGGTTGCCAGTAACTGATGAAAAGTGGCTTGATTAAAGACTTGTTTACGTGGCTCTGTGTCCTACAAGTGAGGAAAGGAGTGTTTTATGCAACTCAGTGGTATTTTGCGTGGCTTTATGAATGTGGCGATAGGGAGTTATCTTAAATAACTGAGTAATATGGGTTGTAAGGCTGATTACAGTAAGAAACGAATGAGCATCCGACTAGTTTTGATGAGTGGTTACCAGTAAGAAGGTCAACAGGTGGTGCTGCATGAAATGGTGGGTGTGCTGTAAATGGCAAAGGATGATTACCTGGTCACTTGTATGCTGTTCAGAGCAGCCTACCTCCCACTCTGCTGGGTTCAGCATCAAAGATCTCTGCAGTCCTATGGGTTAAATCCTAATCTTTTAATGGAAGCATTATATGAACCTGAATCAGTCTCCGCTCCTCTTCTTTTTCTATGAAAGCATGTGGTGCCTCTTCAAGAGAAGAGGTAAACACAGGTTATGCAAGAGGGTTCCACTTGAATTAATTCACGGGTACTGTTGATATTTTCAAATGCCCTTTCAAATTTAAAGCTATCCTTGCACAGTACATTTCTCTTTCTAGTACCTATACAGTGTAGCAGGTGCGGTTCCTCCATTGGGGCAGAGGGGCGTCGCGGCAAAAAGCAGAAATATAAAATGGTAAAACTACCATTTTATGTTTCTGCTTCTCGCAGTGCGAGAAAGCAGAAGGCAGGGCATGCCTGGTTGGGGGCGGGTGGGTGGGTTGGGGAGGAGTGGCTTGCCCATTATTGTGGACACTGACTGTTTGGTCAGCCCTCTGTGACCGACCAAACTAGTCATGCGCACTCTACATTTTCTCTATGTTGGCTTCATGCATAATGGCCTCCCCACAGACGCCCGGTTGGGTACCATCCGCACCAATCACAACGCGGCCATTGTGATTGGCTTATCTTGGGGAAGGGAGGGAGGAAGCCTGCTTCCTGATGCGGTACCTGGGCAGGAGCAGCAGAAGCTGAGGCTGTGGCGCGTTACCCGGGGGAAGTTCAGTTTTTTTAGATTGTAAATAATTACAGTCCTGCTTCTCCCCCGAACCCGCGTGACCCCTCACCTCCCGAACCCGCGCAACTCCCCTCTGCTCCCCCCTCCTCATGCCGGCTGCAACTGCATTATAGGCAACCATATGAGGTAAAACTTCATCTTGATCCTTGACTACTGTAGGTAAAAAGTCCCTGCCTCAAGAACAAATGTGGGATTTGGGTAATAGAAAGGACTGGACTATGAGAGGTGTGGTTTTTGGCTGGCCCGCCAAGTCAAAGACCTATTTGGTTTCCCACATGTCACAAATTGAAGTGTTGGAATTAGTTTGTTGTTTCATTTGGAGCACAAATGTTCCTTTGTAGGTCGAGCCTAGAGTAGCGTGCATTCGCTGCTCTGTGTGACTTATTGTAGAGGAGTAGGGAATAGAAGCCCCGCCCACTCTCCGCCCATATTGGCTATTGGCTTGTGTCATTGTCTGTCCTAAATGTTGGCTTCTGATTAGTCAATAGGCTTGTTGGTCCCTCCTTAGTACCTCCTATTTTTCATTTGTCATCTCCCATGGCGACTGGCCCCTTTGCTTCGGTTGTTACACTGTATGCGTTATTTAGACTGTGAGCACAATTTTCTTTATTTAGGTTCTCCTACTGCAGGCACAACATGCTTTGGTGCCTTCTTTACTCCCCCCCTCCCTCCGGTTGTCATGCTTTCCTTTTATCCACTCAACTGCCCTCTCCCCCTTTGTCCGTGCCTTCTCCTGTCCTCCCGCCCATTGTCCTTGGTTTCTCCACCCACCTGCCCTCCCACCCGTAATCCGTGCCTTCTCCCTCCCATCCTCCCTCCCGTTATCCGTGAAGCATACTATTTGCAAAGCAATAGGTCCTGCGAAAATGCGAGACCTATAGCATTGCAAATGCTTGTTTTCTTCCTCATCGAATTCCAATAAAAAAAACAGAAAAAGTTATCAGTTCCTTTTCAGATCACTCTGTTTCTCAAGCAAAAGGTGTACCATTTTACTCATTCTGCCAAATTCAGATGGTCTTTAAATAAATTACAATTATTAAATGCTAGGTGATCGTGAAATAAATGTATTATTAAAGAGTTCTCGTTTATATAAATTTAGGGACTGGCACAATATTAATTTTAGGAATTATTTAAAGCCACTTCAAGAGGTCACATTATTGCTTCGTCTTCCAAGTTAAATATAGTAAGGCAATATAGCATATATGAAGGCAGATACTGAATTAGCTGCACCCTGCAGTCAATATCAGGATCTAAAGAAGAAAAATGAAGCTGAGTGAAATCACACCAAACCATGTAAGACTTTTACTTTAAAGAACAATTGGTTAATAATAAAACAGTTGGACAACAAACTTATCAAGGGAATGAATACATAGGGAAAATGTTAGCATAGGTACTCAATGTTTGCTTTCAACCATGATTGCATTAAAGCAATCAATGTTCTTATTACTCAACTCTTAAAGATAAAGAAGGTATAGGCACATGTTTATAAGTCACTCAATCAAGAATTGATTCACAAGAACAAAGAATGTTTAGGTCGATTATGGATTCCCACATTACCTTCAGAACAATTGCAAGCATTTGCTAGACCAGTCTCTGAAAGTAAATTACTCTTCGCCCTAGAAGGTTTTAAGAACGGGAATGATGGTCTTCCATCAGAATGTTTTAAACAGTTATTTCCTCAATTGAAGTAAGTGTTGTTCATGTTATACAATGACATTATGTAGGATACCTCCATTCCTGGTTCACTTCATGAAGCAATCATGCATAGTTTCCTGAAAGAAAGCAAAAGAACCAGTATCATATTGACTCGCATGTCTTTTAAGAAGAGTCTATAAATTGTTTGCAAAAATCCTACTCACTTGTATCATGGAGGCTGACCAAACCTGATTCACCATGATCAAAGAGGTTTTCTACAAGGCACACAGATTTCATCAAACACAAATCGGTTGATAAAAGCTTTAGATTGGTTTTCTTTTACTTTTCATGAGGCTTCAATTACCCCGGTAATACTTGAAAGGATTTAGATTTGGTAAACTGGGAAGCCTTATTTTTTATTTTACAAAACATTTACTTCCCAATACAATGTCTACAAATGTGAAAAACTGTACTGTAAAGCTAAGGCAACTAAAATAATCAATTCTCAGCAGGCAGGGAAAATTAAAGGTACTAGGGAAACTCACCAAGATTGTCCCATGTCTTGGCTTCAGTTGCCAAGTTCATTGAACCCTTATCAATTAAACTCTGTACAGATAATGATTCTCCTCTCATTTCACAAATAACTGAGATTGCAACAGCATTTTTTCTACATTGGACCAAATACCTAAATTGTCACATATAAATGGTTATAAAATAATTGACAAACAAATTGAATTATTGATTAATGCTTCCATTTATGGTTTGTTTTCATGTCTGTGTGCAAGCTTTGGCCCTAATTGTCGTATCAAGTACCATGGAATTATATACCACTACCAATAATATTGATCTCTACTAATTATATTATCTCTCAACACTGTTCAAAAGATGGCAAGCTCTCCCTCCCACTATTATTATTGGTCAGATAACACTAATATAAATGTCAGTCCTTCTCCTAATATTTTTGTTTCCTAATATGCATTGCAAATTACAAGCAAAATATTTTGCCTATTAGATAATCTAACATTTACATTTATTTGAAGAGGACAAAGATCTCATTTAAAATTTGCACCTCTATAAAGAAAGATGAGGATTAGCTCTCCCCAATTTGAGATTATATTATTTCACAGTTCTCTCAAATCGTTTACTGTGTTGTAATAGAGCCTCATACATTTTTATTTTTTGATAATGCCATCACCAATATAATGTTTAAGGAATCATTAATAGACCTTTCCACTTTTATCAAATTGCCAAAATACCCCAAGAACATCTAGCATGAAACATTACAAATGATAGCATTACAGAAAAAAAAATTCTACTCATTTAAAAATCTTGTGTTTATCAAGTTTGTCTCCCAATGAGATTGTTAAAATCTTGATCTCAAGTTTGAGATATGATCACTCTGAAACTGGAAAGCGGAAGGAAGGCGTTGGATTGCTTTCTGATTTTGTCTTGGAATTGATATTGAAAACAAATTAAGGGTCACTAAAAATATTAATTCATTTTTGTATCTGGTTACCTTTCAGATAAAAGGTTTCTTGAAGCCCAATCAGGAACATTTTCGGCCCTATTCATGCAAAATATAGGTCTGGGTAAATTGTATCCTGTCCTTTGGAACATTATGAAGTCCTGCTCACTTAACTGAAAAAATGGATAAAGATTATAGATGCAAGATTTTTAAGCAGATGTTGATCGAAGTCTCTCAGTTCAGCAATGAGTTTTTTCTTGTTTTAAATGTCAAAGAACCACAGATTGGTGGCACACGGTGGGATCCTGTCCGAAACGAAACTTAATCTGACTAGAATCTTCACAACATCTACAAGGTCTAGATTGCTCAAAGAGAATATTTATATTGATTTCTGTTTCTGTTGCACATTCTTTTATTGTGCAATTTCATTGACACTGACTTTTACAGACTGGAATGTGTCTTACAAATGTAGGCATGCAGGAGTCCCACACACGGCAGAGGCATCCCCGACACTTGTTGGTATGCATAAATTCACACTGTGATGGTGCCACTGAAAACTGCTCATGAGCATGACTTACTCTATTGAGGATTCCAGCACCGATTGTGTGCATGTCAACATATGTGGTGGTGTCGCAAATATGGGTAGTGTGCACCATTCTCCTCAGTAGAGATGCCACTAAAATGGTTGGTTTGCAAGACACCCCTCTGAGCAGGTGTCACTTAAAATGCCTTCCTTCCTCAGGGGTGTGTCTAAAAAGAGTTTGTTTGCAACTCTCCCTATCAATATGCGGAAGTAAAACATAAACAATCAGTGTCGTTTGCTCCCCATGTAGAGATATTCCGGAAAAATATTTGTAGGAAGGACTTAATAATTGTGCAGGTGTCGCTCAAAATTCCTGAGTTGTACAATTACTTTGTAGGGGCAAACTTGCTAAGGTTTTTCTGTGCATGATTAGCTTCTGTGGAGGTTTCACCAGACTACACAAATTGCTATTTATATTACATTTATACATTACTTTTATGTACAACGTCTTGCTGTAGCGTTGTTGAAAAAAGCTGTCACTAAAATGTGTTGCTCTGTATGACGCCCCTTAGTGGGTGACAGTTCTATATCTTTGATAATCCAGAGCCCACATGGATCTGGGTGGAAGAATAGAGGGACTGGTCTTCCTGTACCCTCCTAGATGGGCATCAGACTTGACATGGCCTCAGATTGTGGCCCTCCTGGGTTTTAAATGTCTGGAGATAAGAGACCTACATAAAATCAAAATCAATGGTTAAAGAACCAACACTAAGATGGAACATGCTGTATCGTCTGGCTCAGAAGACACCAATGGAACGGAAGATCAGGGATTCAACCTAAGTCAATCACATCTGCGGCTGTAGAAGACTGCAGCTGAAAATTAAACTAGTGAAATATTGAACAAGGGCCCAGTGGTAGAATGAACATTTAGCTTTCAACCTACAAATGATTATTAATAGGATGAGTGAGTCATGGACAGGAGGGCATCTGAACGTCACACACAGAAGGGTAAGAAAGGGCTTAAAAGTTAAAGCCCAATTATGGGACTAATCCACAGTGAATCATCCGTATTGAAACTGCAAATCCAAAATTCCTTTACATACTGTGTGACGTAAGTCGTTTTCTAAGAAAGGGGAGTAGCTAATATATAGGAGAGATGTGAGATTAGAACAGGTCCTTACTTGTGTTCTGTTCTGTTTTTTGTACAATGCTAGATAAAAACAAGTTGATTAATATTATATTTATGGGAGGGGTGATAGGCGCTACTGGGAATTAAATTGCAGGTACTTGTTTACTTCTGTGTTAGATATAGTATATGGCACACACACAAATTATGACACCCAATGACACCCAATAGTTAGCAAGTAGCAGGTCAATTCTAAGAAACATCATGAAACATGAATGGTTTAAATACCAACAAAGCGAGAGTGGTTGTACTTGAATATGGCAATTATATGAATATGCCCATTATATAAATGCTACATGAAAGCCATCTTCTGGGAAATATATAAAATTTCCTAAGTAGACATGGCTATAAAAGGGAATTTCTTTCAGGCTCAAACTGAGGATCTAAAAGAGTAGTTGTCCTTTAACATAAGACTTTTCCCCTTAAAGTACTGGGATATTAGGCAAACACCCAGGGCAGATTCCGGGCTGCAGCTGGTGAACTTGGTGGACAGACGTGGACCCTTATATGTGTTTTCATTTATCCGACAATATCACACGTATTCTTGGAACCGATTAGCCCCTGGATTAGAGAAGTCATGTTGCCATCAAAGTCTGAGACTTCAATGCTTTTGCGGGTTGAGCAAGACATGCAGGAGGAAACCACACAAGACCCATTATGCAAGTTCACTTATACGTGGGGGACCCAGGCATCTGGAAGATAGGAAATACACTTATTATTTCATACTTACAAGCTGATCCCAGCTGTCGACATCATCCTGGTGACAGGGGCCCAATCATTCCCAGAGGTCTGTGAGATCTTGCCCCAGAAGAGTTGCTTATGGGATAGGATCAGTGCTTAATTTGAGCCGGTGGTTGCTGGTGGGGACACCAGCACTTATTTTTCTGGATCAAGGGGAAAACACACAGATCGGGAAGACGGACGATGAGAAAGATGGCACAACCGTCACAAAAGGAGAAAGTGGGGACCCACAGGAGTGAGACAAGAGGACAGGGAGCGTCTGGTAGTGGATTACCAGGCACTAGGTGGATTTAAGACTGCCAGCTTTGGTATCCGGTGCACCAACGTTTAATTGTAGCAGCACAGGGCTTCTAATTAGCTCTCCAGGTACCGGCACTATTTCTTTTACAAATTAAACACTGGATGGGATGCTGATCTGCCTCGGGACATTTGCAGAGTGAATCGGCGGTGGGTCACCGACACTACCTTTTAACAATCTGGGCGTGACATATTTCATGATGAATATAGGCATAGCCTCATCCGGAGGGTATGCAAAGCTTATGAAACTGTTACAGAGGGGGAATTTATGGCATATCCATGCAAACAAAAGAAAATCTGAGAAAAATCCCTAATGGTCCTAGTGAGCTCCAACAGGAAGAAAATGAATATATTAGCAAACGATCAGAGACCTTGCTTTGGCTATCAATAATGCAGAAGTTGCCGCACTCAACAAAGGCACTTGGCAATAGCACACATTATGACTTATGTGACAAATCCGGAAAATGAATACACTGGCAAACAATGAAGCAGGATGGGTATAATGCAGTCCCTGAACTGGGAGCTGGCACAGTAAATAGGATTTCTGGCTTGCAATCTATTACAGCGACATTTGCCAAGTAATGTCATAACTTATATTAAGCATGCCCGCACCGTCTTTCCTAGGCAGGAAAACATGGGGTGAAATGCTAGCAGATGTGCTGGTAGGTTGCCTGCCTGGGGAGGTGTGTGTGGCACTGAACACACTACTGATGGTGGAGGAACTCTTGGACACTTTTGTAGCCATGAATATTATATATATATAAAATACCTGGGCGCAATGGCCTCCCGATCAAAATAGTCAAGAAACTTTATTCTGTGGAGATACATCATTTGATCATGGAAGTCGAAGAAGTGGTGCAAGTGGGGACTCTTACGAAAGATCTCTGCGTGGCGACCCTTATAGTTGTTCCAAAGCTGTGACGTCCTCCTGACTGCGGTAGCTTCTACAGCCCAATTCTTCTCATTAATATAGAAACTGAAATAATAGCTAAACCCCTAGCAACCCATTTGACTAGAGTAATCCCCTCCCTAGTACATTTTATCAAAATAGCTTTATGCCCATGCAAGAAACAAGACACCCTAAGACTGGTGACTTCTGGCATACCTACAGCCACCAGTTCAGAAAACGTGTGCGCATCCACGTTTCCCAATATTCAGGCAGCGGGGAGCGAATATACCGAACACTACGTTAGAGGTCCCATTGACATAGTGCAACTGAGACCTGAATATTGGGAAACGTGGATGCGCACACGTTTTCTGAACTGGTGGCTGTAGGTATGCCAGAAGTTGGCAACCACCAGGTATTAAGCAGCAAAGTCACAGTGTGGGGTGGACTGACCCCTAGCCCTGAAGAAGTTGCAGATAATGAGTGTTTGGCAATGAAACATGTTGGCTTCACATAAGTTAAAACGAAGTACGACAGTAGCTCTTTGTTTTTAATGTGAGCAGACACCCAGCAGTGAATAAAAATTGATTGTAGTGAGAGGGGGTGTCTAGCTCGTTTTTAACGGGTTAGAACCATACAATTCTTGTAGGGAGCTCTAACTCAGGGGTCAGGTTCTTTAAGATTGTTTCACTAATTGAGTTCGGACACATTATCAGCACATATATTTTTCAGTGGAAAGGTACCGATGCTGATAAGTGGAACACACTGATGAGTACCTATCAGTATTTCCCTGGTGGTTGTTTCCGTGGATACCTTCCCACTTTTCACACACTTTTTACACACTTTTCATGATGAAAGGGTGTTAGGAACTGGTGGTGGAGTCACACACACAGGCAGGATTGTGTTTTTTAGGAAAGAGATGGGAACACCCTGTAAGTAAAGCAGAAGTATCGTGTGTACTATAAGTATCCTCACCAGGAAGGGAGGCAGGTGTTGTTAAGGGCAACCTGCATCTTTTCCCTCTTAGCTCCTGTTTGCAATAGACATGCCAATACCTTGCAAGGACAAGTTCCTATTATGCCAATAGGTTTTGAAAAACTGGATATTCTTGTACTCGAATAATCTTATCTAGGACTTCTTTTCCTAACATACACTTCACTACTGTACACAAATCCATTCCCACAAGTGTGGATTAATGGCATACTGTTTCCACCGTCTCCCTTAGAAAGGGTGTCATGGTTGCCCAATCTCAAGCAAAATTAGGGGACCCCCTCTAAACAGATTATTTTGAGATCAGGGAGAAGAGGGGAAAACAACAACACAGTCTGAAATAACTCTCTTGTGACCTATATTTCTTTTATAAAACTGAAATTGAATTCAACATTGAACATGGGCTAAACAACAACAAAATCCAAGAAGATAACCATGTTTATAAATGTTCACATTATTTATTTATTTTCTTTTTTTTATCAAAATTTTTTTTACTTCCTTTTGCTTTTTATAAATGTAAAACCAATATGTTAAACATATACAGACAATATTACGTAATTATTACATAAAATTTGGATGCAAAACAGTCTTTGCATCAATAACCCCGAGTAAGAAAACAAAAGAAATCATTCATAAATTCTACCTCACATACGTTCCATCTCATATACACTCATACCACATTCACTAATACATATATCTGGAGAGTGGGAGACAAAAGGTTTTACAATCTCCACGAACAATTAAAGTGACTGCATATAGCCGGATCTGAGTGGCATTGGTCGACGCGTGTTTCGGTGGCTTAAAGAATGTTAGGACCACCTTCCTCAGGACCTTAGCCAGATATCAGACCAATATTGACACATCCAGAAAATACTAGTGCTGATACTAAATGAGAGAGGGCCACTGTCAGTTACTGTCTTGTGTGGCTATATCTCTTAATTGATATGCCACGTTCTAGAAACCTTGTATATACTGTAAACTAAATGAAGCGTCTACACACATATTATATCAGCAGGGTTAGATCTCCTTATAGAGCAGGCTTATTAGAATTAGTAAATCACATTTAGTCGCTCTATGCCGGTCAGCTTTGTCAATGTCTCAATGTTTATATTTATGAAATCTTTAAGGTCTGTGCCCAATGGTTCGTTAATTGTTGGAACAAAGTCATCTGTGACTCGATAGAGAAGCGACAGGACGGAAAATCCAACCTTGTTGCAAAAGAAAGTAAAACGATTTTTGATAAAACAAAGAAAATAAATAAATAATTTGAATATTTATAAACATGGGTATCTTCTTGGATTTTGTTGTTGTTTAGCCCATATTCAGCCCAATGTTGAATTCTATTTCAGGTTTATAAAAGAAATATAGGTCACAAGGGAGTTATTTCAGATTGTAGGGTTGTCCAATCTTTCCATGACTAGTCACACTGGCCATTGACCCCTTGACTGCATGAATCAGAATGGACATCATAATTGCACTGCCTGGCAGCGGAGGAGGGGTAGACGACTGCATATCACTAAAAGTGGATAATTGATCACTATAATTGATCACTATACTCTAAATATTCCGGATGGTTGGGCCAAAGGCTCACGGAAATCCTGGAGAAATTTGGCGTGCGGTCATTACTGGTGGGTAATAGGGACAAGCCAGTAGTATACCCACAACAATAGAAGGGACCTGGTGGTTTACTGGCAAATGTGCCAAATTATATCACAAACCACTATAAATATTTGTTAATATAATTATAATGACTCACAGTTAGCATGGGGCCTAATCTTAGCATAATTTTTAAGGGCAACCATAGCAGAATTATTCTGTAGGAAGTCTTTTACTATATGAACTGTTGAAAGAGAAACTCTATTTAAAAGTATCTTCCTGGCAAAACTATCACATGTTCTACAGAACTAACTCTTCGAAATTTAAAAAGTTTATTTCAGAAGCTTGGAGTATTGCCAGGTGCTCCTATGGGTTCACAAGGTAGCATTTGACAAATGTTTCCATTCTTTGCATGACCAGAGGTCTCAAGATTGCAGTCCAGGTTGTGAAACGGTTGTTAGCGATGTTCTTGTGCTTGTCTCGCTGTCTGAAGATGATGTTTCAGTTTCAGTGTTGGGATTATACGGTCTGTTTTGTCTGCATCGGGATAAACCTCTGCCCAGGAATATCCTTCCCCCAACTTATAGTCGATGGTATCAGACAGCGAGAAACGCACAAGAACATCATGAACAACTGTTTCACAACCTGGGTCAGTTGAAAGCATAGGTGCACCTCAAACTGCTGCGGTTCATTTTTTGGAAAAAGGCACAGGAGATCGGGACAACCCAGGAGGAGTCAAAGAAACAGAAAAAGAAAAAGAAAAGAATACCTCAACAACGAGGATCCGCTGAACACCGGCAGGAAAGGCAGGGGGAAGAAAACTTAGACAGAAATAACTTGGTGATTAACATCTCCACTTACCAACTTACACCTTACACCTTTTGAAACACAGACCCTACAGAAAGGTCAATCTTTCGTCCCCACTATTGACACCAATACTTTGGAGCTTGAAACCAGCTTCTTCAAACTAATGAGAAATTTGCGTTTAAGACATTATTTTGAGAACATTGTCAACCATAAGGAAACTGATGAGGACAACTTCCTTAAGGGATTGAGACCAAAGAGTACATTCTTAGCATCTGTGAGTCACAAAAGTTTAGATACTTTGGGAACCTGGTGAGACATGAATTATCGACTCTAAAATTTCAACGCAAGTCTAAACATTCGAATCCCACCATCAAAGAGAAGAACACTCTCAAGAAACTGGCCAACAACAAGGCAATAGTTTGCCAAAATGCTGACAAGTTGGCTGCTATTGTAATTATGGATAGCTGTTTCTATAAAGAATAAGTTACTGCTCATGTAATGGACACTGATACTTACTCTCTACTGAATTACAATCCTATCAACCAGTTTTTGGAAATATTGAAAGACATCGTACAGAGAGCTTCAGTGAGGTGACGTCAGTTGACAATGGAGTAATAACGGAAAGGGTAAAAAGATACTTAATACAGACCAACCCTAAATCACCACACCTGTACGTTACCCAAGGTACATAAGGACTTACATCGACCACCTTTTAGACCCATTATTTCAACTAGAGGAAGTATACACGAGCCTGTTGGCAAATTTATTGACAAGTACTTACAACCATTTGTAACTAAAATCAATAAATATATCAGAGACACTACGGACTTCATCTCCAAGATCAGTCAAATCACGATTACTCCTAAAGAAGAGTTGTGGCTGTGTGCAGCTGATGTAAAAGCATTATACACCTCTATCCCGCATGACTTTGGCATAGAAGCGATTGAACATGTGTTGCTACACTCGACATTAGATCCTGACCTACAATTATTTTCAATGGAGGTTATGCAGTTTACCTTGTATCAGAGTTATTTTCAATGGGAGGATCAATGGTTCTTACAACTGTCCGGCACTTCGATGGGCAATTGTGCTGCCCCATCGTTTGCCAATATTTTCATGCACTGCTTTGAGGAACAACATATTTTGAATGACCCAGTATGGCGAGAGCATGCTAAACTATTTGTACGCTTCATTGATGACATTTTCATCATGTGGACAGGTTCACACACTGATCTCACATTAGCTCTTAATAGACTTAACCAGATACACGAATGTATTCAATTTACATTTGATGTTCAACAAGACAAAATTGCTTTCTTAGATGTACTTATACAAAGGATCAATGAAAAACTGGTGTCCAATATCTTCCGCAAACCTACTGACAGGAACATCATTTTACATTTCAACAGTTTTCATCAATCCAAATTGAAAAATAATCTACCATACTCACAATGCTTGCGGGTTAAAAGAATCATATCTGACCCTGAACAATGTCGAGAACAAATAGATGCCATGCTCACAAGATTCACTGAACGTTGTTACCCTAAAGAAATCTTTGAACAAGCCAAATCACGATGTGGAAATACAAACCGCACTGACTTGCTCAACAAGAAAGAGAAACTACCTCAAAACCGGATGGTAGTTGTCTCCAAATATTCAACTAGGAGTCATTGCTTCAGAAGTATAATCAATAAACACTGGCCTATATTACCTCTTGAACCAGACTTTCAAAATCTCTTTTAAACTCGACCTATTTTTGCATATACTAGAGGGCATAATCTTAAAGAGATGCTGACTAAACTCCCTGACGAAAATCTACCACTTGTTCACAAGGGCTTACAACCATGTCACAATAGCAATTGCCACAACATAATTTAAGGCTCTTCTATAACTCACCCTATGAAGGGTTCCAAAATCAAGCTTAAGGTTACTGCTACCTGCAATACCCCAAACGTGATTTACCTGTCGAAATGCCCATGTGGTTTGAGCTACGTAGGCAAAACGGAGAGGAAAATCGGTACTCGTATTTTGGAACACAAAAGCAACATACCCACAAAGAATCTTAAATCGGTGGTGGCGGCCCACTTCATAGACAAACAACACAACATCTGCCAATTGAAATTTCTCATCCTTGAAGTCGTAAAGAAAAAAGAGTGAGTGGACAATAACAACAGGTTACTCCAAAGAGAGAACCATTGGATCCGTTTTCTGAATACCATGAAACCTTATGGCCTTAATGATCACATGGAATTCTTGTGCTATCTGTAAATTAGTATTATGTACTTCCCCACTTTAACCTTGTTACATTATATATGACCTAGTACATGTGGTTTCATACACATGGTGATTTCTCACGTGCACCACTATTGTTATTTTCATTGTTTATATCTCCTTGCACCAAGGATTTACAGTGTATATTTTAACATTTTTGTCCCCACACATTTAGCATCTCTATGTTTCTAATATGTTTTTCAGACATGTTGACATGGTTAAATGTTGGTTATTTGTAGTTTCTCTTCGCATGCCTTTTATATCACTTTACGCTTCATCGCGGTTACTATTTACATTCACCTTTTAGTTATTGGCACTGGCACACTATTATCTACTCAGGGTTCACCACGAGAGGGTAGCTCCAGTCTAAGATGGCGCTCCATTTCGCTTATGCATTGTCCACCATATTGTACCTCGTGATCACACTGACGTCACCTCACTGAAGTTTCCGCCCACCCACCCAGCTGCATTTTAACTTTACGAACGCTGGCTGTGTCTTCAACACATTACCGGCCACGGAACTTTGTATATGCACGCTTGCGGGACCACTATCTTTGTCAGTACTTTTCCAGCCCTGAACTCCCGTGCTCTTCTTTTGCGGAAGTTCATTATATTGACTTGTGATTAAGTTTTGCCCTTTAGGCGGTTGCATACTTGTTGAATGAGGCTCATTTATGGTTTCTCATCTTGGTTACGTGAGTCATATTCCTGGCTTTACACTTCTGTTTTCACTTTCTGGTTTATACGCCGTCCGCACTTCGCGCGCTCGTTGTAACTGGACACTGTTTAAACCACTTTTCACTCTTCTCACTGAAATAGATGGTAGGCTTGGATTTTCACTTCCCAGCTCACTCGTTTTTCAGCACACTTTTTTGACTAATCTTCGCTCCGTTTGTGGCTTCCATGGTTTCATGGTGTCGCACAGGCTTATCTGTATTTCTTTATTGTGTACACAAATTGTTTTTCCCCAGTCCATCAGTTACTCCACTCTTCCCTATATGGGGAGATAAGGTCATATATATCTTTACTCCACTATACATCTATAGGGGTACAATCTTCATGTAAGTTCTGTTACTTGTTTCCATTATAGATGCGTTTCCCTGATGAAGGGCACTGGGATGCCTGAAATGTATTGGGATTGATGTAATCTTATCTACTTGATGTCTCGCTTCATCAAGATCGAAATTTGAAATGAATGAATATCATCTTCTGATGTAAATAAACATCAACATCAAAACAGAACTGTTTATTTTGAGGACTATCTGTTTGTGTCTAAATCTTCACCCATTTCTATTTGGGTCATTATAGTTGTGCACAGGGGGACATCTCCTAATCAGGAGACGCAACTTGGTCATATATACGTCTAACACTCTATGGAGTAGAGAGTGAATCCCCCATGGCATGCTACATCTCTATTACATTGGAGTACTTGGCAGTGCGTGTCCTGCCCCTTTTTTGCAGTTTCATATAGCGCCAACTCGACCATAAGGTATTGGAGCGCTTTACATGAGCACCAGTTGCATTAAACAAGGACACATTCATTTTTTGTACGCAAGGGGAGATGAATTGTTTTGCCCAGAATCATAAGATGTTGAGCGGACGACAAGACTCGAACCTGTCTCCCCAGCTCCAAAGTCAGCAGCTCTGGCCATTACACAATTAATGGAATTAAGTAATCCACAGCCTGATGTCCTCACAAAAATAAAATGTTTTGATCCTCGGGTCCACGGCATAATATTGTGATAACCATTCACTATATAAAATATATAATTTATGACCATTGTTTGCACAACTATCTAACGTAAGCATCTGGCATGATGGGGCCCTCTGCGACCCACGTTGGACATACTGCAGCAGGAAGACAGCACTTAGAAACAGACTAGCAGTACAAGCGCTCTATTGTGGCCTATTCTTCACAAGATGTACACCGCCGAAACGGTCCATTTCTCTCAGAATTTATCAAATAAATCTGAATTCGATATTTTTGTCAGAAGCGGGCATGCGAGATTTAGGGTCATAAAAATGCACTCTGTGACATTGTAACAGCACTATTTAGGCATTTCTGGTCACACTTCACATCATTCTACCTTCCTTTTAAACCATGCCACTCCCCCCCACCCCTACCCCCGTCGCTTAACACTACAGTCAATAACTCCCCCACCCCACACACACAGTCTCCCAAACCCTGCAGAGCGTGCCTCCCACCCTGCACACGCCCCATCTTAGTGCCACCACCTCCCTCTCAATACGTTCCTACTTTCCACCCCAGGTCACCAGGCCTCGCCCTCCGCTTGGAAAGCTGAAACCTACAGACACCATCTTGACATGTTTAGACACCCGCCCTCACCCAGTGAAATTCTTTCAACTGCAAACAGCGAAGGGGTGGGATTATTATTTTGCTCTAGGTTTTGGTTCCTGCGGACCCGATGATGCATAATGCTGCCAAGTAGCCCCGAGCTAAAACATCACTTGTGTAGCGCCTTCCACCATTAATTAGCGCTAGCACTATCTGAAGCCCGGCACCAGTTTTACTTGGCACCCTCAGGTGGTCTGGGCATTTTATCCCACTTCCTATGGTCGGACTTGTAGTGTCTTTTAAGAGCAACTACAACTCCCATAATGCAATGCACTGTTGGATAAAACAAAAACAGGATTAGCTAAAAGGTGTATTTTATGAAGGAATTGACTCGCGCCCTCAACCTGCCACGGGGACAGCAGACCCCTTGCCCTTCCCTGGGCATAGCAGGGCACGCCCACACCACTGGCCCTGCAACAGGGCCAGGAGGCCCCTTGTCCCAGTCCACTACAAAGTCGCATGGTCCCCTTACAAACCTGGTAGGGCCCCAAACCCAACTCCTCACCTTGACAAGAAGCCAGCCGGGCCCTCACCCCTCCAAAGGGCACGGATGAGCACTCCTCCCGGCCACGGCCCAAGGGGCCAGAAGGCCCCTTGTCTGCACTCGCCACGTGGCCAGCAGGGTCTTTACTTCACCAATTTAACAGAAGACACTTGCCCCCGACCCTTGCACTGCCACGAGGCCGAGAGCGCCCTCTCCGTGTGTGCTACTAAAAAGTAGTCTGTGGTAGGGCGTACGTGTAACTCTAAATGTTAACCATGGGAGCCATTAAATGCGTTTGTGGCTAAAGCTAAGATTAGAAAAGTAAGCCAACAGTTAGAGAACGAATCAGCCGAGTAAACATCAAATAAGGGAAAAGTAAATCAACCCTGAGAAAAATATACCAAGCTGGCGCCATTGCGCGAATGAATGGGAAAAAAGTGCTTTACAGACTAATTGAAGGAGACAGTCTAATGCCGCAAGTAAACGATCGAGTCCGGATGGCCCGGGCGAAAAGGAGACAGGGCGGTAACAAAGAAGCCTCATTTACAATAACAAGCCAGCGTTTAGCATAAATGATGACGCCAGACAATTAAAATGATGGCGGGGCTTCAAGTCCCCTTCAGAAATCTTATCGATTACAAGACGCCTCGCAGAGCGAGGGGCGCATTCGCACTCCAACACTCGGCGAGACCTAAAAAAGGCTGCACTCTTCAAGAAACAGCACGGAGTATTGCAAGTGATTTGCCTGTTGTTACTCAACTAAAAGCTGCATTGAAATACAGCTCTGCCTACAAAACTGCAACTAAAGATAATATACAAAACTGTTAAACATGCACAAAATACATTTACTTTGGCAATTATTGGGTGACCCGTTACTTTGTACTTGGGAGATCCTGTAGACTAATCTGGATAGAGTATCCTTTAGACTATTCTGGATAGGTCACAGAGCCACTGGGTGATCCAAGAACTTCCTCTGCCTGCATTGTCATATCTGCCATATTATGAGTTCCCTATTGACACATGGGGTATTTTTCAATGAAAGTGCTTCTGTTGACACATCGAGAGCACTTAAGGCAAAGATTTGGTTGGCAGCCTTTCATGTTATGGAAACACGACAAGAGGTCAAGACGCATATTGCTGATATTTCACAGCCAAGTCAACTCCTATATGTGCATTTAATAATGAAAGACAAAAACAATTACTGAGATCACACTAGTTTCCATTGAAAAAAAGTATGTTGAAGGTTTTTTTTTCAATAAGCTAATGGGTAAACTTAATGGTAGTCAAAGGCCAATTAATAATAATATGATCTAAGCTGGCTACTACTTTGGGCTTTAACCCACTTCCCGGCCCCGTATCCCAGGAATAGACATGGATGGAGAACTCCACTCCATTTGCAGAGTATTCGTACTCTGTGGAATTTCAAAGGAGCGGAATTCTTTCCTCGCTCGTGCTTGCCAACGTCAAGTTGGCAAGCATGAGCGAGGAAAATCCACCTCCCGGTGAGATTTCTCAACGAGGGTGGTCATATTTCTCAATGCAGGTGGTCACGGATGGTCACCATCAGTCACGTTGAGAAACCTTACTACTTGAGCGGCAAGAAAAGAAGCAGCGCCCTCTTGGTGGTGTTTGCACTGACTTTACAGCATGGGACAAACACCCAGCATTGAAAATCAATGTGAACGGCATGACAAAAGTAAAGTTCACCACTTGCGGAACTCTGAATAGATCCAGTGGCGTTTTTTGGTCACTTCTTGGAGTGCCGCTCAAACCTACCCAGGAAATGTTGGTCCAGTGCTGAGAAGAAAGATACTAGGTTACTCTCAGTTGATCAAGCTTCCAACTGCCTTGAGGAATAATAGGACATCAAGTTTTTTAACCTGGGACCTGTTTTAGGACTCCTTGGATACTGGCTTACCATCGTATTTAGACTATTTTTCTTGTCGGTGCTTTGTGCACTGAAGCCCATTGGATCGCCTTGTAACTCCTCCTGCAACTTTTATAAAGATCACCAGAAACATCACAGCAGCATTGAATTTTTAAATTGCATTCTTTGAGCAACAGATTAATTAAGGGTTTGTGGTATGGTGGTTTTAATAAATTGCTCCATAACCGGAAGAGGCGATCATCTCACGATTGAAATACCTCACTCTTCCCTACATCCCACCCCAAAAGTGACAATGTTAGGATAGTATTCTTGCCAGTACTTATAACCCCCAGGAGTTCCCTCTGAAAGATTGAGATTGAGAGCGCAAAAAGTAGTTTTTTTAATATAGTGAAGCCACAATGAGGTTCTGCCTACCAACTTACCACACTAAGTGTAACATGGACAGCAACAAACATTAAGTTTAGCTTAGTTTGATTTGTTTTTTGTAAGTATCAACTGTATACCAGTGACGTAACGCAAACTGATGGAGTCCCCCTGCAGAATGTGAATAGGGACCCCTGACTCTCCCATGGCACTCAGACATTCCTTGGTCTTGGACTGATGGAGAGCTGTCTGAGGTGTTTGGGTCTCCTGAAGGGTTGGGAGACCCAGCTGCCACAGGAGCTTGCATTATGCCCTTGTTGTCGACCAACAGGGTGCCATGGTCCTTAGCTTGCAGTCAGGGTAAAGGAAGGGAAAATGGCAATAAGGTTCATGGTTATATGAAAAAATATTCAAGAATTTTCTGAACTGATAGTGTTTTGAGGTGGTTGTGACAGCCGTCAGTAGGCAATTCCTGACTGTGGGGGGAGGCATGACTTCTTTTCTGTCTCTTGGAGCAGGGGATGGTCCGGAGAAAATGGATGATCTTAATGAATGGAGACATGAAGATGAATTTTGTGTTTTAGCAGAACAGCATGGTGGGCATGGCACTGTGGCCTGTAGATGGCCGTGGCAGAGGTAGAAAACTAGTAGGGACTACTGTGCAAGGGTTCCACGACTCACAACACCTGTAGCCAAATACCAAGTAGGCAGTCACATTCAGCACCACCAACATGCAAGAGGAGAACCAGGTACACAGCATAAATACTGTCAAAAACTACAGTACAACCAACCAAACCCTGAGGCGGGGTTAATCTTGAGAAAGAACATGGAGAGACGATTTTCACTCACAAATGCACACACTTAAACACAAAGGAGGGGCTCTGCCCAACAAGTGGGGTGGTAGGGAAGCAGATGACGCCCAGCTCAGCAATTCATCTTATTACTGTCAAAGACCAGAAACCAGAAAGCAACCAGCCTAGCAAAGCTTCGAGGCTCCACTGGCCTTGTGGCTTCAGTCCAGCAGCCCGGAGAAATACCAATCTTCCGATTATCAGCTAGTTTAGCAAGTCGGACCCTTATGCAAACGCAAAACAACGTACGAAAAACGTAAAAGATTCACGAACAAACGCTACCTAGTGAAGTCATTGTAACCTTTAGCTATTGCTCAGGAAAAGAGCGATTTAGCACATTAATAATTGTATTAAAAAAATAAAAGGAGGGGCCCTAATCTAAATATAGGAGCATCATGGTGTCTGAATCGCAGAGAAACCAAAAAAGAAACCTAGGGGCATATTCACAAGGAGTTATCGCTGAGTTAACGGCACTTTATCACAGCCAAACTCACGATAAAACCATCGTCCCGTTCACAAGCTGGTGCAAACAGCGCATAGCACCAGTTTACCTGCAATAGCAGCCGCAAAAAACATCGCCACAGATGACCACGGCAACTATCGCTAATGAGATGCAGAGTAGGCATTCCTGTGCCAAAAGCAGCAAAAACACCACTCTGCAACATTCACAACGAACAGCCAGATCAGCGATAAGATAACAAAACATGCGTTAAGGCGCGTTAGCAGCAGAAAACTAACACCTGCTCTGATCTGGTGTAAAGTCGGACCACAGCCTGCACCACAAATGAGAGCCAATCCCAGAGCCACATCTGAAGAATAACAGATGCCATGGTGCCAACTATCGTGCAGTTCAGAGCCCCAAGAGGGCCACAACATCCACCGCCACCACCCCCAGGACCCCCCTCACCAGCACCCCCTGAACAAAGACATGCCACATCAACTACACTCAAACATGTACTAAATAATCCGCATGATGTCGCACAATCACATCTGGTGACATGCATGTGCTGTCACAAAAATGAGCAGCACACGTTCACTTTCGAAGCAACAAATGAAAATGTATTAAAATAAACACTGAACAGAAATGAAGACACATGGCGGCTCCCCTCTGGACAATCTGTATGCCACAGCCTGCAAGACCAAAATCATGATGAGATGATGTGTCCTGCGCACATCAAGGGACAGAGAGCGCGAAGGAGAGAGAGAGGAAGAGAGGGAGAGAGAGAGAGAGAAGAAGAGAGGGAGAGAGAGAGAAGAAGAGAGGGAGAGAGAGAGATAGACAGACAGACAGGGTGAAAGAGAGAGAAGAAGAGAGGGGGAGAGAGAGAGAGAGAACAAGAGAGGGGAGAGAGAGATCGACGGGCAGAGACGGTGAGAGATAGAGAAGAAGAGAGGGGGAGAGAGAGAGTGCCACCCTTGGGCACAAAGGCCACACTGCTCACCTGCTGCCACCGGTGTGTCTCCAACCATGTGCCGGTATGTATTGCAGTACACCAGGTCACACATCTGAGACAGAGTCGAAATCTGAAACAGAGTCTAGATACATGAATGGCACAGTACAATCAATTGCACAAGACATCATCGCCTGCCCACCCTTGAGCACCCAGGCAGAGGCACCCCCCTGGCCGTCCATTGGAACATGCCCACCCCTGCACACCCAGGCCTCACTGCTCACCTTCCGCCACCGGTGTCTGGAAAAGATGTCCCATCATGTGCCTCTGCAAGCCATAAGCCTGGGGCCCGCTGACATGGCAACCTCCACATCATGCAGCCCCGCTCCGCAGGCCACCAGGTCTCACATTTGATGCTGGCTCTTGATTACGCCATGGCAGAGGACATACCAGTGCACAGGGCATCATCGCAGGCTGCACACCCACTGAGCCCAATAGGTGCAACTAACTCTGTGATCCTGGATGCGACGCCACGTGGCGGTAGGCCTACACTGCCCAGCACAGGGCTTGCAACAATGACTCGTGGGCTCTGGGCGTGATCCTGTCCATGCCCAGAAAGGAAGTGATTGATGCGTGTGTCCCTGTTGTGGTGTCCACGGCACCCGGGACACAATAGGCAATGTAGCACCCTGTGAAAGGCATGTCACAAGACGAGACTCATTGACGCAAGGGAAATCACTGTCCCTATATTCATCCACATATTCATACCTGACTGATGAAAGACATACCACAGCAGTGTGTTACTGTATGTTTATTGCACATCGAGTGGAGTTTAGCAGCTTGAGTGGTACAGGGCAATGTCAAGCACACTACACAATATGGGCCCGTGGAGTGCCAGCCCGGGATGACAAGTACTGCTGGAGAGGAAGGGCACAGTCCGCAGTGTGGTCGCTGTGTCATTGGTCATCAAACAGGATATGGCAGTCCCTGTCACTGTCCAAGATGAGTGCAGCAGAGTGTATCGGGGTCAGTGGTAGGTCATGGGCTATGTGCGGCACCAATAGAAACAGGCCAGGTGGCGTAAAGGAATGCTAGTGCCTTCTTCTGATGAGAATCCCATCCACGTCCTCGTCCTCAGGTGTGTGCTCTGCCCCACCTGTGGGTGTTGCAGTACCGGCTGCGACACTGTGTGCAACTGACAGATCAGGCGCCGGAGTGGATACGCCTGCTGCACTGGGAGGCACTGACACACCACCGGGTAGGGATGTGGATGGTGTGGGGGCAGCAGCATTCAACATCGCCAAGCCTTGTGGCAGCAATGCCATGATGAGAATCTGCATGGCATGGTACATCCCGGCTACACTTCGCTGATGTGCAGCGGTGGCTGCCACCCTTTCCGCCTCCATCCGCACCGTGTCCTCCATGAGCCTCCGCGTGTGTGCCAGCTCCCGGCTGGAATTGCTGGAGCCAGTCTGAGCGGACATGTGTTCTTCTCTCCGCGTCATGACTCCAGCGATATCAGTCAGGGCTCGTTGGAGACCATGGAGTGGGCTGTGGGTGTCTGTTAGGGACTTGAACTGGTCCCTGAAGGAACCTAAAAACCCATAGATGGCATTCAGTTTGGTAGCCATGAGGTAGAACCCCACCCGCACCTGCTCAGCCATCTCCCTCTGGCCATCCAGCACACGTGGTTGGAAGACCATGTTTTGTTCCTGGGGGTCTTGGGAGACAGCCGGGGCTGTGGGTGCCTCCTGCTGGGTGGTTTGGATAGAGGGTGGGGTCTCCTCGATGCAGCTGGGCTGCACTGATCCTGGAGGTGAGTTGCGGATATTGTCAATGATGGTTTAGAGGGCTTGCGTGTTGATGCTGGGGCTGTCCTCCTCATCATCAGTGAAGAGTGGCTGGGACTGCTCTGCAGGAGGTGTTGATGGTGCCTCTGCAATGTGAAAGGGAGATGGTCTATTACAATGTGTCCACATGTCTGTAGCGGCATGGTACATGTTGATATTCAGACAGCATGGCATTGTACATTGGGTGGGTCTGTAGATCCGGCCATGACCCAGAGTCATTGTGAGTGTGCACTGTGGTCTGCTTGATTGTGCATGTGTGCCATTGTGACCATTCCCGCCCGTCCCCCCAGTACCTGGTGGTCACTCACCCTGTTGCAGTTGTGTTGTGTCCTGTTAAGCAGTGTCCATTCCCCGACTCCAGCCACAGTCTCCACACTGATGACTGTCAACACCAGCTCCTCCATGTCAACCAGCTCCATGGCGCTGGGCCCCCACCTCCAGTCTGCATTCCTGTGTTCTGGTTGGCTACGTGTTTCTCCTTGGTCTTTCGCTTGATGTCATTCCATCGCCTCTTGACCTCGTCCATTGACCTCCTGTGCTCTCTGACGGCATTCACCTTTTCAACGATGTCCCGCCATATTCCGTTTCTGGTGCCCAATGACACGTTGGAGGTGACGAACAGTTGTTCTTGGTGTTCCATCACCTCTGTGACTATGATCCGGCTCTCCTGCAGACTGAACTTCCTCTTCCTCGTCTTCTTATCCTTGCCCTTCCCTGTCCTGAGGGCCCGGGCTGGTCGTCCGGGGTGCTTATGGGGTTGCGCTCGTCCTCTGCGCCTGCTCCGGCTGCCTCCATGGTGCTTGGGTGTTGGTCGGTTTGTGTTTGTGTGTTTTTTCCACTTTTATAGTGGTTTTTCCTGCCTGCTATGTGTGTTTTGCAGGCCTGGCGCTACTTATCGCTGAATTCCTCATCACGCTTTGGCCCATCGCAGTTTTTTTCGCGTTGAAGTTTGTGTTTTATCTTCGTCGATGTGGTTGTATCACAGATATTGCCCACGGATTCGCAGACTATCGCATGGTACAGCTGTGTTGTGAATTCCACGTTGACACTGGGTTATTTTCTCGCGATGGGCTGCGATGTGTAAAGTTGCGTTCAAATTTTTGGGTGATATTTAGCACATGATCTTGTGAAAATACCCCTTAGTATTTCCGCATGAGAAGTCAAGTATAAGCAGGGCCACTTGAATGATGTGATTGTGCGGGTGCGGCGATTTATGCATAATTATTGATTTGCCGCATTTTCCACATAGTCCATCATCTGCTGCGTAATCTGCAGACTGTAACCCAAAAAAATCTGTTTCTAGTTTAAACGGCTCAAAAAGTTACTATAAATGCAGCAACAAGCATTGGAAGCGCCTTTGCAAAGTTGGAATGGATATCATTCTTTTGCTTATTGCTATATCTGGGTGTTAAAATGGCAGTAAAAAGTTGCAACTAATGCCCAGACGGTATTAACCAGTTTAAAATTAAGAAAAGTATGAAGTCATACTATTAAAAAAAATGTACTGCATAATGCTGCATAATTAGCCTTTTCTTGCTACGCACTTTACTTAACTCTGCCGCATAATTTGTCCCTCCACTGCTGCATAATGCCAGTGGACCTGGGTATAAGTGTACTCTGAGGCTGAAAATACTTATTAAATGTAAACCGCTCCCTGATTGTCTGAACAGAACAGAGACAAAGCGGGATTATGAGTTTGCTGTACCTGGGAGTGATGCTCGCTCAAGAAATGAGATTAGTTCCAATTCAGCGTGGGTGTGTCCTCTTCCTTTATTGAGTAAAGGCACTCGATGGATATTTGTTCATTTTGTTTTTAATCAGAGTTTTCCAGATTTCATAAAGAACTCGGGAAACCCTTCTGCGTTAGAGAAGTATAGGATACAGGTAGACATGCAATGCACGTATCCATCCCAGTAATCAAAACCCCTGCTACAGATACATTGCCTTTTCTTACTTCCCTCATCCTGTCTCCCTTTATTTTGTCTTTTATTATGTCTTTCGCTTTCTGGCTTTTTTCTCTCTTCTGCTCTTGTTGTCTTAGATTTTCTACAGTTCTTTCTCTGTTCCTTCTGCCTCCCTCCCTCCCTTTCATGTTCTTCCTTTCAGACTTTGCTGTAAATGTTGATTAAGCAGGCGCTCGCCCAGCTGAAATACCCTGCAGGAATCTTTTTATAAATGAGGCCATTTAGCATCGTGTAAGAAGCAAAGAGCAGCAAATTGGAAAATGTTGAAGCCTTGGGGAAGTAGGGCGGCTGTTCAGAGACCGTGTGCGTGGTGACAGGTTCTGTATAGCAGGAGCTGGCTGGAGGGAGGGTGGAACTTCTGTGCACACTCAGCAACCGGAAGTATCTACAATAGATTTTGGAACATCGATTATTTACTCGTTCGGTGGGGATTGTTTCGCGCTAGGTAAAAAGTTGTATTTACTTACTTACTTTACTCATGTACGTTGTATGTCTGACTTCATTACCCCCCCACCACCCCGCAGCACTCCCACTGCAAGCCGCCACTGTTCAGCTGTGCCTCCCTCACCCCTCCATATTTAATGGCGGCCGCTGAGTGGGAGTGCGAGCAACACCTCCTCTGACCTCACAGCCAGAGACCTGCTCTCTCCCGCAACAGCTTGGATGCTGTGCTGTGCCACTGCCCTGTGCAGGGCTTAGTGCAGGTAGAGGTTCGAGCCTCCGTCCAGACTCTATTGAGCCGGTTCTGTTGCCTTACTGTGTCCCTCTGATTAAGTTTAGCTGCCTTACTGTGCCCTTATTTGTTGACTGTTGCCTTATTGTGCCTTCTGTTTGCCTTATTGTTTCTTTTTCTGTTTGTTCTGTTGCACTCTCTGCCTGTTTTTTGCCGCTTCCCCCTTCTGCCACTGCTGCCCCATGGCCCCTCCACCCTGCCGATTCCCGCTCCCTCCTACCAGCTGTGCCTCCCTCCCTCTTTCAAATGTAATGGCGGCTGCTGCACGGGCGCGCAGCTGTCGCACGTTCGCAAGCCCGTCTGCACCCGTCCGCGACCCGACCATGACCAGATCTAGGGACCCTGGCTCACCGACCATCCACTGCTACGACTCAGCTGGCCTCCTCGCACTCAACCCCGGAAGAAGCAACAACTTCCAGCTGTCTACACCAAGCACCACCCATGGACAGTTCTCCTGCCATCACTGCCGCCAGATCTTCACCACCGCCCGCACCCCCATGGCCACAGCCCTTGCACCGAACACGAACACCTCCGAAACCCTCAAGTTCATCCTACTCAAAGTGCGCTCCCTGCACAGACACACCATAGAGATCTGGGACCTTCTCGACACCCTCTAACCAAACCTCACCTCCCTTACAGAAACCTGGACCAATGCCTCCTCTGCCCCAGACATCGCTACCGCCATCCCTGATGGATACAAGATCCAGAGGAAGGACCACCCCATCTGCCCAGGAGGAGGACTCGCCATCGCACACAAGAGCTCCCTCCCACTCACCACCTCCTGCACGAGTGAATCCTTCTCCACCACCGAACACCTTCTCTTCCAGATCCAGACCATCCCTAGAACCACACTTCGCTGCACCCTCGCCTACAGACCCCCTGGGCCCCATGCATCGGATGCCACTACCATCACCAACCTCGTTGCACCCCACACCATCGCCTTCATAGACTACATACTCATCGGAGACCGAAACTTCCACCTCGACAAACCCAGTGACCCCAACTCCACCACCCTCCTGGACAACCTCACCTATATCGGACTGAAACAGCTCATCACCATGACTACCTACAAGGCAGGACACACCCTCAACCCCATCTTCGTAGGAGGTAACAACATCCACTTCAGCCACACCACGCACCACTGCATACACTTCCATGCTGATAAACCCACACTGCCCAAACCTGCACCTTGCCCTCCACGAAGGAACTGGAGCAAAGTCACTGAGGAGCAGCTCAACGCCACCCTCAACCTTACCGACCCCACCACCTCGACAGCTCTCAGCCAAAGAACTCCACAGATGGATCTCCAGCTGCGCAGACGACCTTGCACCCCCACGTAACCCCGACAGACAGCCCCCCAGGAAGGCCACCTGGTTCACTGATGACCTCCAAGAAGCCAGACACACCTGCAGACGTCTCAAGAAGAACTGGTGAAACAGCAAAACGTCAGAAGATTGCACCACCTACAAGAAGGCCATGACGGAATACCACCAATGCATCAGATCTACCAAAAGGACCTTCATCCAAAACAAGATCCTCGCCAACTCTAGCAACTCCAAGGAACTCTTCAGCATCATCCAAGATTTCACCAAACCCCACAGCGAAACCACAGATATCACCTCGTCTCAAGAATACATTCTGCAATCAATCAACTCTGATTTGTAGAGCTCAGCTAATCACCTGCAAAGGAATCCAGGCACTGGGTTCTTGCTTGGGTCATTGGAAAAGTCAGGTCTTGAGTCCCGTTTTGAATTCCGGAAGAGAGGATAATGTTCAGAGAAGCAGGGGAAGGCCATTCCATGACTTGGTGGCAAGGTGAGAGAAGGACCGACCTCCACTGTTGCATATCTGAGATCGGATACAGCTTTGCCATTAAGAGGGGCAGAAGAATCCTGTCAAGGTTTTCCCATTCTCGGCGCAGAACCCCCATGTCTGGATGAACAGGAAAATCCAGTTGAGCGGACTGCTGGAACTGATGAAACAAACCACTACCATAAGAAGGTGTCTCAGGGGTCTCCTCGGTCTGACACCTTATGTTTTGCTTAATATGAGCCAAAAGATCAGGGAGTAACTCCTTCCCAATATATTTCCTTTTCTGATCACCCCCACATGCCTCCTCTTGCGAGAATGTTTCATCAAGGCTCCAGGGGATAGCGAATACCACCAGAAAAAAAACAAGCCTAAAAAAATGCCACAGAATCAGGAACCCCTATGCAGACTTACCCGCAACACAACGCTAAATATTCTTCCTCCATCCGTGTCCTGAAGAATACTCTAGCTTGAACCCAGCGCCTTGAGACCCTTGCAGTGAGTATCTGCGCTTTACCAAACCCTGATTGATTGATTGATTGATTGATTGATTGAATGCATATGTGCGTTCACCCCCGAGGTCTCTTACAACTGTAAGACCTCATACGGCAACCCAAAAGAAGCCCGGATCCTCCAAGTCACCCAGGAAAAGTCCACAGGGAAAAAACAGGCAACTACCTCATGAGGCTGTTTGCTCCCAGAAGGACCGGAAGCTCCTGCGGTACCCAATCCAGGAAACCAAGTAAGTTTTCTGTTGGCTCCTGCCCAGAAGAAACCAAGTGCCCTCCATTCCCATCTCATGAGAGAGAGGAAAAAGATCAGGAGGAATGCTGGATAAAGTGCCCCCTTATAGGATATTTTCTGTGAGGGAGGGACACTTTGCAAGCATTTCCGGTTCTCTTTTCTGTCTCAAGAGGTGGGTCACCTCATTTGTAATGAAAGGGACGGGGACATAAAGGACGCGGAGGTAATGGACAGTGAATCAGCCTAATAAGCTTCAAGTCGAATTAGTATACTGTTTGTGGGTGGTGCAAAGGAGAACGAGATGGCGGCAAGGTGGTGTTAAGGTATCATGTTATGGGCGCAGGAGTGTTTTACGCAGGTGCCAGGCCCTTCTTTTCGTTGTTTGAATGAGAATTTCTTTTCTGACTCCACTCTGCCTCTGGCTCGTGCCACGGGGAGCGAATGCAGCAGAAAATAAGCCAATAAAGCAGGCGCAGCGGGAGCAGGCTGCCAACGCAACCGAGAGCCAGCTGCTGCTACTGCATCAAACTGTGGCGCTGCGACTCTGCAGCGCCATCGATATGAAAGGGTCAGGAGAGAGCTCCTCCTTTCATCTGCAAAGATGTGCGCAGAAACAGCTTTGTCAGCCTCTGTCTGAAGCCAATGCGAGAGGGTGATGGACAGAACTGCATCAGTCCACACCGCTGACCCTTCCTGGGCGAGCAGCCGACATCGGAGAGGAAGCAGGAAGTAGCCATCCGACCTGAAGGAGGAGGAGGGAAGAGGGGTGTGAAGGGCAGTAGAAGCACAATTTGTTTATTTTTGTGGCACTTCTAACTGGAGTCATGAAAGCAGCTTCTGGGCGCTTTTAAACTTGCCGGAGTAGGGTATTTTGAGGGGGAGGGCCAGGAGGAGATAAGTACTTTAAATTGTTAAATATTAAATGTCGACGCATTTAACGTTATAATAATCCTAGCTCCTCTCTACGGCCGAATTACGCGACCGTGGTAAAAATGCATCCTCTACTTTCCCATCTTCCGCGAGTATATGTAGCTGAGCACTTCCTGCTCAGTAGCTGTAAAGCTCGAGGTTTCGAGCTCACTTTAAGTTAATTGTTATACTATATTGCTGGAGTCGTCCGAAATCTCAAAGAAAAGAGATGGGAAAAACATTATAATATCCCAATCTGGCAATTCGCAGTATGATGTCTGTTTTGCCATCCTGCACAGCAAGCATTCTTTCTCCGAGCCACACTTCGGTAGTCTGTGACCTTGAATGTCATTGGTGTTTGCCCAGCGCAATGCTGCATATACAATCAGTACAGTAGCTTAGCATCGAGTACATTACACGCGTACACAGAAGGTGGCAGCGGACCAAGGTGACCTCAGAGCAGTATCAAGGCAAACACTGCAGCAGAGTCAATGGGACGCGGCGGACGATCTAGTTCTACAGCCCACAGGGTAGGAGGGGGAGAGAGAGCGGGAAACGGACGTGATAGAGAGGAACTTAAAGAGAAGCACCGAAAACTAGAGAGAAAAGGGCAAGGGATACGAGGGCGAAAGACAAATGAAACCGACGGAAAAGAGGGCGCGAGAGATCGGCACAATATATTCTTCGTAGGACCATAAGACTCACACACACGTTCGAGCCAAGACACTCCTTGGAGTAATAGAGTGTTTTGAAAATGCCTTTTACATTTCATATCCCACATACAATAACTAATGCATACAAGGTCAGACTGGCCTATAGGGCAGCCAGGCTGAGTCTGGGATACGAGGGTGGGGGGGCTGGTCTGACAGATCAGTGTATGGGCTTTTTTGTGGCTGCCTGTGGCCTGTTTAATGGTCTGGTGGGCCTTTTACTACTATTGTTTTCTCTGCTATTACCACAAACATTGCATGCAACAAGCACAAACACATAACAGACTCCCATACCTTGGAAAACACCTATACAGCACTGGGGTAACAAAACTTGAGCCCCCCCCCCCCCCCCCGAAAGGTACATGGAGGGCCCCCTCTGGACTCAATCAGGAGCTCTCCTGCCAGAGTATTGGGCTCAGGGGCCCCCTGAAGCTTGGGTGGGGGTTGTGTTATGCCACTGCTATACAGCTTTCCAAGTCTAAGACTGCCCTGATATGCAAATGATGGCCACATTGTTAGCTTTCTAATTCACTAATGGGACCACTTTTAATTTGGTGCTCGGGCCTATTTTCTGTCCCAGTTCAACAATTAATGCATACATCCCTAAAATATAGAAAGGGTAATGTTTTCCTGATTAGACGACTTTCAGGAGGTTTTGGACGCCTTAGTCGAAACCATGAACGTCATTTAGGGGTCACCAGGGGTCGCAGCTGTGACACCACTGCCTTAACAAAAAAAGGTGGTAACATCAGTTCCAGGAACACAGGGGTGTCTCACATTATCAGCATCAGGCTCCAACATCCTTGTTTTCTGCTCATTTTTATAACAGAAAGAGTGAATAATAATCTATTCACTTTTAATTGTAATAAAAAGTGGAGCAGCAGGATCTGGAAGGGGGCATTTATTGGCATCTTAGAAAAGAAAAATGAAATGTTTGTAAATGTATGCTGTGTGCATACATGTAGGTGACAGAGCTTGTTCATGCGTGAGTATATATGTTTGTATGTGGAATCAGGCATGTGTGTGAAAGTGAGTGAGAAATAATAAGAGAAAGTATGTGAGTCAGTGTACCGTACTGGAAAAACGTTAAAAAAAATACATAAATAAATACAAAAGTATGTGAGTCAGAGTAAAAATTAGCAAGAAAGTCCAAATGAGTAAGAGTTAGTGAAAATGAACGAAGGCAAATGAGTGCAAAAGAGTGAGCAATAATGAGTGTGAGTTGATGAGGTTGAGTGTGAATAAATGAACGTAAGTGAGCACGAGTGAGAAGGTGTTTTATGCTTGCAAGCCTGCCATGTGACCTGGCATGCTTCTTGGTTTATATAGGCATCTACGACAAATTGCTGGCACTGGAACATTAGAGGTAAATCTTGGCATAGAGCATCTGTGAAAAAAAATGCAAGCACTGGCATACTCGAGGACATTCTTGGCATTGATAGCACATGTAGCAAAATGCTTGTGCTTGTATTTTGTCAGAAACTCTTTGCATAAGAAAGGAGAACCCTTTCCGGGTCGCACCGCGGAGACAGGGAGGTGTGCTGGCCCGATAGAACAATAGCCGCTGGTGTGGAACTGCGGTACTTGGGTGGACTTGGACGGCCTAAATCTGCCTGAATTGAGGAATTGTCTGGCGGCCACGGAGAGCACCAGTCGACTTGCAGGTTGTGCCTCAAGGCCCGTAATCGAGGACTGTTTGTTGGTGTACTCTCAGCACAATCAAGATAAAGTTTAGAGTGCTGCTGCAGCCCTAAAACCCTCCTGCCAGTCACCTAAGAAGAAAGCCATGGGGGGGAGCTCCAAGGTTTTGAGCCAGGGGAACATTTGTTCTGGTAGTTGGTCTCTGGGAAGTGATTCCCCCGATCTGGTAGTGTGGCTGTAGACCTGAGTAATTTAGCTAAGAAGGCCCCTGTTTGGAAATCTACGGGAGGCACCACCAGGTGTCACACAAGGGATAGTGCTTGTGTGGTTCCTGGTAGTAGGTCGCTTGGAAGCGTTTACCCAAATCTGGCATCATGGTTGCAGGGCTGCATGGCTGCATGTCCTGAAGGTGAAATTGTGGAGCCAGTACAACCAGGAAACAAGGACTGGCATTTGATACTGCATGTATTAAAATACAAGATTGTAATTAAAACAAAAATAAAAAAAGAGCAAGGAAAGGGACATATAAACAAATGGAAAAGAAGGATTCAATATGGGTCAACACTTAAAAGTTGGCAATTTGATTGGACATTTTGATGTTACTTCATCAGTTGCCCTTAGAGCTAAATCATGGGCAGCCCAAGCAAAATCGGCTTCAGCAGCAGTAAGAGCTGATCACAGCTTACAGTCATGCCACGGACCAGGGCTCGCAACTAGTCCATTGAGTTCCAAAGATTAATTATCAGTAGAGCCGGACTTGGTAGGCCCCTCTCAAAAAGTAGGGATAGTCGATGGGAGCCTGAGGGCGATCTCACTGACAGGAGTAGAAGTATATAAGGATCATATAGGTAACAGCAGTCCGATTGCTCCTAAACAAAGAGAAGAGTAGTTTCAGGCAAAAAAACGATAATCTCCTGATAACACAACCTCTACAGCAGCTCAAGGTAAAGGTAAGGAGTATCCGTTATTCTCAAAGGTGAAAGTCCTGTCTCCGAGACATCGAATTCATTAGGGAAAACTCCAGACTTTTGATGCGGGCCCGCCCGTGGCTCTATAGATTTCAAGCTCAAATACTGGGCTAATGCAGTCCCAGGACAGTGACTCTCAGCATTCACTACAATCTCAATGTTATCCACCATCTCAGTCGCTAAATCCAGCCTCCACCTTAGAGACGATTTGGCTAGAACAACCTCGGTCTCAGGACACAGTTCCACCCTGATTCCTGGAGACTCTGCATGCGAATGAGCAGCAAGGCAAACGGGAAACAGCGCAGTGGGATATTAAACCAATGTGGTGAACATAATCCTGGATGAAATTACTGTCCAGCTATGAATGTGCATAGGTGAAAGTGGAATTTATTGGTATAATGCTGCATTGGCGGCGGGTTAGTGTTGATTGTGTGTCTATAGGAGGTGCATCACCACGGAAACCAGGGAGGTCGACCACCTTTGCAAGAGGGGTACTGAGGGCCATTCCTCTCTCGCTTGGGTTTGAAGTTTGGGTGGGTCACAGGTTGAGAGGGGTGTAGGAGGGGTTTTGGGTAGTCAGGTGCACAATTAGTGAAAAAGATCAGAATCTTAGTAGTTTATGCAACATTGGAATTTTATTTGAGAGGAAGGGGTTAATGAAGAGTATACTACCAGGACAATGGGTCTTAAAGTCAGAATTGTACTGTGCAATGTCAACGGAATGTCCAATAAGCAGAAGTGTGTGGGGTTGACCAGATGGTTTACTTCTTTTTTCCCACAAGTCTTATCCCTTCAATAGACTCCCCTTAAATCAACTCCTTGAAGCTTTTTTTTTCCTAAACACTATTCTGGGACTTATTTTGCTTCAGCAGGGTTTGCACTAAGGGGAGTAGCAATTTATCTGCACAAAAGGGTGGATTGGTTGTTTACTCAAGTCCATGGGACTCTAATGGTAGATGGATCTTGCTTTTAGTCAGCATAAATGATAACCTTCTGAACTTGGTAAATTACTACGTCCTGGTAGTGGATGACTCAAATGCAATTAACCAGATTAATAATATGGCTATGGGAGCTGCAGGCCAAATAATTTTTGGTGGGGATTTAAAATTTAATCCAAAATTTAATTTCGGATACATCAAGTAAAAAGAAAAAACAGTTGAAGCCGAATACCAAAAAGGTATTAGATGCAATGTAGTAGGATTACCAACTGATTGATCCTTGGCACAGATACCATTTAGGAATCTCACAATATACCTGCTTTTTGCACCGTTTCCAATCAGCTTCTCGTATAGACTTTTTCCTCATTTCATGTTTCCTGAAACGTGTAGTCTCAGAAATTTGGGCCAATTCATTTTCAGACCACTCTCTGGTTACCAATGAAATGGAACTGGAAGTAAGGAGAAGGGAAAGGTCCCGGTGGCAGATGGATGGTAGCCTCCTTAATAATCAAGAATAGATATTAAGGATGACATCGTTTGTTGCAGATTTGTATCAGCTGGATAAATGTACAACTTCACTGTTTTCAATCTGGGGAGCTGTTAAAGCAACTATCCAGGGGCAGATGGTTGCATTTATGGTTTTACAAGCTACAAATTAAGTAACATGTATAGCTGAGCTTCAATACACAGTTGACACAGATCTGCGGAAGACAAATTGCTCCCAGGGACCACAAGTATAAAAACATGAGAACGAAAATAGGGCTGGCTCTAATCAGCAAGGCTGAGCCTGTATAACAAGTAACAAAGGAGAATGCCAGTGCTGATAATGTTTATTTAATACTAGAACTAATCAACCACAAGCAGAAAATTAATTCCAGAGAGGGTACTGCTGTTTAGTCACAATTTTATTTTGTAAAAAATCAACAATTTTGATATAAATTTTTCTTTACATTAGAGAAGAACCATAAAAGAAAATCAGGAAATGGACAGACACATTGGATTGTATTCGACTGAACACATCAAACATTCAAAACTTCAGTCATATCACATTCACAACACATTCAAACTTAACTCAAGCACACTACATAAAAGAACTTGGTCTGCTTCAATTCGATGGAAAATTAGAAACAATTGTTTGAAAATAGTACAAAACCATAAAAGTTTTTTATCAAACATTCGCTCTGGGTTGATACACGTGGTTGATGTACAAAAAGTTGTAAGGGGTTTGCAAGTCAAATGAACTCCTATACAAGTAAGCAGACCAAAGAGATGTTGGGCCTACGCGTTTCAAATCTCCTTTAATTCAGCAGAGATTCTCATCAGGGCCTCAGGCGGCTAAAAAGAGGGAAGAGAAAACATACACAAACAATGATTTGTAAACATAAATACTAACATATGTATTATTATTATTATTATTCTGAGTTTTGTATAGCGCCTGGTTACCAGATAGGCATCCCAGCGCTCGCCAGATAATAACGCTACCAAAGAATAATGCAGGGTTAAACAGAAAACAGAAACGTCTTTAAAAGTTTGCGAAACCGGAGAAGACTAGCTTCCGAGCGAAGTTGTAGGGGCAGTGAATTCCACAAAGTGGCCACATTTATCGAAAACCTTCTGCCACCGGTTCTAGCCCTCTCCACCCTCCCGACCTGAAGAAGATGTTGATGGTCGGAGCGAAGAGAGCGAGAAGCCTTGTAAGGCTGAACCATCTCCCCCAGAATAGGTGGGCCTACCCCATGCAGAACTTTATGGGCTATACAGAGTGATTTGAATTTCACCCTGTCCCTAACAGGGAGCCAATGCAGAGCCCTCAGCGCCGGGCGAGCAGACTGGCGCCTGGGGAGACCCGTCAAGAGCCTGGCGGCCGCATTCTGCACTTGCTGCAGTTTGTTAAGGGTAGATTCAGGTGCGCCCAGGAATAACGCGTTGCTGAAATCCAGCCGCGAGATGATCAATCCCTGGATGAGGAGCCTCCTAGTGGACGCTGGAAGCAGAGGTAAGATCTTCCGGGCTGAGCGGAGCAGGCCAAAACACACGCCAGCAGTCTTTTTAGCGTGAGTTTTAAACGAAAGGCCCTGCTCCAGCCACACACCCAAGCTCTTGATCTCCTGCTTGGGGGTGGGTACCGGGCCCAGACAGTCAGGCCAGCTGCTGGGGGACAAAGATGGAGAGGAGTTCCCCAGCAGCATGAGTTCCGTCTTGGAGCCATTTAACTTTAGCGCTGAGCTGCACATCCACGTGTAGATCTTCTGCAGACACGAGTGCAGCCGGTCGGGATGATGCGCCGACTGGGAGAGGCCAACCACCAGCTGGGTATCATCAGCATAGCTGATGATTTTAATACCCAGCGGCAGTACCACACTCTCCAGGGGGGCCATGTAGATGTTGAATAAAGTAGGGCTCAATGAAGAGCCCTGTGGCACCCCACACTGGAGAGGGATTGTAGATGATTTTCCATGGCCTTCCCACACCTCAAAAGTCCGACCTTCCAAGAAGGAAGCAAACCATTTGAGAGCCACACCAGTGACCCCCACCCCCGACAGCCGTTGGAGAAGCACCTGATGGTCCACGGTATCAAAAGCAGCACTGAGGTCCAGGAGGATCACTGCCACTGATCCCCCCGAATCCAGAATGCTCCTTGCGTTCTCCACGACCGCCAGCAGGGCGGTGTCAGTCCCCTGACCGGGACGAAAACCCGTTTGGGAATCGCCCAGGAGGGAGTTAGCTTCCAGGAAGTCCGACAATCGACTGTTTACCAGCTTCTCAGCCACCTTACTAATACCCGGCAGCAAGGAGATCGGCCTAAAATTGGCGAGGTCGGCGGGGTCCAGGTTAGGCTTTTTCAAAAGAGCCTTAACCACCGCCCCTTTCCAACTGGGGGGGACTATCCCTTGAGTAAGGGACAAGTTTACAAGGTCCGTCACTGGGCCACCGATGGTGGAAGCCACCTGTTTAAGATATTTAATAGGTGCTGGGTCTTTCGGGGAGCCACTCTTCATGGTCCTCAAAACCGAAAGAACTTCCTCCATCGTGACCGGACCAAGAGAGGCCAGCTCCACTGAACGCATCCTAAGTTGGGAACTGAAGTTGTCCTCCAAGGAAGAAACCTCCCCCTGGCGGGGAAGGGAAGCCAGTATGTTGTGAGACAAGTGAAGACTTTGCATATACCTATTATATTACAATGATGGAAGGCATTGGTGTCCATGATTAATAAATCGTAATGAAGAGTAATAATGCACATAAGGAGTCTCAAGGCTTAGTGAATCACGTGGTGGAGGGCAACCCTGGACAATGGGAACTGAGGTAAGAGAGCGAGTCATGCATGGACTGTGAATACGTCTGAGAAATAACAAAGAAAAAAAACAAAAAAAAACAAAAAAACATTCCCCATCCTGGGGGTGTGGAAGGCCACAAAGAGAGTAGTCCGGAATTACTTACCACAGATATTACTAACCGGAAACCTATGTGGGTCCAGAAGACCAGGGAAGCTTCTCTAAAATACGAAAGCCTGTAAATAAACAGAGCACTCTAGTAGGTCCATGGGACTAAATTGGGTGGCTACTCTAACTGGCGAAAAATATAATAATAACTTACCGCTCTGTGGAAGTCTGTGAGCACAGGCGGCGACTTATGCGTAGATCCTATCAGACCTTTACCAGCTTGGTCTTTAATCACTTTTCATTTATCGTTCTTCTTTTCCAGCACATGCGATTAGACTGCCTGTGCGGATGATTACACGCGCCTTCTGCAGCCAAGTGAAATTCGCCGAAAACCAGCTAATTTCTCTATAGGTGATACACACCTCGGTTTCCCTCTTGCCGTCCTTGATTTAGAATTAACCCCCCCTTTTTTTTTTTTTTTTTTTGGGGAATTAATGGAATTTCATTTGTTTTGCAGGCCCCCGAGTAGGCCCCCGAGTAGATGTTAGAAAGCATTTCACGTCGCCCCTTTACATCTATGAGGTCTCCGTTTTACCTTTAAAGTCGACGCTTTATCCCATGGTCTACCCAACTGTGGCTGTTTCATTCCAATTTGAAGGTAGCCTTCCCTATTTTTCGTGTTGTTGATTTACCCCTGAACTGTGTGTTAAACCCATAGTGTACAGGGTCCTTATGTACTTCCTCATTCATTTTTTAGATTGTTCACCTTGTCATCTCTTCCTTTCGCCGCCTGTGCTCACAGACTTCCACAGAGCGGTAAGTTATTATTATATTTTTCGCCAGTTAGAGTAGCCACCCAATTTAGTCCCATGGACCTACTAGAGTGCTCTGTTTATTTACAGGCTTTCGTATTTTAGAGAAGCTTCCCTGGTCTTCTGGACCCACATAGGTTTCCGGTTAGTAATATCTGTGGTAAGTAATTCCGGACTACTCTCTTTGTGGCCTTCCACACCCCCAGGATGGGGTATGTTTTTTTCTTTTTTTTTTTTTTTCTTTGTTATTTCTCAGACGTATTCACAGTCCATGCATGACTCGCTCTCTTACCTCAGTTCCCATTGTCCAGGGTTGCCCTCCACCACGTGATTCACTAAGCCTTGAGACTCCTTATGTGCATTATTACTCTTCATTACGATTTATTAATCATGGACACCAATGCCTTCCATCATTGTAATATAGTAGGTATATGCAAAGTCTTCACTTGTCTCACCACATATGTTAGTATTTATGTTTACAAATCATTGTTTGTGTATGTTTTCTCTTTCCTCTTTTTAGCCGCCTGAGGCCCTGATGAGAATCTCTGCTGAATTAAAGGAGATTTGAAACGCGTAGGCCCAACATCTCTTTGGTCTGCTTACTTGTATAGGAGTTCATTTGACTTGCAAACCCCTTACAACTTTTTGTACATCAACCACGTGTATCAACCCAGAGCGAATGTTTGATAAAAAACTTTTATGGTTTTGTACTATTTTCAAAAAATTGTTTCTAATTTTCCATCGAATTGAAGCAGACCAAGTTCTTTTACGTAGTGTGCTTGAGTTAAGTTTGAATGTGTTGTGAATGTGATATGACTGAAGTTTTGAATGTTTGATGTGTTCAGTCGAATACAATCCAATGTGTCTGTCCATTTCCTGATTTTCTTTTATGGTTCTTCTCTAATGTAAAGAAAAATTTATATCAAAATTGTTGATTTTTTACAAAATAAAATTGTGACTAAACAGCAGTACCCTCTCTGGAATTAATTTTCTGCTTGTGGTTGATTAGTTCTAGTATTAAATAAACATTATCAGCACTGGCATTCTCCTTTGTTACAAGTATAAAAAGACACACAGTTGGTTAATACTAAACGTGAACTGAGGGAATTCTTTATTTGAGAGGAAATCAATAGCTCAAGGATGTTTCAACAGCGGGTTTAAGAGGAGAGTCAGATGGGTAGTAAATTTCTGGCATGGTCAGCGTGGGTTAAACAGGAGTCTGATAAAGATCAATTTAAAATGGTCAGGCGATTTCAGTTGATGTTTCCTAAGTTAAGTTTGCCCGGCGTAAAACGCCTCTAATACCATACGAAGTTATCCAATAACGAGGCAGGCGCTGGAGACAGGAAGACAGGAAACAAGTTTTATTCCGACGGATCAGAACACGTCAGATCGGACAACAAGGTATCGTCTCGAGGTGCTCTCTCAGCCTCTCTGGGGCCTGGTCTTTTATACACTGGTTTAAGACATGTGAACGTTCTTTATTACAACAAAGACATTGTGAAGTATGAGGATGACATCCCCGGCACCCCCCCCAGTTCCGGCCCATTCCAACACATGACAACAGTAGAGGCCCTTACCCCTCATACCATGGGAGGGGGCTATCACGCAGCTGAGTGTTCTGCCGATTCCTTTGGAATGTGTGCGCCTGATCGAATCTCAGGGGTGGGGAGGTCATGATCAATAGTGGCTCCTTTCAAGAGAGGCGAGTGCACACAGTAGTGGGCAAGAAACTGTATCCTCAGGCTAAGGGATGACCAGCGGTTCGTACAGACAATCGGGCTCAGAGGAAGGGGTCATCAAAGGAGAGATAGTCATGAAAGGAAGGATCGGTGTGGACAATCGAGCGTGGAGGAAGGGTTTATCCACAGAGGGGTATTCATGGAAGGAGAGGAGGTGCTGGTCAGGCGCGGGGTGTGATTCATTCATGAAAGCGTCATGCAGAAGGAGAAGGGTTCATGACTTGTGCATGTGAGAGCGGGGGCGGTCAGGGTGCATGGGGGATGTTTGCAGGGTCAGGGAAGTGTGCTGACGGGTGATCGTGAACAGGGAGACCATGGTACCTAAAATGGCTGTCGTGTATGTTCATACGTGAGTCTGCAAGATGGCGTAGATGATGTTCAATACACGAACTAAAATTCCACAGTCCTCCCTTTTAACATGTCTCGCCAGCTTGTCAGTTCGGATCGATCCCCATGAGACCTCGCACCTCTATCTCGTATAGGGGGCTCATGTGCTCAGTTTTAAAGTCCACAGTCTTAGGGCACATACAGTTAGAAACGAGTGAACACAGAGGTGGCCAACATTGAATACCCATGCAACACCCACATAGCATCATTATTGGTATTAATATAAACGTAAACAATCTCCATCCCCAGTCCTTTAAAGTGTCCCAGAACCAGCCTCCAAGCGACCATCCTTCCTGCTCCTGGTGAACCTCCGAGGACAGTCTGTGGAGGTGTTCGATTGCTTTGTAGACTGAATGTGAGTTATCTGGCACGTAGGTGCAACAGCTGGAGCCGATGATGCGGCATGCTCCTCCACGGTCGGCCAGAATCACATCTAGAACAAGGCGGTTTTGGAGAGCCACCAGGCGGACTGCCTGAAGCTCAGCCGTGTTGTTAGCAAGGATGCCAGCCGTGATGTTAATGGTTGTTTCTATTGCCTGAGTTAGGTGTCGGATAGCACGGCTGTTTGCCATTGGTCCCCACAGAGGAACAAGTCCCTTTGCTGCATCCAGGAACTGTGCTCCGGTGGAGTCGGCTTGTTCAACATCTCCGGCGCGCTTTTGCCGGTGGTGGTAGGCTGAGGCCACATACGTGGGAGGAAGAATGAAGGCGATGTAGCACGTACCTCTCCAACTTTTCGGGAGCCAGGTGTAAGCTTTGGTGCCACAAACAAAGTACATATTCGGAGAAGCAACAAAGGAAGGAGGATCAACTGAGACCAATGTTCTGGTGATGCGGCAGGAACTGTGACCCACCAGCTGCGTTCCCTGGCCTTCAAGACACGCAAGTCCTGTGACATTGATGACAGACAGAGCCACGGTCAGGGTGGCAGCTGTTTGCTTCCGCAGGTGGGAGAAGGTGGGTCTGGCTGGATTGTGGAGTATTTGCATTTCGACTCTTTCTTTAGCAGGAATGTTCATAAGGAAGGCGGAACCTGAGACCGCAGGACAAATGGGGGCAGACGTTCTTCCTGTTTTGTTCAGCCAGAACCCATAGTAGAAGTGTGACACTGTCTGACCAGAAGCGGCGTTGTCCTTGTTGCTCTCCTGCAAGAGGATCAACCAGGCGAGGCAGGAGCCGTGAACTGAGAAAGGAGAAGGGATGAAAGGTATAGAATGTTCAGTGGCATGCGGGAGCAACCCGCAGATCCAGCAGTTCGTGGCATTTGTAGCAAGGTTGTGCTGGTGCAGCAGTTGCACGAAGGAATTGTTCCAGAACTCCTTACGCCTTTCTCGGAGCTGAGGTGAAAGGGTGATCAGGTGGTGCTCTTTCATGGTGGTTGGCTGTACAGTGGTCGGCAACATCTGGTGAGCGGGTGTGCTTTCCTCCAAGATCCAGAAGGAAGTCATGAGGAGGAGGCAAAAGAGGAAGACAATGAAGAAAGCAATTGTCTTTGATTTGTGCAAATTATCAGTCTTTGGGTTCCTGTAGTGGGTATTTCCTGTTGCTTCTGACGTCTTCTTATCTGGCGCTTCCATCATCTTCTTATCTGGCGCTTCCATCATCTTCATCTTCAAGGTGCTCGGTAGTGGGCAGAACCACAGACTTTGTTTAGCTTCTCTCCGGGTAACCCTTGGTTGCTTTGGGTCACCGTTCTGAGATTTTTAACTTAGTCAGTGGCCTACTTAGCCGAAGCTCCCTCCTTTCGACGCAGGAAATACCCTTCTCAGGATGGTACAGTGGGATCAGAGTGTTTTTCAAGTTCAAGTGCCTCGGTATCAGGATAGCAGTTCAGTGATGGTCGGTCTTTGTTCAGGAGCTCCTCTTGGGTGCTGACGTTGTCTGTCGTGGCCAGGGTCGAGGAAACCTTCTTGCAGTGGTGTGCGTGCAGCCAGTGCTTCTTCCCCTCCACTCGAAGAGCCGTCCGAGTGGTGATCAGTACTTGCCAGGGGCCCGTCCACCGGGGTTCCAGACTCTTTGCCCGTTGAAAATTCCGGACTAGGACATACTCTCCCGGTTGGATATCGTGACCGGGACCCCTGGAATCATCGGGGATGGCCTGCTGCACCTGTTGATGAATGACAGACAATGTTTTAGTTAACTTGTATAAATAATCTGACAGCAGGACGTCGGGGACGTCGTGAATGGAGGTCGGCTTGGGGGCAGTCCAGAGGTTCATTGGTCGCCCAAACACAACCTCGTAAGGCGTCAGATGGTGCTTAGTGGGAGTGGAGCGCATCGATAGTAATGCCAGTGGGAGGGCATCTGGCCACTTAAGTCCTGTGGTGGCCACTATCTTTGACAGTTTCAGTTTCAGTGTAGCGTTGTGTCGCTCAACCAGGCCAGCGGATTGGGGGTGGAAGACTGCATGGAATCTCTGTTTTACCCCCAACCCTTTCAGAATCAGTTGGATAACGTCAGCTATGAAGTGGGGGCCATTGTCGCTCCATAAAATTCGACAAAGGCCGTAGCGAGGGAAAAACTCTTTCAGTAGTACTTTGGCAGTAGTCATGGCAGTGTTATCTCGGGTCGGATAGGCTTCCACCCATTTGCTGAAGGCACATACAATGACTAATACGTACTTCAAGCCTTTGCACCTCTCTAACTGGATGTAATCCATCTGGAGGACCTCAAAGGGGTGGTCGGGGATCCCAAACCCTCCCCGGGGTACCACAGTTCCTTTCCCGGGGTTGTGTTGTAAGCAGATAAGGCACTGCTGGACTAGGCGTGTGGCCGAGTCGGGGATCTTGTTGTTGTGCCAGACTTTGGAAATGAGTTCAATCATGGGGGCAGAGCCTATGTGTGCAGGGGAGTGTGCCATTGTCAGTATGGGGATCAAATATGCATCAGGCAGCAACCATTTGTTCGTGTCTTTTGTCCGCCAGCAGCCTTCATCGTCCCTTGGACCCACCCGCGCCCACTCAGTCAGTTCGTGTGGTGTGCTGGCCGATTGGATGTCCCTGATTGTTTCCCTAGCGTCGGTCCATTTTTCTGCTTGTGACCTGGTCACATACATGCGTGTCGTCGTCCTATTCTCAGCTGTGGTTCGGGCAGTGATGTCGGCTAGTGCGTTTCCCTGTCCGACTAAATCTGTCACCTTCTTGTGTGCCTGGCATTTGATCACTGCTAATTGTTTGGGGAGAAGAACTGCTTCAATTAGGGCGGAGACTAGATCTCCATGAAGGATGGGCGTGCCGTGGGACGTCAGGAATCCCCTTTCCCTCCACAAGAGCCCAAAATGATGAACCACCCCGAAGGCATACTGGCTGTCCGTGTAAATGTTTGCCGTGGTTCCCGCCGCTAGGATACATGCTCGTGTGAGGGCAATTAGCTCTGCTGCCTGTGCGGATCGTTGTGTGATGCGAGCTGTTTCAACTACTGTTCGAGCTGTCGTCACCGCATAGGCAGCAGAAGTGGTGCCGTCTGGGAGTTTGATACAAGAGCCATCTACCCATAGTTCTCCGTCAGGGTCTGTAAAAGCAACGTCTCGGAGGTCAATTCTACTCCTGGTCTGTTCGTCCGTGAGGGTCACACAGTCGTGTATAGGGGCCACATCGGGGTCATTTTCAGGCAAGGGCAACAGTGTAGCAGGATTCAATGTCGTGCATCTCTTCAGGGTGATGTGGGGTGCAAGTAGAGTCAATTCGTACCCTGTCAGTCGTGCACTAGTCAGGTGTTGAGTCTTGGTCTGGTTCAAAAGGGTATCAACTGCATGGGGTACTAATACCGTGAGAGAGTTCGAAAGTACAATTCCCTCACTCTGGCGGATAGAGACAGCAGCAGCGGCTACTGCTCGAAGGCAGGCAGGTAGAGCTCTGGCGACTGGATCAAGAGTGGCAGAAAAATAGGCACAAGGGCGTTGTTTGGTGCCGATGGGCTGAGCTAGTACAGACAATGCGCATCCCTCCCTTTCGTGAGTGAAGAGGGAGAAGGGCTTGGAGTAATCTGGTGTTCCTAGAACGGGTGCCGAGCAAAGGGCATCCCGCAACTCCTTAAAGGATGCTTGGCATTCGGGAGTCCAAGGGAGTGGGAAAGGGACATCTTTGGCCAACAGGGAAAGTAGGGGTTTTATGATGAGACTGAAATTTGGTAACCACTGTCGGCAAAAAGAGGTAAGGCCCACCAATGAACGGACTTGCTTCTGTGTTTTTGGGATGGGGGTGTCTAGGATGGTCTGCATTCGGTCAGGTGTAAGTTTCCTCCCTTCTTTGGACAGGAGATGGCCTAGGTAGGTCACTTGAGGTTGACAGAACTGCAGTTTCTTTTTGGAGACTTTGTGGCCATTCTCCGCAAGAAAGTGCAAGAGTTGGATAGTGGCTGTGATGGCAAGCGGAGTGGTGTCGGCCACCAAAAGGATATCATCGACATATTGGATCAACACCACTCCATCTGGTAGCTGGACGGCGTCCAGCTGTCTTTTGAGGGCCTGGCTGTAAATGCCTGGACTTTCAGTGTAGCCCTGGGGAGCTCTACAAAATCGGTATGAACGGTTTTTTAAAGTGAAGCCGAAGAGATAGCGGCTGTCTGGATGGATGGGGATAGAGAAAAATGCATTTTTAAGATCAATAACGGTGAAGGTGGTGGCGGTGGACGGGATGAGAGTCAGAATGGTGGCGATGTCTGAGACTACGGGGTACTGTGGTACCACCACTTTGTTGACTTCTCGCAAGTCGATGATGAAGCGGTACGCTTTCTCATCTCCCTCACCTTGTTTCTTAACAATGGGTAGGATAGGGCTATTGCAGACATTACTAACCACTTCCTCTACCACTCCTGCATCTACCAAGGACTGAATAATCGCTACCAATGCCTTCTCGCCTTCGGGCGATATCCGATACTGTGGGAGTTTCGGGAGTATTGCATCTGGTCGAACAGTTATGTGTACGGGATCGATCATCATTCGTCCTACATCCGAGTCGTTTCTGGCCCATAGGTACAGGGGTAGGGTATCGAGCGAGGATAAGTCAGCATCTGTTATGGTGTACATATGTCTTGCAGGGTAGGGTTTGGGCATGCTCGGGTTGTCGTACAGGATGACTCGGATTCCATCCGGGGAACACCTAATAGTAGCTCGGAAATGTTTCAGTAAATCAATACCCATAATGGCGTCAGGGGAGTTGGAGGAGAGCAGAAATGTTGTGTCAGTGGGGTTGTCTCCTAGGTCAAAGGAGATAGGTACAGACAGGGGGTTGGTGGAGGGCGTTCCATCGAAACCTATCGATGTAATGTGTGAGCCAGACAAGGGTGCCCTTGGAATCAGTCGCTTTGATAATACACTACGTGTCGCTCCAGTGTCTACCAAGAATGGAAACTTTGTACCCAGGACCTTAGCAGTGACGTAAGGACCTTGCTGGTCAACACAGAGCTCGACTGGATCCCTCCCTTGCCCCTGGCAGTCATATGCAGAGTCGTGAGCATTGTTGCAGTCGGACTGTTGGTACTGATTCTGTCGGGGGCGGTCAAATGTGTTTGGTCTGCCAGGTCGGTCATTGATGGTGTCGTGGGCCTGCCCTCGCCCCTGCCCTCCAGTTTTGGGGCCATTTGTCATGTCCCTTGTCTCTTTATTTTTAATCATTTCCCAAAGAGCCGGGCATTGGGACTTCCAATGTCCAAATTCTTTGCAAAATGCACACTGGTTCTCATCGAGGTCGGTTCGTGGAGCACCGGGTGTGGGGTTGCGGTCTCTAGTGGGCGGATTCCTAGGGGCATTTGACTGGTAGTTTCCCCTATACCGTTCCCTTCCTGTAGTCACTCCATGTAATTGAGCAATCATCACTCGTTCCTTTAAGTCCTTTTTCTTTCTCTCAGTCGCCCTCTCGTTCTCGTTCTTTTGGTGTTCATAATACTGAGCCATCTGAAGGATAGCTGCAGGTTTGGAGGCTCCCCAACTACTCTCACTCGTCTGTAACTTTTGGGAGACCTCTTGCGATAGCCCCTTTACGTAGTTTTGCACGAATAGGTGTTGTCCGGTTGCGGTGGTCATGTCTTGGCCACTGTAGTCGGAGAACACCGTTTCAAATCGGGAGAAATATTCTGATACGTCTTCCTGGGGTTTCTGACGGCAAGCCGTGACTATCGACCAGTCTACCTTTCTCTCTGGGATCAATGTCTTTAACTTCTGCACTATTTTGTCCGGGAGTTCCAGTATGTCTTTTACAGGTTTCTTACCGGGCTCTCGCTGCCTATCTAGTTCACCGAGTTGATTCCAGGTATGTCCAAACAGATCTGTGTGGTTGGCCTTCCGGATTTGCTTCCACACGTCAGCCGGCAGACATAACCCAAAAAACAAATCAATGTCCGCTAGAGTCATTATGGTTGAGCCCAGGGCTGTACTTAGTTCGGTATAAAATGCTGTCGGGTTCTTTCTTAAATCGGGCAGGGTTTGCCTAAAGGTTAAAATATCTTGCCGATCCCATGGTTGGTAAACCCAATTATACACAACCCTCCCCTTTGAATCTGCGTGGTTGATATCATCGTTTGTTCCCTGACCTCTTGGGGGAACCCAGTAGGGGGCGGCTTCTCTGATAGGCATCATAGTGTTGGCTGCTTCTAATGAAGGCTCAATCGTCTCAGGGACTGTGATCTTGACCTCTGGTTTCTGTTCCGCGAGGTGGCGGAAGACCTCAAGCGTTTGCATGAAGAGGTCCGTCACATCGCTCTCAGTCCCATCTCCAACATCGACCCTTCTATATAGAGTCGTCAGTTTTGCAGGACCCTTATTCTGGTACCTATCCTCATATGCGTTCAGGGTGTGGTAGCTGAACCGCAGAATGAAATGCCGTCTGTGACTACCGGCATGTGAGTTGTGCATATTCATCGTATATTCTTCGCTCTCCTTCCGTTATACCAATGTTTTTGCTATCTTGTCGATTCCATCCCGCTCATCTTTGCTCAACCTATTTGGTCTGGCTGTTAGCTGTTTGCCAGTCTCGAGTTCATCTGGTGTTGTTACCAATGCGGCCGGTGCGAAGGCCTTAAGAGTCGGGGCACTAGCGCTAGGGTTACCCTCGACTGCACTCTGAACTGGTGAGTGTTGTGCTAGAGGCTGGCAGGGAGCATAAGGAGGGGGCATGTAGATAATTGGAGGACCAAGCAGTAACTCGTCATTTGCCCGCTGTTTGGAGGGCATCTCCGGGTAGAGCGTAGGGGTGGTCCTGACAGGGCATTGGCCTGCCAGTCCTGATTCTTGTGTTTGTTTAACTTCCTCTCTTCTTCTTATTTCTTCATCTAGTTCTTTTGCGGCCAGATGGGCTGCTTTTCGTAACTCTTTCACTATTTTTGCTTCTTCTCTTTTCCTTCGTTGTTCTGCTTCCTTGCGCCACATGCCAATACTATCGAGCATAGTGGGCGTTGCCTTATTTATTTTTACAGCTGCTTCTAATGTTTTTATTTTATTTTCATCAAAAGAACCTATCAGTGGCCACTGACTTTCGGGATTCTTTTTTGTATATTTATGCCATAACTTACTATAAGCTATAGCGACTAGTCCTTGCTTAGTAAACATGTCCTTATTAGGGGTGCCTTCCAATGGAGCTGGATGGTTCATCTCTAATAAGCGGTCCGGGTTGACCCAACTACTAACCAATGGGGAGAAGATAGGCATGACGGATTACAATGGGGGGCAAAAGCCTGCACTACCTATCTTTTCACTACTTGCAAAGACTGGACAGAATATTCTATTCTACGCTGTTTGCAAACAGAGAATACCTCCAGAAGGAACCAATTCCAAACAGTCAATGTTTGGATAAACAATCAATCAATGAGGAATAAAAATAGGCACGACGGGTTACAATGGGGGCAAAAGCCTGCGTTACCTACCCTTCACTTTCTACAAAGGGAGAGAGAATATTCCTATTCTTCCCCGTTTGTAAGCAGAGAAGATCCTTAAGAGAACCAACTTCGAACAACTCAATGCTCGATTCAAACAATCAATCAATGGGGAGAAAAATAGGCACAGCAGATTACAATGGGGGACAAAAGTCCGCGTTACCTACCCTTCACTATCTGCAAAGACTAAACAGAGTATGGCGACTCTGTGCTTGTTTGCAAATAGAGAATCTCTCAGAGACAATAAAATGAGTAATACTAGTATTTTCAAACAATCAATTTCGCAATTTGTCGTGTGTCACGACCTTACCCGGACCGCGTGGACAGTTTCTCGTCTTCCGCTTCCAGCGCCCAATCGTCCTCTACTCTCTGTTGCTATCGCGGCACTCCTGGTGGTTCCCAGTCAGGACCGTAGATCACTCGGGAGAGGTCTGCTCGGAATCAGTGAAGTTCAGATGATCGGCTGTCAGACGAGGGTCTATCGGACAGGAGCTCTCCCGATCGTTGCAGTCGTTCACTCTGTCGTCGGGACCTCTCCCACTGGATCCACGTGTCGCTGATGGGCCCCACATTGGGACGCCAATTGATAAAGATCAATTTAAAATGGTCAGGCGATTTCAGTTGATGTTTCCTAAGTTAAGTTTGCCCGGCGTAAAACGCCTCTAATACCATACGAAGTTATCCAATAACGAGGCAGGCGCTGGAGACAGGAAGACAGGAAACAAGTTTTATTCCGACGGATCAGAACACGTCAGATCGGACAACAAGGCATCGTCTCGAGGTGCTCTCTCAGCCTCTCTGGGGCCTGGTCTTTTATACACTGGTTTAAGACATGCGAACGTTCTTTATTACAACAAAGACATTGTGAAGTATGAGGATGACATCCCCGGCACCCCCCCCAGTTCCGGCCCATTCCAACACATGACAACAGTAGAGGCCCTTACCCCTCATACCATGGGAGGGGGCTATCACGCAGCTGAGTGTTCTGCCGATTCCTTTGGAATGTGTGCGCCTGATCGAATCTCAGGGGTGGGGAGGTCATGATCAATAGTGGCTCCTTTCAAGAGAGGCGAGTGCATACAGTAGTGGGCAATAAACTGTATCCTCAGGCTAAGGGATGACCAGCGGTTCGTACAGACAATCGGGCTCAGAGGAAGGGGTCATCAAAGGAGAGATAGTCATGAAAGGAAGGATCGGTGTGGACAATCGAGCGTGGAGGAAGGGTTTATCCACAGAGGGGTATTCATGGAAGGAGAGGAGGTGCTGGTCAGGCGCGGGGTGTGATTCATTCATGAAAGCGTCATGCAGAAGGAGAAGGGTTCATGACTTGTGCATGTGAGAGCGGGGGCGGTCAGGGTGCATGGGGGATGTTTGCAGGGTCAGGGAACTGTGCTGACGGGTAATCGTGAACAGGGAGACCATGGTACCTAAAATGGCTGTCGTGTATGTTCATACGTGAGTCTGCAAGATGGCGTAGATGATGTTCAATACACAAACTAAAATTCCACAAGTCTGCACTAGTTACCGAGTTGCAGAAGCCAGTTACTGGGGTAGTGGTCAGTAAAATGGATGAGGTCTCAAAAGCTATCTTACAACACTACAAAAACCCGTATGAAAGTAGAATACTTGGTTTCTAAAGAAAGTATAGCTCATTATTTTCAGTCTGCTGGCTTCCACAGCTTACAAATATTTAGGCAGATAAAATGGCTGCAGACATATCAGAGGTAGAGATTCAGCAGGCTCTTTCCTCATGTCATGTGGGAAGGCCTGTGGCAATGACGACCTGTTGTGTTGGGACGCGAATTGTCTAAACTCCCAAATGAGTAAGGGGAGAAAAAGTAAAGGAACCCATCATGCATGGCTCAAGTGGTATTGGCCATGACAAGACAGGCTAGTCATTAAAAAGACCGAGGCCTGCATCTTGTGGTCATTAGGTACATACAAGGCACAAGTGTCAGTGTCCATTCATTTCAATTAAGCCCGGCGCGTTTGCCAGCAGGCTGCGCTCAACAATGCAACAAATTGACAATGAGCGGGTGTCTTCCAGTCTCCGCCTGTGCACATGACCCAGCCCCATGGCTCACCTGCATTATGCCGCGTCATGGAGCTGCTTGGGACCAGCGATTTGCTGCCGGCAGACGGGCGTGTTACAGTTTGTCTCTCTGACCTCGCTGTGCACAGAATGCCACGCCACAGAATTCCTCTCTGTCTCCTGAGGGACATTGTCCTGCTACACACTGCTTGCAATTTTACTTCTGTGCTGCATACAATGCTGGTTTTGCAGCATCCTGCCTGCTCACAAACACAAACAACAACAACAACAAAAACACTATAATCACAACATGTCAATAAAATAAATATATAAGATGGGGTGATACTTACCAGCAGGGAGAGCACTCATAATTATATTCCCCTATTATATATATATAATATATGTCATAATTATATGATCCCTAGTGTTTGTTTCTTGGGGTTCAACTTCCTGCCCCACAACCATGACTTTTGCCTGATGATTTCCTAGTTTTTCCCCACACAAGCACAGCAGTTCGTCTGCACCTCTCACTCCTGCTCACTCGTATACCTGTTTTGACTTATGATGACCTCAGTACTTGCACTTGAGCCTATCATCGTAGAAGGCCCCCCCATCTTTGCAGGCAGCATGATGGAAAGACTGGGTGGAGAGGTTGGAATACTACTTTGCTGTGGTCGCGTTGGAAAAAACTTGCTAGCACTCACATGCTTCCCAATACCAATGATGAGTTTTGCTCACAGTTTATACAGGGTTGCGCATTGTTAAATTAAGGGGCAAAATTCTACAAGTCCCAGGGATGTCAATGGCTAACTTGTTAATGATGGGGCGATCAATGGAGCTCTCGAAAGTGTGTGCCGCGCACGTGGAAGCGGCTCTAGAATGCAACATAAAGGCTGAACCTGTCAAGGTGGTAACGACTGGCCGAGCAGACAAAAAGAGGACCTGCCGCAAGCCTACCATAAGCTCCAATGGGGTTTTACATGTGTGGAGGACCGTACCCTCATCACAGGTCATGCCCTGCCCAGGGCAAGAGATGTACCGCCTGCAATATACTGAATAATTTTTCCTAAGTATGTCACTCCTTAGCCTTGCAAATGGCACACATCCCAAATCAATAAATGCCTTGTAGACACCTGAGGCCCCAGAGGATGAAAAAGATATGGATGATGATGATGTGGAGGGAGCAGTCCATGTCATATATGCTCTGCAACCAGGTAGTATCCCCAATGGCACATTCTCAAGTGCACAGCCCTCCTATCAGGCCATCAAATTCCGGCCATGATTGATACAGCGGCTTTGATAAGCATTCTTACGAAGTCTTTGCTGAAAACTCTTCCATTATAGCCTGTCCTGTGCCCCTCCATCACACAACTGTATGCTTATGGGTCTTCAACGCCACTCCCACTGACAGGTGATTTCACTACAAACATATTGCATGAATCACACTCCACATGTGCCAAGGTATAAAGTGGCTCGGGAATGCTATTGAGTTGCTGTGCAACAGAGCGACTCAGGGTGCATTTAGTGAGTGTGAAAGATTTGCTTAATGAGCTCTCACAACTGTTCAAAGGCATTGGTTGTCTAAAAGACCGTCTCATACACCTTCACATAGATGAATCAATCTAACCGGTGACTCTGAGACATCGGCGGGTGGCCTTCCATCTGCACCCCAAGGTTGAAGATGTACTGAGAAAACTGGAACATGCGGACATCATTGAAAAAATGGAGGGTTCTATGCCCTGGATGTCCCCAATTGTGTTCTCCACAAGCCCAAATAACCCGGTGAAGTCAGAATCTGTGTCAACATGCGACCACCTAATATGGCTATCCTGCGTGAACAACTCCTGATGCCCCCTGTAGATGTTATTGTGGCAGAAGTGAGTGGGTCGAATAATGTTTCTGAAAAATGGATGTCCCAGCAGGATACCATCAGCTGTTGCTGGCTCCCGAGTCCAGAGCCATCACTACTTTCTCCACACATGTGGGTCTCAGGAGATACAAACTCCACAGTTTCAAGTGTCAAGTGCAGCTGAAGTTTTTCAGGACACTATCAGGGGCATGTTGGCTGGTCTTCAAGGGTCATCAATGTCATTGATGCCACCTAGTGCATGCCCCAACCATCGAACATCATCTTCACAGGCTGAAGGCAACTATCAAATGAATACAGGACAGCTGACTCACCTTAAGGCGCTTAAAAGTGTGTTCTTCCACAACAAGAAATTGCATTCTTTGGGTACTGGTTCTCTGAACATGGGGTCATGCCCAATCCCAAAAAGGTTCTGAACATTTAGTCATCCCCAGCTCCAACCAGCGTTACAGGTGCCTGCAGCTTCCTTGGGATGATCACCTACTGTGGACAAATTATTCAAAACTTGACTACAGTCAAGCCCCTCTTTGGGATCTAACCAAAGCAAATGCAGTTGGGGATGGGGGCCTCCCCAAGAGGAAGTGTTCCAAGTAACAAAATAAGCCCTGTCAGCACACATCAAGCTGGCTTACCCTCGACATGAATCAGAGATGTCCATGGAAGTCAGCCCTATTAGCCTCGGGGCCATACTATTTCAAAAACAGGACAATGGTGAATGGTCCCCAGTGGCATACACTAGTCATGCTCTAAAGCATACAGAGCAGCGCTACTCTCATATCAAGAAGGATACTATTGCGGTCCACTGGGGTTTTTGTATTTTCACCTTTATCTTTATGGCCAACCGTTCATAGTGCACACGGACCACAAACTGCTGATAACTCTGTTCACATGATCCTCATCAAAACCACCTCCTAGGATCGAGAAATGGATTGTTCAGTTACAGGAGTACCGCTTCACCTTAGTGTATCGCCCAGGATCGCTAAACCCAGCTGACTATCTCATGAGTCACGAGGCATGCGAGTCCAGTCAATGTCTGTGAAGTCGGATGCTCAAAATGTGGAAGAGTACATGTTGTTAGTGGTAGAGGTGTTAAGGCCGCTACCATCTCTCTAGATGACATTATCACTGATACCCGTTTAGATGACTGTCATTATCACTGATAACCGTTTAGATGACTCTCCTCAGTTAGCAATTTCAGGAGTGGTTTCTGGAAACTGGCGCACCCTCACTCACAATGCCTCACATTGAACAGATGATGCTCGTTTGGCATTGTCGTCATTACATAATGGCCAGCATGAACTTGCCAGATCTCCTGAAGGATGTGTACTAAGAGGCCCTCAGCCGGTCATTCCGGCATCACTGCAGAAACAAGTGGTTGAGTTAGACCACTCTGCACATCAAGGAGTTGTGAAGTCCAGGCTCCGGTGCAAGGTGTGGTTCCCCGGTTGGGATGAATGGGTGGAATGCACTGTGAGACAATGTTCAATGTGCCAAGCTGCTGGTTCCGCAGATCCGCTAGCACCCCTGATCACTGAAACCATTCCTTGGCAGAGAGCGAGTGCTGGTTTTGGTAGTCTGCCCAATGGCCGACACATGCTGGTAATAATAGATGATTTTTCAAAATACTTAGAAGTAGAGATTTTAGAGTCAATAACTGCCAGCCCGATTATACCCCGGGTGGAAAAAGTCATGGCAACCCATGGACTGTTGAAGGAACTCAGGCCAAACAATGGGCCTCCCTTCTCTAGTCAGGAGTTTGTGGAGTACCTTGCCTTCATGAGGCATTCTCTATTCGAATATCACCCATGCAGACTGACAGTGAGGCAGAACGCTTCATGCAAACTTTGAATAAAATCCTAAGAATTGCACTAGCTAATGGTCAGAACATGGAATGCTCATTATATGCTTTCCTTCGTGAATACCGTCTCATCCCACACACTACCATGCACTGTCCCGACCAAGTTGTGCCTGAATCGGATTTTAGGTGATACCATCCCCTATATGGTGGAAACTTTGATGATCAGAGAAAAGGCTGCAGAGGCTTTGCAGAAACGCATGGCATGAGTTGGCAACATATCAAAGTAGCGAAGGGCCAAGCTATGGCATTTTCAAATTGGTGACTTGATACTTGTGAAAAACCGACGCCCGGGAAGCAAATTAATGTTGCCATTTGAAATTCAGCCTTGCAAAGTAAGTGCAGTGAAAGGAACTATAATCACTGCCCAGAAGCAAGGTGAGAGAATAATGAGGAATGTATCTGTTTTCAAACTGTACAGACAGCCGATTCAGAGTCAGTGAGCCGTTGCAGTTAGTCCCCCGTGACTGATTCTGCAGAGGATGATGATATCATGACAAGTTCGCATAATGGTTGCTGCTTCTCCCCTTTGTCATTGCCGAAATGTCTTGATAATCATGACCAGTCAACTGACTCATCTGAGTCCCTATGAAGTTATCGGAGGAATACCAGCCCTGCACCTCTGAGTGTGAGTGAAAGGGAAGAAAGTGAGCCTGATCCCAGTCGGCAAGCCAAGGGGGGGTATGACCTGCGTCCCAGACCAGTGCCATCTAAGAATCTGACGGATTTTTTTGTTAAGCTGAATCTAGTCTTCCTCTAACTTTCCAATGTATTACTGCCCAGAATTTTTTTTCCTGGTTATCTTTTCAAGTAATAATGACAGAGTTTTTGTGATGATACATTTTGTACACGATGTTTGCCAATGTATAATCTCCATACCTGCTAGAGAGTATGGGGCAGATTTACAAGAACGTGATGCATCTGTAGAGATGCGTCACTTTCCCTGGGCCACCATGCAAAACCCTTGCATCACCATGGATGTGCCGTATGTACAATACGGTGCACCACGTGGCAAGGATTGACAGATGCGTCAGAAATTCTGATGCATCTGTTGACGAAAAGTCAAGTATTGCTGGAGTCGTTTCGCAAGCACGACGCAACTCCAGCAATGTGTGTTGCAGCCTATTCCCAATATGCTGTGTCACTCCTTACACCTGCTTCAAGCAGGCGTAAGGTTTTGATGCAGTGGCGTCCTAAAAGTCACGCAGTAAATTCTTGTAGATTTCACTGCGTCACTTTTACGAGGCTTTCCTGTGTGGAAACGCCTGCCCTGCATACATTATACCTGACGCTGGTATAATGTCACGCAGGACTTTACAGTGTGACGCCTCTCCCTAAATACGTCACGTTGTAAATGGGCCGCAACATTTACGCCACCGCTGCGTCACAAAAGTGACGCAACAGCGGCCAAAAGTGACGCAAGGGGCTTGTAAATCTGCCCCTATATTTCTAATTTGGTTTTGTTATTTCCATGTTTTGTTTTGTTTGAGTAAAGGAGGAATGTTGTGTTGGGATGCGGATCTTCCCATCTCCCAAATTAGTGAGGGGAAAAAAAGTAAAAGAACCTGATATGCGTGGCCCAAGTGGTATAGGCCATGACATGACGGGGTAGTCAAGGCTCTCACCTCATGGTCATTAGGTACGTACGAGGCACAAGTGTCGGCATTAATTCATTTCAATTAAGCGTAGCGCTTATGCCAGCAGGGCAAACTCAACAACATAACAACGGCCTTCGAACAGAGTTTTTAAAAACAGTTGTTACTGAGCTTACACCCTTCTTGATTCAGCTGTTCAATTTTTATAGAAGACGTAGGGGAGGTTCATTCGACTTTTAAGGAATCAGTTGTTTTCTAATTAAATGGTAAAAACTCAAGAGATGTGAACTCATACCAACCAATCAGTCTGCTGAATGCCAATCATGAACTTTTAATGAAAGTAGGGGCAACCCCTGTGCCCTCGCAGGCGGTCGCTCCCTCCTCGCTGCTCGCCTGCCTGCCTACCTGCTGCTCTGACGCTCGCTCGCCTGCCTGAGGTCTCGCTGCTGCCTGGCCGCTCCCTGATCGCCGAGACCTCTGCTCACCTCCCCCACGCCGCTGCCCTCCGCTTCTTCCTCGGGCTCACCTTCTGCCCGCAGCTTGCCGCCTCTGCCCCCGCTCCTCACCGGCCCGGTCACCTCCGTGATTCCCGCCGCTGACCCGTAGCTCCGCCTCCCCTGCTCTCCCATTGGCCCTCCCGCCCGACCCTCCCTCATGGCCCCTACTTATGACGCCCCCTCAGCGACCGCGCAGCGGACGCGCGCAGCGGGAGCACCGAATGAGTGCCGAAGGTGCGCCAAAGGTAAGCCCGTCTGCGCCCGTCCGCGCCCGGACCGCGCCCAGTGCCAGGACCCCTGGCCCCCACCGTCGGAAGCCGACCCGACGAATCTACTACGCCACCGAACTCATCGCACTCAACACTGGCAGGACCCCGGGTTGCTACCGAGCCACACCGAGACGCACCCACGGACCCTTCAGCTGCCACTCCTGCAAGTTCACCTGCAACCGGACCCAAGCCACACCAGCACCCACCAAGCCGAACACCAGCAGCACCCACCTGAAGTGCATCCTGCTCAACACCCGCTCCATCCACAGACACGCCGTCGAGCTCTGGAACCTGCTCGACACCACAGCCCCAGACGTCACCTTCCTCACGGAAACCTGGATGAACGCCTCCTCAGCGCCCGACATCGCCATCGCCATCCCGGACGGCTACAAGATCATCCGGAGGGACCGCGTCAACTAGACAGGAGGAGGCATCGCCATCATCCACAGGAACACCATCCGCATCACGACCAACACCGACGACACCCTCGCACCCGCCGAACACCTGCACTTCCAGATCCACATCAACCCCAAGACAACCCTCAGAGGCACCCTCATCTACAGACCCCCTGGACCACGCACACAATTCAGCGAAGACATCGCCGACTTCATCAGCCCGCACGCACTCCTCTCCACTGACTACATCCTCCTCGGGGACCTCAACTTCCACCTGGAGAACAACAACGACCGCAACACCACCACCCTGCTGGACAACCTCGCCAACCTCGGACTCAAGCAACTGGTAACCACCCCCACCCACTACGCCGGACACACACTCGACCCTGTCTTCTCATCCAGCAAGGACATCGCCTTCAGCCACGCCACGGGACTCCACTGGACGGACCACAGCTGCGTCCACTTCAGCTTCAAAAGGACCACGCTCCACCATCACCAACAACAGGTCCCCCGCAGAAGCTGGAACAAGATCACAGCCTACCAGCTCGCGTCTTCCCTGAGCAAGAAGCCTCCCACCAGCACAACGAACCCCAGCCAAGCCGCCACCAACCTCACGAAATGGATCAGCGACTGCGCAGACGACCTCGCCCCTCTGAAGACCCCACCGAGCAGACCCGGCAGCAAGAAAGCCTCATGGTTTAACGACGAACTCAAGAGCTCCAAGAAGAACTGCAGAGCACTCGAGAAAACCTGGCGCAGAGACCCAACACCGGACAACATGACTGCCCTCAAGCTCGCCACCCGAAAACACCACCAACTGATCCACGCCACCAGAAAACCGCATTCAAGGAACGACTGGACAACAACGCGCACAACAGCAAGGAACTCTTCAACATCGTGAAAGAGCTCTCCAACCCCAACGCCGGAAACAACGACATCACCCCGTCGCAAGACCTCTGCAACTCCCTCGCCTCCTACTTCCACAACAAGATCGCAGACATCCACAACAGCTTCAGCACTCAACCGACGCACGCCACGACCGAACCACCGCCCCCCACCACCACCCTCCGCGCCTGGACTCCGATCAGCACCGAAGACACCGTCCGCACGATGAACTCCATCCACTCCGGATCTCCGACAGACCCCTGCCCTCACCACGTCTTCAACAAAGCCGACACTGTCATCGCACCCCACCTGCGGGACATCATCAACACCTCCTTCGACACCGCCACCTTCCCGGAGAGCTGGAAGCACGCCGAACTCAGCGCTCTACTCAAGAAACCATCAGCCGACCCCACCGACCTCAAGAACTACCGCCCCATCTCGCTGCTCCCGTTTCCGGCTAAAGTCATGGAGAAGACTGTCAACAAGCAACTGGCCGCCTTCCTTGAGACGAACGGCTCCCTCGACCTCTCGCAGTCTGGCTTCTGGGCCAACCACAGCACCGAGACCGCCCTGATCGCAGCTACCGATGACATCCGAGCCCTGCTCGACAACGGAGAAACGGCGGCCCTCATCCTCCTGGACCTCTCCGCGGCCTTCGACACCGTCTGCCACCGTACCCTAGTACAGCGCCTCAGCAACGTCGGAATCCAGGAGAGGGCACTGGAGTGGATCATCTCCTTCCTCACCGGAAGGACACAGAGAGTCCGCCTCCCCCCGTTCAGATCAGGGGCCACCGAAGTCATCTGCGGCGTTCCTCAAGGCTCCTCGCTCAGCCCAACACTCTTCAACGTCTACATGAGCCCCCTCGCAGCCATCACACGCCAGCACAACCTCAACATCATCACCTACGCCGACGACACCCAGCTGATCCTCTCCCTCACCAACGACCCCACCACCGCCAGAGCCAACCTGCACGAAGCGATGACAGACGTGGCCAAATGGATGACGAACAGCCGCCTGAAACTGAACTCAGACAAGACGGAAGTCCTCATCCTAGGATCCTCACCCTCCGCCTGGGACGACTCCTGGTGGCCCCCCGCCCTGGGCAGCGCACCCAAACCAACAGACCACGCACGCAACCTGGGCTTCATCCTGGACTCCTCCCTCTCCATGACCAGACAAGTCAACGCCGTCTCCTCGTCGTGCTTCAACATCCTGCGCATGCTACGCAAGATCTTCCGATGGATCCCCTCCGAGACCAGGAAGACGGTCACCCAGGCCCTCGTCACCAGCCGTCTGGACTACGGCAACTCCCTCTACGCCGGAACCACCGCCAAACTCCAGAAGAGACTCCAGCGGATCCAGAACACCTCAGCACGACTCATCCTGGACATCCCCCGCCGCAGCCACATCTCCGGACACCTGAGAGACCTGCACTGGCTCCCGGTCAACAAGAGAATCACCTTCCGGCTCCTCACCCACGCACACAAAGCCCTACACAACCAAGGCCCAGGATACCTCAACAGCCGCCTCAACTTCTACGCTCCCAAACGCCAGCTTCGATCGACCAGCCACGCCCTCGCCGCCGTCCCCCGCATCCGAAGAGCCACCACAGGAGGAAGGTCCTTTTCCTACCTGGCCGCCAAGACTTGGAACTCCCTTCCGACCCGCCTCCGCCTGACCCAGGACCACCTCACCTTCAGGAAGCAGCTCAAGACCTGGCTGTTCGAGCAGTAGCAGACCCCCCCCCCCCCCTAGCGCCTTGAGACCCTCCGGGTGAGTAGCGCGCTATATAAATGCTTTGATTGATTGATTGATTGAATCCGTATTATCCTGGTAGGCCAGGTGGTTATTGATAATGATCAAACTGGGTTTGTGGCTTCGAGGCTGTTGTTAGCCAATACTAGGTTGTTAGTTCATGCACTTGACTATTTTCAGATAAATCAAACATCTGCAGTTATAATGATAGTCGATGCGGAGAAATCTTTTGACCTGGTGAACTGGGATGTCCGTTTTTATGGTTTACTTAGGTTTGGTTTTCCATCTCAATTCTTTGGAATGCTCCTAAATCTTTGTCCAGGGGCTCAGGTATTTATAAATTCAGACGTAGCAGAAATGGTGAACATAAACAGGGGCATGAGTCAGGGTTGTACTTTGTCCCCAGTTTTATGTATATATTTTTTTAGAACTAAGGCAGTCAGGATTCATGAGAATGCGGGAGTAGAGGCACTAATAGGGGAATGTCAAAATTAAAATTAATTGCGGACGACATTATCCTGTACCTCAGACCAGATGAAAAGAACATGCAAAAGATCTTGGAAGCATTTGAGCCGTTCCAAATGACTGGGGGATATGAAATCAACCAGAACAAGAAAGAACTTCTGGTATTTATTACCTCTTTAAGTAATCTTCCTACTGCCCTTCAGCGGCAGGCTCAGTCTTGCAATCTGATTCAGTACGTAGGGATATATAACAAATAGCTATTCTGAGCTTTTCCAATTAAATTATCAGTTCATGATGAATAAGACTAAGGATCTATTGGATAAATGGGCATTGCTTCCTCTTACATTAGTATCCATGGTAGCTCTTATTAAAATGCCCATTTTACCCTTGTTGATATCTCTTTTTTCTAACGTCCCGATAAGAAGTACTAGGGCTTATATTCTAAAGAACTTGAGGCACTTTTTCTACGTTTTGTGTGGAGTAAGAAGGCCTCAAGTGTTTAACTCCCTGTAGTTGAACTCAAAATAAATCAGAGTGGGTTGGCATTACCTCAGATGTGTACTTATTATGAAGCCTCCCTTATCGACATATTAGTATGAACAATGGATGCCAAGGGGACTCTAGACAGTTTTTTTCTTGTAAAACATGGTACAGAAGGCGGGTTTCCAGTTCCCAGTATTTATCAAGATGGGCAAACTTTCAAAGAAAACAAGGTATAAAGTTTCCCAGGAATTGGCGCCAAGGCTTCAAGCTTTTTATGCATCAAAAAGTGTATCAGCAGGATATGAGTATGTCCAGCTTAATGAATGTAAATATCTAAGTCTAAAAATGCTGCCCTATCATTTGAGGTTTTGGAACAAGAATGGTTTTAAAGAATTGGGACACTTTTTGGTAAGGGGGAAATATATTACTTGGCAAGATCTTCATGCAAAGCTTGGTGATCAATGTAGGCTTTATTTGTTTTTTTTTAGGTTTTCAGCAGATTATTCAGTTAGTGAAAAAATGCTGCCGTGAGTCCAGCTCGCTCTCACACTCTGCATTATCAGCCTTATTCAGGGCAAAACGTAGGGGGATTAGCAATGGGTACAGATTATTATGGAATCAAGGAGAGTGCCACCAGCTGATAAGTTTAAAAAAAAATGTAGACTGTCAACACAACATACTTTCTCCTAGGCAGAGTATCAGTTGATATCATTATTAGGCCATAAGTCTTTAAGAGCAGCACATTTTAAAACAATGTCCTATTTATCTTGCTGGATGGTATACCATATTCCAAGGGCTCTTCGTAGAACGTATCCTGCCTCGAAAGATCCCTGTTTTCGTTGCCAGCGACTGGTTACATATTTTCTTTTCCTGCCCATACTGGCGCAATTTTGGGAGGAGGTGTTTTTGGCTCTGAGTATAGGGTTGAGATCTAGCTTGGGCTGGAGGCACTTTTTGGCTATTTAGGACAAAGGCAGAACACCCCGATAGTTACAGGGGGTCAGGCGTTTATTGCACTCTCCTCTTTAGTACCTAGCTCCTTGATCCTTCAGAATTGGAAGTCATCTAGAGTACCCACGTATCAAGACTGACTCAATAAAAATGACCCAAACAAATAAGTTTGAAGAGGCATATGCGAAAAGGGTGGGGGGCACCAAAAGATTTACTGCCTCGTGGCAGTTTATGGAGGTAATAGAAGATGGCAATAGAGTAGGGTAGTTATTAATGATATGGTATTTAGGCATTCTTAGTTGTACATGTACTGTAATATCATATTCCTGTAGCTATGATGGTAGCCAAGTATATATTTGATCTAAGCACGATTGCACTTTTATTGGGCGCTATTTTTTAAAATATTTCTATTCTGTGGTCAGTTTTGACAGCTGCTGTAATATGAATGTCAAAAGTTAGGTATGGGTTGGCTATATTAGCTTGTGTTTCTTAGGCACTTTTGTTGTTTAAAGTTATGTAGTTCAATAATAGCTAGGAATTCGAGGTTCACATGAAGACACTTTATTAGTCAGATGTGTAAAATACTGATGTTTAGTATGAAGGCAATAGAAGACACCAATAGAGTAGGGTAGTTATCAATAGTACACTATGCAGACATTCTTAATTTCATATGTACTGTAATATCATAGCCTTCAAGCTATGATTATATCCAATTAGGTATTTCATCAAAGTATGACTGCACTGTTATTGGGCGTGATTTTTCATGAAATATTATGTGATTAATTTTTATAGCTGCTATATTATGTATGGTAAAAGCTAGGTATTGGTTGCCGTATCTTAGGCATGATTGCACTTTTTGTTGTTTGCTGCTATACAGCCCAATAGTAGGTAGGAACTCGAGGTTCGCACAAAGGCAATTTATTATTCATAGGTGGAAAATATTTATGATTAGTAAGTTTGGCATGTCTTGAACAGCGACTGGTCTTGCATTGTGTAAATCAGGCTGAAGAGGGTCAATGTTTATTTACTTATGCATTCCAATGTTGTCATATGTATTTGATTTTTATATGATTCTGCTCAATAAAAATATTTTAAAAAGGAAGGAGAAACGTGGCATATGTCCGGAGGGCATCCAAGTCAAAATCTGTCCCTGAAATACTAAAAGTAACATAAGGGTCAACCATAGTACATAGGCAGCAGTATTAGAAACATTTTAAGACTAGAATTTTGTATGTAATATAAGGCAAACAGGGCACAAATGACAAAAATCTTGACAGTGTCAACAGAGGCCGTTTTTGACATACGGCGCACCCATAGGACATTTGAAAAAAATGGGTTCACTCAAGGGGACTAGCATGTTTCATTAGCCTGGCACACCATGAAAGGACTTGAACATGTAATCAGTGCCTTTTCAGAACCCATGGCTTTTTAGCACATTTATGTGAAAATTTTTATTTCAAATGCACAATTAGAGGCCATTTTTTCAAACTTTTGTCTGTGGAGAGAAACCTCCTGCCCCCAGACCCTCCGTCTCCCCTGGAAGATGCCAGACTCACTAACTCACTTTGCTCACTTACCACAAATGAGGTAAATAGTTCCTTGCCATATCGTGTGGGCACCTTAATATAGATAATTTATATAAAGCAGACATTTGTCTGTATTGTGCTGTTCATCATGCAGTTATTACGGTACTTCAGCAATGTTAATTATTATGATGTTATCAGGGTTAAGGTCATGTGCCATCACTCCCTAAGAAGGTTCAGGGTCAAAGGTCATATGATGTCCTTTCCTGTTATCATTAAGGTCAAAGGGTGTATGAGGTCACTGCCGCTACCTCTGGCATTTTGGTGACTCGACAGCCATGGGTGACACCGATACAAGTTCTGGAAAGTGGCAGTGGTGCTGGAAGAATTTTCAGTGTGGGGTGCTGCTGTCAGTGTTACATCACAGAATTCATAGGAAGTGTGAAACATTCAAGCATTTCACCACGAACAAGTACAGCAAATGAGCCACATCCGTTCAGCAAGACAGTAGTAAAGGTGTGGAATCTAGCCAGTGGAGCACTTTGAGTACACTGATGCAAATATATTCCAAAAGCATGTTCTGGTAATACACTGTCATTTAAAGAGAGCACATATTTCCATTGAAATGGCCACAAAATTTGCACTGACATGCTATGCAGTTTTACCGATTACTCTATATAGTGCACAAATATTAATTTGTTGAAATCTGGTTATAACAAATAATTTATCATGTTCGCGACACCAAATAAGTGTCTTGATTTGTTGTAATCACATTGAAACCTTTGTTTCCATCACTCTTTAGAATTACTAAACAATTTGCTTCATATGTGCTTTTCTTGCTGCTGATCGATTTTGAAATATTTGTACAGTTTATTTACAATTAGTTGTGTGATAGTAAAAAAATAATCATATAGCCTTCCTTTCCTTTCACACTCCCATTACCCGATCAAGATTGTCAGCTAGTTCAGTTAACAAAGTCTATTAACTTTGGAGTCGGAGAAAGAGAAGGGAACATTAATCCTCATGTTAAAAGAATAGGCAGCGATTTGTCAGAAGACATAGCCTACTGAACCTTTGTCTGTGACAAATCAATAGTTAAAGGGGTCTTTATGGCTAATTCACCTTCTAAACTCCAGTATGGTGCTGCAGCACCCCTGAATTCCTACTTCCAACGGCAATGGAAAGCGATAGACGATGAAAAGTATATGATGCAATCAAAGCAATGAAAACAAACATTATTCAGGGTAAACATTTACAACAAACTAATCATATAATTAAGAATATGAGTCAGGCGGATCAAAATTACCAAATGGTTTTATCTATTCATTTCAACATACAATTTATTCACAGACAGAAATACCGATTGGTTAAAAACACCTGACGTGGAATCGGTGAGCTTTACACGTGGTATATTTGCATGTGATAAATGTCAAACCTATTTTATGAGTTGAGTGATTGAATATAAAGGCTATGACCATGAGGAATTAGCCCCTATATTTAACACCTGCTATGTGCAGTCCGTAAATAAAAAACATAAGTGTTGTAAAGTTTTACACCTGAAAAACAGATTTTAAAAAATCCAACTTTTTTTAAAACATGAAATGTATCAATAAAATAATAATTTAACAAGTCACTGTTTTTAAAGTTTTTTTTAAACTTAAAGTAGTTGTGCTGCGGCGGCTCCTCCTCTAAGGCAGAGGAACGCTGCCTCACTGTTCTTTGAGCAGTGCAAAAAGGAAAAATAATATGAAAAAAACAAATGTTATCATTTTATTTTTCCGTACTGAGGGAGATTTTTGGGGCGGGGCTAAGCTGTTGTCACAGCCAGCAGGGGGAGGAGTGGTTGGTGTGCTTAAGTGCGCATGACGGTTTGGCTGGATGTCTTGGACCAGCCAAACCGTCATGCACATGTTTTCCACTTGGCTGTATTGCACATCCTAGATGGAGTACATGCACAGGCTCCCACTCCCTGTCTGAGCACTGAATCAGGCCGCTCAAACCAATCACGGTGCTGCTGTCATGCTGGTGACAGCAGCGTTGTGATTGGCAAGGAGAGTCTGTGAACCTTTGTGCTGCCGGGAGCCAGGCACTGAGGGGGGGTGGAGGCAGCGGGCGGCTTTCAGCAGGTGAGTTGTCTTTTAATTTCTTTTCTTTTTTTTTTCCTAATCCGCCTCCCCCGGTCCCCTGCCACCATTCCATGGCAGTTGCCACTGAGTTGTGTGAGGGGGTGTTTAAATAAAGAAATAATTAAACACAAATTGCAGGTAAAAAATGCATGTTTAATTTAGGAAACAGAATTTCAAGAAAACAAATGTTGTATCTGTACCAAATCAAAACATTTCCTAGATATAAAAAACGATGTATTTACAACAGATAGGATTGAATAAACTTTCTTTGTTCAATCATGACATTTTACGAAAAAAAAATTTTTTTTAAAAGTATTTATATGTATGCATATACATATTCCATGAACATGAAAAAAACAAAGGTTAGAGATAAGTTACAGTTTGGAAAACTTTGTTTATTCTTTCCATACAAACCATACTTAAAATACACAAATATTAGAGATTCTAAAGTTATTAACATTTACACACCACCTTCTAATTACTATAAGTTATGCACATACGTACACAGTGTTAATTAGAACTTACATTTAACTTAACACACCACCTTCAAATTGCTATAAGTCACACACATCCGTACAGTGTTCTCACCTCACTCGCCGAACAATACTAACTATAACTTGTGATTCTACCATGCACGGTGTTCTGAAAAATAATTTCAATTGAGATGTCATTAGTGCTATGAAAGCTATGATTGACATGGTATACATGATGTCATATGCAAGGGTATAACCAGTATATTGAGAAGGCACGAGTTATTGTTAATGTAGTTTGACGAGTGAGGTGAGAACACTATGTACGGAGGTGCACAACTTATAGTAATTTGAAGGTAGTGCATAAAGACAGTCATTATCCAATCAGATAATGAGTTGTCATTGCTATGTAATGCGGTACTACCTCAAAACTACCACGCTAACAAGTTTATAATGCTAATAACTCTTCAAATACTGACCCTTTTTAGTCGCAATTACTAAAAGAATCATCTGCATACCACAATCTTCAATCCTGCCAATTTAATCAAAATCTGACTGACCGTTTTTACGATATGCCACTAGTGAATTTAGCATGGTGAAATGTCCTTCAATAACCATGCTTGTGAATTGTTTTACTGCATGTGTCATGAAGAGAACGGCACATAGAATGACCCTTTATCTTTAAGCAGACCTCATTTTACATCTCAGCTGTAAACAACAATTCGCTACAATATCTTGGCCAATGTGTCCACAACATGGGTCGCCGTCACAGGTGGTGGATTTCCAGCTGGACAAGTTGAACGTCTTTCTTAGCTGATGGACTCCACACTGTCTGCCCCTTCGGATCACTGAAATAATATCGACTGCCAAAATATCGACTACCCAAAATATCGAGGAAAAAATATCTACAACCAAAATATCGAGTTTGTATGTACAAACAGGTAAGTACAAAAATATCGAGTACAAAATATCGTTTACAAAAATATAGTTGTAAAAAATATCGACTTTAATAAAAACAATGTTTAATTACATTAATATAAAAAATTAATTACTAAAATATAATTAACAATACTTAAAATAACTTTTAATAATTAAATAATTAATGAAAGTAAAAAAATAATATTTTTTTTAATCATATTTCTTAAAACATATATATATATAGTAACAAAATTTAATTAAATAATAGCCAATATTATTAACGTACAAATACAAAAGAGTAAAAATTACTATTCCCACTGCAAAGAGTGCAACAGTGGATATATGACGTTACAACGCAACTTTTACAACGCACTACCATTACAACGTAAGTATTGGTAAGTATATAATAATTTTTTTTATTTAAATTATTTAAATATAATTAAATTTAATTTAATTTCATTAAATTAAATTAATGTAAATTTAATTGTACTTTATTTTTACACTGTACCCCTGTACCCCAAAAACCCAAAACTGACCCTGAACCCTAAAAAAACCCTTTACCCAAAAACTAAAAACTGACCCTGAACCCTAAAAATACCCCTTTACCCAAAAACTAAAAACTGACCCTGAACCCTAAAAATACCCCTTTACCCAAAAACTAAAAACTGAACCTGAACCCTAAAAATACCCCTTTACCCAAAAACTAAAAACTGACCCTGAACCCTAAAAATACCCCTTTACCCAAAAACTAAAAACTGAACCTGAACCCTAAAAATACCCCTTTACCCAAAAACTAAAAACTGACCCTGAACCCTAAAAATACCCCTTTACCCAAAAACTAAAAACTGACCCTGAACCCTAAAAATACCCCTTTACCCAAAAACTAAAAAACTGACCCTGAACCCTAAAAATACCCCTTTACCCAAAAACTAAAAACTGACCCTGAACCCTAAAAATACCCCTTTACCCAAAAACTAAAAACTGAACCTGAACCCTAAAAATACCCCTTTACCCAAAAACTAAAAACTGACCCTGAACCCTAAAAATACCCCTTTACCCAAAAACTAAAAACTGAACCCGAACCCTAAAAATACCCCTTTACCCAAAAACTAAAAACTGACCCTGAACCCTAAAAATACCCCTTTACCCAAAAACTAAAAACTGACCCTGAACCCTAAAAATACCCCTTTACCCAAAAACTAAAAACTGACCCTGAACCCTAAAAATACCCCTTTAATTTAACATAATTAGCAATTAATCAATTAAAATAAATTAATTACCAATTAAATTTTAATTAATTAACGAATATTATTTAATTACCAATTAATTAAATATTACTACCAATTAATACATTTGCATATTTAATAAATAATAATTAAATTACTTCCCACCCTATTCCCCTATAAACCCACAACCCGCTACAGGAAATACATTATTTTAATTTACATAATTAGCAATTAATAATTTAAATTAAATTAATTACCAATTACATTTTAAATAATTAACATATATTATTTAATTACCAATTAATTAATTATTACTACCAATTAATCAATTTACATATTTAATTAATTATAATTAAATTACTTCCCACCCTATTCCCCTATAAACCCACAACCCGCTACAGAATAAAATTACACAATAATTTAAAAAAAATCATTAATTAAAAATAATGATAACATAAAATGACACTTTTCACACATATAATAAAATAAAAACACTATAAATAATTACATATTATTTAAAAAACGATATTTTTTACTATCTAGATTATATACTTGGATATTTTCACTTTCTATATTATTTACAGTCGATATTACTTCACTTACCTTAAAAACGATATTTTGGCTGTCGATATTCTGTCCTGTCGATATTTTCTCCAAACGATATTTAAAACTCGATATTCTGTCCAAACGATATTTTGGAGTCGATATTATGTCTGTGCACCGCCCCTTCATGTGCCTCTCTTATATCCTCATCTTGTTATTTCTCTTCCCTCTCAGTCATGGGAACAACAACTACACCGACAAAATTGGCGGGGTAATACAGACTGTAGAAGTTGTACTGGTCTCAGAAGGAGTTTGTGTAGTGGTCACAATTTCAGAGGCATGCTGGCCTGGTGTGATTGTGCCAGTTATGCTGGTAGACACAGTGATTGAGGGTAAAAATGAAGTTGATGTTGCTTGAGGAATTAGCAATGCCTGTGCTGTTGTTGCATACGTGACACTTGCTGCTTTCACAGATTTTGGGTGCTTCGCTAGAGGTGGTGGTGGAGCATAACCTGTAGAAGGCAGTTCTGTGTCTTTCTCTGTGTTCTGTGAAGGAATCATAAAGAACTTTGGTATTTTTACAAAGGCAATAAAATAAATAAAAATTACGAATACATTTAAACCCCCATTATCATTGTCCGTGATTTTATGTGGGGATATATGGGGATACTGGAGGCCCTGAATCTAAGATCAATGCCTGATATCCCACATCTAAAATAATTATGTGAATTTTCTGTGGAAAGTTGGATAACTGTATGGCACGAAAAATAACAAGTTCTTCGCCGTACTAAGGGGCTCATTAGGATCGCGGACGGACTTGAGTCCGTCCGCGACCCCAGAGTAGGAGGGAACGTCCGCATGGGCAGCCGCGTTCCCTCCGTGAAGATTAGGATGTGACCGCCAGGGTGGCGGTCACATCCTCTATCTTTAACATTGCGGCGGGTGCAGCTTCAAGCTGCACCCGCCGCAATTTTAAAAATAGAAAGCGACAGGCACCGCGTGGTGCCTGACGATTTCTGCATACAAATGCAGGGGGGTGCCATGGGTACCCCCCATGTGCACCCCTCACCAGCCCCCTTCACCCAGGGGGCCCACAACGGGCCCCCGAAGTCAAAGTCCGTATGCTTTTCCACGGCGGAAAAGCCGCAGTGGAAAAGCATCTCTTTTACACTATCCTAATATGGCTGGCGGTGTCTGATAGACACCGCCAGCCATGTTACAGCTTTTCCGCCGTGGTTGTAGGTCAACCACGGCGGAAAAGCGGCAGACTGAAACCAGGACCCACCAGCCATCCTAATGTGGCGGTGGGTCTTTGGTGAGTCGGCAGAGAATTTTCCGCATCCTCCGGGCCGGCGGTGGCTTCCGCCGGCCCGGAGGATGCGGAAATTCCTCCATCCTAATGAGCCCCATAGTTTCTCCTCTCCAGGGAAAAATAACATGCCATTTTGCACCAGTTTCTGCATGGGGATGCTAAGGCTTGGGAGAGTGTGTTAGTAGAATGAGTGTGGGGCATGCATTTGGCTGTCCAGGAGAGCACTATCTGTTCCCTCCGGAATGCTACAGGGGATTGATGTAAGGAAGGCTCTGACGCTGTCCCCAGTCCGTGCCCCTGAAGCAGACCAGCTTTTTTGGGCCCGCAATTATAAGGTGTTGAATTTGAGGAGAGATAATTCCATGTCCAAAGAGATGTGTACTTCAGAACTGAGTTGTCACCTGTAGTTAACACTACAGGTGCAATACACAAAATCATAATTGGACCCTCATACTTTGTACCAGAACATTCTATTTTTTTTTGAGTGACAAAATATATCATTTTTAAAGGCATGAAAACATCAGGCTTTACAGCTCATAATTAATTTTTGTCCTATGTTTTGTATCGACAGACTTATTTATTGTATTGTGTTGCATGCCACTCACCTTGTTCCTTTACACCTTCAGAGTCGGCTTCTCCTTCAATTTCCTCAGTACTGATAATTTTAATTATACTGAGTATCTCTTCCGCCCAAGAATTAAATTGAAATCCAGAGCACGTTCTGCACCAGTGGCCAGGCTCTCCTATTTTTGCTTGGAAAGCTTGTCATTAACTCGAGGCTTCAGATCTTTAAAGCATTATTTTCATTCATCCACAGTCTTGGGGTGTGCAGACACATCACTAAGTTTAACTTTAAGTTTATCAGTGATTTTATTTCCCCAAAAATGTTGATCTTTATTGGGTACTGGGCTTGGACATCAAATGTCCATTAACTGTGCCCACACTTTGACCACCTGCTCTGCAAACACTTGTAATTCTACCACACTACCTACACTGTTGGATTCTGAAAGAACAGAATACAGACTGCAACTGTTGAACCTGCGGACCTAAGAAAGAAGGGCTGTGCAAAGGAAGACTGCACCCGCTGCACCTACTGAACCAAATCAGGCCCGAAGTAAGGTATGGGCTGCTCCTCTTGTTGAACACTTGGCGAGGGAGCCCAAGGGCTGGACCTGTTCCCATGTGTGCCAAGGACCAGTGAATTGACTCCAAGGGCTAGTTGGCTAGCTTCCTGTTAAATGTCAGGGACACAAAAGTTAGAAAACCTGGCACAATGCCCAGCGTACCTGTTACCCTGGATTTGACCTGGACTCCGTTGGTGTAGATTGTCTCCTAACCCCCAAGACGTTGCTCCCAGGACCTGGATCCTTGGCTCGGGCTAAAGTGTACTTATTTTTCCCACACAGAGCTGCAACTTGCATACTAAAGGAAAAGGTTAACCATTTTAGGGCACAGAGTCCGAGGCTTATAGACTAGTGCTACTTGGTGTTTTGTAGGTAGCCTACAACAACGCTGAGAACCAAGGCTGTACACCAAACTGCTTAATTTCACCTGTCCATTTAATTCAGACCACACATTGGACTCAAGCTTCAGAGGACCAAGCTTACATGACTATCGATGAGAAAAAGAACCAGAAAAGTTTCTAAGTGTGAATGTTAAATCTTGACCGGGACCAACCCAGTGCCTGCATCCAGCCCAGACTTCCACTGCAGTTAATCTGAAACTTTGACTTTGCCCCAGACGCTCGCATTTGAGGCTCAAAGACTACCGCTAGGAGTGAAATGCCGTGATTTACTAATTTTTTTAAACCTTTTTGGAGTGAAAAGCATGGACTTATGAAAACCTTGCAGAAATCATAACTGCAGTTATCTTCAATTGATTTTTTGTTGTCTATTTAAAGATGAAAATGTATGCTATTTTTATAAATTGGAATAGGTTTTTTATTCTGTTGCGTTTCTTACTGTTTGACTGATTTGTTACAGGTAAATGCTTTACACTTACTCTCCTGACTGCTGTGTCCCACAGTTACCCAGCACCTAGCAAGGGTTTAACTTAGAGTAAACCTACCTAGGCCTGATACGGATAAGTGACAATATTACTTGGTGAGTTCGCACACCCACCCCAACTAATATTCTACTCTTTTCACGTTTACTCTTTTTCTGTCACCTATTACATTATACACCTTTCAGATATTACAGAAGTAGCATTTATAGCACAGGAGTGGAGATGGCAATAATAGTATCTTGGAAAAGAGCTATCTTTGGGGACGATTATGATGGCGGACGGACCTGAGTCCGTCCGCCACCATAGAGTAGGAGGGAACCTCTGCATTGCCTGCGGAGTTCCCTCCTGTGCAATTAGGATGTGACCGCCACCCTGGCGGTCACATCCTCAATCTTTAACATTGCGGCGGGTGCAGCTGCACCCGCCGCAATGTTAAAAATGCATGCACGGCATTTGCGTGCACAAAGCAGCAGGCACCGCGCGGTGCCTGCCGCTTTGTACACGCAAATGCAGGGGGGTACCATAGGTAACCCCCATGTGCACCCCCCACCCCCCTTCACCCAGGGGGCCGCAACGGGCCCCCGAAGTGAAGCTCCGTATGCTTTTCCACGGCAGAAAAGCCGCCGTGGAAAAGCATACTTTGTAATCCATCCTAATATGGATGGCGGTGTCTGGTAGACACCGCCAGCCATGTTAATGCTTTTCCGCCGCGGTCGGAAGGCGACCGCGGCAGAAAAGCGGAGGACAGATTGTAAGACCCACCAGCCATCCTAATTTGGCGGTGGGTCTTTCAAGCCTCCGCGGCGCATTTCCCGCATCCTCTGCCCGGTGGATGCGGGAAATCCGCCATTGTAATAGGCCCTTTTGTGTCCAAATTAACCTTGTCTCTCCCAGTGTGCTTCCTTGTGTATTGAAAAGGAGATTTAGAAGAGAGGGTTTTGCTCGGATGATAAAGCTGAAAGACCTTTCAGTGTGCTCAAACATACTACCAATATTATGTCATCATGATGACTGAAAGACGTTTATTGTGGAAAAGGACACCTCTGAAGAAGCATATGGAGCAGTTCTGTTACAAGAGGAGGATGATGGAATAGAACTCATAAGTATAAAGATAGGTTGTTAACACACAATGGCAACCCAAAGTGCCACCTAAGAATATTGGACAATTGCAACTGAACAGTGGACAGTGGTTTAAAGTGTACTTGTTTTTTTAGCTATTTGACCATTTGTAACTAACATAGAACCAGTCATGCATTGAAAGCCATATATATGTATGCCATATATATATTCAACTTTAATATTCACAGGAAATGTTACATATACTGCAAGAAGAAACCCTTACATTATTTCTACAAATAAATTCAAAATGAATAAAGCTAGTGCTAAAAAAGAGTCACACTGTGAGTTTGTGTCAAGGTGAGACACGTGTATATATAAGAAAAAAAATTAGTATTCGGGACTCAGAAGATAAAAAGGGGGCACAAAAGGAAGAAAGACTTCCATTGAAGCTTATGTGTACCAGGTAAACCAGTATTGGAATCTGGCTACTTGGGAGTTGATGATGTTTCGTACTTTTTGTTACTTTAAAGGCCATCAGCAGGACTGGAGTGGATAAGAGCACACCTAGGCTGTGGGACAGAAATAGGTGAATAAGGCACTGCTGAAACGAGACAGAGATGGATAAAACCATAACCAGTAAATGTAAATCTGGAACAGACTCACGGTGGGCCAAAGGTCTTAAAGCATTATTCAACAAGCATTTGCAATGCAATAGGTTTTGCATTATTGATAGTTTGAGGTATTGGCTTTGGAATTAATAATATACCTCTAATAGCTCATACTTTCAGTACTGCGAGACCTAGTGCATTGCAAATGCTTGCGTAGTGAGCCAGGAACCAGCATTGTATGTCTCAGTGCAGTACTGCAAGCTGTTCATAGAGGTCCCTGGGGAGCAAGGTACCAGCACTGCTTGTCTAGTTGGAGTACTGCAAGCTGCTCCTAGAGGTCCCTAGTGAGCAAGGCACCAGCACTGTTTGTCTAGGTGCAGTACCGTAAGCTGCTCCTAGAGGTCGCTAGTGAGCCAGGCACCAGCACTGCATGTCTAGGTGCAGCACTGCAAGTTGCTCCTAGAGGTCCCTAGTGAGCAAAGCACCAGCACTGCTTGTCTAGGTGCAGTACCGAAAGCTGCTCCTAGAGGTCCCTAGTGAGCATCACAAACTTTTGATCACATATGGTACTGCACCCTGCAGAAGATATGGTAAATCCACCCTACCCATAATGCATTGCATGCAAGGCAATACCACGAGTACATTCAAATAGCGATGTCCATATATACAATTAGTAGCTTTGAAAGGTGACAAAAGAATCATTATAATAATTCTGGATTGTACTCTATGTGAAGCTCATGAAGGGAATTTATAGAAAATCTAAGATAAATGTGCGATTTACTCACAAGTAAAGTAACTACTGCCAAACTTGTTTAGGGCCAAATGAATGACTTGTCTGAAAGCCTTTAAGAAAATAGTGCCTTGAGGCTGTAATTAAAACCTAGGGTGTAACAACACATGTAATAGAAGGTGTCCTCATGGGAGCTTACAAGTAGAGACAAGGCAGTACTAAGGAGGGACTACTAAGCCTAATGACCAATGAAAAGACACCATTTACCAAGGACAGGGATAGGCGCTAATTAAAAAGATGGGCAGAAGTAGGCGGAGCTTTATGCACATATCCTCAATACAACATGTCCCGAAGAGACAGCGCAAGCGCTGCCTAGGCAAGACCTAAAAACTAAGGATGAAAAAGAATAATTTTCAGTGACAGTAATGCTAGGAGAAACAGCAAAAAGCTTCAGGCACTGATAACTGAATATCTAAATGGCAAAAAGAAAAATCTGAGTGATTTTACATTAATAAAGAATGGAGAAAAAGTGAATTACACATATTATGCTCTTTAGGACTACTGTCACTGTGAGACATCATGACATGGTTAAGCAATTGCGCGACGAGGTGGAGTCAGTCAAGAAATGTCTTGACTTGGCCACATTGTAGCGTTAGAGTGCTGGAGTCACGGCACGAAAGTGTGTGGCTCCAAAAGGGGCCAACAGCATGCTGGGAAGAAAGTAAGAATGTCAGAGGCAGGACAATGAATGTATGGACCCTAAAAAGTTCAAACTGGTGCTCTGAAGTATGTCAAAGGTTGTCTATAGACGTAAATAATACAGCGTCCAGGTTAAACACACATTTCTAGGCAAAGTCAGCAGAGAAACAGCTGAGGGGTGGAACCAGTGGCGCCTCCTCCGTTATGGCAGAGGAGCGTCGCCCCACTGCTTTTAAGTAGTGGGAAGCAGAAACCTTACTTGATAATAACTTTGCGTTATTATGATTTTACTTCTGCTTCCTGCTGTGTTGTGGGCGGGTGAGTGGGCTGGGCTGCTCTGCTCTTTGAGCAGGGCAGGGGCGGGGAGGTTTGCCCACTCAAGTGCGCAATGACTGTTTGTTTGGCCCTCTCGGGCTTCCCAAACCAGTCATGCACACTTTCTCCTTCTCCATGCAGGGTACATTGCAGCCTGCATCTAGAACAAGCCCAGGCCCACATTCCCTGGTTCAGCGTCAAAACAGGATGCTCAAAACCAATCACAACGCTGCTGCAGCGTTGTGATTGGTCAGGGAAGCCTGGGTGCTCACCAATCTCAATGCTGCACTGCAGCATTGTGATTGGTTAGTGGGGCCTGCTTCCTGTTCCTCGATGTGCTTGAGGAGAGCAGGAGCAGAGATGTGGGACGCGGTCGGAGGCAAGGTAGGTTTATTTTGATTTTTTATATATATAATGTATCTCCCCTGTGAGCTCCTACCCGCGTGATCCCCCTGACCCCCCCTCAAAATCCCGCCATGCGTGAGCCCCCCGCTTCTGCCATGCCACCCATGCATCATGCAGGCCTCCCCCGGGTGGAACACATGCATAATTCCATTTAATTAAATGGGAAGTAAATATTTATTCAAATACAATCTGTGAATACATAGCACAAGGAAAAGTAGACAAGACATAAATTCAGAAAATGAAAGAAAATAAAAACATCAAATGATTCATTCATAGGAGATTAAAAGAATATATAAGCATACTCATTTATTCTTTAGTTTGCGGCTTGCACTGAATGAAGCACCATCTGAAATCGTAACTGATCATCAAAATGTGCAGTGTTTTAGAAAACTTCAGTGCAGGAATAGTCAACGTGCTAGATGGACATTTTTGCCATCACTTAAATTCCTGATTGAAAGAATGTTATGTTATTGGCATTTATATCACGCACGGCTACTCAAGAGTGTCCTGGCGCGGCAACCAAAAGCAGGGGAACTAGGAGTCATCAAAGAAAATTAGATAAAAAGCAGAGTTTTTAAACGTTTCCTATAAAGTTTGGGATCTTGAGTGGTGTGGAGCTCTAGAGGAAGGGAATTCCAGGCCTTCGCTGCCTTGTAGGTCAAAGAACTGCCACCTATTCTGGTAAGGCAAAAAAGTGGGATAATTGCCAGAAACTGCACAGCTGAGCGCAGCTGTCTCCGGGGGACATAAAACCCAAAACATTTCCTGAGATAAAGCGGACCCGAATCGTACAGGGCTGAATGCTCCAGGGTAAGGGTTTTACATTGAACTCTTTCATCCACAGGGAGCCAGTGAAGGATGTGCAGATGTTGCTTTATGCTGGATCTCCTGGGGATGTTAAGTAGAGATCTTGCTGCAGCGTTTTGAACTATTTGCAGTCTCTTCAACTGGCACCCTGGCAGGCCAATGTACAAAGCATTCCTGTAATCAATATGTGAAAGGATCAAGGCATGGGTAACCATTTCCTTAGCTGCTCTAGGTAAGAAGGGAAGAAACTGCCTCAGTGATTTGAGGGTGCTGAATCATTGCCCCGCTAACTTCTTAATCTGAGTAGAGAACCGTAGATCTTTGTTGAACCAGATCCCAAGATTTTTGACCAGCTGACCCGCGGAGATGGGCAGAGAATAGTCATCTGGCCATAGCAATTCCCTAAGCTGAGGAGTGAAAATCCCATGCAAGAGGATTTCAGATTTTTCCTCATTGCACTTAAGCTGGGCAAAAAGGAGCCATTGGAAAACCGCTGTTAGGCAGGCTCTAGCACGAGTAGGGGATGAGTCGTTTTTAACCCATGTAAAGAGAGGCTGGGTATCATCCGCAGAAGCGATGATCTTAACCCCCAGCTCCCCTGCCAAGTAAATCAGTGGGGTGACATATATGTTGAAGAGGAGGGGCTCAAAGTAGAACCCTGAGGTACCCCTGTGGTCACACTTTGGGGAGCCGATGAGGACGAGGGCAGCCAAACTTGCTTTGATCTATCTTCCAGGAATGATTTGAGCCAGTTCCTGGTTGCTCCAGAGATACTGATATCCAAAAGATGGGCCAATAGTCATGACTGAGGCATGGTATCAAAGGCAACAAACAGATCTAATAAAACCAGAGCCGCTTTGCCACCAGTGTCCAAACCCTCTCTGATTGCTTCTGAGATTTCAGCAAGGGCCGTCTCTGTGCTATAGGTAGCTCTGAATCCCGATTGACCTGGGTGCAGCAAAGTTGGTAAGCTGTATGTTAACAGCTTTCTCACAAACTTTTGCCACAGCCGGGAGAAGAGAGATAGGGCGGTAGCTAGTTGGTAGGGAAGGGTCCAAAGTAGGCCTTTTCAACAGAGGCAGGAGTTTGGCCTGCTTCCAATTTAGGGGGACTATGGCGGTCTGAAGAGACATATTAATCAAAGTGCTGACCTCTGGATTAACAACCTCAGCAACTGAGACTAACAACCTGGCCAAACAGGGATCCGACGGAGAGCTGGACTTCAATGACTTGAGGATAGTCAAGGAGTCTTGCGGAGCAATACGTGAATATGCCGTCAAGGAGGGTAAAAGGGACGAGCCAGATGAAGGAATTTCAAGGGAAGAATTCCCTACAGGAGCAATAGTGCTGATCTCCAAATTCGCCTGGATCGCCTGAATCTTATCGATGACGAAACTGGACAGTTTCTCACACCAGGCGACAGAGGCGGGTAGAGTAATGGTCACAGCGCTGGGGGCTAGGAAGCTCTGCACAATAGAAAAAATGTCTTCGGCATTATTTTTAGAGAGAGCTATACGCTCAGCATAGTACATGCTCTTGGCTTGGAGTATAGATGCAAAATATACTTTCTGTGCATTCCTTAGTGCTGCTTTGGCAGGAGGACAATATGACAGTCCCCAGCATCGTTCTCATTTTTTACAGTGATGTTTCTGCACTTTAAGTTCATTAGAAAACTATGGTTTAGAAGGAGAATCTCTAGGTCGCCTAGCCAACGAGGGGGGGGGAGAGATGCTCAAACGCCTGCGAGATCCAACTAGTGAAGCTCTCCAGGGCTCCTCCCAGATACTTGGTAAAAGCTGGCCAAGACTCCGACAAAGTCAAACTAAAGGCAATGTGGTCAATTTTGTGGGAGGGGCTGCCTTGACGATGCCGATTATTTGGGTGTAAGATCTCAGTGGTCCACGAAAATTGGACCACAAAATGATCGGTTCGACCTACTTGGAGGGGTTCTTTAACAAAGATGGGAAACTTAGAACAAATCGGATCTAAAATAAATATATCCTCTGCAATGCGTGGGGGAGCTGACCCATTGGGAGAGCTGGGCAAGGTTCAACGAGTCGATAAACTCCGGAGTTTCACCCTGCCTCCGCACAGTCGAGATGGATATTAAGATCCCCAAGAAATAGATAGTGGGTGAAACATAGAGCAATGCGTTGGTGGATGCCCTGTCTTGCTGTTACCCTGACTCATTGCTTACTTCTGAACAGTTTATAATTCACCCCCAACCTATAGCAGCAGTAGCTAAGTCTTTCGTAGACAAGATCAAGAGAGTTCAAAAAACACATGTACCTAAAGGAATGACAAAATCATAACTTAAAAACCCCTGTGGTTGGAAAAACTTGTTTTTCAGTCAGTATTACTCTTTGCTATACCTTTTTTTTTTAAATAAAACATTTTAACAACTTTAGTGCCAAATCATAAGTAATGTTACGCCAGAAAAAGTTATCGATCTTCAAGAAACCCCAAGCCATCACAGTGTCATATATCTTAACATCATGACATCAACAGTCCCCCTTTTCTCGTGTGGAACAATCCAATACTACCCCATGTCCTCCTTGCATCATGTTTACTCTCCCTCCATTGCCTTCTCCCTCTCTCTCTTCCCGTCTCTCTGGTTCTTCTCTCCACGCCCCTGGTCCTCTCTATCTCACCCTCTCGCCCTCCTGGTAATTTATCGTTAAAGCAAGGCTTCCTCCTATTTAGAGGGCGTACAAACTAAGCTTTTTTATTCACTCCAGATATACTGTTTGATTGGGAATGTTATTGTGCTCACTCAGGCACTCAGAGATTTGGAAATGTTTCTTGAACCTTATTAGCGTTCTCTCAAGCTCTGTCTGTCTCTAGTTTTTATCACTCTATGTTTCTTCTCCTAATTGTATTCGTTCTAACCACGCCACATTAACATGGCCTACTACCAAAGCTGAACTGACTCATATCATGTATTACTGAGTAGAGGTTTTAAATATCTGATGCTGTCACTGGCTGACAGGTATTGTGTTCTCTGAGTACTTGCTTATTCTGCCCAGGAGCTCTGATGCTCTGTGAGTCCTCAAATTTGGGGCAGTCTGTGGCGGACTGGTCTCGTTTTCAATTCAATTTCAATTTCAATCTTTATTCGGTTTGAAAAACCTTGTAAGATACAAACATACAATCATAATACATCATGTTGCAATATAATACATAATGAAACAGTAGCAGTGGGTAAAATATCAACACATTTCCTTTGCATAAAATACCTAAAATTCAGTTCATTTTTCAAGCCATCCATTTAATTGACTAGATCGTGATTGGCCCCTCTAGTATACAGAACACTAAATATTCAAATTTGATAAAAAAATAAGTTAAACATCTGTTTTGTTAAAAAGAAGAATACACATCAGGACAGTAAGCAAACAACATTTAGCAGCTGATCAATAACGTAAAAACATGGTAAAGTGGCCTATTTCATTAGGTTTTTAGGTTTTTCATCCTCCTAATCAAGGCTACACATAGGAGAAAACGACTTAGGCTGAACACAATCGGTTGTGCAGTGTCACTCTTAAAAATTCTAAGTCCAACCTTGATTTGTCTGAAGCCTAGCCTTTTACAGATTGGCTTGAGCCATTTTTTCCTGGCTCTTAGGTAAGCTGGGCATATAAATAAAACATGGGACTCATCCTCTTTCAACCTCATCTCGCATAGCTCACATATATTAGAGCCAGCGGCCCCGGCCAACCCCTTATTACAGGTCCAGCTGGTTGTCCTTTCTTTTAGTTGTAAGATACCATACCGGAACTTTAAATATAGGCTTTTGGCCAGTGGGGGATGGATTTCATCCATAAGGGGCTCTAAATACATAGTCATTTTAATTTCGAAAAATTTCGAAATTAGGGTCCCTGTTCTGGGGTTTAGTAACACTGAGTCTCTGATGTAGTCCCAGTACCTTTGCTTCAAAATCTTTTTTGAACTATTTGTGAGGGAATCAGGATCGAACAAAGAATCACTTAGCCCTAATTTTTCCAACCATTTCTTGACGTACTCTAACCATGGCAAATGTGTAATATTCCTTATGGCCAATATCTCTATCAATGCTTCTCTATAATCTGTCAGCTCCTCAACGGACCATAAACTGATCCAATAAAGGAGCGGACGAAGAGAAGCGTAGTCATCTGTACGTCGAAAGTTAAGGTCGCATAATACTGGTGTCAGTGGTGTTGACCCTGGTATCCCTAAAAGTTGCCTAATAAAGGAATTTTCCCTCACTCGAAAAGTATCCTTCGAGGCATAGGCCCAAAGGTCCGCACCATAAAGTGAGGATGATTGTACTTTATATTTGAATAATTCAATGGCTGGTGAGACTGCTTTAAAATGGCTATTCTTATGCCTCTTTAAAATCGGACACTGATTTTGGGTCAGCCTTAGTTTTGAGTTCTCCAATTGTGTCTTCCATGTGACGTGGCTGTCTAAAATAATGCCCAGGTATTTAAAATTGGGGACTTCTTCAATAGGTTCATTATTTATCTTAAAAACCTTATTAAAACCTTTATGAGGGTTGATTGTCATAACTTTTGTTTTAGAGGAATTAATTTCTAATACCTTGTCATGACAGTACAAACTAAAAGTATTTAAAAGGTTTTGGAGTCCCCTGGGTGTCTGGGAAATTAAAATTGTGTCGTCTGCAAACAACAGTGCCGGAACGGCTTGCCCGCTCAATTTGGGAGAGTCATGCTCGCAGCCCAAAAGAGTATCGGGAATGTCATTAACGTACAAGGAGAATAAGATAGGTGCCATTACACACCCCTGCCTTACCCCTTTTGCTATTTTTATTTTCTCGCTAACTTCACCATTAGGTCCCCATCTGACTCGTGCATAATTGTTCTCATGAAGTCTAATTAAAACTTGAAGGATATTTGCAGGGACGCCCATCTTACTTAATGTCTTCCATAGGGCTGCCCTTGGAACCATGTCAAAAGCTGCCTTCAAATCTACAAATGCCACGTATATATGGGAACTTCTAATAATTGTGTATTTCCAGACTAAACATAAAAATCTAAAAACCTGGTCTATGGTGCTTATCTTTGATCTAAAACCTGCCTGATATTTTGTATAGATAAAGTGTTCTTCAATCCAAGAGGAGAGCGACCAAGAACTTGTCGGGCAAATTTTTTTTGCAACACGTCAATTAGGCTGATAGGCCGATAGTGTGAAGGATTTGACCTGTCACCCTTTTTGAACAGTGTTACAATCTCCGCCCCCTTCCAGGTTTCTGGAACAGGAGCTCCACAAACAATTTCATTGGATAATAAATTGATGTAGGGAGCCCAAATATAATTTTCGTGTTTCCAAAGATCACCTGGTATTTTATCAGGGCCTGGGGCTTTCCCTGTCTTAACTGCCTTGATTGCTAAAATTGTTTCTGTCAAAGAAAAGACAAGAGGTGTATCATGGGCTACAAAGGGAGCCTGCAAACTATCCCAGCTTTCAATCTCACTTTGGCTTTCACAAGAATAGAGCGAGGTAAAATGCTCAACCCATGTTTTCTCCTCTAGAAATTTATCTTTGCATTCCGTAGCCCCCCTGGTACCTCTAGCAATGAGGCTCCAGAAGGAAGTCTGGTCTCTGCATTTACATGCATCCAGCAGATCTGACCAAACCCTTTCATCCCACTCTTTTTTGGCCATTTGCAAGGTTCTTTTATACTGAGCTCTCTTAGTTCTCACAATATTCACTGAATCCCCCCTAACCGCTTTGATTAGATCTGTTTTAGCTTTCCGGCATTTCTGGTTATACCAGGTAATCCCGGCTTGTTTACTTTTTCGGGCGTTTTGTGATCTCTTTACCGCCCTACTCAAGATCTCACCAAGTTGGTTAATTAGATGTTCATGGGATTCTGCCAAACGCGGACTTTGGATGGCAGTACTGTTCCCTAAGAGGGCAGACATGTGCCTCACAAATACATTATAGATTTGACTAATGATTTTTGTGTTGTCTAATACCACTGGCCACTTCAGGGATCTACGGTTGTTAGCCACTAGAGGGTCCTGTGGCAAGGATACTATGCTACTAACACTTTTATCGAGGGTTATGAAAATCTGGGTCTGGACAGATAGAATCAGGGGATAATGATCACTTTCTGTACGGTCATCCACCATTAAATCGATGGTCATAGGCCATAGATTTAAAGAAACCAACAAATAATCTAAATGGCTGTGGATCACCCCTCTAGTAAATGTTGGTTTACTGGGGGAGTCTGATGGCAACCGCCCATTGCAGGCACATAGGCCTGATTCTAGAGTTAAGTTCAATAGTTGTAAGGCACTCACTGTACAGGGTGCTTTATAATTTGTGTCAACTAAAGGAATATTATTGGCACCGTCCTCATCCTTATAGATGTCTTCTAAACCTATGATAGGTTCAAAACCTCTGTTGAAGTCACCTCCTATAATTATTTTTGCATTTTGATCAAACCCTGTCACAATATTACTCAAGTGGGTTACAACTGATGATTCTCTACATGATCGATGTGGTCTACTATAAATATTGATCACGTAAATGCTACAGCCCATAGAGTTTTTTAACTCAAGTAGTAACAGGTCAGGATTATTTGTATCAATTTGCTTAAAAGACAGGCCTCTTGTAATTTTTACCCAAATTATTAGGCCGCCAGAGGGTCTTCCCCCATTTGTATTTACTGCGGGGATGAAAAAAGATCTGTAATTAACCTCAAAAAAGTTCTCAAGCCCCCAGGTTTCCTGGAACATAATTAAATCCCCACTAGCCAGATAATCATGCCAGGCCGGATCTGAGAGATTTTTTTTCAGACCTGCAATATTCCAACAAATAATTTTTGTTAATTCCGAAACCCCTAGTTCCTTTGTTACCAGCTGTGGAGTCATTGGTCCATTTACATCTAGATGTGGTGTTCGAACCATTGTGTCTATGGAGTCCATTAACTGTTGAGGGTTTTCGGAAAGTACAATCTGCTTTGGTGCAACTACAGAGGGCAAACCAGAATGTATATGATTTGCACCACATGACATTGTCAAAATCCCTCCATCAAGTCAATCACAATCGGATAAACCAGCTAGGGCGTCAAACCTATTTGAGGTACTAACTCCCCAATTGTAAGATGGAGCCCCAAAACCCCAACCATTTGTAGGTACATTCCATCTAGGTGTAGGTGTGATAGGAAACGGTGGATTCAGGTAAGTACCCGGCCATCCTCCATTATAATTACCATTACCTATAGGTGCTGGGGTATTAGGGTGCAATAAACGCTGCTGCATACCTGGCCATCCTCCATTGTAGCCAACACTACCTAAAATCCCATAGTTATTTGATGGTATACCAAGCCCTCGTCTACCCATTAGATTCAAATTTTGTCCTGGGGTAATATGACGAGGAATATTGTGTTGGTTGACTTGCCATGGGCCAGTCCTATCTTTGGAGACATGGTTCGTGTCACACATTATAGGTCCCCCACCCCATCCATTTTCTCTCGCTAACCAAGCTGGCTTCAGGGACTTATGATTATTGGCTTTTTGCGAATCATTATAAAAGAATTCCAATGTAAGGGGGATTATGGAACTACTTCTTCTTTGTGGTGGAAGTATGTTGGATAGAATATCAGGAAGGGCAGATGGAGTTGCAAAAGTTAGTATCACACAATCGCCCTTCCATTTATTTTGTTTATTCCCTATCCATCCAACCCTCCTTGCCATTTTAATTTCGTCAGCCATCCGTTGTTCCCCCCCCTGGGCTATCCGCATGTTATTTGACAGCCAATATAATGCCTTGCTTGTTAGTGACGAGGCTGACTCAATTTGACCCGGTGATAGGATTGGTGTATTAGCTAGCACTAACACTAGTGGTGATGCTTCAACTACAAATTGTGTAGAGTTATCTTCTATCGCCGGGGGCACTGTGTCATGTGATGGATCAGCTAATTGAACAAAAGGGGCTTCTAATGGCAGGTCATTAACGATATGGCCAGTTTGTGGGCATTCTGAAAGAGTTGGCCCTGGTGGCGTAATATCTGATGTTGACCCAGATTCATTATCTTCCTTTGAGCAATCATGGCCGTTATTAACATTACTTAAAACATTTCCTATGGCATCTGTTAATACATTTTGGGTACCTCCCAATTTCTTTATCTCTGCAGAAAGTTTATCAATCTTGCTAATAAGTGGTTTGATAATTGTCTGAATTTTAATTTCTAACAGCGCCGCTATTCGTGACATTAGGTCCTCGTCCAATATTTCCCTTGAATTGTTCTCCTCATTGTTCTGGTGGGTACTTTTTGGATTTTGCAGTGGTATAGCCTTGCTTTTTCCTGAACGTGGCCCTCCACGTTTGTTTTGTAATCTGCGACAGGCTCTGACTGCCCTTGCAGACTGCTTTGCAGGTACTTCATCCACCACTTCCTCTTTTTCATCATTGTCTACAACCTCAATGACAACCTGTGCATCTAACTCGTTGTCCGCATGTTGTTCAATGACCGTCACGTTCATTGTACTGGTGTCAATATTAACATTTGCTGAGGGAGCTGTTTCAAGAACATCACTATTAAAGTCTAATAGCAAGGACTCATTTGATTGTGAGGAAGTAGGTGGGCTCAAGGAATGGAGAACAGGTGACTGGGACAACCCCAATGATTGTCTGCGCTTGCTGTTTATCTGAGTAACCACTTGGACAAGATAGTTTTCCATAGTGTTCTTAGGTGTTTCAGATGCCATATGATGATTTTTTTTAGGCATAATTATGCAAAATGTGTGATAGTCTTACACCCACAACCCAATAAAATAACAAAGTATTAGTCTCAATATTTTAAAACAAAAGTCTTACGTCAATGCCTTATGCAGGTCTCCAACGGACTTGTTTCCTGGTTCGTAGAGATGTTTTATCTGCTATCCGCTTTACAAAAATAGCCCCTTCCTTATCCAAGTTCCAGGGTGAATCGATGTCAGCTATATGGCCGGTTTGCCGACCCCCGTCTGGATAGCTAGGATTTTGGAGGCGGTCAACAGAAAGACTTTTACACCCCCACTATCTATGGACTAACAGGAACTGCTCCCTGGTGCACAAGGGTAGATTTCAGAGGGATGGCCTAGCCTGGCCTCCTCGTGCCGATGAGGGCCGTAGAGGGCCCGCCCTTTGCCAGGGCTTAGCCCCGGGCGTCCCGCTCGCGTCCCGCGCCGCGGGTATGTGCTCCTCTTTGTCCTGTCTCGCGCTCTCCGTGCGCGTCACCCAGCGCGCCGCCGCGTGGCCTGCCGGGTGTTGTGGTTCCCGGAGCGGCGGCGCGGTTTTAATGGCGGGTTGACTCTTGGCGGTGTCGGCTTCTCCTGAGCAGGACGGCGTGGTCAGGTAAGTAAGAACAGGCTCCCCCGCTTTGCCGGTATGTGCTCCTCTTTATCCTGTCTCGCGCTCTCCGTGCGCGTCACCCAGCGCGCCGCCGCGTGGCCTGCCGGGTGTTGTGGTTCCCGGAGCGGCGGCGCGGTTTCAATGGCGGGTTGACTCTTGGCGGTGTCGGCTTCTCCTGAGCAGGACGGCGTGGTCAGGTAAGTAAGAACAGGCTCCCCCGCTTTGCCGGTATGTGCTCCTCTTTATCCTGTCTCGCGCTCTCCGTGCGCGTCACCCAGCGCGCCGCCGCGTGGCCTGCCGGGTGTTGTGGTTCCCGGAGCGGCGGCGCGGTTTCAATGGCGGGTTGACTCTTGGCGGTGTTGGCTTCTCCTGAGCAGGACGGCGTGGTCAGGTAAGTAAGAACAGGCTCCCCTGGTCTCGTTTTGTATATGGTGAAGTTCTCGGAGGATCTGATACAAGCTAGCTCTGACTTTTAAAATGGTCTGTACCACAATTCTGAGAAACAATCTACGCCTGCCACATTCTGCTGCAATGCAGTGTTCTCTGTGAACAAATATATCCCCAGTTAAAAAAGTACAAATTGCAATCCTAGGCTTGTAAAGAGTTGGCTGTAATTAAAAATGTAATGAAATGTTTTGCCACATGAATAATTCAAATGCCCATAATGCTTTGGGACATTTGATTATGGACCATCCATCCACGGTCTGAATGCAAATGTGATGCAGCAGATGGATACACAACACATACATCCCTGGTCTTTAATGCAGTGGGACATCTGGGCTAAGCACACCTCTGAAACTCCATGATGCGGTGTATTCGGAGTTCATCTTATGGGTCGGCCCGGTCCTGTGGTAAACCGATGCCGTGTTACAGCATCAGTACGAGAAGGGGAGGGCAGAATGGCGCATAAAACGCAATATCGGACTGTGCCCACCTGATTGCCGCATGTTTTTCTTCTTTGCTATGTCTTCCCCTCGCAAACCTCACTAGGTTGTTCCTGTGAAATGTGCATGGTGAAAACAACTTGGAAGTGCTACAATGTCACAACATGTGTAATCCACGTTCAGGCAGGAACTCCTGTTTCCACACACACCAGCTTTACATCGGGACAATGTCTGAGCCTATGTGTTGTTTGGACTTAAATGATGTCTTCCGCTGGGCTGGTGGAGTAGCATTGAGGAAGATGTTCCCGAGTAGAAAAGGGAGGTACTCAACAGGTGTTGATGCACCGTGCTGTGAAAGAATAACTTCTTTCATGCTGGCACTGCACTGCTCCATTGGTGAGCTCCAGGTACAGTGAAACACACACCAGCAGTAGCTTTGCAGTTAGCAAATGAATAATTGAAGCAAAATGTGCGGAAGTCTATTACCACATGAATAATGAAAATGGCAATAATGCACTGGAAGTTGAGAATCATTTGTAATTACTTAAGTTAAGATTGCATGGGACGGGGCGGACAATAGTGTGCACAAACCAGAGCCGCAAACACTTTTACCATTTAGGGTATAAACATAAGCTTAACTTCCGCCCCACAATGCACTCTTTCAAACCTCACACCTTACATAACAGTTAATAAATACCACATTGTATAATCTGCTATATCACTAATAGCATTACTACTGTTGACACGTGAGTGGAATGCAACTATAAGAGGGAATAGAATAGAAACACCAAATACAGTAACATACAATACCAGTCTCATCTAAAGACAATAGGTCTCGCCAATACAAAAGCTATTGGCTTTGCAAATGTGTTAGCCATGTTGTACACCCGCGTGGCTGCTGTTCAGCATGGATAAAAGTTAGTGACGTAGAGAAGAGTTGCCTGGAGTGTCGTAGAGTGGAATGGCGAAGAGTAGAGTAGAGTGTTGTAGAGTGGAGTGGCAGAGAGTGTTGTGTATTGGAGTGGCATAGTGTGGAGTGGCGTAGGGGTGCATACACAGGAGTGGCATAGATTAGACTGCGACCTGAAAAATGATCGCTGTGCAAACGCCCTCTGTATCATGTCCTCAATGAGTTCAGTAAATAGCAACACTTAGCAGATAAAGAAAAAATGTGCATTTAGATTTTCACTTAATCTCTCACACCATCTACTGAATCAGCCAATTATTGAAACTCAGTGTCTCTCACACTCATCCACACAGTAACTCACTGTTGTATTGACACGTATTCAACCTTTCATAGTTTAACACTGGAGTGGATGCTAAGGTTACTACGTTAAATAGTTAATTTCCCCTTATTTGTACGTTTAGTGTTGTACTTCTATTGTCTCCCTGACAACCTTATTTAAACTTTTTATTAGCATCTTCAGTGAATGTCAAGGTTTTTTTTGTAATTCTATTCCCCATCCTCTAGAGTCATAAAGTGGTTACAAATAGGTGAGGCAAGACATTAACGCACTGATTTTGAACAAAGGGTCTGACTTTTCTAGCCTTAAATGAGGAATACTATGGTGTACCTTTGCATTAAAACCAAAACTGCATGTTATGCAGCATTCTGGCCTGCAGAACTTGGAAATCAGAAGTTAAATCTCATCAATAAAATTCTGCAAGAGATATCGTTTTTTCCCTGGGAAACTTTACCTTCCAACATTTCTGCAGGACATGGAATGAGAGCCTACATTTAGTGGTAGGGAAACAAAAGACAGGATATCCAGTCATGAGGGAAGGTGTAATGAGGGCAGTGCTTAATTTGTGATATATTAGGTTCCCGACCTCTCATCATTAGGCTACTGTCGTTTGCACCACTTAATGCCCCAGTTAGGGGTCCCAACGAAAGTACCAAATGAACTACTAACCATCACACACGTACAAGTGTGACTATACAGACTATTCCAGGGTCCTAAAGTAATGGCTCGGGTGGCAGCTATTAATAATTGTTTAATGTATATTGAATTAATAAACAAGTGTTGTGCATGTTTCTAGATTAAACAAACAAAACCACCTTGTGGCATACTATTGGTGTTGACAATTAAGTGCTGATGTCAAGCACTGGAAACAACCGGCTCAAATTAGCGCTAGGATGCCCTTTTGCTATGGCAGCTGTGCGCTATATAGCATAGCATAACATTAAGCACTGAATGAGAGGCAATGTTATGAGGAGAACAGTTAAGGGAAATCCTCATACAGTGTGACAGTACATATAGCAACCCCATGGCTGAGGTCAGAAGATGAGTTGTTTAGCATGCAACAGCAGCGTCCCACAAATAGTACAGACCTTTGCCATGACCAATGTTGTGGCCTAGGGCAGTAACTGGTTTCTGGGCTATAGATGGCAACTCTCCTATCCTTTACCACAGGTGTCCCAGACACACAGTACTAACATGCTCCAAGAAAAGTCCTTTACTTACTGTTACATCTGTGTTAGACCTGTCAGCCTTAGGATGGTCTTCCTCCCAACTTTGTTCCTTCCTCCTCCATTTTTTCTAACCTTGTTTGTGCTGGTATTAGTACTCTAAGCACTTTACCACTGCTAACCAGAGCTAAAGTGCATGTGCTCTTCCCTCGAAACGTGATAGAATTGGCTTATTCCCAATTGGCATTCTTAATTCTGGTATAAGTTCCTAGTGAAGTACACTACATGTGCCCAGAGCCTGTAATTTAAATGCTACTGGTGGACCTGCAGCACTGATAGTGCCAGCCACATAAGTAGCCCTTCAAACATGACTCAAGCCTCTCACTGCAGAGCCTGTGTGCCCAGTTTAAACAGCCAAAATAAACCTTCTGCCATGCCCAAATCTTTCTTTTTAATACACATAAGTCACCTGTAGGGTAGGCGCTGGACAGCCTAGAGGACATACTGCAATGTATTTAAAAAACAGGGCAAGTGTGTTTATGTTTTACATGTCCTGGTAGTAAAAAACTCATTTTTCACTACTGCAAGTCCTGTATCTTCATAGGATAACATTGGGATTACCAATTCCAAAAATTCTTTATTTCGGTCGTATAGACCATAAAAGAGACAGTAAAAAACAACACATACAATAAAATACACATTATATTTAAGAGAAATACATATTATAAAATACTCCATCCCGGCGTGGGAATAATTAAGAGACTAAAAGTTCAAGAGGGTTCAGCAGATATTTTTTTCCTGATCAGCCATATAGCCATAAGAAATTTCGAGACAGCAAACACAATGTGGCCCAGGGTACTGGTTTTCAGAATCCTGTATGCCTGTGCATACTCTCTGAACCCTAGATTTTTGCAAAGTGGTGCTATCCAGCGTTTCCTAGGCCTTTGGTAGGCGAGGCACACAAACAAGATGTGAAGGTCGTCTTCCAAGTGGGTTTTACAGCATGGACAAGATTTATCGGCCGTATTAGACCACTTGGATGTGAAAGTTTTAGTAGGCAGTGTGCCAAGCCTCCATTGGACAAAAAGTTTTCTCGCCAGGATGGGGAAAATAAGATCCATAAAAGGTTCAAAAATATATGAATTTTTGGATTCTAAAAATCGCAAGGTAAGGGTGCCACTGTGTTGCGCATTTACCAAGAGTGCAAGGGACCTGTCCTTAAAAATTTTTGACAGGGCTTTGCGCGAGATTGCTTGGCAGCCTCGCGCTGGGTCCTCCCAAAGATCACGGAGATTCATTGTAGTCAATTCATTTTTCACAGAGACAAGCCACGGAATTTTTCCACCACAATTAAGGCTCATGACGTGGGTAAGGTCCTCCCTATAATGGTGCAGTTCATTCGTGGACCAGAGCCTGTGCCAGAACTTCACTGGTTTGGACACAAGCTCCTCTGCAATAGGGGGGAGCCCCAGGTCCATTCTCAAGGGCAAGAGTGGCGTTGCACGCGGAAGAGTCAATAAGCGCCTTAAAAAACTATTTTCAACTGTAGACAAGTCCTTCGCCGCTTTATGCCCCCAGAGTTCACAGCCATAAGTGGCCGCTGCCTTGGCCTGGGACCTATAGGTTTCAAGGGCTGGGCTCACAGGCTTAAAGGACGAAGAATTGGCCACCTTCAGAATTGCACCGGACAGTTGAGACAGTTTTACCCTTGAGCGTGCTATCTGGTGGTCCCAAGATAAGTGTTCCTGTAATGTTACCCCCAGATATATGAAGGTGGACACCCTCTCGAGGCTGGACGTCCCCAGGGTTGGATTAGATCTTGTTTTAGTCGGTGGATTAAAAATCATGTACTTTGTCTTCTCTGTGTTTATCTCCAACCCGTGCTGAGCACAGAAAAGTCCAAATCCATCCAGGATCCTCTGAATCCCCATGGGGGATTTGGAAAGAAGGAGGGTATCGTCGGCAAACATAATTGCCGGTACCCTCCTTCCTGCCAAGCAAGGAGCGTCGTTGTTATTGACATTTTCCAGGTGGGAGATGACATGGTTGATGTACAAACAAAACAGGGTTGGTGCCAGGACACAACCCTGCCTCACCCCTCGAGAAACGGGGAACCTAGATGACAATTTGCCATCTTTCCCACACCTGACCTGCGCATAGTTGTTCTCATGCAGCCTGACTAAGATGTTAAGTAGCTGGGGGGGAACTCCTAGCTTTTCCAGCACCTCCCACAGCTTCCTGCGCGGGACTAGGTCAAAGGCTGACCTCAGGTCCACGAAGACCATGTACAGTCTTCCCCCCTCGATGATCACGGTCTTCCAGTAAAGGAGGACAAGGCGGAAGATCTGGTCCATGGTCGACGTGTTCTTCCTGAAGCCAGCCTGCAGAGGACTCAGGATGTCATTGTCCTCTACCCAGTCTAATAGATGGTTCAGAATAAGACGCGCAAAGAGCTTTTGGGGGACGTCTATAAGGCTGATTGGCCTATAGTTAGTTGGGTTCAGAGGGGAGCCTTTCTTATGAATTGGCACAATTTCGGCCCCTAACCAAGAGGAAGGAACCACCATACCTCCTAGTATAGCGTTAAATAAAATTAGAAGGTACGGGGCCCAGATGTCGGGATGGTACCTGAACAGATCACCGGGTAGCTTGTCCAACCCCGGTGCCTTCCCCAAGGCCAGACATTCCAGTGCTGTCTTCACCTCACCTAGAGAAAATTCCAGGGACATATCTGAGGGACAGGGAAAATCCAGCGCCAACCCATCGGGCCATAGTGTGGTTGCATGGTATAATGCTCCGAAATGGGCCTCCCAAACAGAGGGGGCAATGTTAGGCTCTACAGCAGGCGTGAGCACCCCAGTACCGTTATTAACCAGAGCCCAGAACTTCCTAGAGTCTCTGCACTTCAGGGCTTCAAACAGTTCCTGCCAGTGGTTCCAATCCCACTCAGCCCTAGCGCTGGCCACTGCTGACTTGTACTCCCTCCTCAGGGTTGCAACCCTCTCCCTATCACTACCTTCTTTGATGGCTGAAAGTAGATCGGATTTGATTTTCCTACAGGTAGGGGTGTACCAAGTCGCAATACGGGTAACTTTCCTTCTTAAGGGCACCACCGGGTTAAAAACATCTGCAAGGTCCCTGACCAAAGTCTGATGGATACCGGATAGTCTCTCATTATAGTCAGAGAGTCTAGGTTGACTAATGAGAGCATCCACCTCCTGAAACATGGGGAGTGCTATACCATATAACTTATTCATGGCATTTTCATTATTGACCAGCTTCCCCCATTTCACCCGTCGTCTACTTGTGGTGAGGAGTATGTCCCCCTGATCACTTCCGGCGTCAGTGGTTGCTAGCCCTACAACGGAGGTTGGGTGCTGAATTTCCAAGAGGAGAGAATTGTGATCGCTATCTGTTCTTGATGCCACTTTGAAATCTTGCACTTTAGGCCATAAGGATATATCAATAAATATATAATCCAGCCTGGACTCGTGCCCCTTTCTATTAAATGTGCACACCGATGGAGTATCGGAGGGAGTGCGCCCATTGCACGCCCTCAGTGCAAAGTTCAAAGTAAGGGAAGTGAGTTGTATTGCCAGCGGGGACCATGCCTTAGGGTGAGGCGAGGAGGAGGGGGGAACTCCCCAATAATCATCCTCAGCTGTAAATGGTCCCTCCATTAGACCCTCAAGTGGTTCAAAGTGGCAATTGAAGTCCCCTCCCATCACTAATTTCAGGTCAGCTGGAAGTTGACCTAGAAAGGATGAGAGTTCGACTAAGGTGGAAGATTCATTGCCCACAGCAACTGGTCGAGAGTAGACATTTACAATTGCCCAGGACCCTTTACCAGGCCAGTTGAGGCGAACACACTGGATGTCCTGGGAGAGAGTATCCATACTTTCCACCTGACACCCAATGTGACTCGCCACCCAAATTGCCAACCCGCCCGAAGGTCTCCCCCTTCCATTCCATTTTGCCGGGATTTCATAAATATCATACCCCCTCATATAATGCGGTTCCCTTGCCCACGTCTCCTGTAGGAGAAGAATGTCACTCCCATCGACCAGGGTCTCCCACTCCGGAGTACCCACCTTATTCATAATACCCGCCACGTTCCATGACAGAATAACCAGCCCTGAGCCTCGGGATTGCGGGGTAACGTCACTTAGTACCGAGCCTTGGGGTTGGGGGGAGACTTCGCTTAGTGCGGGCGCAGTATCGCATGTGTGCATTGCCAAAGCGCCCAACCCAGGTGTGGTAGGCTGCAAGATGGATGGTACAGCATGCTCCTCCTGTTGCGATATGGGGACAGAGCTTGAGTATAATGGTTCCTGTACTTGCACTTGGGTACATCCCTCAGAGATCCCCCCCTCATTGGGAAGAGCCTGGATCTTTACCTCAGCTGCTGGGTGGAGAAGGTCCGCCCCTCTAACTGAGATCGCATGGGGAGATTTTACAGAGTGTTTTAGTATAACTCCCCATTGTGGTCAATCTACATGGTCCAGGCAAGAAAATCTGTTCTGGTGAACAAAGTTACCAAGAGCGGGGATTGGGTTATACTTGGGTCTGTACCGTGAACCATCAATTGCAAAGCCCACTCTAGTCCAGCTCTGCTCCCTCCCCGTCGGTAGGTTGGTCACATGTGGATAGAAATCTGAGAGGGGCACTAGTTCTATATTAGACTTATCCGGCCTTACCAGCCAGTTGCAGATGTAGGGAGCAACTAGTGGACTTTTAAAGCTAATTATGACACAATCCCCAGCCCTATTCTTGGGAGTGACTCCAATCCATGGAATCCTTCTAACCATTAGGACATCTCCTTTGATGTTGGGGGGGAGGGGTCTGTTAATATTGAGCCAACTAATTACCTTATTGCGAAGTGAGTCCTGTGGCTCTCTGGTACCACCAGTGAGCTCAGGAACTCCCACCATTATTGCCGTATAGGGCACTGCCTCCGGGGGCAGATTAACCACCCTACGCCTGGTATTAGGACTGGTAATATGACCAGAAGGTACATTAGTGTCGCGCCCCACACTCCTTGGTTCAGGTGCTACTAGTGGCTTGGATCTTCTTGGTGCGGGGATAGGGGGCCTGCGGGTTTGTGAAGGAGGAAGTGGGGGGACATGGTCAATTGTAGTGCTATTTGGTACCCCCGTCTGGGCCTGTATAGATGTTTCAACAGTAGGATGACCATTCCCCCCAGGTTCTCGAGGAACCAACTGTGCGCTTGCATCCAACCCTCCACCAGAAGTGTTTCTCATATGCGCATTTTCTATAGCTGTGAGTCTAGCGTCTATAGAGTCTAATTTTATAGATAGCGGTTCCAACAGATTCTTGAAAATGACCGTGAGTGAACTAATTAGAGCATCTGCAGGGTTGAGTGGGGGCCCCCCAAAAATGAATGGCCCCAAGCACCCTGGTTCAGCTGCAACATAAGGTGAATCTGGATGGTCAGACTCAAAGCCCAAACCAATACTATCAGAAGATGCCGACATGTCCGTGCTGGCATCCAGTGTTAGAGTAGTCGTATCCACTTTAGCCCTTTTTGAGCCTGTTATCTCTCTTGACCTTTTCCTTTTCGGTGGATGGGACCTTCCACGACCTACAGAGTCTGTTGCCAGTAGGGCCTGGCCCTCCTCCATTGACTCGATTGATTCCACACAGTTCACATACGGAGTGGTTTCCACTACCCCGGAAGGACACAAGGACTGACTGTCCCTTGGTTGAGTTGTCGGGGTCCTAAGTTGTTGGAGCACTGACTCAATTGTCTCATCAATGCTATCCAGGAGTGATAGATGAGTGTTATGAAGAATTATTGGAGTACTGGCTTCATTTGACGGAGAAACCAGAATTTCCTGAGACAAATTTTCGATATTCGCCTCAAGCAGTGTCTCTGTCACTATGGAGTTTTTCCTGGCCGCAGCGCTAGCCTTAGGGAAGAAGTTTTCAAGGGTGTTAGCATGCTGTTGGGCAGACTTACTCCGGGATCCTCTGGAAGCCATGGAGGTGATTCAAACAGGAAGGGCAAACTTGGCAAAGCAAGGACAGATATCAGAAGAGGCCAGGAGTCAGAGGGATGGCCCGGTCCGGTCTCTTCCGGCCTCTAACGGCCTAGAACGGCCCGCCCTTTGCCCGGGCTTAGCCCGGCGCCCGCCCGCGCGCGTCCCGCGTTGCGCGTCTAGGGGCGTTATTCTATAGCCAAGGGTCTATGGAGGCGTGGCCAGCCGGGAAGAGCCACCAGGTGCGGCGTGTGAGGAGCCGCTTGGATTCCTGGGACTCGCAGTCCCGCTGGTGCGCCGGTGGTGTGATTCCGCCTGCCAAAATCGCTACAGCCTCCTCAGTGGGTGAGTCCTGGTCAGAGAGGGTCAGACTGCTTGCTCCCAAGTTCGAGCGGCACCCGCGGAGCGGGGGCCGCGAGTCGCGGTTTTAGCCTCCCAGGCAGGAGGCGCGGCCAGCCGGGAAGAGCCACCAGGTGCGGCGTGTGAGGAGCCGCTTGGATTCCTGGGACTCGCAGTCCCGCTGGTGCGCCGGTGGTGTGATTCCGCCTGCCAAAATCGCTACAGCCTCCTCAGTGGGTGAGTCCTGGTCAGAGAGGGTCAGACTGCTTGCTCCCAAGTTCGAGCGGCACCCGCTAATTACCTTAATGCCAATTATAAGTTTCATTTCTAAATGGGAAGATATGACTGATTCAAGAAACCTATGATTCTCACTGAGGTCCTTGAATGTTACATTTTGAGCCTTGTTTGCTTGTCTGTATGAGCCCTGTAATACCACATCAAGTCATACTTAGTTTTGTGATTGTTTCTTTTTTTGACTCCGATTGTAACTATTGTTATTGTAGATACCCCTGACGAAGGGCAAAATCATGCCCGAAATGCATTGGGAAAGAAGAACACATTTGTTACCAGATTCATTATGCTGAGCTTAGCATCATTGTGTTTTGTTTGAAGAAACTCTGCAATGGATTGATTAAACAGCAGATTTTGCATTTCCTCTTTGCTTGTAATATTTTGAAAGGTCTTGAAAATTGATGTTGAAGGAAAATGATTCATTGAGCAATTGTTTTGAGTCTGTTTCAACAACTTAAATTTTGTGATTACTATATTGTACACTTTGGATTAAGTGACACTACAGTAGTGCACCTTGAGTCTCTGGACACTCATCCGGGCAGTCATTCTCTACTTTTGTATTTAGGAGGCCGACAGAGCCCCTTACTGGGTGCACACTTTAATCTTATAGTTTTGTAGATAAGATTACTGTGTTCAATCAGATTAATTTTGAGTGCACTTGTGCTGTTTTCCCCTTCCATTGTTACGCAACGTTTAGAAAGTTAGCATTTTTTGCCTAAGCCATTTGGTGTCTGCAGCTTGTCTCTGGTCACCTGATTGGGTGTAGTTGGCAGTTCGGCTTTGTGTATTCCTCCTAGAAAGCCACACACAACAGGAACTTAGGTGTGTCTTAATGGCCCGTCGCTGGCAGGATGGGAGGGATGAGATGGGCACAGCCTCTCATCTAATTAAGCTGCATCCTGTCCCCATACAAAGGGCTTCATACCCCCTGTAGTTGGTCTGGAGCCAGGGCAGGGTGGGCAGGATACATGTGCACATCAAAGGTATGTCTTTTGAAGTCTACCCCACTTCAAAGGCACCACTGGTTATAAAGACTGGACCTCAGACACCACCACTTCAATACACTTCTGGACCTGTGAACACTCTGCCAGGGAGAAGGACTGTTGTGCTGCTTAAGTACTGCCATGCTTCTGGTCTGCTGCTTTGCTGTGCAGATCTTCTGCCTGTTGCCCTCTTGCCTGGGTAAGAAGGACTGGTCCTGCATCTTTTGACCCCGCAACCCAGAGTGACCCCAAGGACAACTTGGCTGGCCTACTGATCTGCAGTCTCAGGGGCATAACAGGCTTCTAGCCTCTGCACCTGGACTCTGCCATCTGTGAGTCTACTGTGCCAAGTACCCCTGGGTAACCGTTGCACTTTAGAAATTTATATAACATAACATACCAAGTGGTGCCACCCAGTACTGAAGCCTTGGAAGTGGACCTAAGGTGCTTGCCAGTGGAAACCACGCTTCTCATAGGCTGAGCGGCACATCCCTGAGCAAAACCTAGGCATCGCCACTGCTGCATGGTTTGGACCCATCGCAAAAGACTCTCATCACCACCGCAAATCATATCTTTGACCCGGCTCATTGCCTTCAGAACTGACACTGCACAACACATTTCCTGGCACAGGCCTCGCATCTCTCATCAATGGCAGCCTCGACAATGTCAGAATCCACGCATCTCCTCAGCTGCTCATAGCATCCCGGACACTGGACTTTCCATTGCAAGTCCCATCGATGGGATCCTCAACATCGATGTAACAGGACTGCGCCTTGAAGCCTTGCCGCAATACAGAACCAATGCATCACCTCGGCTGTGTGACACATCTTCAACGCAGATCCATGCAACACTCTGCAACCAGGATTTAAGATACTCTGTTCAGCAGGCCTACCAAGGCCCCGGTAGCCTACCCACGCCAGATATCCCCAATGGCGCTTTGTGCTTTTTTTTAGGGCTATTTCTCACTATAAACTTTAAACTTAAAAATCTCCAGTTCTACTCAAGGGATTTTTGTTGTTTTGGTATTGTTTCATTTAGTAAACTAAGTTCTATTTTTTACTTAGTGTGGGATCCTTTTTGTGTGGTGTTTCCACTGTTTGAGGTTTTGCACAAATATTTTATACATTGTCTCTAAATTAAGCCAGGCTGCTCTGTGCCAAATTACCAGAGGGTGAGCACAGGTTAATTTAGGGTATGCCTGCCCCTTACCATGGCTAGGATTGGGGTTGCTGCTTGACCAGGCACATTACTCCAGTCAACCAGTTACCCAATTTCTAACAGTCTGCAATAAGGAGAGGAAGAAGCACTCCACATGCCTATGGGCAGAGTGTAATTGTATGCCAAACTCACCTCATGGCTGAGCATCTGTGCCACCTAGACCACGTAGGCATCTCAAACTTTTCGAGCACCCAGAGGGTTTTTCCTGAAGGGCAGCGGTGGTAATGAAGATTTAAATCTTGAGCAAAGGATGCCAAACTTGGGCTCAGTCATGTACCAAATAAATGAAATATTCTGAAAGGTATGTGGACTAGGCTTATAAGCCATACTTCCTAGGGGTGGACTGTGAACTCCACTCCACCGGTGGAGTTCGCAGAGTTTTGCCTGCTCTGCTTGAAGAGCGGAGCTGGGCAAACAATCCACTAATTACGCTACGTGGCGGAGTTTACCGCCCATCCAATGAAATACAAAGAAGGGTCCATTCCTGGCACTGAAATTTAGCTCACTTTATTCCCATATTTGCCCAGACCTGGCCAAACACTCCTCCTCCATCCGCCACATGGTCTGGATCACAGTAGCTGTCCTAACTGCCCAAATACAGTTGCTCATCAGAGCCTCCAGCAGGGCTCTACGAAAACAGGATAGGATAACTGGCCTGGGCAGAGAACTGGGCACCAACATCCTATAGTCCATTGGGAAGACACAACAGCAGCAGTGCTAACTTCTATAGCCATGAACCGAGGAGATAAGAAGGAGCACCCCAGCATTCGTTCACGGAAATGTCAGAGTCTAATGCCATTGAAGACAAAGAGATTAATGTCTACTATGGCTGGAAATGGGTCAGACATGTTGGAATAGAGTTACACGTTGGGGGTGATGCAGGTGTACTTGAGTCCCCTGCCTTTTGGTAGAAGTGTGATTCTGTCCCTTAGCCTGAGTCACTGGAAGACTCAAGTGTTTGCCAGTCACCACACTATAAACAGCGTTATTCCAGTCTGAATCATTTGACATTAAAATAAAAGTGATGCCGGGAATGCAAACGTGAGGCTATAATCAAAGCTAAATTGCATTTTCTGAACCAATAAGCGCACACTGAAATTGTAGTTTGTACAAGAAAAACAAGTTAGCTTTGATGAGAGCCTCATCAAAGCTAACTCGTGCTTGCTGAACCAATCATGTACAACAAACTACAATTTCTGGGAGGTGGGAGCTCCGGCTATCTCCCGCTTCCTGTTACTAGCCAGAATAACCAGTGAGAGGAGATGGCAGGAGGCAGGTGCCAGTTTCACAGCCCCCCATGCTCTTCTGGAACATACATGGACCAGCATCACAGGATGAGCCTCTCCTCCTCGGATGGAGTGAGTGGGCTGGCAGAGGTCGCGCTACACAGGGATCCCCCCAGTACCTCCTGACTCTGCACTCTTCTCCCGGCCCTCAGCTGTACAGCTCCGGTCCTCCCCAAGGGCTCCTGGCCTAGACTGTTTTACCTATGCCCCCAACCCTCCACCCACCTGGTACTGTCTCATCTGAGCTGGGATTTCTGGATGGAGGAGAAAGTGAGAAAGGTCATTGCAATGAGCCTGCAGTGGATGAAGTAAGGCTGGGGCTCCTGTCTCCGCTTCAACAGGGTTGTGCATTTAATTATCTGCTTGCTCGCTTAAATTGCCACACACTGCTCTGCTGATGGGCGGAACTCCGTGGAGTCTCCCAGAGTCTTTAGGTGACTACATAGAATTTGTGGAGTTCAACTCCGTGACCACCGCCGAGCCCTAATACTTCCACCAGGGTGGTGATCTGTCCATAGGATGTTATTTGAGGTTCCCAATCAAGGTGAAGTACTGCTTTTTGGTGTGATATCAGTTTATGTTTGAACCACAAATAAGGAGTTATTTCTAAGTGAAGAATGTGTTGCAATGAATTTGTTCCTTTATTTTTCAACAAATTATTGACCCCTTACAATTATTTTTGCCCCGATTTTTGCTTCTAGAAACTGGCTATTTTACGGCATTACAGTTCTGCATATTTTCTACTCTCTGCTTTCCTGATATCAAGGGGAGTTTGGTAGCTTGCTAATCATTTAAACTACAGCCAACGACTAAAAGATTGCCAAGGAGGTGTTTTAAGCTTTGTGTATACTTAAAATTTGGACCATCTTAAGGAGACACTTGATACCTTTCATGTATACTATTTTGTTGTGGGTGATATTGTACCTTCTGGGAAGCATTGCCTTTGCCTCTAGCCATCAAGAAGGGGACTCATCAGACCTTCTCAGAATCTAGTACTTGACATTATAGCTCTTCAACCAATTAATTCCAAAATTGTATTGTAATTTTGATAGACAATAATGTCACTGGTGCCACTGTGGGTTTCATTATTGTAAAAAATATTTTTTTTAAACAAAACAGTTGCATCGTAGATATTGGTTCAAACTTTGATTAGCTCACTTTGCGTGCCCATTAGACTGGGGATGAAGATCAGAAAAAAAACGTGTTCAATTAATTACCTGTGCTTTATAGAAAGCTCTCCAAATATGTATTATATACAGTGTGCTACGTGGTCATGTTAATTTTATTTTAATTTGATTTAATAAAAATTCAAATAAATTGAAATGCTTGCTACCCTAAGTAAAAGCATGGTTCCATTATTGATATGTGTTTCAATTAGACAGTTGCTATCTTGTTTTCTTGAATTAGAACAACCAGGATGAGGTGCTTGTAGTTATACTGTTTTTATCTGCAGCATAACCCCCCAGGGTGCTTATTTTGTTTCTGGATTGCTATGGTGAGGATTTAAATGCTTTATTCTCATGGACATACCTGAAAGGATGGTCCTTGTAGATGGAGTGAAAGAAGGGGACCAAACGTTTCCACGGAATGGAGGTCTGAGAAATGATTGATGTGATGAGGAAGCAACATGTACTTTTTATGGGCACAATTTCTAAGAGGATTAGACATGGAACGCTGAAGAAAACAATTGCCCTACAGCCATGAAAACTGGGCATCAAAAGTGAGCTGAGAAAAGGTTTTGTAAGTTGGCAGTTGGTTGTGTGTAGATACAACTGAGCTGTGCTGGGAGAGTGACTAAATACCTTCTGATCAGTGTGATACTTGGCAGAGTTTTGTTGTGTTATGTATTGCTCTCATTGGGAGCAGTAGTGGGAGTACCGGACTCTAAATCTGTTTTTTCATTGGAGTGAGGTAGCAAAAATGACGTGCTAAAGGGAAACAATTGCATTATGTGTGTTCCCCTGCCTAACTAGGGATTCCAGCAACCCAAGAGAGACTCCACAGGCCAGAAATTACAGTTCGTGCTGTTCTTCTCCCAACTGCCACACTCCGTTTCAGTCAATGGTCTCTGCTGACCAATGCTGACAGGGGAAAACATGCTGCACTGACCAACAACTTTCCAGCATTGTACTGTCTCTATCTTCTCTCAATAGAGCAGAGTGAGTAACTTTGGGTGGGAGAAAGGGTGGTGGTGGAGAATGGCCAGATGCCAGGCATTTTACATTAGGGTGGAGGGGGATATTTCAGATAGCGAAGGGTGCTAGGACACAAGATATGCATTGTTTTGTATGAAGGGAAAGAGAAAAGGAAGATAAATTGGAGGAAATGCACAGACTGTTGCCAAGGGTGGCGGCAGGTCAGAAGGTATGGATTTGTTTTTTTGCTTGGGTGAGGAAAGAATGGCTATACTGTAGGTAAGCTTTCTAAACATTTGAGTGGAGGAGGAGGCAGAATGCAAAGTGTTGCTGTTTTGGATGAGGAGGACTCTTGTACATTGCTTCCGAATGTCTTCACTTCCTTTGTGCTACTCACATGCACAGTGGAAGAGCTTGTGTTAGGCAATATTTAATTGTAGATGTGTAACTGTGAATAAAGGGGATGCTATTCACCTCAGAATTGTGAGTGGTATCAGTGGGTAACAATAGGACTTATTCAATTTTACTACGTTGAAAAGGATTTCCATGCTGGTGTGACTGGGTTCTCTGAGAGTCTGTCAGCACAGTGCTGGCTGCCGCTAAAACGGCGATAATTTTAACGAGGTTCTTGCTAAAATGCCCATAAGTCTTTTTTAAAAATAAGGCCTTGGAATACATGAAGGGTTATTCGGGTGAAATGATAGTAGGCTTTTATGTTGTTTACACTTGGAGGCGTGTTCTGCTGGTGCCACTGATAGACATGACCTTGTATCTGAGCTCTCTAAAGTGCTAGATAGGTTCTAATTAACCGCATGCGTGCTGCGGTCATTTTTGCGCTGTGCGGCTTTTTTCGATTTACCGCGTTACATGACGAGCTGAGCTCGTCATGAGCATGCGAGCGGCGCAACTCATGACGAGCTCAGCTCGTCATGAGCATGGAAGGAGTTAAATCCACCCTCCAGATTATTGCCTCTAACCTCAGAAATTGTATCAGATCTTAGAATGACTGCACTGTATCAGGGCCATCAATATGCCCAAGGATAGCCTATTCCAGGGCGTTAAGTCGGCTGGGTCCCACCAGGTCTCAGACCTAGCAGCAATGTTAAATGGGCATTGAAATAGGCCCCTTTCGGGCCGTACATTCATCTCTTTAACTATGCTGAGAAATAACACAGATCGGTGACTGAACAATGGTTATAAAACACATTAAATCAATTCATGTTACGATTTAGCTCCTATTTCTTTTTCACACGTTTTACTTAATGTTGCTTTCCTTTTGTGTAGCATATTACTCTTATATAGTGCTTTTTTTACTGAGTTGTCACCAGGTGTTTATAGGGGCCACGACCAAGAACTATGGAGTAGAGGGGGAAGGTAGTGTGAGTTTCTCACAGTGCCTGTCAGTGGGTCAAAAAGGATTTCAGAATATATGGCAATGTAATGTTTGGCCACTCAGCAGACTGCATAGAACAATGATCATGTATTTCTGTTGCATTTGTGATTCTGTGTAAATGTGTGCGAAGGAGGTGCACAGTTGTCAAAATATTGACAAAGCGAAAGTAAAAGAAAAAGCAGTGCTAACGGGAGTGAGTGTGTTGTGTGTTTGGGTGGGGCTGAAATAAAGGAGACAGGAGGCGGTGCATTCAGGAGAGAGTGAAAAGAGGGTGCAGAAGAGGAAGAGCTAAGGTGTAAAGTATGCAGAAGGATACAATGTGGGGGGAAAAGGGTGTGCTTGTCCAACAGAGTGAACATAAATGGATTGACTGAGACACTCTGAAGACCACTACCCCTTCCACAGAGGTCTCTAATATTTAATTCACAGTCTCAACACATTTCAGTATTGAACCATTTTCAATGATTTGCAAGAAAATCATTATTAGTACTCATTTATATTAAGCAGCTAACAACCAGTGGCAAAGCCCATAGCCCTGGATGGTTTTAGGTGTTGTCCATTGTGTTATATATTTGAGTGAAACCTCAAAGAGATCCCCAAAACACTGGTTGGTAGGCACACTATGGGAATCACAGAAATGTAGTTTGTGTTTAAGCCACCCTCCTTATTTACATAGGACATGCTCTTTCTAGAACCCCTCCCTCACAATCACTTTTTTCATCCCCCTTTAAACCTTGGCCTACTCTATTTATATCAATAACACCCACAGTATGTAAAGCATGGGCACTATTATGCCAGGATCATTGGAATTAAGTCACTAATGCTGCAGTAATGCCAAAACCAACATTATGCCATTTAGTGCCAGAACCATGGCCTTTTTTCCAGGGCACTATTTTACCAGCCTCCAGGTCCGTAGAATAGGCCCCACAAATAAACAACAACACACACACACAACATAACACACCTATTATCATGAGGACCAGCCATTGACTGTAATGAAGTGTGTGTTTACTATTCTAACTCCATGCACGCTTTGATTGTAGGGTAGTTAATAAAGCAGATTGCAGCAACTATAAATGCACTTTCATTTTTTGATACACTCACTCGAAAATACCTAAATACACTACCAGGACTGGTCCTCCTTACGCTTGATCCAGTGCCAATCATGGATCGATAATCAATAACAACACATAACACTGGCCCATACATATTTACCCAAAAGAAGCAAAAATCCCCTGAGTTATGCTGTTGAGTTTTAAGACGAATGAATCCTTGAAATCAGTTGCTCATTATACAGACTCATATCTAACACTCTAAATACATAACTGAGTCTGCATATCAAATCCTTTCCTCTGGTCGATCGAACTAAAGTTGAGAAGTTGATGGTAATAATATCTATCTATCTATCTATCTATCTATCTATCTATCTATCTATCTATCTATCTATCTATCTATCTATCTATCTATCTATCTATCTATCTATCTATATTACAATTCAATTCAAAAGTGCTTTATTCGAGTATTTACTCATAAAAGCAAACAAACAAACACATAATAAAAATACAATTAAATTACAAAATCGAATATGACTTAAGCACAATACATGTTAAAAAGACAATAAAATTCATTTCATCCAGTATATATAATCCAAAAGTGCAAAGTTCATATAGTAAAAAACAGATTAAAACCAGATAAGACACCTCGCATGGGGAACAGAGAGTAGATAATCTAGCAATCTCTGTTCAACTAAGCAGAGAGTAGTTACCCTACTAGCAATCTCTGCCTAATTACCCACGCCCACCCCAGAAACTTTGCAGTCGCTATTGTAATCCAATTTAAGGAGGTAGATTTTACTATGCGTAGAGCTACCATGCTACTTTTAGTACCCAGATTTCTACACATGGGAGCCAGCCAAACACGTCTGGGAACAGAATATGCATAACAAGAAAACAAAAAGTGACCCAACGTTTCCTTTCCTTCCCCACAAACTGGGCATATAGCTGGGCCTCCATCTCTCCATTTTGCAGTTAAATTACGTAGAGGTAGAGAGCCAGCCCTCATTTGAAAAAACAGTTTCCTGTCCATGGGTTTCGTTATTAAATCCCAATATATTTCGTACATGGGAAAAAGCTTTGCTTCAAGGAAAGTAGCCGTCATAGACCCATGGTTGTTACTGAGAAGACTCCTGTTTTCTACCTGTTCCCAGAAAAGATTTTTTATAAATGTCTTGGATGGGAAGGACGACCCAGTTGGGTCGGACCACAATTCAGTTAACCCTAGTTCACATAATGCTGATTTTAAAGATCTAAACCATCTGATTTTATGAAATCGGTCTGCTTTGATGACATCAGCAAACCCTGCTGCATATTGTGACAACTCAGGGGTGGTCCAGATTCTACGCCAATATAATATCGGACGAAGTTTGCACATTGCCGATATTTCTTTCCTGCCAAGATCATATCTAAGAGGCAAAAGGGGGCTGCTCTGTGGGGTGCCTGTTAATTTCCGAAGGAAGTTATTTTCTGATACCTGTAACTCCTGAAGGTTTTCTTGCCCCCACATCTCTGCCCCATACAAAGCTGACCCTATGGCCTTTGCCTCATATATGATCAAAGGAGGTTTGATTGGTTTGGTCAAAGATTTAAAATGCTCCTTAATGATGGTACCAGCCAATTGTTTATGTCTTAGAACTGCAATGTTTAAATGTTGGTTCCATCTGTTGTCGTTTGATATATGAATCCCCAGGTAGGTAAAAGAATTTACTACTTCGAGGCAACGCCCACTCATGGTTATTTTAGATTTAAAATTTCTGCAAGGATTAAAAACCATGAGTTTTGTTTTAGCTGTGTTTACCTCCAAGCCATGGTCGCTACAAAATTTATCAAAAATTACCAATGCCTTTTGCAGACCGCTAGGGGATTTCGATAAAATTAAGGTGTCGTCTGCAAACATTAAAATAGGAACTTTTGCACCTGCAAGGGAGGGAGCATCCACAGACTGGGATTGCATGCGGGCAACAATTCCATTGATGAAAAGTGTGAAGAGTGTTGGTGCCATTGAACAGCCCTGGCGAACTCCTCGGTCGACTGGAAAATCAATGGTATCGTTGCCGTAGCCACCCCATTGGATTTTAGCGTAAGTGCCCTCGTGGAGTCTCATGATCAAGGTTAGAATAGTCATTGGGACCCCTAGAGCTGCAAGCACCTCCCACAATTTTGCCCTTGGCACCAGGTCGAATGCAGCCCGTAGGTCAACGAACGCTGCGTACAGACTGCAACCCCCCAAAACCACAGTCCTCCATTGTATCAATTGAAAACGGAAGACCTGGTCCACAGTGCTAGTTGCTCTGCGAAACCCAGCCTGGAAAGGATATAAAACATTCTGCTCCTCAGCCCAATCTAACAAGTTGTTAATAATTACACGCCCAACAACTTTTTGAACCGTGTCAATTAAGCTAATTGGGCGGTAATTGCAAGGTTGGGCACGGTCTCCCTTTTTATATACTGGGATAATAACAGCACCACGCCATGATACCGGGATTTCAGCGCCCCTGGCAATGTGGTTTAGTAAAAGGCAGATGTATTTACTCCACCTAGCGGTGTCATTTAAAAAGACATCCGCAGGGACTCCGTCAATACCCGGGGCTCGGCCAGTGTGAACAGATTTCAGGGCAGACAGGACTTCACTCTGCACAAAAATGTCGTCATCTGCATACAGGTAAGTTAAACTTAAGCTGTTAACAGATTGGTCCCTGGAAGAGTACTGCTCACTGAAAAATTTAACCCATGCATCATGGGAGACGTTGTTATTGGGAGCTTCTGGAGAACTATCATGACCCCATTTGACAATATGCCAAAATAGTCTAGAATGTTTACGGTCACTTGCACACTTCAACTTCTGCCAGTGATCTTCGTCCCATTCTCTTTTTGCCCTTACAATACAATTTTTGTAGTGCTTCCTAGCAGAACGAATCCCGTCCAAGTTGTTACTTTTAATTGCAGCTCCTAGATTTAATCTTGCCGTCCTACAGTCTGGATTATACCATTTTGCTGATTTGTGTGGGCAGACCCTCTTGTTATTTGCAGGTTTCAAGAAGAAACCTTTAACTTCATTAAAGAGAGTCGTATGTGCACTAGTGATATCCTCATGGGCCTGGGAACACCCATCTACACTCTCCAATGCCATAATGGCCTTGTCTGTCGCTGCACTTATTTTTTCAAGGATCTGCTGATCTGCCTTAACACCTGCCCACCTTAACCTACGCATGTTGTTGGATGGAAGAATCGTTGGGAGCACAAGTTCATCACAAGGGGTTGAGGCAATTTCATTAGATGTCCACCATTTGTGCGAAACACATAGAGGGTCGTGGTCGCTTTCTGGCCTAGCTATTACTACCATGTCATTGAGAGATGACCATATAGACATGCTACAAATGACATAGTCAATGCGACTTTTATTACGCCCGTTATTAAAAGTCATGGCAGGAACACGGTCTGATTTAGTTCGACCATTCAGGGCTCGTAGCCCGTGCTCCAGACACATTGCGTTCAAGCCTAATATGTCAGACGTCCAGCGAGTTATCGGTGGAGATTCTAATGTGGGGATGTCCCAAAGCTTATCTTCCTCTACTCCAAGAGGAGAGTCACCAGTGATAAGAGGTTCGAATGTGCGATTTAAATCGCCTGCAATTAAAATGTTTTTACCTGCAGAGTGAGTCTCAAGAAAGTTAAAAAGACTCAAAAGAACCTCTGATTTACCTTTACTACCACCTCTAGCATAGATATTGTAAATATCTATGGAGATGGATAGGTCACTAGTCAATCTGATAAGCTGAATATCTTTATAGTCAAGCTCCACACATTTTACAATGGTTTTTAAAGACTGCCTGGTCCATATAGTAAGACCCCCCATCGGCCGCCCTTTGGGGCCCTTAGTAGCAGGAACATGAAAATTTATATACCCCAAAGCGAAAATAGGGTCACACGCCCAAGTCTCTTGAAAGATACATAGATCATAGTTGTTAATAAATCCAAACCAGTCTGCACAATCCATCCTGGAACAGAGTCCAGCCACGTTCCAGGACAAGAGCTTCCCTGAGTTAGATATCGTAAGAGAACAGGGGTTTGTGATAATCTCATGTGTCACCCTACCACCAGAGTCCTGGATACTAATATTTTCATTGGGGGGGGCTACTGAATCATCAACGGGATTCCCCTGAGTACAATCTTTAGTTGAATTGCCAACCCTATTAATGATACTTCCATCACAAAAAGACAAAGACAAGGATTTGCAGCTAGGTGGTTGTCAATCGCAAGCATTCAAGTTCGATAATACAGAGAAGCGGTTTTCCAACCCCAAGCCCCAGTCCACTGAAGCAACATCCTTCCTCCCCCTCTTCGTCACAATGTTCCATTTGGTTCGTAAAATACTTGGATTTGGACCGCTTCCCTTTCTTGGGTAAAAGAAGTCCAAAGTCAATGGAACAATTGAGGTTGATCTCCGTTGTGGTGGAAAAATGTTGGGCAAGATGTTAGGCAAAACCCCTGGGTCGGAAAAATGTAGAACAACACACTCCTCCTTAAACTTTTTCACTCTGTCCCCAATCCACTGTACCCTTCTCGCTTTAACGAGCTCTTCTGAGAGTTGCTGCTTACCCCATGGAGAAATAACCATATTATTGGACAACCATGATAGAGATTTATTTATTAAGGAAGATGTTGTTTCCCGCTCATCATGGGCCAATGGGGGAACATTGGCAAGAACAAGTACCAATGGGGAAGCTTCTACTACAAGCTCGAAAGACCCTTTTTCAACAACTGGGTCATCAGCAACATGAACTGGGATAAAGGCATTAGAAGCATCACCAGTGGAAATACTCTTGGGTGCCATTTGAGGGTTTGAGACAGAGGTAGAAATTAATCCACTGCCATCTATAGTAACTGGTTTACTCTGAATGGCCTCGATCCTAGTAAAAACATGTTCTGGGATTTTATCTATCTCACCCACGGTCTTTTCTAATAGACCTTCTAGTCGGCTAACCTCAGATGATAACTTATCTATTTTGCTGACCAGAGGTTTAACCACACCTTTGATTTTGTTATCAATCAAAGCCAGTAGTTTGTTGAATTGGGCATTAGAAAGTGTAACAGAAGCCTCATTGGTCAAATCAAACTCCTCTTCCTCTGGGTGTTTCCTCGGGGGGTTTGCTACTCTGTTCTTGGCTGACCTTAAACCCTCCCGTTTCCCCGGAACTAAAGTGGGAGCTGAAGGGGAGATTAAGGGCTCGCTGCTATTTGTTATCTCTATCAGAGCTTCATTAATGCTGCGGTCTACAATTCCAGCAACAATACCGCTGGGCTGAATAATACTGGTATCTGGAACAGAATCGAGCATTTCGCCAGTAGAGCAACTATTAATCTGAAACCCAAAAGGATCATCTGAATCAGTATCAATGAGGGGGGATTGGGTGGTTAAATCTATTCCCAGGGAAGATCTCCTGTCACTATTAATTCTTTCAACAACCTGTACAAGATAGTTCTCAATAGAGTTACTAGGAGTAACTAACTTTTTAGGCGGCATATTTCTATGTGCACACAACTACAAAAATAAACACGTGAAAGAATCACCAAAGTGCAAGATAAGTAAAAACGACGTTTTTACAGCACCACAAACAAAGAGACCAGACCCAACCCAACCTTGTCCAGCCTCAGACGGCCCGCCCTTTGTCCGGGCTTCGTCCCGCGCGCGTCCCGCTGCGCGTGGCAGGTAGGCAGGTTATGACCTCCTACCGAGGGGGGCGGAGCCGCTGCGGGAAGAGGCTTCAGCTGTTGTAGTGCCTCGCAGTCCCGCAGCGGTGTGGGCGGAGGGCGGGTCCTGAAGTTAGCGATAGCAGCTCGGGGCCAGGAGCCGGGTCCAAACACAGTCAGCAGCGCTTCTACACAGAAGCTGAGGCAGGAAAAGCAGCCCACCAGCACAGGTCAGCCCGCGTTGAACGTTGAGTAGCACCCGCGCAGCGGGTGCTGCGAAAGTTAAATACACACTCCGGGCGGGGGGCGGGGCCGCTGCGGGAAGAGGCTTCAGCTGTTGTAGTGCCTCGCAGTCCCGCAGCGGTATGGGCGGAGGGCGGGTCCTGAAGTTAGCGATAGCAGCTCGGGGCCAGGAGCCGGGTCCAAACACAGTCAGCAGCGCTTCTACACAGAAGCTGAGGCAGGAAAAGCAGCCCACCAGCACAGGTCAGCCCGCGTTGAACGTTGAGTAGCACCCGCGCAGCGGGTGCTGCGAAAGTTAAATACACACTCCGGGCGGGGGGCGGGGCCGCTGCGGGAAGAGGCTTCAGCTGTTGTAGTGCCTCGCAGTCCCGCAGCGGTGTGGGCGGAGGGCGGGTCCTGAAGTTAGCGATAGCAGCTCGGGGCCAGGAGCCGGGTCCAAACACAGTCAGCAGCGCTTCTACACAGAAGCTGAGGCAGGAAAAGCAGCCCACCAGCACAGGTCAGCCCGCGTTGAACGTTGAGTAGCACCCGTGCAGCGGGTGCTGCGAAAGTTAAATACACACTCCGGGCGGGGGGCGGGGCGGGGCCGCTGCGGGAAGAGGCTTCAGCTGTTGTAGTGCCTCGCAGTCCCGCAGCGGTGTGGGCGGAGGGCGGGTCCTGAAGTTAGCGATAGCAGCTCGGGGCCAGGAGCCGGGTCCAAACACAGTCAGCAGCGCTTCTACACAGAAGCTGAGGCAGGAAAAGCAGCCCACCAGCACAGGTCAGCCCGCGTTGAACGTTGAGTAGCACCCGCGCAGCGGGTGCTGCGAAAGTTAAATACACACTCCGGGCGGGGGGCGGGGCCGCTGCGGGAAGAGGCTTCAGCTGTTGTAGTGCCTCGCAGTCCCGCAGCGGTATGGGCGGAGGGCGGGTCCTGAAGTTAGCGATAGCAGCTCGGGGCCAGGAGCCGGGTCCAAACACAGTCAGCAGCGCTTCTACACAGAAGCTGAGGCAGGAAAAGCAGCCCACCAGCACAGGTCAGCCCGCGTTGAACGTTGAGTAGCACCCGCGCAGCGGGTGCTGCGAAAGTTAAATACACACTCTGGGCGGGGGGCGGGGCCGCTGCGGGAAGAGGCTTCAGCTGTTGTAGTGCCTCGCAGTCCCGCAGCGGTGTGGGCGGAGGGCGGGTCCTGAAGTTAGCGATAGCAGCTCGGGGCCAGGAGCCGGGTCCAAACACAGTCAGCAGCGCTTCTACACAGAAGCTGAGGCAGGAAAAGCAGCCCACCAGCACAGGTCAGCCCGCGTTGAACGTTGAGTAGCACCCGCGCAGCGGGTGCTGCGAAAGTTAAATACACACTCCGGGCGGGGGGCGGGGCCGCTGCGGGAAGAGGCTTCAGCTGTTGTAGTGCCTCGCAGTCCCGCAGCGGTGTGGGCGGAGGGCGGGTCCTGAAGTTAGCGATAGCAGCTCGGGGCCAGGAGCCGGGTCCAAACACAGTCAGCAGCGCTTCTACACAGAAGCTGAGGCAGGAAAAGCAGCCCACCAGCACAGGTCAGCCCGCGTTGAACGTTGAGTAGCACCCGCGCAGCGGGTGCTGCGAAAGTTAAATACACACTCCGGGCGGGGGGCGGGGCCGCTGCGGGAAGAGGCTTCAGCTGTTGTAGTGCCTCGCAGTCCCGCAGCGGTGTGGGCGGAGGGCGGGTCCTGAAGTTAGCGATAGCAGCTCGGGGCCAGGAGCCGGGTCCAAACACAGTCAGCAGCGCTTCTACACAGAAGCTGAGGCAGGAAAAGCAGCCCACCAGCACAGGTCAGCCCGCGTTGAACGTTGAGTAGCACCCGCGCAGCGGGTGCTGCGAAAGTTAAATACACACTCCGGGCGGGGGGCGGGGCCGCTGCGGGAAGAGGCTTCAGCTGTTGTAGTGCCTCGCAGTCCCGCAGCGGTGTGGGCGGAGGGCGGGTCCTGAAGTTAGCGATAGCAGCTCGGGGCCAGGAGCCGGGTCCAAACACAGTCAGCAGCGCTTCTACACAGAAGCTGAGGCAGGAAAAGCAGCCCACCAGCACAGGTCAGCCCGCGTTGAACGTTGAGTAGCCTGGCCTTTTTTCCAGGGCACTATTTTACCAGCCTCCAGGTCCGTAGAATAGGCCCCACAAATAAACAACAACACACACACACACAACATAACACACCTAATATCATGAGGACCAGCCATTGACTGTAATGAAGTGTGTGTTTACTATTCTAACTCCATGCACGCTTTGATTGTAGGGTAGTTAATAAAGCAGATTGCAGCAACTATAAATGCACTTTCATTTTTTGATACACTCACTCGAAAATACCTAAATACACTACCAGGACTGGTCCTCCTTACGCTTGATCCAGTGCCAATCATGGATCGATAATCAATAACAACACATAACACTGGCCCATACATATTTACCCAAAAGAAGCAAAAATCCCCTGAGTGATGCTGTTGAGTTTTAAGACGAATGAATCCTTGAAATCAGTTGCTCATTATACAGACTCATATCTAACACTCTAAATACATAACTGAGTCTGCATATCAAATCCTTTCCTCTGGTCGATCGAACTAAAGTTGAGAAGTTGATGGTAATAATATCTATCTATCTATCTATCTATCTATCTATCTATCTATCTATCTATCTATCTATCTATCTATCTATCTATCTATCTATCTATATTACTAAATAACCACAAGCTCGATATAAGGTTAATAATGTTATCACCAAATAATGTAGGAAATAAGAGCTCAACATGTACAGATTCACAAGGCAAACAATGCATTAATCACGGAGAGAGAGAACATTTATTAATGCAAACAATGTCAAACTCATATTAAAATGAATAAATACAAATGAAGGAGTGGATAGGCGTACAGACAGTAGTTTCAGAGACAAAACACATTTGCAAAGTTTTATTAAGGCTCCTGGTTTTCCGTTTTTACGGATTTTTACAGATAAGTACGTTTATCTTTAAAAGTGGATAAATACAAAAAATTGTGCTTCTTTTAAGTTACTCTCCGTGCTTTCTTTCATGAATTATAGGCCAGCAGATGGACAGCATGGTAAATTAAAAAACAGTATGAAATGTCTTTAAATAACGAAATATGTTAACATATATTTATAGTATAGTGCTAATATCTCAAATAAAAACAAGTTTCCCTTTTCCTTATTTTAGGTGGAAGAGATTAATATCGTATGGTTTTCTATAGGAAAGAGAAGGAAAAAAGAGGGGACTTGATATGGAATAGAGCCTTCATCAGGTTACCAAATTTACAATGACATTTTTGTATAATGCTAATTCATTTATATATAGACTCCAAACAAGGAATGGACTATCAGAGGCTCCGCATAAAATTAATTCAGGTACGCCATGACAGCAATACAGCTGCCATTGACAATTAGTGTTTAATATTTTAGAAAATGGCTTTCGATATAATCCATCAAGGAGTGGTTTAGAAGTGGAAGTCCATGTGTTGCCAAATAAGAGGGTTGTTTGTTGTGAGAGGAAATAACATGTGATAAACAGTGGGGAAGTAACACTCCACATTGTTGTTCAAGATGTGAATAAATGACAAGAATAAGCAGCAGATCTATATCGAGCGAAACTGCAAGAATTTTGTTTCCATATTTACTAACCCTAAATAGTAACAAAAATGTGATGAAACAAAGTAGGATATGAAAACAAATGTAGAAAACTGTGATAACATCTGACTGTATTGAAGAAGAGGAATGTACCTTTAGGATTACCAGTTCTTTTTAATAATATAATGTTTATATTTTTGCTTAGATGATTTTATTTATGTCTCTATATACCCATTCCTTTTTCTAAAGAAGGGTATCACCTAACCTTTTAAACATAGTGCTAATATCTACAAGTGTATGTATTGTGTAATATTTGGCAGCTTAAATAGCTAAAACACGACAGACATCAAAGTATGAGTGCTCGTCTGTCAGTTAAATAGATATGGAAATGTACAGTTTTACAACTTCATTTATACTCAAACACAAAATAAATATGGATAAATACTGATAAAATGGCCAAAACATCAATATGGATAAATACAGATGGAAATGGCAGAAAAATATATACCATAAAACCGGGAGCCCTAATTATAATGGAAAGTATGGATCATTTAGCTATACCAACCTAAGGAATATCAGAGAACTACCACTCCCAGGCCACGGGGATAATAGGAGTTCCCTGAGACAGATTCAGGGATCAAAGGTTATCAGGATACAGGGTAGAGGACAGGAAGAGGCAGGCCTCTATCAGCAAAACCGACGGACAGCGACAATCTCCCTCTAAGCTTCTGTCAGAATCCACTACAAGTGCTACCTAAACCACACCCCGTTGGGTACCTCAATTATACCCTAAAACCTACCTGTCCAACCCACATTTGTTGTAACATTTACAGAAACTCAATCTCTCACTGGCTAATTTGGTCTGAACGTGGCTGATAGTCACGTTCATAATTTTCATAGTGCTCTTTGTTTAATACATTTTGCTTTATGTTAGCCACGTCTCATGACTACACATTTCCTTCAGTAAGTAACATGTTGCAAGTCACTACACTTCCATTGTTCATCACTGCCACTTCTGTGGAAGACGTTTGTACATTTCATCTCGTTCTCATGGCCATCCTTCCGTTACTTGGCAGTCATATAATTTTCCTTGAAGGTTTTTGGCCTTTGTTTTTTTCACTCTCACAGCTCAATTTTTGGCTTATTTATTCTCCAATATTTCTTTTAACCCACTATTGGCATGCAGAAATGTAGGCCCATTACTCGTTTCACTACAATGAACAAAACACAGACATTATTAATTTCACAAAATGTACTTCTCACTGTTTACCACCCACCATTGCACTATCCCACGTTATGTCCTTAGCAAGAGGATTAATGTGCAAAAGCAGCATTATTTTAATTTTTTAAGAAAAGCAAAAATGCAAATGCGGCCTAGTCTGGCATGCATTAGTCTTCGCATTAGTGCTCACATTTGCAAAGCATTTCCGTGTTTGTGTATGTTATTTTCACAGCACACTGTTAGTAAATATTACTGAGGAGTTAATCCGAGCAGGTTTTATTTTCACAAACCCTGCTCCATCATGTTCCCATCCTGATAAAATGTGCGCTTAGTCTGGTCCTGTCAGGGTTTACCCATTCTATGAGAACCGATCCGGTCCTCACAACATGGGTTACAGACACATACACACACACTTACGCACCCATACACACACACACACTCTATCTCTTTCTCTCTCCCTCTTCTGTTTTTTGTTGCAGGCATCCACACTGGCAGGCATCCACACTGAAATGTAGATGGTTCTTTAGCTCAGTTAAAACTAATGACACACATAAAGCGTCGACCCTGCATCAGGGACAGGCGTATCCTGCCAAGGACCCCTCCTCCTCTGCTAAATAGCTATAGCTGCATGTCAGTCTCATTCAATACACAGGGGAGGATTGGATATGTGGGTGGCATATGCCTTTGTGAAGGCTGCAGGTATGTTTACATGCACACTGCATGTGGAAGGCTGGAGATCAGGCTTTAGCTTCGCAGCTAATTATTGCACGAGTGGCTGCAGGTGCCCTGCCATTCACACCCTCACATCATAGTTTGTGAGCTTGTCTCTAGCTTCTTCAAAGATAACGAGTTTTTCCAAAATCTGATTGTTCAGTGTAAAAGAGTTATGGGTAAATTAACACCGTCTCAGGGAGCCTGTTTGTGTTTGTTCTGTTGGTTCATGACATTACATGGTCATCTCTATCATGTTAGATGCTTTTGACTGTGTACTTCTATTTTTTGTCTTCTGTTTCTTCTTCTCGGTTATACTTTCCATTTCCACAACGATCTATGGGGCATATTACCAAGGTATAGCGATAATTATCGATAAGGTTGGTTAGCGGGTATAAAAATATCGCCGCGCTCCGACGATTTTTACCGCTGAGATACCTTGATATAATCAAGGTTTATCTCAAAAGCGATAAAAACCGGGGAAATGCATGAATATCGCTGGAAAATCAGCGATATTTATGCATTATCGTGACAATGCTCTTAGCCATGTTATCCACCTTCCATTGGATAACATGGCTAAGAACTGCTCTGGGCAGGTGTTAGCTTTTGGAGATAATCGCGCTTAGCACGATTATTTCCAAAATTTGGTAATAGGTGATAGCGATGTTAGCGACTGTTTCCAGTCGCTAACATCTTGGCACGCCCACTTTGCATGTCATTAGCGATAATTATCGCTGACATGCATAGTGGGCCCCTAAATGCTCGCTATCGCCTATTAGCTGTCGCTAACTGGTGTTAGCGACAGCTAGGTAATAGGGCGATTAAATTATCGCCGCATTAGCGGGGAAAATTCCCGCTAAAGCGGCGATAAGACCCTTGGTAATATGCCCCTATGTCACTGTATGAACTAGAACTTTATTATTCAACCCATCGGTATCCTTTTTTGATCACATTCTCCTTTTTCCAGTTTAAAAAAATAGCTGATTTAGGTTAAATAAATAACTTTAAAACAGCTTACCATACGGTGTACAGTTTCCAAGATACATTCCACAGGTGCAATTACCAGTAACAACAATTTACATAAAATATTATTTAGAAACTATTTTATAAAGTTTCATCCTGCCCTCAGTGGTTCGAAAATATTCAAGAAACGCATGAACATTAGCCACACTGTCGTCCGTAATAACCTGATACATTTTCTTTTATCAATTAAGGCCTTCCAGCCAAATAGAACGTGCCCTATTCACAAAAAAACAGAAAAGTACGGACGGAGATTAGCAGTGGAAATTGTAGTAGGTCTCCGCATTATGGTCTAGTCGCTGCTTCTTTTTTATATTACGCTTGACATCGCCACAATGCTCTGGTATTTTTCCATCTCCCTGCACACACTGCTATTATTCAACCCATCATTTTCCCTTTTCTTATCTTGTTCTCTTTTATACCTGTTTCGCCTTCCCAGTTTCAAACCTCCCTCAAGTGTGCTCGTTGTCTCCTGAGGGTATTTATTTGGTATACCTGTGTGAGGTAAATCCACCATCCGCTCCTAATCTATCCACTTTTAAAGTAGACCTGGGTTTTGACAGTGCAGCTGTCAGACACACCTATAGTAAACAAAATGCATAGAGTAGGCTTTGGACCTGACCCTTTGAGCCATTGTCTTTCTTCGATCAGCTACTTTCAGCCATTGGATCAGATAAGTACAGCAGCCATCTCTCATCTTATGTGATTGGCTGTTTGGGTGTAGGCTTCTCCCCGATTTCACTGAACTATATGAGGACTAAGTTACAACTAAATACCTCTCTGTGCGCTCTTGTGGCTCCCTTCTATGCGCCTTGTTCTAATTGTTTAACACTGCGTTTGTTACCACATTAAACCAAGACATATTGGCTTTGTCAATGCTTTCTGTTAAAGAGGCCTTCCTCCCATGTAGAAATGTTTTTGTCATTTTGGAAATGTATTTTAGATTTGTTTTGATGTGGCAGGTAAATCAGTTACACCTCCCTCCTCGACCCCCTTCCTTCACTTCCAGATTCAACAGATAACTCCTCTCTTCAATTAACACTTCTTTCTGGTGTGATTACCTCCTGTTTATGATATGGCCACTTTAGATGCACCCTTCACCAGTAAGACCCATTTTATGTATCTTATATATAATTCCGCTTTCCTCTCTACTCCCTTTTTTTACTACACTCTACCTTACTTTCTAGCTTCCACTTTTTTTTTTTTTTTTTTTTGCAAGACGTTTATTAAGTACTGTCAAGGATACACAGCGTCACGCCAACAACCCTGAGGCCGGCCGCTATTGGTGTAAAACATCTGGATATTCAAATGCACATCATACATGGCATAGATATTTCGATATAGACGCCGTATAGACATGAGGACAGTGTACATATTAAACATTAGCACATCAATTAGTCTTGTTTTTTTTTTTTTAAGTCGATTTCTTTTTGCTTTGTTTTTTTTTTTTTTCTTAAACCATAACATGTGCGGTATCACATCCATAAGTAGGGGAAGTTCGTACGCCAGTATGGTGGTTGGCCTATCCCAATGCAGGAGACAAATCACAAAGTACATCTCAAGAGAGTCACATCAGAGCTGGAGCAGTTCAGTGCGGCATGCAAGGCAACCAAGCGATCTACCACATCAACGTCACAGGGCAGACAGTACTACAGGGTCACATAGGGAGATGGGCACCTCACTCGTAGCAGGAGTAGTCCACAGGTGTCGATGTGGGGGGGGGGGAACAATAAGAACAGCAGCTGAGCAAATATCCGCACACCCCATCTCCACATCCCCCAATGGAAGAGGGACCACACAGCACCATCCCAGCAGCCCAACCTTAATCACTAGTGTCTTCTGGAGATATCTCCAGCAAGTAGCATTGCAGCGGAGCCCATATGTCAGTAGGCCTGGAGGCAACCGGCAACAGTTCAGAGTAGATATGGAGTTGGTCATGACAATACACCATGTCCCACATCCAATCCTTGAATTTGGGGGCCCTGCCCCTCCCCCACCTACAGGCCACTCTACGCTTGGCTAGCAGCATAGCCAGTGCCACATATTTGCGGTGGGCCGCATGAAGCGGTTCAACATAGCCCAGCAGCGCCATTATCGGAGACGGGTCTACCACCATGTGTACCATTTTGGAGATGGCTTGAAAAACTTGATCCCAATAGCTGTAAATCTGTTCACATCCCCATGCAAGGTGTAAGAAATCCGCCCCCGGTGCCCCACATCTGTCACAGGTGTCAGTAGGACGTAACTGGAATCTGTGCAGGCGTGCTGGTGTGTGATATAACCTGTGTAGGAATTTGTAATGAATAATTCTATATCTACTACTAGACGATATGTGCTCCGTCTGTTGCAGACAGAAATCCCGCTGCTTGTCAGTGAGTGTCACAGCCAGCTCTTGGTCCCATTTCCCTCTGGCAGGCAACTCTGTATAGTCCATATTGACACGGACCGATTTATATAGTGTAGCAACCAGTTTGTTGGGGCTATCTTGCAGAAGAAGGTTCTGTAGTGGGACAAGTACAGGAGATTCGTGCGGGAAGTCGGGAGTAACCGCCTGCAGACCACGCCGGAGCCGGATATAGTAAAATACTTCCAGCGGCGTCGGCTGTATCCCTTCATAGAGCTGGTCTTTGGTACGGAAGGTGCCATCATGATATAGGTCCCCCCATGTTCGGACATGTATTTTCTTCAACAGCTTCTGAAAGCCAGTTTCTTGTAACAGCGGTAACTGCGGGTGATAAGTCAGAGGCAATAGTGGGGCATACAATAGCTGTAGATCAAGTCTCGAGCATATATGATGCCACGCTGTCACGGTGCTCAATACAGTGTCGGGGGTTTTATCTCTACCTTCTACCGGTGAGTATAACGCACCTTCAATCGGAGTCGGGTGTGCCAGCCAATGCTCAGCCGCCAGTTGGGGCATGTACCTAGGTTGTCGAATCCAGAAGTAAGCAAAGTGGGCCTGGGCTGCACGGTAATAAAGTTCAAAATCTGGAATCCCAAAGCCACCCTGCGAGTAAGGCCTGATGAGGACCTCCCACTTGAGTCTAGGGGATTTCCCGCCCCATACCAGCTTTAGCAGTTCTGTGCGCAGAAGTCTGAAAAAATAAGCCCCGGGATGAAATGGTATGTTCAAAAAAAGATATAGGAGCTGAGGGAGTATCACCATCTTAATCAATGAGGCTCTCCCGGCCATGGACAGGGGAAGGGTTATCCATCTGGAAATATTATCACTGATTTTATTCATTACCGTGCCATAATTAGCTCGGATAAGTGCCTCTCTGTCTTTTTCAATATGTATTCCCAGGTATTTAAAATCACCCTCAGACCAAGCAAGCGGATACTCCAATGGAAACTCACGTGTCGAGGCGGTGAGAGGGAAAATGCATGACTTTTTCCAGTTTATCTGGACGCCAGAGAGTGTTCCAAACCGTATGAATTCTCTGAGGATGGGGTGCAAGTTCTCACCTGGGTGGCGGACATAGAGGGTAATATCATCGGCGTACATCGAAATGAGTATCTGCCTTTGAAAACAGCGCAATGCACTATCATGATGATGTTGACGTAATTTAGCCGCAAGGGGTTCTGTGGCTATGGCAAACAGGAGTGGGGAAAGGGGGCAACCCTGCCTGGTTCCCCTTGATACAGGGAATTCCGAAGACAGTCTCCCGTTAATGAGTACTCTGGCCACTGGGCGTGTATATAATAATCTGATCCAGGAGATGAAGATAAGTGGGAAGCCCATACGCTCGAGCACCCGGAATACATAATCCCACTCCAGCGAGTCAAACGCCTTAGTGGCGTCTAGAAAAATGGCCGCCATTGGCAGGTCTTCGTGAACAGAGTCATAGACCGAGAAAAAGGTGCGGAGGTTATGCGATGTCGCCCTGCCCGGGACAAAACCAGCCTGATCAGGGAGTATTAAGTCAGGCAATAAAAGGCTAAGGCGCGTCGCAATCAATTTGGCGAGAATCTTCACGTCGCAGTTCAACAATGATAAGGGCCTATACGAATCGCAATGAGTGGCGGGCTTCCCCGGCTTAAGCAGGGACGTGATGAGAGCGATTCTCATGGAGGCAGGGAGGTGGCCAACCTCCAGCGCATCCTCATAGACTTCGCGCAGCACTGGTGCCATGAAGTCGATGAAGGTCTTATAGAATTCAATGGGAATGCCATCCAGCCCGGTGGCTTTGCCCGATTTCATGTGCATGATAGCTTCCCTGACTTCATCTAGTTCGAACGGGGCACTCAGAAAAGCCCGCTGTGAATCACTCAGCCACCCCAATGATACATCTGCCAAGTAGTCATCTAGTGTCAGTTACCCTGTCCTGGATGAGGAGTACAGTGTACTATAGTGTTGAACAAATTGATTTAATATGTGTACAGTGTCCCTGAGCAATAACCCTTCCGCAGTTTCCAGTTCGAGTATGACAGTTGGTGAACGCATAAGTTTTATCGTTGCAGCTAAGGCCTTCCCAGGCCTCTCACCCTCCCCATAACGTCTGGCCACCCAGTGTTTGTTCCTGAACTTTACCTCCCGTGCCGCTTCATCAGCATATTCTGATAATTTTTCCCGTATTACAGCTAGCGTAGTACTCCCAGGGCTCGCTCGGAGGGCCTCTTCCGCGGCCCCGAGGTCCGACTCTAGAGATTTCAATCTATTCAGTATGCTCTTGAGCACCCCAGAGCCCTTAGATATGCAGAGACCCCTGAGTGTGGCCTTAAAGGCATCCCATATCGTTTTGACATCTTGGACTGAGTCTTTATTATGTTTGAAAAAGTCTAGACATTCCTCTCGAAGCTCTTCCCGGAACACCGCGTCCAGTAGCATCGAGGATTGCATACGCCATGCCGTAACAGGGGGGCCCAGTTCAGTCCCTCGCAGTGTGATGAGAACAGGTGAGTGATCGGAATATGTCCTGGGGAGGTGTGTCGAGTGTACCAGTGATGTGTAGAGTTGTGGTGTCAAGAGTATGTAATCAAGTCTGGCCCAAGAACTTGCCTGCGCGGTGAAATGTGTACCTTCACCCAGTGCCCCATGCCGGGATCTCCATGCATCTATGAGATTATTACCATCAATAGTCGCACGAAGTACCTCCCTCCCACTAGTGTAGTGATGGGGCGGGGTGTGACCTGTCCAAAACGGGATTTAGGGTTACATTGAAATCCCCCCCCCAGATGAGGTGTTGTGGCCCAGTCTCAACTATCGCCGCCCACAAGTCAGTAAAATACCGTGGATCATCCACCTTAGGCCCATAACAACAGGCCAGTGTCACAGCCACATGTCCCAGTCTGCCCCACATCAAGCAATATCTTCCCTGTGGGTCCGCCTTTGAGCCTGCTAAATGAAAAGGTGTATTTTTTTTAATCAAAATAGCCATACCCCGTGCATATGTGGAATATGAGGAGAAGACTGCATACGAGGCCCATCTCTTTCCAAAAGAGTGTGGTCTATGAGGGTGGAAATGCGTCTCCTGGAGGAATGCAATATGTGCTTTATGTCGATCAAGATAGCTCAGAATTTGCCTTCTTTTTCTATGATCACCCAGCCCCCTCACATTCCACGTGATGATATTCAAATTCGTGTCATCCATGATCGCAATGGGATATAAAAACCAGAAATCAAGGCAGCTAGCAGCGTGTAACCACTGCCAGCAAGTAGCAAACTTTTTTCAAATCCTGCCCGCCCAGCAGTCTCCATGGAGAACGGGAGAACCAGCTCAAGGGCATCGCCTCGTTCCTCATTGACACGCCTCTGTAACACACAACCCACACAGCTCAAAACAGATCCTTCCACCATCCGGACGCAATCAAAATGTCCCCTGCCAAGACAGAGAAGCAACTCTCCGATACCCGGTGCAAATGTTAAGAACTTAAACCAAACATTTCCCCCATATGTAACTCCCTCCCGCCCCCCCTCCAAGAGGTCCCAACAGGAACACATTACGCGCAGGAAGAACAGCAGCAATCGACTTCCATCCCTGCTTGTACAATCTATACGGCCCTACCAGAGAGAGCCACGTTCTGCCATCTGCATTCTTCCCATACACTGCATCTCGCCCGCCTCCCCCCACCCACTGAAGCAGCCCCAACTTGCCAGCACCCCAAACCCACCCCCCACCCAAAAAACAACCAAAACAACTGAACATCAGAAGAAATAGAGTGAAGATCATTGGGGTATACCCATTAGGGGTCATCAGAGGTGCACGTCCGTCCACCCCCATGTCTCTCGCTCCGTGCAAGGGCACTCCCCAGTGTCTCTATCCGAAGGGGGAGGGAGAGTAGGGGTGTGGGGGCCTGGCATACGTTACCGTCTGCAGTCCAGCACCCGTCCTTGGCACCCCAAACATCAGTCGCAGTCTCTGGTCATAGTGAGAGCACCCATTATGCAGAGGGGTAGTTACCACGTTCCAGTAGCGTGCGAGTCCTCAGCAGCACCGGGCCATCCGTCGCCTATTCAGAACTCAGGTCGTGTTGACCCTCAGCATCCGCAGGCCGTTTTCCCTGTTTAGGCAGAGTTTTAAGATAATCCTCGACCTGTTGTGGGTTGAGAAAGAAATGTTGTGTGCCTTGATGGGTCACTCGCAACCTGGCTGGGTATAAAAGAGCATAGTCTATGTTCAGGCTCCTAAGCTTTCTCTTAACAGCTAGGAACTTCCTCCGCTGCTCTTGTACCACTGGGGTAAAGTCGGGGTAAATAGAGAAGGACACACCATCGTATGTGAGGTTCTGGTTCGCCCGGGCCGCTCGCAGTGCCGCATCACGATCTCTGTAATTGAGCAGGCGCGCAATTATGGGTCTCGGCGGAGCTCCAGGCTTGGGTTGAGGTCCAAGTGAGCGATGAGCGTGCTCCACGATGGATTGGTTCGAGAGGGCCTCCGCCCCCACCGCCGCCATGAGTATCTTTTCAATGTAGAGCTCCATCTTCCCTGTGTTGGTCGACTCCGGTATGCCCGTGACGCGGATATTATTGCGCCGACTTCTCGCTTCCAATTCCTCATTTTTGGCGGCAATCACCCGTAGTACATTGTCCATTCTTGAGAGCCTCGAGGTATGCCCCGCCGTGGTATCATCATTTTCGGACATCCGGCGCTCCACTTCTGTAATGCGCTCTTCATGGACATCCATCTTCTGGACTATGCCGTCCATTCTGGCGGATAGTCTATCAACTTTATCAACAACAGTGGCAAAGCCCTGGCGCATCTCCTGCAGCATCGTGGCAATGTCCGGTACTGTGTGGGCCGATGTGGACATCTCCGCAGACGGACTCCGAGGTTGCCCGCTATCCACAGTGTTCCTTGTCACCTTCTTTTGCACCGCGGGCTCAAACTGCAGTTTGGGCTGCCTGTTGTCCGGTTTTCCCATGGTGCCAAGGAGAGATAATCGCTCCGTCCCAGTAATATGCTAATCCCACCTGGTGCAGCGTGAGGAAAAAAGTGGCCTCCCTCCGTCAATGCGGCGCCATTCAGTAGGAGCGCCGTATCTGCTGTGCCTCAGGTCAGGAAGGAAATTATTGGCATCGGTCACCGGGGAGGTTCACTGGGAAGTAGAGCGTGGCGCATAAGCCGTCGCGAGCGGCAGGGCTCCGAGTGCTTGAATCAGGGCCACAGTAGAGGGCAGCTGGCAGGTCCCCGAGGCCCACCGCAGGCGCCCGGGCAATGAGAGGCACACACGTGCACAATTCAGCACTAATGTTGTGTTCGCAGCGGAAGCCTCGGCTATAGCACTCCGCTACACCATCCACAGTCCAGGGCTTGGGACACACTGTGTGAGGGCAGCCGTTCGGCCGCCACGGCGCTATGGGAATGCGCCAGCCGCAGCAATAGAGTCCGGGTGTCACAGAGGCGGAGGCACCGCCGCTAGCATCCGACAGCCCTCCCAGTCGCAGCAAGCAGCATACTCCAGATGTCTCTTACCGGCAAAGTTCCCGGTGCCAGGCAGGGCCCGCCTCCGCCCATGAGCGCCGCCCGCCTCAGTCACGCAGGCCTGCACGCCTCGTGGTGAGCCCCGGAGTGTCGTAGGCTCCCGTGCCGCCTCAGGGCTTCACAGCGGCAGGGCGGAACCTGGGCAGGATTTTCAAGGGGCTCTAACTTCGTCACCCATGGAGGTAGAGCCACCAAAATTGCAACGAGTGTCCAACGGTGCCTGCAGTTCACTCGAGGGGATTTTCGGACGGGTGGGAGCAGGGTCAACAGGATAATCGAAGGATATTAGTGCCAGGCCGCTGGAGCCTCACTGAAGTGCGGCCATTCAGCTCGTGCGCCCTCTAGCGCCCCAGCTTCCACTTTTTCTCTTCGAACCCCAACATGCACACAAATTCTTCCTTTTCTTAATAATATAGTTGCACCGGTATGACACAAGTCAGCTGTGTCACAGTAGACTTGGGACATCCTTGCTGTGTGGCCATCTGTGTCACAATAGGCTCAGACTTGCCTTGTTGTGAGGCCAGTTGTGTCACAGTAGACTTGTGCCAGCTCTGTCACAACAGATTTGGGGCAGCTGTGTCACAAACCATTTGGGACAACTGTGTCACAGACTTGGGCTAGCCTTGCTATGGGGACAGCTGTGTCGCAGTAGACTTAGGCTAAATGTGTCAGAATAGATTTGGGCCTGTTTTGTAACAATAGACTTTGGCCAGTCTTCTTGGGGGACCCGCTGTGTCACAGTAGACTTGGACCCACTGTGTCACAGTAGATATGGGCCAGGATTGATGTGGGGCCAGCTGTGTGACAATACACTTGTGCCAGTCTTGCTGTAGGGCTAGCTGTGTCACATTAGACGTGGGCCACCCTTGCTGAGGATTCTCTTTAGGGCCATGAAGTGGATGGTTTGAATGAAAATAAAAGGAACATATGTATTGATAGGAGCTGTGAAAGGACAGACCTGCCTGAATTCCATAGAGCTTCACCTTCATCCCCAGGCACAAAAATAGCTTTTTGTTTTACTTTCATTATGATTTTATGTTCCGGTTAGTCCGTGATTTTTCAAACATTAGCACCATCTTACATTTGTCAAAGCTGAAAAAAAGTAACAAATCTATCAAACGTAAAATAGCTTTAAAAAATATATATATATATATAAATCAAAACATTGTTTTGCAGGAGAAATCTGTAAAACTATAAAACGATCAATGTTTTTTGCTGCTAGAATTTCAGCTCTGAGCCATGAAGATAACATAGATGACGTCTTATGGGGCTGGATGTGTAACAATAAAGTATGGAGAATGTCTTGCAATGGTGATCTAGAAACAACACCCAGACAGTTGTCCTCAATTAAAGCATAGACAGAACAAAAAGGTGCCATTTGTCACCCACATGGCTCCATGCACAAAGAAAAATATGTAGAGATTTAGGGTGTCACTGAGTGGCTTTGGCACACCTAGTGCAATGTGATAATTAAAATCTGCAGAGGGGCTAAAACTACACAGCATGCTACAGTCTTTACACAATTTGTCCCTAAATAAATCCATATTAGTATGCAGCCACATTTCAAGCTGGTAATCACTCAGGATCCAGTAACTGATTACCTGTGTAAGCAAATTTCTCTCCTTATAGTACATAAAATGTACATTAAAATTAAGGTGCAGGTGATCCTGGGTAAATTCTGCATCTGGTTAATACCCACCCCCTCAGTACATTTCTCATGGGGCAGGAAGAGAGGCATTTGATCCTCTCTAATGCCTCTGATGATATGCGATACTGATTCCTGTAAGATTGTCAGCTCTCGAAATGAAATGAAGTGTCAGAGTATTTTCAAGCTTCTCCGTTCCTGGTCATCAGATACTTCAGTAGATAACGTTTCACCTGAACAGAGAGGTGCCAGATAAAATTGTATGCTTCCGGAACAACACTTCCCCATGGAATGATGCCTGTTGGCCTCCTAAAGTAGGACTCACTCTGACCGACTATGCCCACTACCATGGCATCATCCAGAACAGTGAGATTCCCATAAAAAGACATCTCAACTTAGTCTTGTTAATCTAATTCCTCACCCTTCGCATTCCCCGCAAGAACTTCAAGTGGCTCACAATCGACATTAGACAGACCATCACACAAGCCCTTGTTACCAGCAGACTGGAACACAGCATTGCACTCGTAGGAATCACCTTGCATCTCCTCAGGAGACTGCAAACAATACAGAACTATGCAGGCAAACTCACCCTAACCCTCCCTAGATGGACCCACATAACCCCCCCATCCCAAGAAGATCCACTGGCTTCCCAATCAGAAGAGATGCCAGTTTAAGATGTTGATTCACACCTTCAAAGACCTCCACAACTAGGGACGAGCTTACATCAACCACCGACTAAACTTCCACCTGCCTCTGGACACCTGCCTCTGCTTTCCTCTGCCTTGCCCAAACCTCCTACATCCGCTGCAGCAACAAGGGAGGATGCTCCTTCTCCTACATTGCTGCAAAGTCCTGGAACAACCTCCCACTTCACCTACAGACCTTGCCCTATCTGCTGGAATTCAGAAAAGGACTCAAGACCTAACTGTTCAACTGTTCAACTGAGCCCCCTTTGCAGCAGAACTCTCAGCACCTGGATACCCTCACAGGTGATTAGCCACAGTATACAAATCCTGATTGATTGATCGATATGCTTTGATCCTTTTCTGAACTTCTCGGTAGTTGTCCCATTTTCTTAGTTTGGCATTGTATTTTCTCTGGTAGAATTAATTGTTTTTATGCTGGATGCATCTGATGCCGCAAGCCAAGTTCATGACTTACAGGGTCTCATTCACATGGATGACTGAGGCCCTGTATAATAAGGGTTTACCAGGAAGAGTTTAACAACACAAGTTATTCACAACACTGTCTTTTCTCTAGCAATAGTTAGCTTTGTTGGAGCATAGCGGCAAGGGCTGGTGCATCCATAATTTATTTAAATATAGCAAACATTTGGTACCACAAGTGGCCAAGGCTCAGAAACACCCCTTTTAGTGCCTGTGGAGCACTCCTTTGGTAAAATGCAGTTTAACCTGGACTGTTAAAAATGAGTGCACTGTTCCTGGTATCAGTTTGGCAACTGTGTGTAGCCCACTTGCTTTCTCTTGTGGCACAAGTGCAATGACATTTTCCAGGAATCCCCAGTAAGACACTCTGAGTCATAGAAGTTCTTCTCCAACCCTATTAATCTAACAAATAACTAAATAAATTAATGGTATTTCACTGTGTTGGTTGTGATCAGTCCACTGGAACAAACAATCCATTTACCACGTCATGCACAAGCTGCTGATTCCTGTTACTTTGTAGACAAAGACTGCAAGTACTGACATTTTTGAACAGTCAAAAGTTGTGGCTTCATTTACAAGGTTTTGCTGCAGGGCAGCGCCGCAAGCCTTCCTGCTGTGCTGCCCTACAGCAAAAGAAAAGAGCAGGATGCTGCTGTATCTGTCAGAGGTAGCACATTCCTGTCCTTTCCCCCTGCGTTGGCACACAGTGGGCTGCAATGTGCCAACTCACCCACCATGGTGCAATGATCCCTGCGTTGCAGGGATGATTGTTTTTGTGCAGGAAGGCACACCTTTCTGCACAAAACAGTCACAAGAGGCTTTTTCCTCTTCCCTTGTGTGCTGCAGAATGCATCGCTCATACAAAGAGGAAAAACAATGAGAAATAATGTTATTTCTCCTCACTGTGCCTCCCTTATGCCTCCCCTTGGGAGGCGTAGGCTTTTGATCTATTCACAGATTCACGAAATCCTGTAAATCTGGGAATGTGTCAAATGCCATGGGTGTTACACCAATACTGTTGTATAATATAAAGTAAATGGTACGTCAGGCTAAGATGGCGCACGCGGTAGAAGGAAAAGTGCGAAGGAATTAGGCTTCTTAACAGGTGAAATTGATTATGGCAATTAGTAGCCTTTTTAAGGAATTCCATGGAGGCACGGGGCATTCAAGTAACCTGGATGCCGCTAAAGAGCCCGCAACACGTTTAACAAGACGGTAGGAGTGAGAGTGTGTACATAACCGCATGTGGTCAAAGAGAATGAAGATGAGGGCGTGTATGATAGGGTTTTGGGTTATGGGAGGGAAGTGGATTGTGACTGAAATATGGTGTGTCAGGAAACTGTTAAAAAAATTGTGATGCGGAAAGGACGTGAATTGGGACTGAAAGTTGGTATGTCAGGAAACTGTTCTAAAGATTGTGATGCTTGACAAAATGAGGATTAAGGGAGACTGAACGAGAGTAACGATTCCATGTAAAACCATGCATGACGGCATGATTGGGAAAATGAATGACAAAGGTCATGTTGAATACGGCAGAATGTAGGAGAAAATAAAGCAATACGGAAAATTAAAGGGACCTGTGGGAAATTCATGGCGCACATGTGTGCAAAGAAAGAACATGGAAAACAATTGAGATGGAGCATTTTTGAAGAGGGGTATTTGAGACATGTGGACGTTGAGGCTTGAATGATCTAGATGTAGGTTTGAACACATGTTGAATACCTGGTCTGCATGATAAGTCTCAAAATAAACAGCATAAGAGCAAAAAAGTAGAAATTCGAAATCAGAACCTATGATTGATTAAAAGTGAGGATGTTATCTGTATGTAAAGGTAACACTGACTAGAAGGAAAAATAAAACCAAGCTGTTTTCTGACAGTGAGAACAGAGTGATATTGATCAAGATGGAGAAATAGCGATACAGGGAATGAAACCTCAGATAATAATTAGTGAGTATGGATTTGGTCCTCTTACATGCAAATATTACTGTTTATAGAGATTGGGAGGAAGAGAGAGAATCCCTTGATACAGGGGTGTGACAAACAGGTGGTGTGGGTGGGGCTCCCAGTTTTCAGTGCGTGAAGGGGCCCCCTCAGCTCATCCACAGAAAGCTGTGTGTGTCTTGCTCTGGCAGCTGCAGGGTGCAGCCTGCTCTGAGCTCCTCACGCTGACCCAGGACTGAAGAGAAACAAAGTAACAGCTGACATTGTTTCTCTTCAGTCAGGCTGGAACAAGGATGGGGGTAGGGCCCTGCGCATCTGAGAAGGGACGAGGCAGCACAGAGCTAACTGGGGCAGGAGAAGGTTTGCAGCTCCAGTTACAGGACTCTGCTGGGACACATTGGAAGATACAAAGTCAGGGACAGAGCTATCAGTGGTGCCCACCTTGCTTGCCTATCGAGACTGTATTTATTTTACTCGTTGGCTCCTCAGATCAGTGTTTTTCCTCATATCTGCCCTGCACCAACCTCTCTTTTTCCTCTCACTGGAGAGAAAGAAACTGGAAGGGCAGGTAGAGAAAAAACAGACCGGCCACAGATAGGCATCAGAGATGAGCAAATGGTTTAATTTGTAGATTATTTCTGAGAGGCTGCATCGCGATGGTGCTCTGGCTGCTTGTCAGGAGCTGTGGTGCTTTCTAAGTGAGTGGTGCAGCATCAGCCATTTAATGACAGAGCAGTTCACAATCAAGTCACTTTAGAGGGGGGTGCTGAGAAGGCAGGGTAAGTACTTTTGGCACATGCAATGCTTTCAGTTCGTCATTGACCACCAGGGCCGGCTTTAGCTCTGGTGGTGCCCGATGCTACAGTCTTTTGTGGCACCCCTCCTCCAATGACCTTCTCCCCGGATTCCCTCACTACCATCTGGCAAAAGTGCCCCTCATCTCTCCATAGCCCCTCTCTCACATACATTTAATTTGTTTTAAAGTGCTATTAAAGGCTGGTTTTACTAATCCACTCAGCTAGCCTAATAAAATACAGATCTGTTCTTTGCAGCAGGCCTATTAACCCTCTGTGCTACTTAATGGCGAGTCAAAACTGTCACTAGACATAACTCTGATCTATTTCTGTCGCAAAAACCTTAATTACAAGAGTTATCTTGACATTTTTGTTGCTACCTGAAAGCTGGATGGACAAGGAACTCTGCAACAGGCATGTTAGATCTGGGGGTCTCTAGTTGGCAATGGTATTCACCTTTGTCCAAATAGGGACCCTTACTTCTAAGTCAGGATAAGGGGATTACACTCCTCATTAACCCCTGCTCATCCCCTTGGTAGCTTGGCACGAGCAGAGAGACTTATTTCAGAGGCAGTGTGTTAAGCAGTTGTGAATATACACAGTAATACAGTGAAAACACTACAGATGGACACAACACAGGTTTTATAAAAAAAAAGTATTCTTTATATAGACTTATCACAAGACCACAAATGACAAAAATCCACAATACTGTACTTAAAGTTGACCTAAAGATGGTAAAAGTTACTTAGTTCATCAAAGTACCTGGATGCGTAACGAAAAGTGAACAAAAGGCTCGCATAGGGGAGATGCGTCGGTTCCGTGATCTGGGTGAAATGATGCATCCTGCCTCAATGCTTGCACAGAGTATGGGATGCGTCGTGATCCTTACCGGTGCGGAAGTGATGTGTAGATTCTCGGTCTGCGTTGCGTTGCGATGCACAAGATGGTGCCTTGATGTCATGCGATGATCCTGGTGCAATGTGAGAAGATGGTGCCCTTGATGCGACGAAGCAATGACGATGCGATGGCGATGCGTAGGCACCCTGGCAGCCTTGTGACGACTCTGTACTTTGGAGCCGCGGCAGGCCCTGCGATACACTTCTCGGGTGATGCGATGGCGACTCTCTCGATGGCGTCACGCTTCTCCGGTAATGCGACAGCAGGCAGTTTTCGATGAAGACACGCTTTCTGGGAGATGCGGCGGCGGCAAGCTTCTCCTGCGGTGCGACGATTTCAGCTGTGTTGGCGACACGTTTCTTCTCGTTGCGTCGCGATTCCAGCTCCCAGCGACACACAGGATAATGCAGTTAGAATTCCCAGCAAGGAAATTCAGGGGGGAGCTGGAGATTAAGTCTTTTTTCCCTGAGACTTCAATCAGCAGGAGGCAAGCACAAATTCAAGCTTTTGGAGAATATTCTGTAGATGATGAAAGTCCTTAAAAAGTTCCTTCTCATTTCCCTTGGCAATAAGGAAACCACTGCAGGCCAACCCAGCAAAGAGCAGACTGGCAGAGGGGCAGTCCAAACTCCTGCAGCTTCCTTGGTTCTTCTCCTTGGCAAAAGGTTACTTGTTCCCAGAAGTGATCTAAAGTTCTTGGGTCTGAGTCTCAATATGTATACTGCATTTCTCTTTCTTCTCTGAAGGCAGAGGGGCCTTTTCCCAGCCCAAACCAGTTCCTGAGCACTCTGTTTACAGGACTCCTTCTTTCCTTTCACAGTGAAGGGCAGAAACATCAGATGCCCCACAGGAGGTGGAGCCAGCATTGTGGAGGGAAAGCACAGCCCTGGAACAATTTGTTGACATGATTCCTTCTCTTCTTTCACAGTGCAGGGCAGAGACATCAGCCGCACCCCAGGAGGTGGAGCCAGCATTGTGGAGGGAAGGCCCAGCCCTATTCAGGTCCCAGGTGCAACTCCTACCTCTCATCCAGATGCAGATCTCCCTATTCACCACTGGGCTGACTCAGTCTGTGTCTTGGAATCCCCCAGCCCTGTCACTCAAACTCCAGACAAGGAATACACAACATAGCAGAGGAAGGCCTTGGATAGTTAGACAAGAAAATACCTACTTTCTATAAGTGGTATTTTCAAACACAGAATGTTAAAACCAACTTTACAAAAATATGTATGTAATCATTCTGAGTTCAGGCATACTCAATTTGAATTTCTACTATGTTCCCTGAGTCAGTTAGGATGATAAGAATGTAATAATCTAACTGCCCATTCTGGCCTATGTAGAACAGGTAGCCTTGCAATGGTGAAAAACGAAAATGCTGTAATTCACTATTAGGACATGCTACACACACCAGGGCATGTCCTACCTTATACTTACAATGCGCCCTGCCCTTGGGTCTACCATAGGTGTCTGATATGAAGCAAAGGGAAAGTTTAAGGACTGGCAAGTGGGTGCACTTGCCAAGTTGACATGGCAGTACTAGACTGCACACAGGCATTGCAATGGCAGGCCTGAGACACACTTTAAAAGCTTCTTCTGTGGGTGGCACAACCAGTGCTGCAAGCCCACCAGCAGCATTTGATTTACAAGCCCTGGGCACACATGGTGCACTGTACTAGGGGCTGACAGATAAATCAAATAACCCAATCATGGAATCACTAATTAGTACATCAAATTAACATAGGGAGCACTTGCACTGTAGCACTGAATAGCAGTGGCACAGTGCCCAAAGCATATAACCAGCAAAAACATATCAAAAACAGAGGAGGCAATCCGACAAAATGGAAGGGAGACTCAGGCCAATGATGCCAGGTCTAACAAGGCGTTTTTAAATCGTAAGTAGCTGCTATGCATAGCGCCCCTCTTGAGTACAGTGCCCCCTCTCCAGGTCAGTACCTAGTGCAGCACTCGCACTGCCCTGCTCACCACTCCCAAGCTCAATTGTTATATGCATTTTTTCCCCTAAAAGCTAGAAGAAATTATAAAAATGAACCCATAGTGGAAAGTTTAAATAAACACATCTAAGGAAGACAAAGTGATTTTCCAGGGTGAACGAAGGTGAGTGCTTCTGTTCTTGTTCTAGATACATAGGCACTTACTTGGCATTAAACTAAAGTGTGTTTTCTGTACATACAGTCCCTCCTGGGGTGCAAAGTATTTTCCATTTGTTGGGGGCTGCCAGAGTTCATTAACACAATGTTATAAATGTGCTTACATTCAAAGCAGTCCATTTGGGGACAACACTTATGCTGGAGTAAGGTTCCTTGACCTGAGCTCCATGGTAAACATTGCAGAGGACCCAAGACCAGAAAGCGCCAGCCATTGCATATTTGAACATAGGGGCAAAAATGCTGCTATTTGTATTTTTCAGATGGCATTGTGTTGTTAAAACCTATTTGCAGCGTTATATTAGAATGCTGACTATCCAGGAGGTGATGCAGCCCTTGGAGTTAGTTAACATATTACTCCGTTATGGGATTCCAAGCTTGTTTTATAGTTTAGATCTCAAGTGCAAAGTGAGACATCTACACATAATGAAGTCTGAACTCTCAGAGGGAAATATAAGGGACAAAGTAGAAGATGAAATTAGAGCTGAGAGCGCATCCGTCAGAGCAAAACAACGAGAAGAGGGAAACATGTGATTGAGAAGTGTAACAATATGAGTGGAAACAAATGTGAGAAGCCAGAGAAAAAATTAGGTATTAGAAGAAGCAGAGCATAAGGGGTGAAGAATGAGAGAAGGAGGAAAAACAGAGTGTGAAACAGAGGAGGAGCAAGATAATGAGAAAGAGATAAATGGAAAGAATGAGAGTAAGTGAGTCAGAGAGAGAGAAAGAAAGAGGGACAAAGGGTAAGAGAACTAAGAAGAGAAGATGAAGACTTTGAGAGAGGGAGAAAGTGAGAGAGAAGATACACTGTGGGACCTTACAGGGAGAGAAGACATTTTTTTTGATCTGTTGTTCATGAATTTGAATCTCAACTAGGCCTAGTCATAGTTTAATCTTTTTGAGGTTGGTAAATTTGTACAGTAATGCCTTTGAGATTGTGGAATTACAGAACAAAGAAACACTTTAGTATGAGAGGTGCCTTGAGGTGAAGAGGGTTATCAGAGAGCTCTGCAGACCAATGGAGAGTGAAATAAGTTTACAGTGTTTGAGAACAACAGCGAAAATATTAGACCACATTCTGAGAAACCTTAAAGTACCCCAAGATGTGAATATATAAACAAAGAGCAAAAATGTAATCTTTAAAGAGAGCACAAATGTGTGCATGTGAGAAATAAAACAGGGTTAGAGCTATGGAAAATTTATTGATTTGCACGGAGGAAAAAAACACTCCGGCGTATGAAAGAGTACAAGATCAAAAGGTGAAAGAAAGTCAAAAAAGAGAAAGTATCAAAGGAGCCTGAGAAACCCAAAGAGCCACATGAACAAGAGCAAATGAGGCACCCGTGAGAATGAGGGAGAAAGGCAGCAAAGCCACTAGAGAGAGAGCATTTACATTTTGAGTTTTGTAAGGATCACTGAAAACAATACATTCTCTTTCTGTTGAACATCATCAAAATATGTTGTGCAGAGAAAATTGAAAAAGCCAGAGATGGTACATTGTGTTGTGTGTCAGGGATAGATAAGAGAGGGGGGGCGGATTAGCAAACAGAGAAAGGTAATATTAGACAACCTAGGAGAGAGTGAAAGAAATCCCTTCAAATAGATCGAGAGATGGGGCAAAGATGACCAAAGTATGGCCTCAGGGAGCAATAGTAATGACTCTAGGGAGGCATGAAAGGGTGAAAGAAACAATCCCAGAGAGAGGTGATAAAAAATTTTGAAAAAGAGAAAGAAAGCGCTTCTTAAATATTGGGTAAAAAGATTGCAAATAGAAAAATAGGTGGAAGAGTCCAGGAACCCACAAATAGAGTGAAAAAGTAAAAGAGAGAGCAAGTGAAAGACACAGGGAAAAGGGAGAAGGCTTCTGAAAAGTATTACGACTTTGCAAAAGAAAGAGAAATAATGCGGAAGGAGAAATCCACTGAAACAATGAGTAAAGGAGACACACAGGAAGAAAATTAGATAAAGGAAAAACCGAAGGGAGAGGAGAACAGTATTCTCTTCACATGGTTCGGTTGTCAGTGTTCAGTGCATGTGTGATGTGCTGGATTGTGAGCACAGAGTTTGAAGCTATCTAGTTGAGTGTAAATAGCTCACAATGGTCTGATCAGCCACAGCCGTATCCCCCAACAGTGTTACCTTCTAAGACTGCTCAGTGGGATCGAGGTTCCTTCATTAAGAATCATGGACCACTACTGCATATTCCATAATTAAATTCCAACTCCGTGTCAGAGATTAATACAATGATGATTTGACATTTAAGGCTCACATTTGCCATCACAATATTCAACGTGAATGTACTATTCTTCAATCTTGGTGCAATTAGAATATCTTTGTTTATAAAATACCCAAGTATTTGGTGGCATATTCTATTCTGCTTGTTATAATGAGGCCATGGCATTTTCCATCAAATGTTTTATTTAGCTTTATTCGCCTTGTAAATAGTGCTTCTTATTGACGTACAACACTTTGAAGTTTACTTGTGTGGATGGAATGTTATATTAACAATTCTAACATTTAAATATTTTGCAGACCCATTGATCTTTTATGGTTCAGATCTTTTTATTCATTTATCCAGAAACAAATACTCTTACCTAAATCCAAAGGCCGAATAGGCAAAACAGTGGGAGATTACTGTGGGAGGACGGAAGAAGGAGATAGAAGGCGAGGAAGGAAGATACCAGGGGGGACTGGGAAAGGCAGGAGGTGAGGGATAAATGTCAGTGGTTGTCACCCAGTGAGCATAGTCTCTCTCACCAGAATTAGCACTTTCGCAACATAATCAGTGTCAGCAGGCTGGGCTTTTTAGTGCATTGTACCCACTGCAGCCAGTCTTTGTCTTGCTGATCAGGCATGCCCCCTCGTCCTGTAAGCTGATGTACTCATAAGTAAAGAGGACTAGTAAGTTATCAAAAGTTCTGTGGCAGAGATTTGGTGCTTGGTCCCCTCGTTTTGTCAAAGTGTAGCAACTTGTTCTGCAGGGAAGCAGTAAGCTTTTCCATCCCTGTAATGTCCCACAGTTTATGCAGCCAGTCAAAGTGAGACGGCAATGTATCTGTGCCTCATTTGGCTTTTATGACATGTTTAGCCCCACACAAAGCCAAAGCCATTATCATTGCCTTCCCTTTGTTAGAGTGTAGAGGGTGTGTCGGGCATTGGGGAGTCTCAGTAGGATGTCGCTAGAAAGACAGGGTATATCTGTTGCAAACATTTAATTGATGTCTTTCAACACGATCTACCAGTAGTGTTTGAGTTTGGGAGAGGGCCAGAGGAGATGAGTCAATGTGTCTGTGTGACCGAAATTGCGTTAACAGCCATTAGGACTGTTGAGTTTCCATTTCACCTTTTGGCTGGGGTGTAGTACCAAAAGTGTGTTACCTTAAGCATTGCTTCTTTTCCTGAGGCACAGAATGAGGAGGCATGCACTTTGTGGAGGATGTCAGTCCATTTCTTTTGGATGACGTGAAAGTCCAGCTCAGTTTCCAAGCTGCGGAGCTAGAATTGTTGCACAATTCCCATGTTTTGAATTGTGTACCCAGACCCACCTTATCTAGTATTTCCCACAGAAAAAGGCCAGTGCACTCAATCAAATGCCTTGTCTCTGTCATTTCACAAGAGAAGTGCTGAGACTCACTCCACAGGGAACGTGTGTCTGTCTGTCAGTCTCTCATACACCCTGGAAGAAGAAGCTGCACATTGTGAAAGGTTATGTTTGTGACTGGTTGTCTTTGTCTTATCGATTTTGAAAAATTTGTGGAAGACACCTTGGATTGTTTCTGCAGGACTGTAGGTTGGAGAAAGAGGTCGGTCTTAGATTTGGGCTGATGATCAATAAGTCAGGAGTTAGGGAAACTAGCGTGTCTTGAATAGCGGTATCACATATTGGTAGGTTGGGTGTAGGCAGGAGATCCTTGAGTTGTTCTCTGAAGAGGAGCAGGTTGGATGGGTTGTGATGCTCTATAGGAAGTCTGTTTCAAGGGCTGGTGTCAAACATTAAATGGATCAGCCCTCTAGGGAGTATTTTAAAGTGAGTTATTGGGAAGACGGTGTGGGGTTGGAACACAGCTTATTTTTTTAGGTGACTTTGTCCTTGATCAATAGTATTGCTTATTGGTAAATGGCTTTGCGAGGTACTGTTGTGGAAGTTGAAAAAGAAGCAAGAGCGAGTTGGTAGCATCAGGAAATACAACAATCATATGTTTAAATACATCTGTCCAAGAATGGCAGCAGACAGTTGCATGTGTTAAAAACCTTAGCCCTGCCTGGTATTTACAATTAATTATCAGAGTGTGGACACCAATGAATTAATAAAAATTAAAAAAGTCACTGTACAGAATACAACTAGAATGCTGTATGGGTGATAAGGGAAGTGAAGGGGTTTGAACAAGACTATTATACATGGTCCATGGTGTGTGTGGTGGGTCAGAGGTAAGGATGTGTCCCCCACTCCAGCAAAATCCTCTCCTACATCAGTGGCCTTTTTGTTTGTGTGTGAGTGTTTGTGTGTGTGTGTAGATGGAGAGAGAGAGAGATTCAAACATTGTAATCAAACAACAGTGATTTGCTACAATAGGTAGTTGGACATTTTAATATGTGTGGCAAGGTACAGTGTCTGTTTCTTTTCTGTCGTCACCCAATACATTAAGCAGCTGTGGTGGTGGGCACTCTGAGAGCCAGGACAAATAGCCCTGGGGAACAGGCACCATCTGGCCTCTGTAGAGACACCAGTGAAGACTCTGGAATAAATATATACAACCTTTGAGGCTAGAGGTTCTGGGAGACTAGGAGGAAGAAGAAGGGGAATAAGAGCTCAAGACGAGAGATCCAGGCTGCAGGTCTGTATAGGATTGATGAGCATAGTGATAGATAAGAATGCACTGGAAGCTCTAATCAAGGTACACTGTGAGAAAGTATGCAGGAAAGAAATCACGAGGTGCTATAAGAACAAGGTTAGCTGAAAAGCTGATAAGGCAGAAAGGGTGGGGTATAAAAGAGGAAACGAGAAAAGAGAGGTAAGGGTAGGAGAGGGTGAGAAAATGGACGAAGGAAATACAAAGCAGATAGCTAAAAAGAGCAGAGAAAGGGAGAGAAATACTGCACATGAGATAGGCATTGTGGAATGATTTCAATGGGATGGGAGAGAAAAGTAGGAGATAAAAGTGACAGAGAATAGAAAGAAAAAGGCTGGTATGAGAATGAGGAAAAGATAGGATGATCAGAAATAATGGAAAGAAAGAGATAGAAAGCAAGAGGTAGGAATGAGGTGTGAAAGAGAAGGAGCAGTGGATGCACTTTTGGCAAAACTGAAAGATGAGTGAGCCTGATGTCGCGTATCCTGACAGGAGTCTGCATCAGGAACCCCAACTAAAACAGGACAAACCAGAACGAAGATTAAGGTCCTCAGACGCACAGTTGTTGGTGTGCCCCCGGTTTAGGCTGGCCACAAAAGGGGGGAGATCCTTTTCTGCTCTGACCCCAAAATTTTGGAATAAACTCCCTGAGACCCTCCGAAAAGAAGGTAATCTCCTTCGCTTCAGAAAAAGTTTGAAAACCTTCCTGTTTAGGGATGCACTAAGCTCAGCTTAAACTTCTTGTTGCTCCCTCCTTCCGATAATGATGTAGTTGTTGCCTTTCGGTCACAAGCGCCCTGAGACCTGCCGGTGAGTTGGCGCTATAAAAGCCGGAACTAACAATAACAATAACAATAACAAACTTCCCTGGCGTACTGATGGCAGAGACCCTTATAGTGGATAGACCACCACCTATGTTGGACTGCTGGCAGAGTGTCCCTAAATATTAACTCCACCATCCACCATCCATAGTTACTTATATTGGCCATATTGGTAACAGTGGAGTAACAATAGCCCCCGCTGCCCCTGCAGTACGACGGGTCACTGGCCCGAGAGCTCTTAACTGACTGGGAGTGTGGGGGACCCCCTCCATGTATTTTGCAGGGGGGCCCTCCTCAAGTTTCATTAAGCCACTGCCTCGATGGAGAATAGAAATAGCATGAAAAGTACAGTAGGAATAGATGAAAGAATTAGCTGTAATCACTCAAAATGAGAAGCAAAAGAAGAATAAGAATCAGTTCCATATGGATAAGAGATAGTGACAGGGGACATCATGGGTATTCTTGGATTAATTGAAATGGAAATGCAGTGGTATACATATTCCCAAAGTACGTGCGGTTTTTATTCAAAAGTCTAATGAATAAAACAAATTGGAAAATAAGAAAATATTGAGGAAACTAAAAAAAGTTGAGAGAAAGAAATTTACTATATTTAAAAGAACTGTATATTTTTAAAATGTGTGTACTGCACTTAATCTTATATATGTTTAAATATTTTTAGGCTTTGGTGGAGTCCCTTTAAGGGATGAAATGCGTTGGCTGGGTCTGTCAAGAAACGATGTTTGGGTTTGAATTAAGGACGTGTATATGAGCTTCAACATTCTAAGATTCGTTTTTAAAAGAAAAGGAAAATAAGAGTGATTACAGCTACACAAAATTGAGGGATGTGTGTAACAAAACAAGAATATATTGCTGCCCTCCTTTTTTGAAAAACATTTGCTTGAGATTGTGCTCTTATAAGCAGTCGGAGCTCCAGGAGTGGGTACAGTACGTGGGGAAACAGTGAAACTTTGACCTGTGCACTCCAATAATCACTACTGCTATTCCTGTGAAACCCCATCACATAGCCAGTCTGTGGCAGTATGCTCACCTTTCAATCAATAAACAATTCGCCAGTCACAACTTCTATCTTTATTCATACTTTATAATGTGGGACCGTTTTCAAATCTATATTTGCATATAATAAATAATAATGAATGATACTGTTTTATGTTGGATCCAGTAATGAGTTAATATGATTACAGCTGAAACAAGTTTAATATGAGGTACAGAAGAGTGTTTATTTACATGATTTAGTTGTGCCACAGTTATATGAAAAGTCCATATTGGACAAAATGGATGGTATTTCTGTCATTCACTCCTGTATTCATTCCTCCCATCATGTTCCCCTGTGTATCTTCTCTCCTCACAAGCTCTGCAGAAGCGAAGACAGTTGATGTAATTGATTTTCCCAACTGTTATGAATACAAAGGTTAGAATTAACGTTTGAGTGTTTCTGATAGGTTGCAAGTTCCAGGGTATTTCTGCTGTAGTTCTGTAGTGCAGACAAGTCCTATTCATTTGTGTGATTGATACTGTTGAAATGTTTCATATTTTGTTTAAACACCTCCAGATGGCGGTAGCACAGAAAACGCTGGGTGCTTTCTTAAAATGAGATAGTCCCTTTGTGCTAAGGGAGTGAGAGTTGTTACTTGTGATCATGCTATTGCAAATCTACAGTTTTAACTCATTGGTTATGCAAGCATTGTGTATAAGGACCCCTTGTTTTGGAGCTGAGCCAGAGACTTTTCTTTTCTAAGAGGGATGCTGTTTGTTTCCTTTCTGATTTTGCTGCTCTTTTGAGACTTAAACTGATTTCTAACTACTCTGTATAACTTTGCATTTGAGCCTTCATGACATTTATACTGTACCACTTGATACTGAAACCCTTTAACTTTTTCTCTGATTTAGAACTCATTTATTGAGTGGTCCCACTCACTAATGTTGATAATCTGCCAAACTGATTTTGGGGAGGGTCCCTTTTCACTCCATAATTTCTAGTTGCAGAACTGTATGAGGTAAATTTGGGGTTTCTGATTTTTCGGAGTGTATTAAAATATTGAGGTAGGGTTTTTGCTCTCACATTACCCCAGCCTTTGATTTTTTGTATTTCCTCTCTGTCATCCACATCTAATCCTTTTCAATTTCTTACACATTTCTAACTTGTCACCCAGTGTGGGCACCATGTTATGTGGGTGTATTAAACTGTAACATGAAACTACTCAGGGAAGATCTTTGTAGTAGAATATTGTGCTGCTGCATTTTTAGATTTAATGGTTCTAAGTCTCGTAAATATGTTGACTCTAAAAGTGTAGAAGGCTAGTGAATGCACATACATGACAGCATCCTAAGTGATGTAATAATGACAAATCTCAATGTATGTTCAATAAAATAATGTGAACATGATCACACAAAGATCATATAAGAAACTGAGTTACTGGTTGAGGGAGGTAAAACCCTTCTCAAGCAGAAACCACAATTCTTTGTCTGGGTGAGTTCACAAGCCAACCCCAAATTAACCTGTGCCCAAACTTCTGGTAGTTTGGCACAAAAAAGTTAGATTTAACTTAGTGGAAATGTATAAAGTATGTATGCAGTACTTCAAACAGTAATAAAATGAAAACACAATACTAGAATAATACTACAACAATTTAGAAAAAATTAGTAAAATGTAATTAATAATTTTAGATCAAAACAACAAAAATCCAATTGGTGGAACTGAAGATGTGTAGTTTTAAAGATTTAAGTGACTGTAGCATCAAAAAGCACACAAAGCGTCAACTGTGGCTATCTGGTCACACTGACCCTGGACAGAGTCACAAATTCAGACAGACCATTATCAAGCGGGCTGGTTAAAGGGACCCATTTAGGCCAATTGAACAAGAGTACATTAGATCCTGGTTGTAGAGCTTTGCGAGATTGTGCTTCGAGGATGCGCTGCTCAGACGATGTGAGTTCAAAGTCAGAGATGCATCACGCAGCATCAGTTCCAAGGGGCTGCAAGGCTGCAATGTGAGGTCCTGTGCCATCATCAAGGAGGCTGTTGATAAAGGGGCTTGTGATGTGAAGTCCAGCATCCAGTATGAGTTGTGCACTGGCTGGTTCCAAAGCAGCAGCAGGGCTTGTGATGCAGTGTCCTGGTCGTCGTGCGTTGCCTAGTGGCACTTCTGATGAGCATGTGGCTGTGATGCGAAGTCCAGTGCCAGAGCTGAACCATGCAGTGGTCCATGATGTAGAGTTTGGTGAGGTGATGCGTTGAGCAAGGGCTCTGATGAGGAGTTTCTGGTCAGCGATAAGGTACGCTGCGGCTCAGATGTGTTGGTACTGCTGGGACAACAGTTGGGCTGGCAGAGACCCTCCAGGCCCACTTCCTAGGGTCTTGGACTTGGGCTGTACAACTTGGGAGGGTAGGACTCACAACAGGCAGAGTCCAAGCACTGGGTTCAAGGTGATTGGAGATTTCTCTCCCTAAGGCTCTGGTCAGGAGGCCAGCCAACTAGCTCTGAAGTCACTATGGTGATTCTGGGTTCAGAAAGTAAGTCCAGTCATTCACTCAGGCAGCAGAGTGGCAGTCCTTGTTGCAGAGCAGCACAGCAGTCCTACTTCTGAGTTTACCCACAGGGCCAGATGTGTACTAGGGAATTGAGTCTAAGGGTCTAGTATTTGTACCTGGTGCCCCCTTTGAAGTAGGAGAAATTTTTAGAAACATACACACCCCAAGTTGTCGGGCATCCCCTTCCTCCCTGCCCTAAAGACCAGTGTCAAATCCTTTGTAAGTGTGCTCATGCACAGCCTTTGAGTGTGCAAATGTGGTAGGTGATAGCGCCACGCCCTCGTCAGCTTGAATTGGCCCATCCTGCCAAAAGCTAGATTCCTTTTGTCTCACTGTGTACGCTTAATACACAAAAACCTACTGCCAGCTACACATAATCATGTGACCCAGGAATAGGCGTCAGGCACAAAATTGTTAGGAGAAGAAAATGGCAACTTTCTAAAAGTGGCATTTTCAGAATTGCGACTACAAATCTAACTTTTTAATTAAAGAGGGCTTCTAATTTCAAACTTGACCTTTCTATCTGCTCCCAATTGAAAGTTATCACTTATTAAATTTAATAAGGTAACCCATGTGATCCTATAGGAGATGTAGGCCTTACAGTAGTGAAAAACAAATTTGGGAGTTTTTCACTACCAGGGCATGTAAAACTTAAAAGTACATGTCAAACCTATAATATACTGCACCTTGCCCTCTGGGCTGTTCAGAGCCTATCCTAAGGTTGACTTCTATGCATTAAAAAGGAAGGTTTGGATGTGGCAAAAGGTTTACTTTGCCAGGTTGAAATAGCAGTTTAAACTGCACACAAAGGCTCTGCAATAGCAGGCAGGCTTGTTTCAAAGCGCTACTTAAGTGGGTGGCACAATCAATGAGCAGGCCCACTAGTAGTATCTTATTAACTTGCCCTGGGCACATGTATTACCATTGTACTAGGGACGTAGAAGATATTCAATGTGCCAATTGGGTGTGAAACTGTTTCATCGTCTTTAAAGGAGAGCACAGGCCCTTTAGCACTTGTTAGCATTAGTAAAGGGTGCAAAGTCATTAAGTCAGATGTCAGGTTCAACACATTACCAGCCACTCTTCTCATTGTAGCCTTAACTTATCAATGACAAGTGGGCAGTACATTCCATACAGAAGGACAAGTACACCATGTTTACAGTTTTAAGCACTGCAGCATAGAAGCACATCAACCGCACTAGTGAAGGATGCAAATGCTCCACTTTTTGCCACCCCCTTCACTAAATGGAATGCCAATTCAGCCAGTGTGTCAACTGCACTGGGAATTACCTTTCCTCCTTTGACACTTAGGGGCCCATTATGATGGCGGGTGGATTGCCCCCGCCAGGCTGGTGGTGGCCACCGCCAGCCTGGCGGGGGCAATCCGCCCGACATCCACTCTCGTTTCCCCCCCCCGCCATATTAGGATGGCAGGGGGGACCTCAGCGGACGGAAAGACCGTCCGCCGCTTTTCCGCCCCGGTTGCCTTGCGGCCGGGGCGGAAAAAGAATAATATGGTGGCGGTGTCTATCAGACACCGCCAGCCATATTATGATGCGCTTTTGGCAATGCCTTTCAGTGGCGGCAATGCCACCATGGAAAGGCAGGCGGACTTCACTCTGGGGGCCCCGTGTGGGCCCCAGGGTGAAGGAGAGTAGGGGGGTGCACACGGTATCCCCCTTCATTTGCCTTTACAAAGCGCCAGGCACCGCGCGGTGCCTGCCGCTTTCAAAATGCAAACGTGAAAGTGCTTTTTCAGCATTGTGGCGGGCGGTGCTGAGAGCACCGCCCGCCACAATGCTTAACATGCAGGATGTGCCCGCCACAGTGACGGGCACATCCTAATACCACCCCGGGACCCCCGCCCTTATGGCGTGCGGTCCCGAGTCCCGCTAGGATGATGTCATGATAATGACCCCCTTAGTGAGATAACAGCGTTGACCTCTATTCTTAACTATTAGATAATAATTTGACTCCTCTTTGCTGCCCAGGAGCTATGGGAAGGTTAAGCAGTGTAAGCTATGGGCAGTAACAGCTGCTATCTCTGACTGCATTATATTGATGCCCATGAATTAAAGTGTATGAATGCATGTCGTGTGGAATGTGGAGACAATTAAAGTGTGCAGAAGAATCAGTGGGACTATTAGAAAGCCGATGGTTATTTTTGTGAAAAATCAATAAGAAACGTGTTTCCTACTACTTGCTAGAAATACATTCTAATCCTCCTTGTGGGCAAGATATATCAGTGAAACTATGTTTGCTTTTCTCATTATAGTGAAACAAGCTATCCAGTTTCGACATGAGACATGCAAGAACCATTACCAATTCCAAATGTGTGCTGCCTAATTTAGCTTTCAATGTTTCATTAACAAATTGGGACATCTGCCAGGCTAATTCAATATCTCCCAATACGTGATGCAAACAATTTAAAGAGTGGAATGCAGCAGTTCTTCTCCCATGCCTACCTAAATACACTCAGCCATTTATCAGAGCCATGATACACCATGCACGTTTTGTTTTCCAGCCTCTTCCAATTTTTCAGTGATTTATTTACTCCTATGGTTAATTAATAATTGTGCAGCAAAAACAATAGCATCCCATCTATAAATGCTGGTGCAGTCGCAAAAGCTCTGCCTGGGACCATGATTCCAAACACGTTTAGCAGTGGGGGAAACAGTGATTACTGAGTGATGTTACGAGCCGTAAGACAAAGGCAAAGTAATACAAAACATAGAATATGTTACATGTGCACATTTAATGCCTTGCCAGCTGCTCCAGTTGGAAAAGGTTGTTTTTAGAATGCTGGCAAGGAGGGGAACCCCTCAGGGCATTTGATAGTTGGTTACTTGTGCAACGAGGAGTACTTGCAATTGACAGAACATAGTTCGTTTTTACAAAGGAGGAGCAGGAAAGCAGGTTGGTGAGTTATGAAAGAGAATAATCATTACCCTTATTGTGGACTATTTTCAGCTCAGGTCATCGAACCTTGTGTAGTGACGGGGGGTGGGTATCACACTGGGAATTTCAAAGAGGGTGTATATATAGCATATTTAAATGAGCATGTCTAAGGGCGCAAATTCATAATTGGGTTACCCAATGAGGACAGTATGACAATAATCAGTCCTCATTGTTATTGCATTGATCAAGTCCTTGGGTGAATGGAAGGGAAGATTAAACAGATTTTTTAAAATGTTCATTACTTGTCAGATTCTTGCACGTGTGATTGTTCTTGCGTTTCATGAGCTGAAAAGTGTGTCCGTCTGTCTACCTTAAGGGGTAGCATGAGCGAATCAGGCATAAAGTACATGGTGTCAAAGCGCCTATGTGGGTGCAAGAAAGTAGAGCGGAGCAGCTTAGCATTAGAGATGTGTGAGCAATCCTGTCAGTCAGTCTGCACTGTGAGGCTGGACTTTGGTGTGAGGATTTGAGCATTTCAGTTCCATAGATAAAAGGAGAAAGGCATGCCACTTTAGCAGTTTGTATTTTTAGAGAGGAGAAACCGGCTTCTGACTGAGCCTTGCGAATCTAGTGGCTCAGTGAAATAATGCTGATTATTCGGGTCAGGTGGCTTAGTAGACTAATGACTTCATTGTGGGGGCCACTGTTCGATCTCATGGTCACAGGTTGAAATCCTGGCGGGTCCTCTCAGCCTTTCATCCTTCTGAGGTTGATAAAATAAGCACCATTGAGTTAGGTAACAATAAACATCTGTTGTTCAGAACCAAGATACCCTTGGTTGAACGTGTGCTTTACAAATGCACATGATATGTTAGATACAAAAACTTCGCGAGCCTGCTGGACAGTCAGAACAGTACAAAGAAACGGAGTCTGATCGGTCAGATAGGGGAAAGAAAATCAGTTTGGGCTGGATTTTCCAAGGGAGGCCCATGTTGACTGGTGTGTGGAGTCGCATGCCACTGACTGATCAAGCAGTGTGTGTATTAAGGCTAGTTAGTCATGATTTGCCACGCAGATGGAATTAGTCACAAATTAAATTGGGCCATAGCGGAATTAAAGAATTGAAGCTAGACAGAAGTAAATTAATTGGCTTGTGTGCCAAGAGACAGCAGGTGCGATGGAAGGGATGAAAAGAAAGTTGAGATACTTAGACAGTGGCGGCTTGCAGAGGGAGTGCTGCGGGGCGGTGTGATGGGGCGGGGGAGGGGCAGGGACTCAGACATTTGACAGAACGGAGTAAAGTGAATAAATAAAACTATTTACCTTGCGCACGCTGCATTGCCGAGTTCTTTCCAGTACTGCATTTGCTTTGTCATATTTACTCATCTTAGTCTTTAAGTTTTATGGGACCATCTTTATTTTTCCTGGACCATCAATGTTGGATCATCATGCATAGTGCACAAAAGTAGCTCCAATATGCCCCACAAATATGAGTCATTGTTCTAAAACTACACCACAATTGGACTCTTTATCATCACTTACACATTCATACGCTTATGATATATAAATGAGTCTGTCATACCTCTCATCATAAGATGTATGATATACTTAGGATGTAAGATGCTGACAGTACGATACATTGTAGTTCTTTTCAGAAATGGGTTGATAGGGAATCATTAATGAATAAAGATGTTGTTATCCTGGATTTAAACATTTTATAATAAATGATTGGTGTGTGATCAAGGGTGAATTGTTTGATGAGATGGTCTGTTCAATACAGCGCTATTGGCGCATGCAGTTGAAGTATGATGTGAAGGGGGTATCAGACTGAGAGGGTTGCCAAGGATCTGGGTAGCTTCAGTGAAGTACTGTTAAATGTTCAGTATGTTGGATTGTATTTTGCTAGTGATGAGAAGTTATGTGGGGAAGCTGCTGATGGTGTGGGTGATGCGTGTCTTTAGGATGATATCTATAGGTTGTTCTGAGGTCACATTTCCCTCGGTATGTACATCTGGTGGAATGCGACTGTTTGGGAGAGTGTGAAGGGGAAATTCTAGGAGATGAAGATGGGACAGTGTTACGTATTACTTAATGTCCTCTTCCACAAATGTGTTTCTATGTATGCCTCAAAGAAATGTTCACTGTATGCTTGGCTGAATAATGAGAATGACTGAGTATGAGATGGACATCTGCTGCAGGTGGAGGCTTTTTGAAGTGACTAGTGGGTTGTAGATGAGATGGGATTTGGGGTAGTGTGGATTTGTGTTTGTATGTGGATGAGGAGCTTGAGCAAGCATGTTTTCAATCTGACACATAATGATAGTAACCTTCCCAAGGAAGGATTCTGGTCCTTGACGCTTTCCAGGCCTTACCAGTAGCAAATAGGAACCCTCCTTGTTTTTATCCAGCTTTAACTTCAGATGTTGGAACACAGATGCCCGAGGGCATGACAGAAGATGGGAAGTTTGCGTCACCTGTTGTATAAATGCCAAACCTTCCGCAGCTTACCCCTCGCACATACTCATTTGATACACAGGTGATGGAGATATAAAACCTGTTGCAGCACAAAAAGATGATGGACGGAATGCTGAACATTGTCAAACACACCCCCCCAGTCACAGATCTAGATTAAATCCATCATTTATTTGCTACCCATGCCACCCCAGATTGGACCCAGCCATATGCAAATCAGTCTTGGCCCTGCTCTTCATGGGAACTGTCAAGCCAGGTAGGTCCATTGTTCAGCATTCCATCCATCATCTTATGTTTAAACGTGTTTATTAGCATTTTCAAAAATATAAGCACATTACAGAGACCCGAGTAGCGCATTGCATTGGAATATACGATCCACATAGAGTTCGGCAGCCAAAGAAAGCATATTAACAGCACAGCATATGTTATAAGCAGAGCCCTTACCCAGTTTCCAGCCATCATCTTTTTGTTTAGCGATATAAAAACTGAATGGCAATACAATAGTTTTTGCCTACGGATTGAAGTTTTTTTGTCACCAGTCTTTCACTCTCTATACACACAACTGAAAACCGACTGCGATATAAATGTGTTCTTGCAATGTGTCTATAAATGTAATGCATCTAAGCCCGGAGCAGACATTTTTGACTTGTGCTTCCGAATGCAGCATGTACTTCAGAGAGTTCAGTATGAGTGTAGTGGGCTCTCCTGTTCGGGCTTGTTCTGGTCAGGGAAATAACGTGTACAGTGCAGATTAAGTGAGCTCGAATGGATTTCAAGTTATTTTGATCTCAGAATGCAGCATGCACAGAAACAGGAAAAAAACAGGTGAAATAAAAGTATTTCTCCTTGTTGTGCCACTCCTGTGCCTCCCCTGGGGAGCTGTAGGGTTCTGACGCATTCCCAGCTTTACAAAACTTTGTCAATCTGGGAATGTGTCAGGTTCCATGGATGCTGTGTGGGAATACCCACACAACACCCATGGAACACCCCTTTCAAGCACAGTAATGCGTAAAAGGGGTCCATATTTACGAGGCCATGACATGTCACACAGGGTGACTTTATGTGGCCTGTTAATTATAAGCAGGCACACTGCGCCGCCGATGCGTCAAAAAAAGTGATGCACCAGCGGCGCATTGGCCTTGTAAATTAGGCCCTAAATTTGTGAACACGGAAAACGTGTAAACGTACTGCAAAGTGAAAGTTGCCTTAGAGAATCGGGCCCTATATTTCTAAAGGGTGCTTGGATATATTAAATAGAAATATTCTGTAATTGTTAAAATCCGGTTAACGATTCAATTTAATCAATAACTCTTCTACTAGCATCCTATGTGAATCCTTGTTTCCTAGAAGAACACAAGAAAGTCCTCAATTAGCAGCGATTACTGGAGAGGATGCATATTTACTATTCGCAAGCAAACATTTTGTTGCATAAAAGGAGATAAGTGCTTGTTTGCCAGCCAGCACAGAATTGAACAATTTTAATTCCTCACAACTCTGTCCATCATGAGTCAGTAAAAACAATCTACCCAAGTAAAGAACGTCTATTTGTACTTAAACTCGGATTTATACCATAGAAGTAAGAAATTATGTTAACTACATCTTGGAGGGCCATCGCCGATGCAACGTAAGCAAAAAGCTCCAAAAAAGCATTTGGCATATTTGAATTGGTTAGCAGGAGTTTTGCATAAGAACGAGCTCATAAAAAGAGCTATGTTTCTCCAATGTCATTTACCTATTTTTAAACAAGAGCACCAGCTATCAGGTATTAATTACAAAAAAGTATGTCACATAAGCATATGTTCATGGTACACGCGGCCAGGAATCTCTCCAGAGCCAAAATTATGCAATTGCATATATTTCCACTTTTAATGTCATAAGCCTTCAAGAAACAGAGAGCCAAGCCACCAAGTTCTTAGCCTAGTAGGGAAGTTTTGCATTACCAGCTTTTAAGTTATCATTAAAGGGCAAGAACTGCTAGTAATTAACACATTTTGTTTCGGCTAAGTTGCAAATTTATGTTACAGAAATATTTATTGACACTCTGAAGATATTGGAGGTCGTGTTAAAATTGAAGACAAAGCTGTTACATTTCTCCCAACTAATAATTCTGAATGTACATCTGCATCTGGGATCTTAATATAAGCATGTAAAAATGTATCTGATCACTAACCACTTAACATCTCTGCAAATCATATAACAGCACCATTAAAGTCACAGGTGACTTCACTTTGAACTTGGTGTGCTTCACAGGGACGTGGCCAGCCGAGCAGTAAGATGGCCACTCTTTGAGAGGCTCTGCTGGCCGCAAAACATTCCTTTACAATGCTAACGTAATGGCAGCCTAAAACTGCTCGGGCTGAAAGGCATGCACTTGCTATAGAGGCAGAAACCGGCTGCGGTGCAGAAAATTGGCGAGCGCCTGTGCAATCGGCTGTAATGCAGGCGGAACCCCCAGCCTGCCCCCGGCCTGCCTATGCAGTCGGAAGAACTGGGCCTGCTGTGTCAACACCGCGGCTCCAGAGCGAACGTGAATAGCCCCACGTAAGGGAAACTGAGGGGCATATGTAGGTAATTCACATTTTGCGATTCGCAAATAGCAATTTTTAAGGAATCGCTTTTTGAGAATTGGAAAATGGAATGTAGGTAATAATTGCTGCTGCTCTGCGGGCGCCCTTTGGCCTGGGCTAGAGGCTGCTTCTGCTGCTGGGAGGTAGCTGCTGTGGCCCTCCCCTGGTCGGGATCGTTGTACTTGTTGGGCGTACCGGCACGGGGGAGAGTGTGAACTGCGGCCCTAAAAATGAAAACAAGCCTCAAAACAAAAGACAATAAACTAGACCTACTTACCTCACAATGGATCCGGTCAAGAAACAAGTAGATTCCCATGACACCCGATTAGACCTATTAGACAATCGCACAACTGAAGGGCACAAATACCAACTCGAACGTAAAGAGCAGCTGCTTCATATGGACAAACTACTTAATGTAATCCGAGCCAAAAATTATGACCTTCAAGCAAGATCTTGTCGAAATAATCTACGAACAATTGGCATTCTGGAAACCACGGCGATCTCTAAGATGGAAACATTTGTCAAAGACCTGCTACGTGACCTATTTGGCATGGAGCTCTCAGCAATGCTCATAGTAGAGAGGTCCCACAGAAGACTGGGACGTAGGCCACTGGTTGGAGCCACACCAAGACCAATACTGGTGCGGTTATTAAACGATCTGGATCGTGACACTATCCTGCGCCTAGCCAGAAAACGAGGCAACATCGACTACAAGGGCAACAACATCTCCATGTTCGCGGACTTCACCCCGGCGGTACAGGCAGCCAGGAGGGAGTTTGTGTCTGTTAAGCGGCCAAACTTAAATCATGCACGAGGGGTCGGTGCACATTTTACGGATGCAAAATCGGCAATGAAATACGCTAAGCATATTGGGGGCCAGAGGAAGGCAACCAGGCCAGCCCCGGCTGCATCAACTGATGCCAGACTCAGTGACAATGACTGAATCGTGATGCCTGACGCCGCCAGGTATAGATAAGATGACACCAAGTTGCTATGATTCTCAGTTTGCTGTTGCTCAGTAGTAAACTTCTTGTAAATGTTAGCATAATGTACAGTAGGCCGCTAGCCGGTACTGCTATTTACATTTCGTATGGTTGTATTGCAGGTAGTCTCTCACACACCTGTGCTGCCACCCTGCAGCAGTGTGGGGCTGTACGCTGGTATAGCTATGCCCCGAGGGAGAACTCCCACTGAAGTCCCCAGGGTCCTTGCCTGGGGTCCTTCATTTAGTTTGACAGATGGGGGGATCACATACTCAACCTTTTTCGGTGGTTGGTGTGGGTGGAGGGAAGGGTGGGATTGTTAATAAAGTCAGACAGGACAGTAGGAAACTGATAATTTAATCTATAGGAAGAATCAGACACAGGATAAATATAAGATTGGTCTTTACACTAGGTTCACCATTTAAAATACTACTGGGTCACATCAACAAGAATTGTTATTGTAACTACCCAGAGTCAGCAGGCACACTGATTCGTCATTTAAAAGTAAAGCAAATCATTCATGCCAACCTTTAATCTACTTACTTGGAACATCAGAGAACTAAATAACTACAGGAAGACTAGACTTGTACACGCTTACTTGACAAGACGCAATATAGATATATGCCTTATGCAAGAAACGCACTTAACCAGCAATACGCAAATTAAGCTAAATAACAAGCGCTGGAGCTCAATTTACTCTTCACTCTACTCCAACTTTGCTAGAGGGGTGTCCATATTGATCAGACATGCCATAGAATGGACGGAAACCACGACACATATAGACCCAGAGGGCAGATATGTGGTCCTAGGTGGCAAGCTGCGCGCGATAAAAGTTACACTCGCGGCTCTATACGGCCCCAACTTCGACCCGCCAGATTTCTTCCAAAATGTGTGGGCTAAAATAAACATGGTGGGACACGACACAGTCATATGGGGTGGTGACTTCAATGCTCTAATAGATGATCATATGGACAGGAGGGGCGGAGCTCACAGATTACACCCAAGATCTAACAAGGTACTTAATGCCATAATAACAGAGGGAAACTTATCAGATATTTTGAGACACAGACACCCGGCCACATCTGAGGGCACTGTTGGACTACCAGTTGGTGTCACCAGACATTGTGGCCTGGACGACAGAGGTCAGACACCTATCCGGAACTTTGTTGGACCACGCTCCTATCTTGTTGCGATGGACCATACCAGAGAGTAACCCAAAAGTCAATAATTGAAGATTCCCCTCACACACCCTAACTGATACAGCCTTCAGAAATTAGAGGGGATATTGAAGGTTACTTTGCTACAAACACGGGCACAGTACAATCCCAAGCTACTCTATGGGAGACCTTTAGGGTGGTTATACAGGGGCAGTGTATCTCCAGACAGGCTGGGATATTGAAATCAATTAGGCTGACCCTCCAAAAATGGCAATCTAATATAAGAACCTTGGAAATACAGTATGATAGAATGAGTAACCTAAAACTCCTGGGAAACATTAGGGGCCTAATCTCTGCATATGAAGTGGAGGCAACTAAAGAGGTAAACATTTTGGGGAAATATGCACAGGCCAGACGATATGGTGAGGGAGACAGACCCATCAGAACACTAGCTCATATGCTGCGCCCACCCGGTAATGCCATGTTTATAGTCGAGATACTGGATGATAATCGAGTTGAGGTCAGAGGCCCCCGAGAAATTTTAGACCAATTTACTAAATTCTACACCACATTATATACCTCATCCTCCTGTACAATACCTGCAGAGGTGCAGACTTATCAAGATTCTATTGAGTTGCTGTATCTAGGCGAAGGACACTGGGCCTATCAGGATGAGCCCTGTACAGTAGAACACGGCTACTCACAGACTTTCTCTCGGGGGCCAAATTTACAGCGTGGTTTGCGGCCGAGTGCTGCACCGGTGGGGGCGGGGAGAGTGGGGCGGGGCTAGAGTAAAAAAAACAGCTGTGACCATGAGGTCAAACACAGGCCCCTGCAGCGGACGCATTAGTCCACTGAGCCACCAGACCCAGCATCCACATATCTATCTATCTATCTATCTATCTATCTATCTATCTATCTATCTATCTATCTATCTATCTATCTATCTATCTATCTATCTATCTATCTATCTATCTATCTATCTATCTATCTATCTATCTATCTATCTATCTATCTATCTATCTAGCTCTATCCATCTATCTCTATCTATATATCTATCTCTATCTATTTTTTATCTCTATCTATCTCTATCTATCCATCTATCTATCTCTATCTATCTATCTATCTCTATCTCTCTCTATCTCTATCTATATATCTATCTCTATCTATTTCCATCTATTTATCTCTATCCTTATCTATCTATCTGTCTATCTTTCTCTTTCTCTATCTATCTCTATCTATCTGTCTCTATCTATCTCTATTTATCTCTGTCTATCGCTATCTCTATCTGTTTACCTATCTCTATCTGTCTCTCTCTGTGTCTCTCTGTCTCTGTCGCTCTGTCTCTCTATCTCTGTGCCTCTGCCTTTCTCTCTCCATGCACAATTGTCCAAATTCTGAATGTGCTTACATCTAATTTTCAGGGATAGTGACACAAAGATGAAGCTGCTGCTGGAGAAGAGGACTCTCGTCTGCAACATGAAACAGGAAGCTTCCCAAAAGGCCCTTTAAAAGTCAGCTGTGAAAGCGCTTACAGCTAACTTTTAAAGGGTCTTTTGGGAAGCTTTTTGACGGTGCCCTGTGTGATGTCACAGAGGCCAGTAGTAAACACAGAAGATGGCTGCAGGAGCATTTAATAGGTATTCACTAAGTAGGCTCTTGTGGTCATCTTCTGTGTTTACTGCCGGCCTCACTGGAAACGTAGAAACGACAAGGCAAGGTCCACAAGCCGCCGATGAAGCCCTGTCGGGCTGCTGGCAGACCGTGGGCCGTACTATGAGTACCACGGCTGTAGAAGATATAAAACAAGTAATAAACAGCCTGCCCTTGGATAAAGCCCCGGGGTTAGATGGCCTCACAGCTGAATTTTAAAAAAGCTACGCAGACCTGATAGCCCCCCAGCTCGTGACCTTATATGGAGAGGCCCAGTAAACTGGGATTCTACCCTCCACTATGAGAGAAGCAATCATATTATCACTACTCAAGCCATGGAAACCGGCCAATAAGAGAGACTCATATCGCCCTCTATCTTTAATTAATACTGATACTAAAATGTATGCTAAATTATTGGCAAACAAAATGCATCCCCTACTTCCCCTGATCACCAGACCCGATCAATCGGGCTTCATTCCGGGTAGATCTACTGCACATAATTTACACACCTTTTTCGCTGTACCGCATTATTTGAATCCCCAAACGCAAGCCACCAAGGCATTCGACTCGCTAGAATGGCAATATCTTTTTGCTATACTGGAGAGATTGGGATTTAGCCCAATATACATCAATCAGATCAAACTGACTTAGATTAAATGGATTGGTTTCATCGCACCTACCAATCACCTGAGGTACAAGACAAGGCTGCCTCTTGTCCCCCCTGTTGTATGTAATCGCTCTAGAGCCACTAGCTGCGAGATTGCGGCAACATCACGCGGACAGGGGAATAGGCTTCTCCACTAGGGGACTCGTTGTATCGTTATACGCCGATGACATCACATTATATATTACTAACCAAGCAGATAACATAAACCCAGTGCTGTGAGAAATCCTGAAATATGGGGGGCTATTGAGTATACAAATAAATTGGACAAAGTCGGTTCTATTCCCGCTCACGACAAATACTAAGCCCTGTCAAATGGAGTACCCTCTGAAATGGGCTGGAGGGCCTATTTGATATTTGGGAATATGGTTGAGCAACGATATTCAAGAACTGTGGGACATGAACTATGGCAGGGTGATAATGAGGCTAAAGTGCAAGATAGGTACTTGGAATAGACTGTCTTTGTCTTTGTCTGGTCGTATTGGAATAGCTAAAATGGTAACTTTACCCACATTTTTATATCTGTTCATAAATATTCCGCTCTCACTAACACAGGCCTTCCACAAGACACTGAGATCCCTGTAACTTCTCTGATCAGGGCTGGAAAACAAGCTCGGTTTCATGGGAGCTCCTGACGCTTCCTCTGGCACAGGGAGGGCTGGGGGCACCGGACATTCCATTATATGGATACTGCGCCCAAGCTCAGTTCCTCCATTACTGGATCCACCCTATGCCGTTTCACCCGCATGTTGCAGTCGAGCAGGATAAAGCTGCACCCACACCACTACAAGTTGCTATATACCAACCACATAAAAGGCCGCACAATGACATTGACACAGTAGAGTCACTAAAATAGGGCTGGGAAGGTCTGAGAAACAGAGCCAAATTAGAGGTCCAATGTTCGCCCTCTATGCCGGTGGCGCGTAATCCATGTATTCCCCCTCCGGATGATGGGGGGAGTGTGACACTGGCGCATGGGCTAGGGATAAACACATTTGCAGATCTGTATCCTGAGATTACCTTTTGCCCCCTGCTGGCAGAACAGAAAGGGAAAACACCAACTTTTTCAGAGATGTTTCTATATCATCGAATATAGGCGGTTTGCAGCCAAGCACACACCACCTTGCCTAGGCCCCCACCCACGCTACATGCACTTGAACATTTGATGACTGGCCCATCTCCACGCAGACTCATTACATGATTATACAGCACCGTGCATAACACTGCCCCAGTGTTGATCCCAAAAGCACTGGTGGAATGGAACACCGAACTTCAACCTCCAGTCTCGGAAAAGCAGTGGAAATCTGCTGCACCCAGTTGCGTGTGCTCTCTCCCAATTACAGGCTGAAACTCATACATTTCAAGTTTCTGCATAGATTTTATAGAACCCCAGTCCAGCTTAATCACATTGGGCTTAGACCTGATGCTAGCTGTTGGAGATGTAGGGCTGATCCGCCTATGTTTTTGCATCTGGCCTGGGGCTGCCCGCTCATAGCAAAATACTGGGTTGATATCTTTGGCATAATTGGGGAATCCCTAGGTGCTCCAACAGACCCCACACCTCTGACAGGCTTACTGGGATACGTGAAAGATACCCCGGTGAGCTCACGGAAACTACACGCAATGCTCCTGCTTCGGGTAAGGAGGCGAATGGCTATGCACTGGGGTAAGACCATGGCGCCGTCGATTAAAACCTGGTTGCAGGACATTGCTTACTGTCAGACTCAACTCGCTTTATATTGGGAACTTATGCCATCTGCCTCAAGGTCAAAAGATATTTGGGGTCCAATCTTGGAATGGATACGCACAAAACAAACTGGAGACGCTGGTAGTACTAGTCTATATGGTAGAGTCAAGTACCTGAAACTACATTAGTTACACAAAAGGATTTAAATATTACCACACACGAATTTTGCTTTAGAGGAGGTAGTTAAATGACGCAAAAGTGTAAAAAAAAAACAATCGTATAGGCATGTACGATGGAATGGTTAACCAGATTCGCTGACAAGATTTCTTTTTGAACTTGCTGTCCGGTAAATTGGTTGTTATGTTTTTGTAGAGCTGTACCATATGCATATCATTTACTGACATTGATCAGTATGAATATTGTCATTGTATGTGCAAAATGCCACTAAACAAAATAAAAAAACAAAAAAAAACTTGGTGTGCTCTAACACGAGGAAGTTAAAACATTGAAATATCGTAGAGGCCTCAACCTGTGCTCAATGTAATGATTGTATTGACACACATCTGCTCAATTTATTACAAAGTATGAGATTAAGAGCCATAAATGGTCAGTTTCAAGCTGGCAAGCCATTAAAATACCATCACTTATCAAAAACAAGCCATCTTGGATTATACTTTCATGTCAATTGAATAGGCGAATCAGTTTGAAATCAATTACAGGTTTGAAAGTTAAACATTTGCCTCTAATACCGTGTTTATGCTTTAACTGTGCACACATACTGCAGTTGCAAGGAATTTAAACAGTGCCCAGAAACTGAAAAGGATAAATGGAACTCTGCTAACGTGGCAACATTTTTAAATTGACTAGAAGAAACAGCACCATATCTTACAACTTTCCTATACTATTTTAAGAACGCCGATCCCTCTTTGTTGAAAAAATCTGGGGCAAACTAACAAAGAAATACGTTAACGGTCATAAGCACGTGGCACCTCCCGTGCTCATCTATAAAAGCACAGAAACATGTTTTACTCTATAACTAAAGAAAAAGGAGATGGCCAGATACAAAATAAAAAGCAGGCATGCAGCAGCCTCTCTGAGGAAGTACACATTTTTGAAAGTGCTTTCAGAAACTGATTTGACAGGGGGAAAAAAGATGCAAAGGAGAGACAATGGAGAAAGATGGATGATGTAAGCATTGCCCAAAACTCACAAAGAGATTTTGGGACTATTTAAACTCAGTTGACGACCGAAAAGGAAATTTGCAAAGGCAACAATGTGAATATTGCAACTTGGAAAACATATTTAAAATCTTTCTTTATGTAACAAGTAATGCAACAGACTCAGTGCTTTAAAAAATCTAATTCTTTGCTCTGAAAAATCAAGATGATGCCTGAGGAGTAGTTGAGCATAACTTCAACCTCATTACACCATTGAATTAGTACTTCAACCTTGAACAACTGGTTTTCCGCCAATGTAGTTATTTGATCTATAATAGCAAGCAAGAAATACACATCCATTGACCCAAGTGGCCTCCCAACTGCAGTCTTTAAATCAAACCCTTCTTATTGGTCAGATACAATCAGCACTGATTTATGTTTGTTAAAATGATAACAGTATCTCAGAATCTAGGTGTGGGGCAATACTTCACCCTGCACATAACAAAGGCCCACAATCTGAACCGTCAAATCACATGCTGATAGCCTTATTAGATGTTGACACAAAAAACTATCCTATCCTATTTGCAAACAAACTATATGCTTAGGCTACAGCCCAAAATATAATCCCATGGTTTCAAACTAGATTTCTTCCAAGTTGTGGAACAGTTGAAAAATAGTAGCTCAACCGTTACCAAGATATAGAAGCAATATAAGGAGAAAACACTTCTTTGCTCATTTTATTGGCTTTAAAACAGCTTTTGATAGTGTAAATATCGGTCTACTCTGGGGAATATAGCCAAAATGGGGAATACCTGCAAGCCTACCTAGAGTGCTCATAGCGCTGTAGACAAAAAAATGGGATTCAGGAAAAATTGGGTGACAAATCAACTTTCATTGATAAAATAATCACAGAAAAAGGTTTAAAACAATGTTGGGTCCTGACACTGCTCATGTTCAATGTGTATGATACATATATTGTAACAGCATTAAATAACCAAAGAGCATGCCCACCAAAACTAGGCAATCAATCAGTATATACAAAGCAATACTGTTGAAAATTGGGTTACTGGTTGAGGGGGGTGAAACCCTACCCAAAAGGCAAGCACAATTCTTGTTGGGGTGAACTACAAGCAAACCCTACTTTAACCTGTGCTTAACCCTCTGGTAGCTTGGAACGAAAGCAGTCAGGCTTAACTTAGAGGCAATATATAATGTATTTACGCAGCACTTCAACAGTAATAAAGTGAAACCACAACACAAGAAAACCTCCAAACCAGTTTAGAAAAATAGAGTAAAACTTGATAAATTATTTGAGACCAAAACAACAAAAATCCCATTAGTAGAATCGGAGATATGCAAATTCAAAGAATTAAGATGGAAAATAGTACCTAAAGTCACACCAACTGTGGTTATCTGCTTGTGACGGACCAGAGCAAAATCACAAGTTCAGGTTGACCAGATGGAGCACGGCCTGGATACTGGGACCAAGTTAGGCCATGTGAACAAAATACATTAAATCCAGGTTTGAGGAGCTTTGCAAGATCCTGTGTAGAGGATGCATCTCACAGCAGCGGTTCCAAAGAGCTGCGGGGCTGTAATGAGGAGACATGTATCATTATCCAGAAAGCATTAGATGAGGGGCTTGCGATGTCAAGGCCTGTGTTGAGGATGTGTCTTGCAGCAGTGGTTCCAAGGAGACTATGGGCTGCGGGCATGAATTGTACTGACGCGGTTCAGTGTACAGGACCACAGCTGGGCAGGCAGAGAACCTTCAGGACTACTTCCAAGAGTCTGGGACTGGGATGGCACTACTTGGGGGCATGGCTCACAGCAGACAGTCTCCAGGTGCTGGGTTCCAGCTGGTTGGAGCATTTTCTGTTCCTGAGACTCTGATCAGGAGGCCAGTCAATTACATCCTGAAGTCACTCCGGTGGTAAATGGTTTAAGATCCAAGTCCAGTCCTTTAACTCAGACAGTAGGGCAGCAGAGCATCAGCCCTTCTTGCAGAGAAGCACAGCAGTCCTTCTGAGTCTTCCACAGGTCCAGAGGTGTACTGAAGAGTTGGGTTTGAGGGTCTATTATTTATACCGGATGCCCATTTGAAGTAAGAGAAGGTTCTGGATGTTTTCACCCACAGCGGTGTCTGGAATTTCCTGTTCCCTGCCCTGGCCCCAGCTTGTCTGGGGTCATAAAGGACTAGTGTCAGCCCTTTGTGAGTGTGCTAAGGCAGAACCTTTGTGATGTGGAAGCATGGTAGGTGCCTGCATCTCTCTCTCATCAAGTCAAGGCTAGCTCATCCTGCCAATATCTATCTCCCCTTTGTCTCACTGGCTGTTAGTAATACACAAAAACCAACTGCTACTACACCTAGTCATGCGACCTAGGATGCAGACTGCAGGCACCAAATGGTTGGGACAAGACAATGCCAACTTTCTCATTTTCAGAATAGTGACATAAAATATTACTTTACCATTGAAGTAGGATTTAAATTGGTATTCCTTAGACACCAAAGTTGACATTCCAATCTCCATCCAATTGAAATTTACCACTGTGGAAGAGGTGTGGCGCCGCGGCCAGGGCGACTGACGCTGGAATCTGGGGACCACGGTTCGATCCCCGGCTCCGGCAGCAGGTTAGCCCAGCACCATGTGACTCTGGGCAATAGCTCGCTTAATCTTCCCGAAGGCCCCCCAGCGCCTAGAGACCCTTACGGGTGATTGTGCGCTTTACAAATGTGGACTTTACTTTAAGGGGACCTGATGTTATCCTATGGTAGAGGTAGGCCTCACAGTACTGAAAAATGAATTTTGACTTTTTTCACTACCAGATCATTTACAACTTAAAAGTACATATCCAAACATTTCAATACACTGCACCCTCCCCTCTGGGCTGTGTAAGGCCTACCTTGGGGGTGACTTATGTATATTAAAAGGGGGCGTTTGGGACTGGTAACAGGTTTATCTTGCCAGGTCGAAATGGCACTTTACAACTACAAACACAGGCTGCAACGGCAGGCTGAGATGTGTTTCAAAAGCTATTTAAGTCAGTGACACAATAAGTGCCACAGGCCCACTAGCAGCATTTAATTTACAGGCCCTGGGTAGATGTAGTACCACTTTTCTAGGAACACACAGGTACATTAAATGTGCCAATTAGGTATAAGCCAATGTTACCATGTTTAATGGCGAGGCCACAAGCATTTTAGCACTGTACAGCAATGGTAAATTGTGCGGATTCAGCAACAAGGAAGTCCACAAAAGAGGAGGATGGAAGGGAAAACCATGCCAAGGATGTCCGGTCCCACAAATACGCATATGATACAGTTGTTTTGCTGGACCAAAGCAGGGATAGACTTCAACTCACATTGAATGCCTTGGAGAAATGCTGCTGTACAAACAAACTAGAGGTTAACCATGACAAGTAAAACGTGGTAGATCTAGTAAGCCATACAAGGCTTACCTACACTTGGAATCCTCAGAGTATAAATGTACAAAGTGTTAAATCTTATAAATATCTTGTAGTCATGTTTCAGACAAATGGTTCAATCACGGCTCGTTACAGCTCATTGAAAAACAAGATTGCACCCCTACATTTTGCTTTCCACAAATTGTCACAAATTCTGGCAGGTCCTTCAATGATGCTGCTGTTAGAAGTTACAAGGGCAACGCTCCTGACAACTTTATTTTAGTGATTGGAATTTTCTTTCGACCAAAAGGCAACACCATGACAGAAAGCAATATTTCCTTCTGCAACAAACCAAAATACAGACACCATGGGAGCACAGGTTATCTTATTCATGGGTTGAAAGAATTTTGAAAAAATAAACCAGATCACATTAAACTCTACTGCCAATGATTTATCTCTCTTATAAAAAAAGATCTCGCAGCAAACTTGTTTTAGCTAGTTATGACTCTGCACAACATCAGGCTTACAAACATCTGCCCCTTTCATGGGAGCTAAAACTGCAATATCTCTGCTTACATTATGGGCTATTTGATCGAGATGAAATTCTACAAGCGTGGAAACGCAAATGGCAAAACGACAGCTGCTGATTCTGCGGTTATAAACCTGAAAGCTTTCCACATCCTATCTTACGCCGTCCCGCCGTTTCCTCTAATTACAAGAAACTACGGCAACCGTCCTTGTGTCTGCTCAGCCTTAGGTCAAGCAAGGACAATACTCTTTTATTACTTCATTGGCCTGGCGGGCACTTACTGAGTGCCGTTCTGAAACTGATGAAGATAATTACAACAAACCTGGGACTATTGTATTGGAGATATTAGAGTCCTCTGTGGGGAGATGCTTATTGAGTGTGACCAGCCTACAAATAAGGCCCCTTTTCATGGTCGTCTCTGAAGAAGTGTTAACGTGAAAAAGTATTTCTTTGCCTGCTTACTATACTGTGTAATGTGGCGGTCTTGATAAGGTTTTAATTAATTGTCAATAAAAGTTATTATGCACTCCTACTCTCACTGCTGTCGCAGGGGGTTAAGTTTCAGGAATACCCTGCCCCCCCATTGTTTTAGACAGTCTGGCTACCATATGGATTTTCTTAGTAAATTTGTGGTAATATGTATGTTGCAGTACCTATTAACTGAATACTAGCTTGAGAGCTACAGACAAATAAACAAGAGACTTAAAGCTAGGATACAATTAATGAGTATTTAGAAGTCCCAACTAAAAAGGGTAGGTTCCTTTCGAGTGAGGCTTTGTGTTCTTGGAAGAGATAGAGATTTCAAGTACGTTCTGAATTGCAGGATTATATGAGTCATTCTGATTCTGATGGATATGTTCTCACAAATCCTGCAGGTATAGATGCAGCAGTTCCATTTGTCTGTTTTCTTCTGCAGCCTTGCAGTATCCACGTATTTGAGCTGGGCTCTCATCAAGGTAAGCAGGGGTGCAGGCTGTTAGATGATGCAGTTGATCTTGAAGATGATGCTGATGTTGAGGTTTTCTCGAAGTTGTTCTTTCAGTCTTGGGGAGAGGTGGTCGCATTTCTTCAGATCTTGATGAGTCATGAGGCAAAATGCAGGATGTGCTTCAGGGGTGTAAGATTTCCAAAGAGGAGGCTGTAAGAGATGACTACGGTTTGCACTGTCATTCTGAAGTTTAGGCAAGGTAGGGTTTCACTTTTTTCAGGAGGGACAGCTGGTACTATGTTGTCGTGTTTTACTGCAAATCAGAACTTGAGTTATCTATAAAGAATATCAGTCAATATCAAGAATATCATTAACACGGATGCCTTTACCCTGTAGGCATTTCAACACGTTAACCCTTATACAATGTTATTTTACCACGCAGGGGTTTGCCATCCAATGCAATGGTATTGACTGATATATATATATATATATATATATATATATATATATATATATATATATATATATATATATATATATATATATATATATATATATATATATATATAAGAACCAATTACTCTCCCAGGTAGGGAAGAATACGACACAGCTCCCGGGTGATCTTGAAAAGAGGCTTTATTGGGAGGTTAAAAGCGCTCAGTAAAAAACGTCCTTGAAACGCTGGCAGAAGCGTTACAGCCTCCAGTACAGCTTTCCTCAGTGCCCTGTTTTAAGTAGCTTCTCTTCTCCCTGGGGGTCAGCTGTTGCAGTGATATAGCTGTAACCACGCCCAGTCAGGTGGTCACTTGCCCCTCCTCCCATTCTCCGATACGAAGCACCTCGCCCTTCTCCTGCAGACCTGCTGCATGCTGGATGTTGGAGTCCTCCTAAAAATCCCAATAAGTATTGGGGTATTTCCCACATCAAGTGATGTCCCACTTTCTGTGGCCGGTGGGCCCCACATCACCGCAACATCCTGCCGTAGTTAAAACCTCTTCCAGTCCCCCTTCTCAGGCACTCAATGATGCCTTCTCTCTCCCCATGTCCTCGTACCTTCCAAGTGGGAATCACCATGACTGAGGAGCTCCTCGTTGCAGATGACTGCACAACCAGAAATGCAGGATTACCGCGGTGAACCAGATCGAGAGGGTGTTGTGCGCCAGCTCTTGCTGCGCCGGCCAAACACAAGAACAAATTACTCTCCCAGGTAGGGAAGAATACGACACCGCTCCGGGGTGATCTTGAAAAGAGGCTTTATTAGGATGTTAAAAGCGCTCAGTAAAAAAGGTCCTTGAAACGCATCCAGTATGGCTTTCCTCAGTGCCATGTTTCAAGTAGCTTCTCTTCTCCCTGGGGTCAGCTGTTGCAGTGATATAGCTGTAACCACGCCCAGTCAGGTGGTCACTTGCCCCTCCTCCGCTTCTCCGATACAAAGCACCTCACGCTGCTCCTGCTGACCTTCTACATGCTGTATGTTGGAGCCCTCCTGGAAATCCCAATAAGTATTGGGGTATTTCATATATATATATACAACAAACGGCAACTCTGGGACAAATTGTGGAAGGCGGCCAAAACCGAACAGTCAAAGTGGTGGGAGGCGACGGCCTTACAGAAATATATTGACTGCGCAAGAGTGCCAAGAGGTTTGCGCATTTTCATTACACCCACATTTCAAGACCCAGACCCAGAGTTAATCGAAGAATGGACACAAAACAATCATGAGTGTTCTATCGTAATGCTGAGATTATTGGTAAAATATGCCCTTAAAGAAACGGACCGTTTGTCTGAAGAAATTGAAAAGTTGTTGGATCTGCTGGAAAACATATGCACGACGAGTGAGTTCGATACGGAAATGGAAAAACTAAAAAACGCTTAGATAAAGCGGAAGAAGAAATAAAACTGAAAAAACTATAATCAGGGACAAATTCTTACCTTTGGGAAAAGGTTCGACCACCTGAGGGAAAGAATGGGCAGCAACAATGCACAAACAAAAGCGGCCACCATTGTGGAAACAAGTACTAACGGAATGATAGCTAGCAGCGCTTCAACCTCGCAACCACCAGATGAAAGTACAAAGGATAAAGGGTCTATCAAAACACCAGAAGGAGTAAAATCCAGCATTTTAAGGGAGTACGATATCATCGCAAAGGGTCGGCAAGAATCTGCGAGCCCGCAAACAACAAGAGGTCGAGGACGAGGCGGCAGAGGAGGCAAGTAGGTCGCAAAGCAGCTAGGAAATATCCAGAGCCTGATGGGAATGACGACAAGAGGCAAGGCAATGTCCAAATGAAGAACACCCTCACGGTATTGAACCTTTCAAATATTATTTTAACCAAAGCACAGAATGATGTACTTTCACTTGGACTTACCTTCTGTCCTTCTAGAAGTTTTAATTATACAGACAGCCGCATTGACTTATTCTTTTTTACTAGAAAGTTGAAATTGAAAAAGTGGTATGCCAACAGAAATGAGCGTGAAAGAAATACTATTGTGGAGAAAGACAGTGCACTTTTGATTGGTGATATTGAAACATTGTACACCATGAGAGAACTGGGGGAATGCAATTGGGCTGATGATCCATTAACTAGTCTAGAGCAGGAAGGAATCATGTATAACAGTCCATGTGACAGTGGTTTTAAACCAACATCTATTTTTTTGCCACAGTTACATAACAATGCAATAGAAGTTTTTGAGAGAGGAGTTTTGAAAGAGTTTAAAAGACTCTCAAACAATAAGAGTAAATTTGTCAGTAATCTAACTAAGAAACAAGAAACTGCACTAAAAGAATTACAAGAGAATAAATCTATTGTAATAAAAAAAGCGGATAAAGGTGGAAACGTTGTAGTGTGGCCGCTGACAATGTATTTGGAGGAAGGTAAAAAACAATTAAGTGACACAGAAAGTTACATTCGCAGTGATAGATTTTGCTATGAAAAATGTAACGATGCATATAGAAAACAAGTTGATGAATGGAAACGAGAGAATCTGATTTCTAAGGAGGAACATAAATTCCTGTATTGCAAATATCCTAAACTGGCATCACTTTATTTGTTACCCAAGGTACATAAGAACACAGAAGTACCTCCAGGACGCCCTATAGTGTCATCAATGGGCAGTCTTTTTGAGAACACCTCGAAATATATAGACCATTTCCTTAGATCATATGTTGAGAAACTGCCTTCCTATGTGAAGGATACACGACACTTTTTAAGACTAATTGATGAGATACATTGGGAACCGGACATGCTACTGCTGACCCTGGATGTCAACAGTTTATATACGTGCATACCACACGAGCTAGGTTTGGAAGCCTGCAGGCACTACCTAAAAGACAGACCAATTTGTTTTCTTTTGCACACTGAGATGTTATTAAATATGATTTCTTGGTGTTTGAAAAATAACTTTTTCATCTTTGATCACACGATATATTGTCAGGCCCGGGGGACCGCGATGGGAACCTGCTTCGCCCCCAGTTACGCAGGTTTATACCTGGGCTGGTGGGAGGAGCAGGTGGCCAAAAAGATCAGTGGCTTTCCCCAACATGTGGTCCTCTGGGCAAGATATATCGATGACATCTTCTGCATCTGGAGGGGTGACTGTTCTGAAGCGGCAGCGTTTGTGGATAGTCTAAATGACAACAAATTAAACCTTACCTTTACATGCACTATGGACACAAAGTGCATAGAATTTTTAGATGTAATTGTCAAGACTAAAGAAAATCACTTAGAAAGCGAACTTTTCCGTAAAAGCACTGCTGGGAATATCATTTTATGTGCTACCAGCTGCCACCCCCCTAAACTGATTAACAGCATAACTTATGGCGAACTATTAAAGCCAGACGCAATTGTAGTTCGGATGCTAGTTTTGCAGAGGAAGTCAGTACCATGCAGACTAGATTCAAAGAACGAGGCTATACAGAGAAAATAATAAAAAAAGCCCATGAGAAAGTTAAGAAAATCAAAAGAATGGACCTCCTGGTCGAGAAAGAAACAGTGGTAGAGACAGATCCTATAAGATTCATTACCACCTATAGTAATCAGGCTAAGGAGGTTAAGAAATGTCTTAATACATTTTGGCATGTTTTGGGTACCGATGAGACATTGAAAAAACATATCCAAAGTTATCCAAGTGTGACCTTTAGACGCTGTCCAGCCCTCAAAGATATACTATGCAAAAGCAGTTTACCTACAGAGCTTAAAAGTAAATCCACTATTCAGGGATTCTTTAGATGTTCTGCCTGTAAGACCTGTAGGAACAGTCCAAACTGTAAACAAATCAGATTGTCACCCAACAAAAAACCATTTATTATCACTAAACATCTGAATTGTAAATCGGATTTTTGTATATATGCTTTGATCTCTCCTTGCCAATTGATATACATTGGAAGCACTATGAATGCAGTCAAGCTACGCATCTTAGAACACATGCGGGCAATTACTAACGAGGACAAACAATATCCCATTGCCCGCCACTTTAAAGAATATCATAAAAAAGATGCTAGCCTTTTGAGATATTGTGCATTGGAAAGAATTCCTGCTTCTGAACGAGGTGGCAACAGACTACAAGAGTTGCGTAGACTAGAGTCTCGAATGATAATCAAATATGAGACTATGCAGCCAGGAGGGATCAATAAGGATGAGGAATTATCAGTCCATCTCGGCTGAGATGGACAATTTTTTCTTCTAATTATGCATGATTGTCGAGATTTAACAATTTCTAAATAATGAATATCGCAGTGTTGCTCCAAATAGTTTGTTGTTTTTTTAAAATTTGCATATGATGCCTTTTATTGATATGACCATTTAATTTTTTTATTGGAGACGGAGTGTTTCTGCCCTGGTATGAAGACACCATGCATTATGCCTTTGTAGTATGAATGAAACCACGTAATCATTGCCCACTGGGGCAGAATTGCTGCTGGTTGTTTTGTTTTGTTTGGAACTGAAAGCCCACTTGGGCGGAATTGCCACAAGACATTGGTGACAGTTGGTTATAACCCGATAATTAAATATGTTATTTAACATAAGAAAAAATGCCATTGCAACATCAAAATGGACTTTAAAAACCCTTTTTGGAATTATGTAATCTGATTACAATATGAATGAATTTAAACCACTACAAAATGGTGTTTCTGCTGGCTTAAGTTTAAGGGCAACTGCGTAGTCCTTTGTCTATGTTTTGTTTTTGATTTGTGCACTATATCATGTGATGATCACTAACAACAACTGACCCGTGACCAAGGAACCGGAGGGTTCCGAAACGCGTCGGGGATTGTTTGCCATCGCTTTGTGAATAAAGCATTGCTTCAAGAAAACTGGGGCTCGGCGTTTTTCCTTGAGATTGTAAGGATTACTGGTGCTGAGTTACAAAGGTTGGCGACCTTGCCGGCAAGAGGAATATCGCCAAATTGGTTTGAACTATATATATATATATATATATATATATATATATATAAATACACACACTTGTTGAACACACCCATTAACCTCTTTTTAGAGAAATATATATTTCAAATACATATATATATATTTTTTTTCTCTCCGCTACCCCTTTAAATGTACCCCTTAGTGTCACTTATGCTTACCAATTCCTAAACACTTAAAAAACCCGTACTACCCGGTACCAATATCTAACCTTGAACCCTAAAAAACCCTATCTTACTGGAACCCTAGGAGCCCTTACCATGGCTTACCCTTACCCATCTCTGAACCCTATAAAACCCCTTACCACCCCATACCTGAGTCCTAAAAACTCCTTTAAACTCTTACTAACCTGTGACCTCACCCACCCCAAACTCTTAAAAACACCTTCAAAACCATTACTACCTTCAACCTTTACACTCTCCCACAACCAGTGAATCCCCTTTTTATTAACTCTTTCGATGCAGCAGAGGGCCCCCGGCCGTCCCACGTGACGGTGGGCATGTGCGGATGACGGCCGGGGACCAGCCGAACCCCCCCACTGATTCGAATGCCAGCACCCCGGCGGAATTCGTGCCACAGACAAGGTGTTAAATGACTTAATTATGTTATTAAAAAACAATACTTATCCGAGTGGTGAAGTACTGCATGGTAACGTTACAAAATATAGGTCTGCTTAGTATTTACCTGCATGGTAAAGGCATGCGTGATTACCTCCTGAGGGTAAACACTGCATAGTAAAGGCTGTATACCATCTATAAATGAAAACCCACGAATGATGAGCCGCTCAAACACTCAGCAGCACTTATTTCCTGAGATGGATAAAATGTTATTGAAAGATTAAGCTCTGTTTTATGCATAATTTTTGTATTCCTGAAGACCCCTTTAGCTTTCTCCACCGCCCCTGCTATTTAATAGCAAAGATTTTACAAGGGAATCAAGTCCTTCTTTACATTCTTATTGGAATCAGATTGTTATAAGAAAGCACATCCTTCAAGAACAGCACTAACGCAAAATGTCCTGGGAAATATTCAATTTAGTACTAAACAGGGAAATTCAATTTATTTGCAATCCCTTTTCTAATGGGATGTCCGTCATTTGCCCACTGAGAATTAAAGAGGGCTTGCGTACTGAATTCCCATGAGCAGCTATCTTTCATAGTTGAAGGCAACGCAACTGCCTTGTCTCTAGTCGAACTCATCATTTATATATAGTTTATTCATTTATTTGATTATAAGTATTTTTATGCATTCATTTATTACAAAAGTAAGTTTGATAAACTGCTGTAAAATTGTAACAGGAATACACAGCATATCAAAAAGAAAATGTATGATCGCTTGAGGTTTAGACAACAGCGGCCGATGCAGGTAAGCGTGGTGGGGAGGGGCGAGTTAGGAGGGGGGGAGTTGACAGACGACGGAATAGGGAAAATATAGAAATCCTATTCCTTCTCTGTTGACATCCTCCCCACCCTGCCCCACTGCGCTTAGCTGCACCAGCCGCTGCTGGGTATTGATCACGCACTGCATTGTGGTATTCCAGTAGGGTTTCCCTACACTTTGACAAAGCTCAAATCCCTTTCTAATTGTTTGAGTAACGCCTCCATTTGTTGTGCATGGTTGGGGAAGTATGTTTAGCAGTGTCACCCAGAAATGGTAAGTTTTGGTGTCATGCATGAAGTCCAGAAATGTTCTCCAGACTTGCTGCAGAAGCATGCAGCATTGTCTTATGTGTGGAGCTCAGTGTGAGGTGGGTGTGAGGGCGAGCATCACAGTATGCGGATACCAACTCAGTATGACCTGGAGTCATTTGAATCTTGCTTTTGGGAAAAGTCAAGTCTTTATTGCTTTTCAGTTTTTAGAATGACTGTATCTACTCTTCTTTGTCCTTTGAAGCGAGTTCCGCAGTTGGGAACCCAGGACAGGGAGTTCACACAGAAGCACCCAAATGCCAACAAATCAAGACCCTATCACGTCACCACTACAGGAAAAGCAGAGTCTTAG